>NC_092385.1:53678432-54338932 GCF_030028105.1 Mobula birostris
CACTTGTTCCACTTACAAGGATAAGTGCCAGGAGGGATATCGGTGGGGAGGGATGGGGGGGACGAATGAAGAAGGGAGTCGTGTAGGGAGCGATCCCTGCGGAAAGCAGAGGGAGGGAGAGGGAAAGATGTGCTTAGTTGTGGGATCCCGTTGGAGGTGGCGGAAGTTGCGGAGAATAATATGTCGGACCCAGAGGCTGGTGGGGTGGTAGGTGAGGACAAGGGGAACCCTATTCCTAGTGGGGTGGCGGGCGGATGGAGTGAGAGCAGATGTGCGTGAAATGGGGGAGATGCGTTTGAGAGCAGAGTTGATGGTGGAGGAAGGGAAGCCCCTTTCTTTAAAAAAGGAGGACATCTTCTTTGTCCTGGAATGAAAAGCCTCACCCTGAGAGCAGATACGGTGGAGACAGAGGAATTGCGAGAGGGGGATGGCGTTTTTGCAAGAGACAGGGTGAGAAGAGGAATAGTCCAGATAGCTGTGAGAGTCAGTAGGCTTATAGTAGACATCAGTAGATAAGCTGTCTCCAGAGATAGAGACAGAAAGATCTAGAAAGGGGAGGGAGGTGTCAGAAATGGACCAGGTAAACTTGAGGGCAGGGTGAAAGTTGGAGGCAAAGTTAATGAAGTCAGGGAGCTCTGCATGCGTGCAGGAAGCAGTGCCAATGCAGTCGTCGATGTAGCGAAGGGAAAGTGGGGGACAGATACCAGAATAGGTTTGGAACATAGATTGTTCCACAAAGCCAACAAAAAGGCAGGTATAGCTGGGACCCATACGGGTGCCCATGGCTACTCCTTTAGTTTGGAGGAAGTAGGGGGAGCCAGAGGAGAGATTATTAAGAGTAAGGAATAATGCCGCTAGACGGAGCAGAGTGGTGGTAGAGGGGAACTGGTATCTGTAGATTTCCTTGTGTTTGCGATTCTAAATCTTCTGTGGGCCAGAGGCTAAAGATGGTCTGAATTGGGGTAGGAGGTCTGTGTGTGTGTGCGCATGGTTGGATGGGTGGGATAGTAGAAACGGGGTTTGTTTTGCTGTTGTTTGGTCTCTTGTTGTGATCTGTTTTGTTGTACTCTGTTATTCTGCCAAGCGTTATGGGAATGCTATTGTAACAGTCGCTTTGCCTAGTGGCATGATCTCGGGGTGATAACCCCCTGCCCGGCCAAACCTTAGAACTCTCGTTTGGGTGAATGCTGTACGATGTGTCCCGTTTCAAATCAGTAACCCGTAATGACAAGCCGTACACGGGATGCTGTTAAATAATAAAGATTTGATCATTCTTACTTGAACTATGGGGTTAGTAGAGAACCAAAATATAAAATTTTAAAAAGCGCCACTATATCTTTATTCAGTCTGTGCGTAATTAATTCATTGGAGCTCACGCAATATCTACTCTCCACCATTCGATCTCCTCCGAACTCCACCGGGTCCAGAGCCCCCGCTCACCGGGTCACAGCATCTCTTCGGGTGCATCTTCTCTCTTCGTTCCCATGGCACGTTCTCTCAAGTCCCATGCAAACAGCTTACAGACACACAAGAAAGAATAACATCTATCTAATTGGTTAGCAAATGAATACAAGTCCCGTTATCAGTAATTATAACCCAAACATGCTGCTAACAGAGAACCCCTTACCTCAGCAGTTAACATTACAAAGAAACAATTTTATTATAACACTATGGAGAAGCCATTTTATTGGCCTTAGCAAGTAACATGAAAGAAGAAACCCCTTACACTATGTTGGCATCAGAATGCATGGCGACTCTTGCGGGCTGCCCCCAACACATCCGAGGCTTGTGTTGGTTGATTTAGGCAAACGACACGTTTCACCGCATGTTTCAATGTACATGTGATAAATAAATCTGAATCTGGATCTGAACCTAGTTCACATCGGAAGGGCCTTATTACAGATGTGATAAATGGCTGTGATGAGGGTTTGCAGAGGATGTGTCCCCTTGTGGGAGCATCTAGAACTAGTGGACTGGTTGAGCAGTCAGTTGACAAAAAGGTGTTACCTACTGATGATGGAGATGAAGTGAAATTATCTGAGAGAAACTGGGTTTAGAGTCTTTGAAACTCTTTCTCAAAAGGCAGTGGAAGCAGAATGAATATTTTTAAGACAGAGTAGACAGGTTCCTGGTAAAGTTGGGACAACCAGGTCACTTATGATCATATTGAATGTCAGAACACGCTGCAGGGACCACATCACCTACTTCTGCTCCTAAATGATATGAAGGTAGCAAATAGAAAAGTAAAATATTCCAGGGTTCCGATGTTTCAGATGTGATCGAGGCAGAGGAATGAAAGGTGGGGGAGTAGCATTGCTTGTTAGGGAATATATTACAGCAGTGCTCAGGCAGGACAGATTAGAGGGCTTGTCTACTGAGTCCTTATGGGTGGAGCTGAGAAACAGGCAAGGTATGGCCACATTAGTGGGATTGTATTACAGACCACCCAATAGTCAACGAGAATTGGAAGAGCAAATCTGCAGAGAGATAGCAGGCAACTGCAGGAAACAAAGTTGTGGTGTTAGGGGATTTTAATTTTCCATATATTGATTGGGACTCCCATACTGTTAGGGGTCTAGATGGTTTAGTGTTTGTAAAATGTGTTTAGGAAAGTTTTCTAAATCAATATATAGAGGGACCAACTAGAGGGGATGCAATATTGGATCTCCTGTTAGGAAACGAGTTAGGACAAGTGACGGAAGTCTGTGTAGGGGAGCACTTTGATTCCAGTGATCATAACACAATTAGATTCAACTTGATCATGGACAAGGATAGGTCTGGTCCTAGGTTTGAGGTTCTGAACTGGAAGAAGGCCAAATTTGAAGAAATGAGAAAGGATCTAAAAAGTGTGGATTGGGACAGGTTGTTCTCTGGCAAAGATGTGATCGGTAGGTGGGAAGCCTTCAAAGGAGAAATTTTGAGAGTGCAGAGTTTGTATGTTCCTGTCAGGATTAAAGGCAAAGTGAATAGGAATAAGGAACCTTGGTTCTCCAGGGATATTGCAACTCTGGTAAAGAAGAAGAGGGAATTGTATGACATGTATAGGAAACAGGGAGTAAATAAGGTGCTTGAGGAGTATAAGAAGTGCAAGAAAATACTTAAGAAAGAAATCAGGAGGGCTAAAAGAAGACATGAGGTTGCCTTGGTGGTCAAAGTGAAGGATAATCCAAAGAGCTTTTACAGGTATATTAAGAGCAAAAGGATTGTAAGGGATAAAATTGGTCCTCTTGAAGATCAGAGTGGTCGGCTATGTGCAGAACCAAAGGAAATGGGGGAGATCTTAAACAGGTTTTTTGCGTCTGTATTTACTAAGGAAGCTGGCATGAAGTCTATGGAATTAAGGGAAACAAGTAGTGAGATCATGGAAACTGTACAGATTGAAAAGGAGGTGCTTACTGTCTTGAGGAAAATCAAAGTGGATAAATCCCTGGGACTTGACAGGGTGTTCCCTCGGACCTTGAAGGAGACTAGTGTTGAAATTGCAGGGGCCCTGGCAGAAATATTTAAAATGTCGCTGTCTACAGGTGAGGTGCCAAAGGATTGGAGAGTGGCTCATGTTGTTCCGTTGTTTAAAAAACGATCGAAAAGTAATCCGGGAAATTATAGACCAGTAAGTTTAATGTCGGTAGTAGGTAAGTTATTGGAGGGAGTACTAAGAGACAATCTACAAACATTTGGATAGACAGGGACTTATTAGGGAGAGTCAACATGGCTTTGTGCGTGGTAGGTCATGTTTGACCAATGTACTGGAGTTTTTCGAGGAGGTTACTAGGGAAGTGGATGAAGGGAAGGCAGTGGATGTTATCTATATGGACTTCAGTAAGGCCTTTGACAAGGTCCCGCATGGGAGGTTAGTTAGGAAAATTCAGTCGCTAGGTATACATGGAGAGGTGGTAAATTCGATTAGACATTGGCTCAATGGAAGAAGCCAAAGAGTGGTGGTAGAGAATTGCTTCTCTGAGTGGAGGCCTGTGACTAGTGGTGTGCCACAGGGATCAGTGCTGGGTCCATTGTTATTTGTCATCTATGTCAAATATCTGGATGATAATGTGGTAAATTGAATCAGCAAATTTGCTGATGGTACAAAGATTGGAGGTGTAGTAGACAGCGACGAAGGTTTTCAGAGCCTGCTGAGGGACTTGGACCAGCTGGAAAAATGGGCTGAAAAATGGCAAATGGAGTTTAATACAGACAAGTGTGAGGTATTGCACGTTGGAAGGGCAAACCAAGGTAGAACATACAGGGTTGATGGTAAGGCACTGAGGAGTGCAGTAGAACAGAGGGATCTGGGAATACAGATACAAAATTCCCTAAAAGTGGCATCACAGGTAGATAGTGTCGTAAAGAGAGCTTTTGGTACATTGGCCTTTATTAATCAAAGTATTGAATATAAGAGTAATGTATTAAGTATAATGTTATGATGAGGTTGTATAAGGTTGAATCTGGAGTATTGTGTTCAGTTTTGGTCACCAAATTACAGGAAGGATATAAATAAGGTTGAAAGAGTGCAGAGAAGGTTTACAAGGATGTTGCCAGGACTTGAGAAACTCAGTTACAGAGAAAGGTTGAATAGGTTAGGACTTAATTCCCTGGAGCGTAGAAGAATGAGGGGAGATTTGATAGAGGTATATAAAATTATGATGGGTATAGATAGAGTGAATGCAAGCAGGCTTTTTCCCCTGAGGCAAGGGGAGAAAAAAACCAGAGGACATGGGTTAAGGGTGAGGGGGGAAAGTTTAAAGGGAATATTAGGGGGGGGCTTCTTCACACACAGAGTGGTGGGAGTATGGACTGAGCTGCCAGACAAGGTGGTAAATGCAGGTTCTTTTTTAACATTTAAGAATAAATTGGACAGGTACATGGATGGGAGGTGTATGGAGGGATATGGTCCGTGTGCAGGTCAGTGGGACTAGGCAGCTTATGGTTCGGCACAGCCAAGAAGGGCTAAAAGGCCTGTTTCTGTGCTATAGTTTTTCTATGGTTTCTATGGTTTCTAACATGGTAACAGGCCTTTTGGTCCACAAAGTCTGTGCAGACCCATGCCCATTTGATGCTCAAATTCTGAGGCCCAAACAAGGAAGACCTGAACTTCTGCAGTTGGAAGTTCACATAAGTAATTTTACAGGTTGGATCGAATGCCCAAGGAGCAGACTGTTGCTGACATTTTCTTTAATTTGATCTTCTCTCCTATGGCCTTGCAGATGCTAATTACTTGTTTAATATCACATGGAATATTGTAATGTGCACATTGGAGCAGGTCTTGCTGGAAGGGTGGAGTCTGCTTTAGTTTTAATTACTTAGTCCCACCACACTTGGACCATTGTCAGGGAGCCAAAATCTAGCTTCATTACAGAAATTGCCTTCTTGAACTAGCTGTTTTAATTTATCATTTGCTTAGTTAATCAAGAAACCTGTAAACATAGCTCAATAGATCTAAATAAGGTAGAAAATACCCATCTTTACCCAGAGGCCTTTTTAACTCCAACTCAAGCCTGTTCAAGACCATCACTCCACAACACCTGCAGCTCTATAATGCCTACACCACCCTCCAATGTCTGTTCTATCTTACACCTCCTTCCTAAAGTCAGCTCCATCCTGTTTCACCCCCCACCTCAATCCTTCTCCAATGGCCATCCTACAACCCTCTTCTAAGTCCAACTCTGTACCCTTCCTATAAACAAGTTCCTATTCTTCCTTCTCCATTCCCAATACACCCTCCTCCTCCCCCCCCTCCATTCCACACAACTCTCTGCTGCATTCACCTCCAACCAAGATATAACCCCACATTGCTGCCCAACGCACGGCTTCCAAAGTCAAAGTAACTTTATAATCCAAGTGTCACTATACACTACATTTAGATTCATTTTTTACAGGCATTTGTAGGAAAATAAAGAAACAATATAATTTATGATGAACTATACATAATTTAAAATTGACAGTCAATATGCAAAAAAGGACAAATTATGCAAATAAAAACATAAAACAATACAACAGAGAAACAGGTCATTCGGCCCACAATGTTGTGCTGAATGAATTAAATTCGTAATCAAATCACTAACTAAACTAACCTCTTCTGCCTATACAATGTCCAGATCCTTCCATTTTCCTCACATTCATGGGCCTATCTAAGCATCTCTTAAAATACTCTAATGCAGCTTTGCTCAACTCTTTTTCCCTGGAGGAACCCTTGAGATAATTTTCAGGTCTCAGGAAACTTCAGTATAAAAATTATTATATCTAGAGCTCATGGTACATTAGCGTGATCAGTAAGTTGTGGAAATAATAATCCAAGATTAATTGTCAATGCTCTTTTGAGTGGAGAATGAATTTTTAGCCAACTTTTCTTGGAAAAAAAAACAGATAGTTAAACTTAGTTTACCTTTCTTGCAATCCCTCTTTCTTTCTGTTTCATAAATTTAAAAACTCATAAGGCAAACATAATAAATTTCTCAATTTTGGGTTGAACTTGAGATAGGTACACATGGATTTCACCTTCAACTGAAATGAGACAACTTCTATCCTGGCTCTTGATGCTTGTTAAACAAGAAAAAAGCTTGCTCACACATGTAAGCCATTGAAAACTGCAGCAAAATGTTCGTTGTTTTCCTATGGATACTCTTTCACAGAAATCCAGAATTTGGCCAGGGGCAGGTCAGTAAATCTCATTTTGAATGTCTGATCAGAGTGCAGCTCACTGAATTCTTCCTCTTCTCTCAAAGTCAAGTTCTCAGGCAGAGCAGAAGATTCAGAGAAAGGGGCCCTCACCCAGTCATGCACTGTGTTGGAAGAGAGGGGAAATACTTTCCAATTTTGTTCCACAGTTCTTCCAGGTGGTTTTCAATAAGATTCAAAGCTTTCTGATATCCTTCCTCACTCTCAAGCCGAAGCAGCAGTGGAAACATTTCCATATTTCCTATTACAGCATGATTTTTCCAAAGGTTTAGTTTCCTTTTAAATTCAAGAATCTTGTCACTTGAAGTCAAAGCATTTTCTCCAGGGCCTGGCAGAGACTTCTTTAACTGATTCAGATGATGAAAACTGTCTGCTAAATAGGCTAGTTTCTGCAGCCATTCTTCATCTTTAAAGCACTTGGCAAAATCTGGCCTACTATTTTCTTGAAAGTACCCCTGCAATTCACCTTTCAGCTCAAACACCTAGTTGAGAACTCTACGTCTGCTAAGCCACCGGATTTCTGTAAGTGGCAAGAGATTTTTGTGCTCTTTGTCCAGGTTTTTGCACAGTTTTTTTTAAAACATTCTTGAGTGAACTGGTCTTAAAGTTACTAAATAAGTTGCTTCCTGAATCCTTTTACTGACTGTGACTTTATTTTCAAAAGCTTTAATCTGTTTGTTTTATTCCAATAATCATTTAAAATAACCAACACTTTTATGTGTCATATGGCTGTGACTTGTAGTTAAGTGTCATTTCAATTTTGCTGAAGCCATTGCTACATTTTGTAGATTGTTTGCCACAGACCAGGCACAATGGAGTAGGACAACTTGGATCACCAGTCCATGTAAAACGTATTGATAAGTAGCTTTCATTGCATTGACATGGTACTGGCTGATTACTTTAGTCCTGCCCACTGCTTTTGTCTCCAGGACCCAGAAGAGGCTGGTAGACTTCTTCTGGGCAACATTGGGTCTCTGTTGTGGTTATGAGTCTTCCGATTGCAGAGGGCGGTCAGTCATTGGTGAGTGCACGTACCCAGCTGACAGCTCTGCACCTCAGGACCCTACAGAGATACACGAACAGTGACCGCCCCCGGGAATGCATGCGCTGGTGACACATTTTCTCTGCTGGGAACATGGCCTGCAGGAGGGCACGCAGCTTCCGGCGGACGGCATCAGCTGCGCTGCTCTGAGGAAACGGTATCGTTTTTGCCAAGAGCTGTTGAGGGCAATGGGGTCTAGTCTCATCCAGACAGGGTGCTCCTGTGCCGGTGGGGGATGGTGCTCTAGCTCTGAGGGGGCTGGTCACCATCCGATCCGGGCAAGTGTCGAGGGGCCTCAGGGAAGTGGAGGGGTTCCGGCTGCACCACCACCTGATGGGCCGTAAGTGGTCGTCGGACCCAGGCCTCGGGATACCATGCTGGAGAAGGTCCCAAACAGCATGAGCCATCTCGTGGCGATTCCTACCATGTCCTTCTGTGACGGTCCAAAGTGTATCTTGTACCGGCTGCTCTGCACATCTTTCACTTCCTTGCCTTCGTCTCCCTACTAGAATTCCCTCGGTGGTTTGCTTTATCTGTCGGCTGAGGTGGTCCCCAGTGGAAATCTCTTTATGCAGGTGTCTTTCCCCTGTACATTGGGAACCTGGGGTGGAAGGTGCTGCATAGGACAGTACCGTACAACAGGTTTTTAAGCAGGTTCACTGACACCCCGTCCACCTGTCCATTCTGTGGCCGGGAGGAGTCAGTGTACCACGCTTATATGGAGTGTGAGGGGTTGCAGCCCCTATTTGAGTATCTGAAGGGGCTGCTCCTCAGGTTCTGGTTGCACTTCATCCCCATGCTCCTTGTATACAGGCACCCAGTACGGAAAGGGGTGGGTCACGAGGAGGATCTACTGGTGGGGTTACTCCTGGACCCGGCCAAGATGACCATTCATGGGTCCAGGCGGTGTAAAGTCGGGGGCTCAGTCAGGGCTGACTGCCTGCCCCTCTTCTGAGAATACGTTCATGACCAGTTGTTCTTGGAGAGGGAGCCTGTGGTCACAATGGGTACAATGGGGGATTTCCACGAGCGGTTGCCCCCCAGGGTATTGAGACAGTAGTAATCATATTTTAATTTGAATTTATTCACAGATTTGTAAATAAATGTTTGTACTTTGTATATTTGTTGTGTAAATTAACTATTGTAGTTTTCTAAAAAAAGACAGAATTTTTTCGTGTCTGTTGTTGCACTAGTGCAGTGAAATGACTCAGAGATTGTAATGCAGCATCATTAACCTTATCAGAATTGTCTGTAGGCCTAGGCTTAGAATACTACTCTGCTATCTCAAACCTCCTCTTCAAAAATCGCCATCCCTAGAATGAAAATTTCCTGCCAATTTTCTGCCACACTGCTAGTTTGTTCTCTCCAATAAGTCAGTCGGCGGCATGAAAGGGGAAGTTGGGGGAGGTAATTCGGGAGGGAGAGGTTGACATCACAGCCCAAATTGGGCGAAAACCACTTCATGCTCCTCAACAGCCCACCGTCCTCCCCTCCGTGCAATACGGCGCTCACCGATCATCAATGCCCCCCCCCCATCTTGCGTCAAAAACTAAGAATGGACTCAAGCAAATGAACACAGTCCTACTGTGCACTGCCGTACCGGGCTGAGGTTGCTCACAGGGCTGCTCGGTCACTACCCACCACACCAGCATCGTGTGTTGTGCAAAGTTCAAACAATGATGTGGTTTTTTTAATCACAATCTCTCATGGAAGCCCAGTTGAGAAATATATCTACCTCTACCGCCATTCCAGACACCCACCACTCTCCGTGTAAAAGACTTGCTCCACACATCTTCTTTGAAATTATCCCCCACCTTAAATGCATGCCCTCTGTTATTAGACATTTCAACCCTTGACAATATCTGTATACTATGCCTTTGCTTCTCATAATCTTATAAACCTCCATTGGATCTCCCCTCAGCCTCCGACTCCCCAGAGAAAACAGCTCATGTTTGTGTAACCTCTCATAATAGCACACGCCCTCTCATCCAGGGACATTTTGTTAAACCTCTTCTGCACTCTCTCCAAAGCCTCATTATCCTCCCTATAACGGGAGGACCAGAACTATGTACAATACTCCAGATGCAGCCAAACTAGAGCTTTATAAAACCGCAACATAACTTCCTGACTTTTGAAGTTACTGTCTCGACTAATGAAGGCAAGCATGTCATCTGCCTTCTTAAACACCTTATCAATCTGTGTAGACACTCTCAGGGAGCTATGAACTTGGACTCCATGATCCCTCCACTCATCAACACTGAGGGTGTTTTCCTTAACAGTGTACTGTTTCTTTTTATTGGACTATCAAGGTGCAACACTTCTCATTTGGCTGTATTAAACTCCATTTGCCATTTCTCTGCCCATATCGGCAACTGATCTATATCCTGCTGCATTCTTTGCCAGTCATCTACGTTATCCACAACACCACCAATCTTGGTATGATCTATTAATCTACCCATTACATTTTCATTCAGCTCATTTATATATATCACAAACAGCAGAAGTCTCAGTACAGATTCCTGCAGAATACCACTAATCAGACCTCCAGTTAGAAAAAGACTCTTAACAACTACCCTCTGCCTTCTACAAGCAAGCTAGTTCTGAATTCAAATGGCCAATTCACCATGGATCCCATGCGTCGTAATCTTCTGGATGAGCCTCTAATGAGGGACCTTGTAAAACACCTTACTAATACTAACAGCTCTTCCTTCATCGATCATCCTTGTCACCTCCTCAAAAAACTCAATCAAGTTAGTAAAACACAATCTGCCCTGCACAAAGCCATGCTGGTTTTCCCTAATTAGGCTACAGCTTTCCAAATGCTCATAAATCCTATCCCTACTAATTCTCTCCACTATCTTCCCGAGATTCACCAGTCTATAGTTTCCAGGATTATCCCTTGTTCCCTTCTTGAATAATGGAACAACAGTAACTACTTGCCCGCCCTCCAGGATCTTGCCTGTAGCTAGAGAGGACATGAAGATATTGGTCAAGGCCCAGCAACAACTTCTCTTTCTGCTCTCAAGAATCTGGGGTAAACCCCATCAGAGCCTGGGGACATCCGCGTTAATGCTCTTGAAGAGAACAAACACTACTTCCTCCTTTACCTCGAAATGCCTGAGCATATCAATATGCTCAGCACTGATCTACCTGTTCTCCAAATCCTCCTCCTTGGGAAGTACTGATGTTAAGGACATCAACCACATCCTCTGCATTCAAGCAAATGTCCCCCCCTCCCCCACTTTATGGTTGAGTGTTCCTACACTCTTCTTAGTTATCCATTTGCTCTTGGTGTTTGAATAGAAGGCCAGACTTGTCAAGGCCTGTCCTGGCTTTCCTGGTTCTTGAGTTCTTTTCTGGCTTCTTTATAATCCTCAAGGGCTGTGTTTGATTCTACCTTCCTAAGCTTTACATCTTTTTCCTTTTTCTTCTTAACAAATGTCATCACCTCTCTCGACATCCATGGTTTCCTTAGCTTGCTATCCTCATCCCTCCTCCCATCCTGTACTCTGCACAGTTGGCCTTTAAACACCCTCCACGTGGCAGATGTGGAGTTGTCCACAAACAGCTGTTCCCAATTAACTCTACCTAGTTCCTGTCTAATGCTCTCATTATTTGCTCTGCATTAATTTAATATTCTCTGGCAAGTTCCATACTTATCCGTATCAAAGTTAGTTGTAAAAGTCCCCGAAAATTAGTCTTTAAGTTGTGGCGAGTGAATGCCAATTCAACAGCCTGATGGTTGTAGGCTAATCACAAGTTCCAGACCTCAACCTGTGAGCACAGAGCCATTCAGATTCATTTTGCAGTTACCAGTGTTCTGAGCTGCTTGGCTTTAGACTGTAGGGGAAAGAGTTAGTGCTGGGAAAATAGTTAGCCCCTTTGCTTTGAAGTGCCAAGCATTCTGTGTGCAAATATGACCTACTTCACAATAAACCACTCTCTCATCAATAGGCTGGCTCAAAATAGGCACCTTTCCCAAAGATGAGCACATAAAACTTGCTCTGCAAAACAAGAAGCAGGAATTTAATGCATTCAGAGTCAACAAACTAAATTGCGCTAGACTACAGTAATTTATCTTTCACCAGCACCTTAAACAAATTAATTCTCATGCATCTCACATCAATGAAGGGGCAATTAGTCAAGACTCCTTGATGCACAGAAGCAGTCGTATTGCCTCCTCTGCCTGAATTAGGATGAAGGAGGAAATTTCGGAATCTAAGATTCAATCTTACAAGTGGAAGAACTTGTGAACAAGTGGAATAATTTGAATTTAGAGTATTCTCAATATAGGAATTATATCTGCGGGAGTTTTTTTTTATTTGCACAATTTGTCTTCTATTGCACATCGGTTGTTTATCAATTTTTCGTAAGTATACCGTTTCATGAACTCTATTATATTTATTTTCCTGTACTTGCCTGCAAGAAAATGACCCTCAAGGTGACATATACATACTTCGATAATAAATTTACTTTGACTTTGTGAGTGACATATCAGGTGCGTATAGATGGATATTAAAGCTTAGGTAGAGAGGTCACTTTTGAGGAGCATAATGTGGTATACAACATGGACAGGGCTTTTGGCCCATCTAATCCATGCCAACCATTAACCATCCATCTACAGTAATTCTACACACACATCCTACCACTCTCCTACATTATAAATGCATTTTACAGGGGTTAATTATTTGAGATGTGGGAGGAAACCAGATCACCAAATGCGATTCAATGCAGTCACAGGGAGAACAGGCAGCACCCAAGGTCAGGATTGAGCCCAGGTCTCTGGTGTTGTGAGGCAGCTGCTCCACCAGCTGTGCCAGAGACCAGAGTTCAATCCTCATCATTGTGCTACCTTAAAGGAAGAGTGGAGGAGGGAGGGAGAGAGAGATGGTGGGGATTTCCAGAGCTTAGGGTCTTCGTTATTGATTGCCAATGGAAATGCATTTAAATCCAAAAGATCACAATTGGTGGAGTATACTGGGACATTGAGAGTCATCTATAAAGGGTTTAAATGTAAGGCTGATATTTTTAGCATTAAGGTGGCACTGAACCAGGAAGCATAGAGGGCAACAAGCATGGGTGTGGAAGAGATGAATGGGACATTGTTATTTAGGATTTAGGTCCCAAAGTCTTGCCAGCTAGACTTTGGGACTGCTCAGTAGCGTAGTGGTTAGCATAATGATATTACAATGCTGGCTGTAAGATCCGGGTCCAATTCCTGCCCCTGTCTGTAAGGAGTTCGTGTATTCTCCTCACGACCCCCGTGTGGTTTCCTCTGGGTGCTCCAGTTTCCTCCCACATTCCAAAGATGTACGGTTAGGAGTTAGTGACTTATGGGTGCATTATGTTGGCACCAGAAGCGAGGTGTCACTTGCAGGCTGCCTAGCACAATCCTCACTGATTTGATTTGATGCAAACGATGCATTTTGCTGTACTTTTGATGTATATGTGACAAATAAGGCTAATCTTCATCCTTTTTTGATATCTTGCTGAAGTACAGGAGTAATCATAGCCCATTAATTAAAGGGTTTGGGTATCAAAGACTGTTTAAACTGAAACAGACAAATAATCCATTCCCTGCAGGAGAGTGCATCACTATAATGTGGCTGCGTATCTGGACTTCCCTGTTTTCACACTGATCCGCCCCCCTGTAACTTATAAATGGCCTCCTTTACATATTGTCTGCCTCCTCCTTCCCCCACATCCCACTTACTTATTACAAATAAAAGGTGGCCTTTTGGCCCTTCACATCCACATTGGCTTCCCTCAGAGCAATCCCATCCATCCCATCCCCCTCTTGGTCCCCAATGCTGTGAGGATCACCAACAATTTGTACTGCTCCGGTCACATGGCCATAAAAACACATTAGCACCTCTATGTCTTCAGAAGGCTAGGGAAATATGTTGATTTCCCCATAGCTTTCCTCGGCGAGAGGAGAGAGAGCAGCGCGCTGTGAGTGCGCAGCCCTCTGGTGAAAAATGATATTGTATCTGTTAAATAGGGGCCATGGACAATTCTGATTTGATGGAGACGGACGTGAAATCACAGAGGAACATCTGGAGAAATTTCTGAAACGCTCGTTCGCTGCTGTTGTTACTGCGTGGCCGGGAATCTTTCGGAGGGAAGACCTCAAAATCCCCGGCTTTGCCTGCTGTTGGCGACCAAGATGGAGGTTGAATCATTCGGATAGAGATGGCCCTCAGCATTGGAGAGCTGATCAGAGCTCGAAGTTTTCAAATGACTCAGAATCGGACTGTGGTCGGGTATGGCAGGGAGAGTTTTTCTTCCTTCTCCCATCTGCGTGAGATGTGGGACATTTGAGAGATTTTGAACTTTTACTGTGCTCATGGACTTCATCAAGTTATGGTATTGTTGCACTGTTGTAACTATGTTATAATTATGTGGTTTTGTTAGTTTTTTTCAGTCTTGGTCTATCCTGTGTTTCTGTGATATCACACCGGAGGAAATATTGTATCATTTCTTAATGCATGTATTACTAAATGACAATAAAAGAGGACTGTGTGTCTTCATAATCTAAATATTTAAACATAAAAAGCATCGGATCCAGATACATCACGGCTTGGTACAATGTTCTGGCCAAGACTAAAGCAACTGCAGAGAGTTGTGAGCAAAGCTCAGCACATCATGGAGGGCCGTCTCCTTTCTGCGGGCTCTGTCTAAATTTCCTACTGTGAAAATCAAGGACCCTTCCCACTTTCTTACTCTTTCTCCTCCCTTCAACCAGGCAGAAAATAAAAAAGTTGAGAACACTAGGCTCAATCCCACAGTATCAGAATTGAATGATAAAGGTGAGTTCGCAATCTACCTTGCCAAGGCCCTTGAACTTTTAATTGTCTACCTGCACGGCACTTTCTCTGTATTGTAACACTATATTCTGCATTCTGCATTTTATTTTCCTTTTGTACGACCTTGATGAAAAACAAATGCTTTTTCACTGTATCTCTGTACAAGTGACAATAATAAGCCAATTATCAACGACCAATTTATTTGCGCCCACAATGCCACAGTGGGGGCGGGGGACATTGATGGCAGACCCAAATGCAAGACACAGGCACTGAAGTACTAGGAACAGGACTTGACTAGAGTAGGGACATGACAGGAGGCAGACAAGGAGCAGGGACAAGAAAGCAGACTTGGGCTAGGACATGGACAAGACAGGGAACCCAGACAATGAACTATGCACTGGGAGCCTGGGCTTGGGCTCCGAGCCAGAGACTGGACAAGGACCCAGGACCTGGGCCTTGCCTCAGGCTCGGACCCCAGATCTAGGCAAGGACATGACATGGCTGGGGTCTTGGTTCTTGAGGCTTGAGCGCGGAGTCGGGCTGGGCTCCCGAGGCTTGAGCGCGGAGTCGGGCTGGGCTCCCGAGGCTTGAGCGCGGAGTCGGGCTGGGCTCCCGAGGCTTGAGCGCGGAGTCGGGCTGGGCTCCCGAGGCTTGAGCGCGGAGTCGGGCTGGGCTCCCGAGGCTTGAGCGCGGAGTCGGGCTGGGCTCCCGAGGCTTGAGCGCGGAGTCGGGCTGGGCTCCCGAGGCTTGAGCGCGGAGTCGGGCTGGGCTCCCGAGGCTTGAGCGCGGAGTCGGGCTGGGCTCCCGAGGCTTGAGCGCGGAGTCGGGCTGGGCTCCCGAGGCTTGAGCGCGGAGTCGGGCTGGGCTCCCGAGGCTTGAGCGCGGAGTCGGGCTGGGCTCCCGAGGCTTGAGCGCGGAGTCGGGCTGGGCTCCCGAGGCTTGAGCGCGGAGTCGGGCTGGGCTCCCGAGGCTTGAGCGCGGAGTCGGGCTGGGCTCCCGAGGCTTGAGCGCGGAGTCGGGCTGGGAACTGTACATCAATATAAAGCTGGGACTTATCCTTCAAAAAGCTGGGACTCATCTTTAAGACAACACCAACATGAGACAGGACAGTACATAAACATAGAGCCAGGACTTATACTTAGACAAGCCAGGACTCAACTTCTTCTCCACACCAAGGTGGGACAGGACCATCCGTCGGCTAATGGCAGAACAGCTGGACTTACCCAACAGAGGCAAAGGCAAGGACAAGACAAATCCCCTCTGCAGGACAACAGCAGAACAGCCTGACTTACCCCATGGAGGCAAGGGCAAGAAGAAACAAACATCCAAGAACAGCAGACAGTTTCATCTCTGCTTCGGGGTTGCTCCGAGTCACAGTTACAGCCAGAAACCTAGGTTGGCTGTGGAAACAGCCAGATCCCTACCTAGCTCAGAGTGAATGACAGCCACTCAGCTGGCCCGGGAAACAGCCAAATCCATACCACAAAGACAGCTCCGACCACCGACAGCAAGGCTTCGTAAAGCGATGGTCTCTAACGCAGTCTAAAGATGGCATGGCCGTTCTAGCCTTCCACCGGCAGGTTGCTCCCAGGGAATCTTGACAAGACAAACCAGCAACCCACAGTCATCCCCAAGGCTACTTATATTCCAATCCCCAAGATGGGAATCAGGTGCCTATGATTAACTCAACCAAAACAAGGGACAGCTGGAAGACCTGGAGTCCTGAATCCACGGACTGGACCGTGAACTGGAATGCAGACTTCACGGACCGGACCATGACACACACACATACTCAGATTAAGTGTCCCTTACCACTGGGGATAATTTACAGATGTCAATTGCAAGCACATCTTTGGGATATAGGAGGTAACCAAAGCATGCAGGAGAAACCCTCATGGTCAAAGGGAGGAGAAGATGCAACCCACACAGACAACACCAGAAGGCAGCATCGAACCAACACTCCTGGAACGATGAGGTAGTAGCATAGACTGCTGTGCCAATATGTCAGGCCGACTCAATAATAATCATAAACTGTTGGTAATAATCATGATTACTAATAATAATCATAATCATCATTAAGTGTTTCTAGTCCTCAGATTAAACTTGAGTCTCGAGTTCATTATTCAATGCACCTAAGTAGGGCTGAGGAAGCAGAAAATACTCCTGTCCTTCATACAGCGACGGTTGCAAGCCCTTGTGGAGACAAAATCAGGTTGTTAAGACCAGTGCTGTCTTGTGAGAAACATGAACCAAAGGAGTCAGGTCAGACGCAAACTCTTTGGATGTGGTAGCTTTAGAGAGTGTGCAGAGGAGGTTTACCAGATGCTGCCTGGATTACAGAGAATATTTTATGAGGAAAGGTTGAGTGAGCTAGGGCTTTTCTCTCTGGAGTGAAGAGGGATAAGAGGTGATTTGTTAGAGGTGTACAAGATGATAAGAGACATAGATCGAGTAGAGAGTCAGAGCCTTTTGCCCAGGACAGAAATGGCTAATACCAGCAGGCTTAAGGTGATTGGAAGAAGGTATAGAGGAGATATCAGAGGTAAGTTTTTCTCCATAGGGAGTGGTGATGCATGGAATACCCTGCCAGGGTGGTGGTAGAGGAAGATCTATTAGGAACATTTAAGAAACTCTCAGAGAGACACATGGATGACAGGAAAATGGAGGGCTATATAGGAGAGAAGAGTTAGATTGAAATTAGAGTAGGTTACAAATTTAGCACAATATAATGAAGGACAGTACTGTGCTGTAAAGTTCTATGTTCTATGTTCTAAACTTAAAAAAAATCTCAATTCAGAGTCTGCTGCATTTCTTACTCACACTTCTAGTTTTAGACCATAAGACTTTGGAGCAGAATTAGACTATTCGGCCCATCAATTCTGCTCCTTCATTTCATCACGGCTGATCTACTTCCCCCTCAACCCCATTCTTCTGCCTTCTCCCCGTAACCTTTCTCGCCCTGACTAATCAAGAATCTGTCACCCTCTGACTTAGATATCCTCAATGACCTGGCTTTCCACAACCGACTGTGACAATGAGTTCCACAGATTCACCACCCTCCGTCTAAAGAAATTCTTCCTCAGCTCCGTTCTAAATGGATATCCCTCTATTCTTATTCTCTGCCTTTTAATCCTAGACTCCCCCACCATAGGAAACATCCCCTCCACATCCACTCTATCTAGTTCTTAACTAAGGCAGGAAGCCAATGAATCCTAGGTGAAAGAATGCCCTTAAAATATTATAATATATTGTGCCAGACCTTATATTTGATCTTCTTCACAAGTTTAATGATGACTGGATGAGCTTGCAAGGTCTCTGGAAACTTTACAGTTTGAGGGAGGTGTTGATTGAAGAAGGACTACCTGTTGGTCAGGAGCTGTTGGAGCTGTCTCCCTCCACCAAGCGCCTTTACACCTCCACTGTTTGAAGCTTGCCGTCTAATGGAGCACTGCAACTGGAACAACACACACAAAGGAGGAGCTCAGCAGTTCAGGCAGGATCTACCGAGGGGAACAAACGGGGCTGAGGCCCTATATCAGGACTGGGAAAAAGAGGAAGAAGCCAGAGTAAGATGGTGAGAGGTGGGGGAGGAGTACAACCTGGCTAGTGATAGAAGAGACCATCCCCCCTCCCCCAATGAAGTGAGAAGCGAGGAAGGGATAGGTGGAAACGGTAAAGGGCTGATGAAGGAGGAATCTGACAGAGGAGAGGAGAGTGGACCGTGAGAGAAGGAGGGGAGGGGTGGAGGTAACCAGAGAAATGTGATGGGCAGATGAGGAGAAGAGAAGGAGTAAGAGTGGAGACAGAATGGGAAATTGAACAAAAGAGAAGGGGAAGGGGGAAGAATTACCAGAGGTTTGAGAAACCAATGTTCATGCCATCAAATTGAAGGCTAACCCAGACGGAATATGAGGTGTCGCTCCTCCAACCTGAGAGTGGACTCATCATGGAAGCAGAGGAGGCCATGGATTGGCAAATCAGAGTGCGAGAGGAAGGTCAAACTGAAATAGGTGGCCACTGAGAAGTCCTGCCTGTTGTGGTGGGTAGAGCGAAGGTGCTTGATAATGCTGTCCCCCCAATCTATGTCACAATTCAATTACACTGCAATTGGATTCCCCTACTCATTGGCCACTCCAGAATCAAAAATGAAATACCCTGCTGCGTTTGTCGAGTCATCAGCCATAGACAAGCAGATTCTGACCCTGATGTGTTTTTCCACTGTTAACTTATTGCCTTTAGCAATTCTGCTTTTGCTATTCTTTGTCACTCTCCGTAGACTTCTATTCTGGTAGAAATAAAACACCAAGACTGAAAATCAGCACCAGACATATACCTCAAGGATATGTGTTTAAATCACTGCACTACATTTTCAACACTCAATAACTGTGCAGCTAAGCACAGCTCAAACACCATTTATAAGTTTGCCAATGAAACTATTGATTTTATTAGACCTTAGGTAGCAATGAAGAGTCCTTCAGGAGTAAGATACTGTATATTGGCTTGTTGAATGGTGTCTCAACAGCAGCCTTACGCTTAATGTTAACAAGACCAAGGAATTGATTGTGAACTCCAAGAAGGGGAAGTCAAGAGCACACATACCAGCAACACACATCAAAGTTGCTGGTGAACACAGCAGGCCAGGCAGCATCTTTAGGAAGAGGTGCAGTGGACGTTTCAGGCTGAGACCCTTCGTCAGCACACATACCAGTTGTCATTGAAGAGTCAGCCGTGGAAAGAGTGAACAGCTTCATATTCTGAGTGTCAAGATCTCAGTGGCTCTATCCTGGGCCTAGCACATTGGTGTAATCATGAAGAAGGCATGAGCACAGTTGTACTTTGCTAGTAGTTTCAGGAGATTTGGTCTATAGAAACATAGAAAATAGGTGCAGGAGTAGGCCTTTCAGCCCTTCGAGCCTGCACCGCCATTCAGTATGATCATGGCTGATCATCCAACTCAGAACCCTGTACCTGCCTTCTCTCCATACCAACTGATCCCTTTAGCCACAAGGGCCATATCTAACTCCCTCTTAAATATAGCCAATGAACTGGCCTCAACTGTTTCCTGTGGCAGAGAATTCCACAGATTCACCACTCTCTGTGTGAAGAAGTTTTTCCTAATCTCGGTCCTAAAAGGCTTCCCCTTTATCCTCAAACTGTGACCCCTCGTTCTGGACTTCCCCAACATCGGAAGCAATCTTCCTGCATCTAGCCTGTCCAATCCCTTTAGGATTTTATGCGTTTCAGTAAGATCCCCCCTCAATCTTCTAAATTCCAAAAAGTATAAGCCTAGTCGATCCAGTCTTTCATCATATGAAAGTCCTGCCATCCCAGGAATCAATCTGGTGAACCTTCTTTGTACTCCCTCTATGGCAACAATGTCTTTCTTCAGATTAGGGGACCAAAACTACACACAATACTTCAGGTGTGGTCTCACCAAGGCCTTGTACAACTGCAGTAGTACCTCCCTGCTCCTGTACTCAAATCCTCTCGCTATAAATGCCAGCATACCATTCGCCTTTTTCACCGCCTGCTGTACCTGCATGCCCACTTTCAATGACTGGTGTATAATGACACCCAGGTCTCGTTGCACCTCCTCTTTTCCTAATCGGCCACCATTCAGATAATAATCTGATTTCCTGTTTTTGCCACCAAAGTGGATAACCTCACATTTATCCGCATTAAATTGCATCTGCCATGAATTTGCCCACTCACCTAACCTATCCAAGTCACCCTGCATCCTCTTAGCATCCTCCTCACAGCTAACACTGCCGCCCAGCTTCGTGTCATCCGCAAACTTGGAGAAGTTGCATTTAATTCCCTCATCTAAGTCATTAATATATATTGTAAACAACTGGGGTGCCAGCACTGAGCCTTGCGGTACCCCACTAGTCACTGCCTGCCATTCTGAAAGTACTTGGAAAGACAGGGACTGACTAGGGATAGTCAACATGGTTTTGTGTGCAGTAGGTCATCTCTAACCAATTTTGCAGTGTTTCTCAAGGAGATTACCAGGGAAGCTGATGAAGGAAAGTCACTGGACATTGTCTAAGTGGACTTTAGTAAGGCCTTTGGCTAAATCCCACATGGGAGGTGAATCAAGAAGGTTCAGTGTTATTGGCACCCAAGATGATGTAGTAAATCGGATTTGACATTAGCTTTGTGTGAAAAGTGGTAGTAGAGGGTTGCCTCTCTGACTGGAGGCCTGTGACTAGTGGTGTGCCTCAGAGATCTGTGCTGGGTCCATTGTTGTTTGACATCTATATTAACGATCTGGATCATAATATGGATAACTGGATCAGCAAATTTGCGGATGACACCAAGACTTGGGATGCAGTAGACAGTGAGGAAGGCTATCAAAGCTTGCAGTAGGATTTGAAATGGGCTGAAAAATGGCAAATAGAATTTAATGCAGATAAATGTGAGATGCTGCAATCTGAGAGGACAAACCAAGGTAGGTCTTACACAGGGTACGGTAAGGCACTGAGAAGTGTGGTAGAAGAGAGGGATCTGGGAATTTAGATCCATAATTCCTTGAAAGTAGTGTCATAGATAGAGTTATGAAGGAAGTTTCAGGCACATTGGCTTCATAAATCAGAGTATTGCTAATGGAAGCTGGATTTTATGTTGAAGTTCCAGATGTTCTTGAGGCCTAATTTGGAGTATTGTGTGCTATTCTGGTCATTTACCTACAGAAAGAATATCAATAAGTTTGATAAAGTACAGAGAAAATTTACAAGGATGTTGCAGGGACTTGCGGACCTGAGTTATAGGGAAAGGTTGAATTGGTTAAGACTTTATTCTTTGAAGCTAGGAGAATGAGCATAGAATAGATAGAGATATTAAAAATTATGAGGGGTATAGTTAGGGTAAATGCAAGTAGGCTTGTTCCACTGAGGTTGAGTGAAATTAGAACTAGAGGTCATAGGTTAAGGGTGAAATGTGAGATATTTAAGGGGTACCTGAGGTGGTGAGAGTGTGGAACAAGCTGGTGGATGTAGGTTCAATCTCAACATTTAAGAGGGATTTGGATATGTAACGGATAGGAGGGGTAGTGAGGGCTATGGTCCAGGTGTGATTCTGGGAGAATAATAGTTTGGCATGGACTAGATGGGCCAAAGGGCCTGTTTCTATGATAGGGTGCTCTATGAGTCTTGCATATTTCTATAGATGCACTGTGGAGTGCATCCTGACTGGCCGCATCACAGCCTGGTATGGAGGTTCTAGTGCAGAGCATTACAAAAGACTGCAGAGGTTTAGATTCAGCTAGCTCCATTACAGGCAGTGTTCTCCCCACCATCTTCAAAAGGTGTGTCTTTGAAAGGGTGGCATCCATTACTAAGAGCCCTCACCATCTGGGACATGTCCTCGACAGAAGGCTGAAGATACACATTCAATGGCTTAGGAGCAACTTCTACCCCTCTAACATCAGATTTCTGAATGGCCCATGAACTCATGAACACTACCTTGTTATTTTTTTCACCAACACTATTTATTTTATATTTTATAGTTATTTCATGTCCTTGCACTGTACTGGTGCCACGAAACAAAAAGCTTCACGTCATATTCAACTAATAATAGATTGGATGCTGATTCTTGTAGAACTTGATAAGGTAGATGCAGGGATGATTTTTACCCCTGGTGAATTGTCCAGATCAGGGAGTCAGTCTCAGAATAACTGTTTTACATCTCTTCACATCACCAAATCGACATTGACTGTGAAGCAGCCAATTACACTAACCCTACACTCTCAGTCCTGCTGCAGGATTACAACCAGAAACATCGACTATTTCTTTGCTCCCACAGAAGCTGCCTGACCTGCTGAGCTCCTCCTGCAGTTGTTTCTCACTCCAGGTCCCAGCATCTACAACCACTTGTGTCTCCAATCCCATACTAAACTCAATTTGATTTCCATCTCCCACCCCGCCAATTCTGTCAACATTCCCAGGATTCCCACACTCATCCACAGACTAGGGGCTAGTTAGAGTGGCCAGGTAATGTAGCCTCACATTCCTTTGGAGTCAGCTGTTCAGGACAGAGTTTTGGAGAAATTGATTCATCTCTGATGAATTTTTATTGAAATAATTAATTAATTTAGAGATACAGCCCAGCCCAGTGAACCGCGCTGCCCAACAGCTCACATATGTAACACTAGCTTAATCACAGAACAATTTACTGTTACCATTTAATCTACTGACTGGTACATCTTTGGACTGTGAGAAGAAACTGGAGATCTGGAGGAATTCCACGTGGTCACGGGGTGGATGTACAAACTCCTTATAGACAGTGCCAGAACTGAACTCTGAACTCCAACTTTGGAAACTTGTGGAGGCTCAGTAACTGAATACATCTAAGAAGGAGATGAATATCTCTTTGGATTTTAAGATGGTTGGGGAATTTACTAAAGTAGTGCTGTGGTAGATGATTGGCCATTATGTTACTGAATGATGAACTGGCATGAGGGACTTAATTGGCTGTTCGCAGTTCTATTCTTTATTTGCTGTGTTTAACCATTCCCTGCACCAAAATATTCAATGGCTGTAATTTTATCTCACCTCACCTCTCCACATTCTCTTAATGACAATTTTAGATGGTTGATTCCCTATCACTGCCTCTTTCTTTATTCATTCAACAAACAATTTGCAAAACCTCCAATAGCCATTGCCCTCAGAATCTGTTCACGTCTCTGGCTTCGAAAGGGAATGCAGTAGAAAAGCTTTGATTTTATGTCTGAGTTATCTTCCAACATTTCAGAGTGTCTCATTCCAATCCTGCCAAGCCACATGGAAGTCTTTTAACAGCTGTTTTTCTTTGTTTGTGTGCTGGCCTGTAGGTGTTGAGTGCAAAAAAAAGGAATCAAGACCTTTATCTTTTTGGCTCACCTAAGAATATCCTGTGAATGGATGGAATGAACTTTATGCTCCCAGTATTCTAATTCAAATGGAATTGCCATGAGGAGAGGCCTGTAGAGAGGGGAGGTCTATCAGCAGTAGAATCGGCAGAGGTGTTGTGATATCTAAGAAAGCTGGAAAGCAGCAAAATGAAAACAATGAGAGAATTAATGAGCACTTATTATTCAGATGAATAATAGTATAATTGCTATTTAAAATAGCATCAATTCTATTTGTTTATTAGAACATAGAACACTACAGCACAGTACAGACCCTTCAACTCACCATGTGCCAACCTTTTAATCTACTCTAAGATCAACCTAATCCTTCCCTCTTACATAGCCCTCCATTTTTCTGTGACCTATATGCCTATTTAAGAGATACTTAAATATTCACAATGTATCTACCATTACCACCACCTTGGCAGAGCGTTCCACACACACATCACTCTCTGTGTGAACAAATTCGCCTCCTCCAATCATATTGAAATGATCCCCCCTTGCATTAGCTGTTTCTGCTCTGAAAAAACTCTCTGGCTGACCACTAGACCTATGCCTCTTATCACCTTTTTCTTAACCTCCCCCCAACAAGTGACCTCTCATCCTCCTTCGTTCCACAGAGAAAAGCTCTTGCTCGCTCAACATGTCCTTTTACGACATGATCTCTCATTCAAGCAGCAGCCTGGTAAATCTCTTTTGCACCCTCTCTAAAGATTCTACATCTTCTAATATCAAGGAGTCCAAAATTGAACACAGTATTCAAAGCACAGTCTAACCAAGGTTTTACAGAGCAGCAACAAACTCAAATCAAAATAAATATAGTATTTGTTAACTCAGGGAGGATTGGGAACTTATTCATTTTTACTCTATTTAGAGATCTGGCCAGACTCACCACAGTGAGGTTTCAGCCAAGAGTAGATCTCAGCAGAGTACACCCTGACAGCTTTTGTGATACTTTGTAAGTTCATACATGTCTCTGATATATAAACAAAAATAAAATACAAAACATTAAAATTCTGACAAATTAGTTGGATAAGCTACTCAAACCAGTCCGCCTGGGTTGGGATTGGAAGGTGGGGTTCTGCAGAATGAGGCTGGACAGGACCAGCAAAGTCAGGCTCCTCTGTTGGTCTCCAGTGACAGAGCAAACTGACACGTGCCTTTGAGATGGATGGGCACAGCAGCCATTGTTTGGTCTGAGATCAGGGCTCCTGTCTTAAAGGAAGGTAGTGGGAGGAAAACAGTGTGTTCTAAGCAGCACATTACATTAACTTTATAACAAGGAGCATACTTACAGCTCACAACCTGTATCTCACACACACACACACACACACACACACACACATACTCACACTCACACACAGTAAATACAGGCACAAAATTCACATTAATCACATTCACACTCACACATACATACACAAGTACAAATAAGCAAATTATAACACACACACACACACACACACACACACACACATCCAACCTACCATGCCAGCTATAGAATTTCCCACACCCTCATCTTTAAGACACAAGATTCAAGGTTCAAGTTCAGTTGTCAAGTGTACGTCGAAACATACAGGGAAATGCATCGTTTGTGCTTCCAGCAACAGAGCTGAGGATGCGTTGAGGGCAGCCCACAAGTGTCACCACACATTCCAATGCCACATAGCACCCAGAACAGCACAGAACACAACAACAGCAGCAAAATGAACCCTATTCCTCCCTTCCATCCACACTCATAAATAGTCCTCCAACCCCAAGAAAAGCTGTCTTCTTCGTCCTACATACTCCAGCAGATTTGGATTCAGCAGACTCAGTACTTGACAATTGGACTTCCGATTCAATTCCTGGGCTTCAGTCCCTGGCGTTGACATCAAGAGCTGCCTATCAGGAACACCCAGCCTCGATTTCAGGACTCGTCGATGACGGGACCCTGAACAGTGGGCTTCGAACTCTGGTCTCCCTGATTTGTGAACCCAGTGGTCACTTGACCTCGTCACTCCTACCCGAGTGGAACTCCGACTCCAGAACCAACCGACAACTTGCTGATCCTGGGCAGAGCACCAGCATTCGTCCACACTGGTCTGACTCGGATGTCCCACATCCACGTCACTGGCTTTCAAATGCGGAGCAGAGATTTAAGACTCCAGACCGTCTTATAATTCCTCTCCTCACTGTCCCTAAACCAAAACTTGACCTCTAACTCCTCTCTCTGTCCACAAACCATCCCCATGAATCCACACCATGGAGGTCACAGTATGACGCCACCTTCCTCGTTAACTATGATAAAATTCACAAAGTCGCTGACTCTCAGTGTTCATTTAAATCAGTGAGTAAACAATGCCGATTGTAGTCACAGCTCTGAACATCAGTTCTCCTCTTGCCTTGTAGCATAAGGTAACGGACCACTCTGGAGAGAAGAGGGTCACAGCTCTGCTGGTAGTGAGGGCAATCCTGCATGTCTACTGGGCATTCCCAACCCTGCCATTATAGTGCCCTTGTCACCTTTATCCCACACTCACGGGAGCAATTAAGGCCGCAATCAACATCCTTCTCCGCAACACTAACCTATGATGAGGGAACGACAGAGGGAGCGAGGAGGAGGAGGAGGACATTATGCATTGTGCTGTGAAGATCTGTAGGTAGAAGCTTTAAGGATGGGTGCTGCTGGCACCGCCCCTGTCCTCTTTCCATTGTACGTGTTCAGCCCTGCCTCCGAAGCTTGTCCATTTCCATCATGCACTGCAGTACTGTTATGGTTTGTAACTTCAAAACATCAAACTAGTTAAAGGAGGACACAACAGTTCAGGAATATGGGTGTAACTTCATCTTTACTTTAAGCGAGGCGTGCATGTTTCACTTGGTAGCATGATGGCATATACAATCAGCTTGTTTTTACATATAACCAGTAATTAATTATTTAAACCAAAAAGAATGCTTAATCAAACAATATATACACAAGTTTACTCAAGTATTATTGAAATATTAAATACACAACACTCATCCCTGCTTAACTATAAACTCTAACTCTATAAAGAATGCATCCCAACCATATACACAGTATATTATATAATACAAATACTGCATAGGGACATCCACAGCAGAGTAAATTTTAAATTGTTCCTTTCAGGCTTAAAGATTTAGTCACTGTGGATGATTTCTTACTCTTGTGGGGTAACGTCTTTCCTTACAAGGGGGATCACTCTGCTTGGCAGGTGAAACTTGTGGCTGTGAAATCAATCTCAAGTTCTGGGGCCTCCTCCATGGTGGTTGGAAGAGTTGACTCTGAGACTGCAGGAAGTGGTTCTGATAGCAGTAGCCAAATTTCTTCTCTACCTAAGTTGAAATGAATTGACTTTATTACTTACATCTTTCATACACATCTTTACATTACGTCTCCATCTAAATGTGCAATGTGCAATTTATCGTAATTTATAATAAATAGTATGTGCAAAAAAAATCAATATAACATAGAAATGCAATTGTATCATAAGACCATAAGATGAAGGAGCAGAAGTCAGCCATTCGGCCCATCGAGTCTGCTCCGCGATTTTATCATGAGCTGATCCATTCTCCCATTTAGTCCCACTCCCCCGCCTTCTCACCATAACCTTTGATGCCCTAGCTACTCAGATACCTATTAATCTCTGCCTTAAATGCACCCAATGACTTTGCCTCCACTGCCGCCCGTGGCAACAAATTCCATAGATTCACCACCCTCTGGCTAAAAAAATTCCTTCGCATTTCTGTTCTGAATGGGCGCCCTTCAATCCTTAAGTCATGCCTTCTGGTACTAGACTCGCCCATCATGGGAAACAACTTTGCCACATCCACTCTGTCCATGCCTTTCAGAGTATCAGCATGAATTAATCAGTCTGATAGCCTGGCGGAGGAAACTGTCCTGGAGCCTGTTGATCCTGGCTTTTATGCTGCGGTACCATTTCCCAGATGGTAGCAGCTGGAATTGTTTGTGATTGGGGTGACTGGGGTCCCCAATAATCCTTTGGGCCCTTTTTACACACCTGTCTTTGTAAATGTCCTGAATAGTGGGAAGTTCATGTCTACAGATGCGCTGGGCTGTCCGCACCACTCTCTGCAGAGTCCTGCGGTTGAAGAAAGTACAGTTCCCAGTGATGCAGCCAGTCAGGATGCTCTCAATTGTGCCCTGTAGAAAGTTCTTAGGATTTTGGGGCCCATAGCAAACTCCTTCAACCGCCTGAGATGAAAGAGGCGCTGTTGTGCCTTTTTCACCGCACAGCCGATATGTGCAGACCACGTGAGATCCTCAGTGACATTTATGCTGCAGAACTTAAAGATGTTCACCCTCTCAACCCCAGAGCATTAATGTCAATAAGGGTTAGCCTGTCTCCATTCCTCCTGTAGTCTACAACCACCTCCTTTGTTTTTGTGATATTGAGAAAGGTTGTTTTCTTGACACCACTGTGTCAGGGTAATGACTTCTTCTCTGTAGACTGTCTCATTATTATTTGAGATAAGGCCAATCAGTGTAGCATTGTCACAAATTTAGTTAGCAGATTGGAGCAGCAGGTAGTGACACAGTCATGGGTATACAGAGAATAAAGGAGGGGACTTAGGACAAAGCCCTGAGGGGCACCTGTAATGAGGGTCAGACAGGCAAAGGTGAGGAAGCCCACTCTTACCACCTGCCAGCGGTCTGACAGGAATCTGACTTTGCTCTCCTCAACTGCTCAATGTGCCATCTCCAGATGATATCAGACTCAATCTCCACTCTGTGGGAGAGTGGTGCAGTTCTGTCCTTAATCTTTCCAAGTACCTATTTTGATCACCTCTGTAGTCCCTCTCCAGAGCTGTTCGTCCAGGAGTGAAACATCAATCCTCCTTGTTTGACGAGCCTTCAATTTGTTTCAGCTGTTTGTCCTGCATGCTCCTTCTGAGACTGGGTTTGAGGAGATCCAAGTGTGAGTGCAAGGGACAACTCAGGAACAGCATAGCTGGTGAGTTGTTGGTTGTGGTGTGTGTTGCATTACGATACTGTATGCAAAGAGGAAATTGGCCTTGGGGCATCACCACTGCTTGAATTTTCTCAACGTACTTGTATAATCCTTGTGCATCAATAGTGTGACCACAGTGGGTGATGTTTAGTTTAAAGAAATCACATTTGTCACATTATGCTCTGAGCCTTTAATCTTCTAATCTTTTTAACAATGTCTTGAGATTTTGGAGATGTTCCTCACCATTCCTACTGGTAACAATAATGTCTTACTGGTAACACTGTGCACCTGGGCAGGCTTATACCTCTTGATCCATAGCTTTCTGCCAGAGTGCAGGTGCAGTTGGCACAGCAAAAATAAGCCTATTGTAGCTATAAAATCCTTTGTGAGTTTTTATGGTGAGAAACACTTTGGACTCTTCTTCCGGCTCCCATCTGCAAGTCGGCCTCAGCTAGGTTCACTTTGCTGAAGTGTTTCTCTCCAGAAAGGTTTATAAAAATATCCTCTAACCTGGGCAGAGGGTATTGATCTACTCTCAGTATCGGGTTGATGGTAACCTTGAAATCACCACAGATCCTGATAGACCCACTCCTTTTGGCTATTGAGACCATTGACATTGCTCATGGGCTCCACTCAACCTTGGAAAGAATTTCTTCAGCCTTCATGCTATCTAGCTCACTGGCTACTTTATGAGGGGTGGTATAAGGAACCCTACGTGCTTTGCAAAACTTGGGTGCGATGTTTTCATTTGACGTTATTTTGTCCTTGATATGTTTCGGTCTTCCAATGCAGTGGCATCATTCAGTATCATTCTTTATGTGCTTTTGTATGGCTTCATTGCAGGGGATGTGGCATGCATGTGAGCCCCTGCCACAATGGTAATACAATTTGTTTGGCAAGGCTGCTTTCAGTTTAGATGCTGCAATATTGGACACGCTCACTTTCATTCCTGACTGCAACTCAAATCAAGTGTCTGTCTGCGATCTCCATTGAAACAGTGATTTCCACTGCTCTTTTAAATGTAAGTTGTGCTTCAGTTAGGAGCCATATTTGAATGCTTTCTTGTAAGATTTCACACACTAAATGATCTCTTAGTGTATCATTAAGCCCATAATTGAACTGACAATGCTCAGACAATCTCTTCAATTCAGCACATACACTGAAATGGACTCCCCTTCATTTTGATCTGCTTTTGAAACCTAAGGCGCTCTGTAATCAACAATGGCTTTGGTTCCTTCATCACTTTGGCAATATCAGAAAAGCTGATTTCTGATGGTTTGGTTGGAGCGGCCAAACTCTAAAGCAAGCCGTATGCCTTTGAACAATGAACTGAGCAAAATTGGCACTCGCTTGCCATTGGCTATTTCACTTGCTTCAAAATACTGTTCCAACAGTTCAGTATACATGAGCCAAATATCTGTTGTGCAATCAAACTCGTTAATCTTTAAGATGCAAGCAGTCATTTCTGATTTTTAAAATTATTATCACCCGCTCCTCAATCTTTATGAACCCCAAACTATTCTGTTTACAGCCTTTTTTAAAAATCTTGATCATAGCTTCTCTTCCAAAGGACATGTGCTGCTCTGTTTTGATGTCACTCTTTGTCTGTTTTTTTAAGTTTGAACATCTTGCTGCATTTAGCAGGTCAGTAGCTGTCTCTGGTTTGTTTTAAAAATACCTCGTCCCCAATGTTATGTTTTGTAACTTCAAAACATTAAACTAATTAAAAGAAGACACAGAAGTCCAGGAATACGGGTCTAACTTTGTCTTTACTTTAAGCAAGGTGTGCGTGTAGCATGTGGTGGTGTGATGACATGTGCAATTGACATATTTTTACATTTAACCCAAACCTAGAGGCACCGAGACAACAGGTACATGCAGATACCACCTCTGCAGGTTTCCAGCCAAGTTGCGCACCTTCTTGACTCGAACAGCATAACAAGTAGCATAAAATAACCGTATAACCATATAACAATTACAACACGGAAACAGGCCATCTCGGCCCTTCTAGTCCGTGCCGAACTCTTACCCTATCCTAGTCCCACCAACCTGCATTCAGCCCATAACCCTCCATTCCTTTCCTGTCCATATAACTATCCAATTTAACTTTAAACAGCAACATAGAACCTGCCTCAACCACTTCTGCTGGAAGCTCATTCCACACAGCTACCACTCTCTGAGTAAAGAAGTTCCCCCTCATGTTACCCCTAAACTTTGGTCCTCTAATTCTCAACCCATGTCCCCTTGTTTGAATCTTCTCCACTCTCAATGGAAAAAGTCTAACCACGTAAACTCTATCAATCCCCCTCATAATTTTAAACACCTCTATCAAGTACCCCCTCAACCTTCTACGCTCCAAAGAATAAAGACCTAACTTGTTCAACCTTTCTCTGTAACTTAAGAGATGAAATCTAGGCAACATTTTAGTAAACCTCCTCTGTACTCTCTCAATTTTATTGACATCTTTCCTATAATTCAGTGACCAGAACTGTACACAATACTCCAGACTTGGCCTTACCAATGCCTTATACAAATTCAACATTACATCCCAACTCCTATACTCAATGCTCTGATTAATAAAGGCCAGCAAACCAAAAGCTTTCTTCACCACCCTATGCACATGAGATTCCATCTTCAGGGAACTATGCACCATTATTCCTAGATCCCTCTGCTCTAAAGCATTCTTTAATGCCCTACCATTTACCATGTATGTCCTATTTTGATTAGTTCTACGAAAATGTAGCACCTCACATTTTTCAGCATTAAACTCCATCTGCCATCTTTCAGACCACTCTTCGAACTGTCCTAAATCTCTCTGCAAGTTTTGAAAACCTACTTCATTACCCACAACACCACCTATCTTAGTATCATCTGCATACTTACTCATCCAATTTACCACCCCATCATCTAGATCATTAATATATATTACAAACAACATTGGACCCAGTACAGATCCTTGAGTCACACCGCTACACACTGTCCTCCAATCTGACACACAGTTATCCACCACTACTCTCTGGCGTCTCCCATCTAGCCACTGCTCAATCCATTTACTACTTCCATATTAATGCCTAACGATTGAACCTTCCTAACTAACCTTCCGTGTGGAACCTTGTCAAAGGCCTTACTGAAGTCTGTATAGACAACATCCACCATTTTTCCCTCGTCAACTTTCTTAGTAACCTCATCAAAAAATTCAATAAGATTTGTCAAACATGACCTTCCACGCACAAATCCATGTTGACTGTTCCTAATCAGACCCTGTCTATCCAGAAAATTATATATATCATCTCTAAGAATACTTTCCATCAATTTACCCACCACTGACGTCAAACTCACAGGCTGATAATTGCCAGGTTTACTCTTAGAACCCTTTTTAAACAATGGAACCACATGAGCAATATACCAATCCTCTGGCACCATCCCCGTTCCCAATGACATTTGAAATATGTCTGTCAGAGCTACACTAACTTCCCTCAAAGTGCTAGGGAATATCTTGTCTGGACCCGGAGACTTATCCAATTTTATATTCCTTAAAAGTTCCAGTACTACCTCTTCTTTAATTGTCATACTTTCCATAACTACCTTACTTGTTTCCTTTACCTTACACAATTCAGTATCCTTCTCCTTAGTGAATACCGAAGAAAAGAAATTGTTCAAAATCTCCCCCATCTCTTTTGGCTCCGCACATAGCCGTCCACTCTGATTCTCCAAGTGACCAATTTTATCCCTCACTATCCTTTTGCCGCAAACATAACTGTAGAAACCCTTTGGATTTATTTTCACCTTACCTGCCAAAGCAGCCTCATATCTTCCTTTAGCTTTTCTAATTTCTTTCTTAAGATTCTTTTTACATTCTTTATATTCCTTGAATACCTCATTAACTCCAAGCTGCCTGTATTTATTGAAGATCCCTTTCTTTTTCTGAACCAAGTTTCTAATATCTCTTGAAAACCATGGCTCTCTCAAACTTTTAACCTTTCCTTTCAACCTAACAGGAGCATAAAGATTCTGAACCTTCAAAATTTCACCTTTAAGTGACCTCCATTTCTCTGTTACATCCTTCTCATAAAACAAATTTTCCCAATCCACTCCTTCTAAATCCTTTCACATCTCCTCAAAGTTAGCCTTTCTCCAATCAAAAATCTCAATCCTATCCTTCTCCATAATTACACTGAAACTAATTGTATTGTGATCACTGGACCCGAAGTGCTCCCCCCAAAATACCTCCGACACCTGCCCTGTCTCATTCCCTAACAGGAGATCCAACACTGCCCTTCTCTAGTTGGTACCTCTATGTATTGCCTCAAAAAACTATCCTGCACATATTTTACAAACTCCAAACCATCCAGCCCTTTTACAGAATGGGCTTCCCAGTCTATGTGTGGAAAGTTAAAATCTCTCACAATCACAACCTTGTGCTTACTACAAATATCTGCTATCTCCTTACAAATTTGCTCTTCCAGTTCTCAGTCCCCATTAGATGGTCTATAATACACCCCTATAAGCATCACAACACCTTTCCTATTCCTCAATTCCACCCAAATAGCCTCCCTAGATGAGTCCACTAATCTATCCTGCCAGAGCACCGCTGTTATATAATCTCTGACAAGCAATGCAACACCTCCCCCTCTTGCCCCTCCTGCCCCTCCTATCCTATCACACATGAAGCAACGAAATCCTGGAATATTTAATTGCCAATCACACCCCTCCTGCAACCACATTTCAATAATAGCTACAACATCATATTTCCAGGTATCAATCCATGCTCTAAGCTCATCCACCTTTCTTACAATGCTCCAGCATTAAAATAGATGCATTTAAGAAAACTCTCCACCTCCCACTCTCTGTTTATCCTTAATTGAGCAAACAAATTTGTTATCTTCTTCTTCTTCTTCCCCTACATCAACCTCCTCTCTCCTAGTCTCCTTAATTTGATTCCCTCCCCCCAACCTTCTAGTTTAAAGTCACCTCAGTAGCCCTCGCAAATCGCCCCGCCAGGATATTGGTCCCCCTATCATTCAAGTGCAACCTATCCCCTTTGTACAGGTCACGCCTGTGCCAATAGTGGTCCCAATGATCCAAAAACCTGAATCCCTGCCCCTTGCTCCAATCTCTCAGCCACGCATTTATCCTGCATCTCATTGCATTTGTACTCTCAGTGTCGCGTAGCACAGGCAGTAATCCCGAGATTACTACCTTAGTCGTCCTTTTTCTCAACTCTGTTCCTAACTCCCCATATTCTTCTTTCAGGACCTCTCCCCTTTTCCAACCTATGTCATTGGTACCTATATGTACCACGACCTCTGGCTCCTCTCCCTCCCACTTCAAGGTCTCTTGGACACGATCAGAAACATCACGGACCCTGGCACTGGGAGGCAAACTACCATCCAGGTCTCCTGACTTCGTCCACAGAATCATCTATCTGACCCCTAACTATTGAATTCTCTATTACTATTGCCCTCCTCTTCTGTTCCCTACCATTCTTAGCTACAGGGCTGGACTCCGTGCCAGAGGCACAGCCAGAGTTGCTTCCCCCAGGTATGCTGTCCCTCCCAACAGTAATGTTTAGCGTAATGCTTTTACAGCATCAGAGACCCAACTTCAATTCCGCTGCTCTCTGTACGTCTTCGCTGTGGCTGCATGGGTCCTTCTTGTCTCTGGTTTAAATTCCAGAGCTACTTTCTAAACAGCTTTGTCAGCATATCTTCATTAGCCAGGCTGTAGCTCACAGTGACCCTCCCAGGCTGATTACAAAAATGAACCTCAAAAGTTTCTTTTTCTGATCTGCTCTTGTTATAGAGGAAATGAAACGGTGATTTCCTTGTGAGGGCAGAGGACGTGGCTGTGGTACTAAGTGAGTGCTTTGAGTCTGTTATTATGAGAAGATGATATTGTTAATAAGATACCGATGGGGGATTACGAAGGAAAGTGGATATGATAAAAATAGACCAAGAGAAAATCCGTATACGTTCTCAAAGCAGGTAAGTTATTCAGTCCTGCAAGAACCTCACTTTCTTCCCTTTATTGCTGATTGGTAAATAGGGTGTGGATTTGAATTAGTTCTCACAATGCCAACTAATATCAGTCAATGAAATAACTATCTATCCAAATTCCCCCTCATGCTGCATGCCATTCTTTAAGGTACATGTATAAACACTTCAATCTTTTCCCCAAACAGATCCATCATGAATACGTTCCAGACACGTATCTCACTGGGAGTTACTACTTTATTACTTTTTACAGCATTACAGCATTATTACTTTAATTGTTTAGAGATACGCATAGTAACAGGCCCTTCCAGTCCAATGAGCCCGTACTCCCCAGTTACACCCATGGGACCAATTAACCTACTAACCTGTACATCTTTGAAATGTGGGAGGAAACCCATTCAGTTGCAGTGAAGACGTACAGAGAGCGGCGGAATGAAAGTTGGGTCACCGATGCTGTAAAAGCATTACGCTAACCATTATATTACTTGCTGTGCTGTGGTTGAAGTGAGAAAGTGCAGCTCTTTTTGGTGGTCAACGAGTATCAGCGCTGCAAATATCTTCTAATAATTGTACAATACAGATCTGTCCCTCCTCTCCCCATCCACACCACACTTTCATGTCTTGGGAGTATTTCTCAGCTCACACCACAACTATATGCTCGGGAGTAGACCAAAAGTCTATAAGACAAAGGAGCAAAGTTAGGCTGTTTTGCCCATTAAGTCTGCTTCATAATGCCATCATGGCTGATTTATTATCCTTCTCCCTGTAACCTTTGATACTCTTACTAATCAAAACCTAAGTACAACCTGTTGCCACTTTATTAGGGTAAATGTATAAATATGCAGCTATCGAATCAGCCAATCATGTGGCAGCAACTCAATACATAAAAACATGTGGCCACAGTCAATCGGTTCAGTTATTCAGAATGGGGAAGAAATGTGATCTAAGTGACTTTGACCATGGAATGATTGTTGGTGCCATCTGGGGAGGTTTGAGTATCTCAGAAACTGCTGATCTCCTGCGATTGTCATACACAACAATCTCCAGAGTTTACAGAGAATTGTGCAAAAAATGAAACACTGTCCAGTGAGTGACAGTTCTGTGGGTAAAAATGCCTTGTGAATGAGAGAGGTCAGAGGAGAATGGCCAGACTGGTTCAAGCTATAAAGAAGGCAAGGCAGTGGCTATATTTCATTAGGAGTTTGAAGAGATTTGGTTTGTTAACTAAAACACTCAAAAGCTTCCATAGATGCACCCTGGAGAGCATTCTGAAAGGGTGCATCACGGTCTGGTGCAAGGAGAGGGGGATTGCTACTGTACAGGACCAAAAGAAGCTAGTGATAGTCATAAAATTAGTCAGCTCTATCTTGGGTACCAGCCTTTGTAGTACCTCAGACATCTTCAAGGAGCAGCGCCTTAGAAATGTGATGTCCATCGTTAAGAATCACCCCATCACCCAGAGCATGCCCTCTTCTCACTGTTACCATCAAGAAGGAGGTATCGAAGCCTGAAGGCACAAACTCAATGATTCAGGAACAGTTTCTTCGCCTCTGCCATTTTTTTGTGTGTGCCATACTCTGCCAGAGCCTCAGCCACCACTGTTTCAAGTGGTTGTCTTGGAGGAAAGATTCTATGAGTGGTCCCCCACGTCCTTCTCACAGCGCAGTTATTTTTTTTATGAGGCCGAGTTGCAAGCTCAACACTCAACCCATGGATGGAAAGCGTGCCCGGGAGCGGCCCAACTGGATTCGAACTCGGGAACTTTCACTCCAAAGTCCGGCGCTGATGTCACTGCGCTACCAGCCGGTTCCCTCTGCCATATGATTCCTAAATGGACATTGAACCCATGGGCACTACCTCACTTTTTTAATGTATATTATTTCAGTTAATCTATTCAATAGACATATATTCGTTATAGTAAGTTACTGGACCTGCTAGTCTCCTCTGACTGTATAGGGCCAAGGTGCAAGATACAGTACTAACAGTCACAAACAGTACAAGGTACATATAGCACATTTAAGATATCAGTAAAATACAGCCACACAAAAAGTAGTCCAAGTCCCTGAGCCTGCGAGTGTTGCAGCATTCTGCAGTTGAACACAATACAACTTGTCTTGTGCTGAGCGAACACTGAGTGGGCAGAACCGACTCTGCACCACAGCACCTCCTGCGGAGAGCACTGACTCCGACGCCTTTATCCTGGACGGCTGCAAGCAGGCAACGCTGCAGCTTGAGGCCTAGTCCTCGCTATAACTGAGTCCACGCAGCTCCCCCACCATCCGCCCACCAATAAATCAGCGAATCAGGCTTGCAGCGTTCCATGTTAGTGACATTTGAAAATGAAGGGCAAGTGGTCCGAACAATTGCTGGCCAGTCAACACATTACTGGCACTGGGAACAATATTAGTGGTGGCTTCCATTTTGTTTTTCTGTGCTGTGGGGAAGGTCAACACAGAACAGCAAATGAAAGCCAGTTTATCATGTATAATTAATGATTATATTCTGAGATGAAAAAGTGAAACACTGGTTATTGCACTCAACTTTAGGATGGATGCCAAGTGATTAGAAAGGGTACACAGGGACTTATTCATCTGGCACAAGGAACAAAAAAAGGTGAGTAACAAACAATGACAGGAAAAACTAGGATTGTTCTCAATGGAGAGGAGGAGATTAAAACAACTTTGCAGGTCCTTCCGGCCCAATGAGAACATGACACCTAATTACACCCATGTTCACCTACTGACCTGTATGCTTTTAGGATGTGAGAGGATGCTGATAGCCACAGGAAGAAGACATGACCGGATAGTGGCGTCCCTTGATGATAGGTGCTGTGTTTCTGAGGCAGTGCCTCTTGTAGTTGATGCCCATGATGGAAAAGGTTGTGCCCACTACTCTTTCCAGCCTCTGGTGTTCCTGTGCATTGGAACTGCCATAAAAGGACATGATGCAGGCAGTCGGGATACTTTCAACAGGCATCTGTAGATGATTGTTGAAGTATTTTGAGATGTGCCAAATCTCTTTGAAAGTCAAGGCACCAGCACACCTTTTCACGATTGCATCTACTGTATGTACTGCGCAAGCTGCCAAGTTGTTCCATAAAGATATATTCAGGAAATGCAAAATAGTCAATAGATTTCTTTCCTTACGTTTATGGTCCTATTAATCCAATACATACTGAACGCCTACAAAGCACTAGGCAGGGGCCCATGGACTCCTCGGTTAATGGTAAGGCTCCATGGCATAAGAAAGATTGGGAACCCCTGCCCTAGTGGCTCTCATGTTTACATCTTAAATAATGCACCCAAGTGGAGGCTGTTACATGAGACCCAGCCCCTTGATGTCCAGTAGCCATATAATCCTTGACCATGGTTCTGGTCATCAAGGGGCTGTCAAATAACAGTGCTGATTGGAAAGAGAAAAAACAACTATGGAATGGAGCTGGATGGAGACATAGGGGGCTCAGTATAGAGGGCTTTCCACTCAGCTACTAAAACATCCTGAGAAAAATTGATGGCAGTCAGAGCCACAGTGATCCCCTGGATTATTGTCATGACTAATGCCAACAGAAATGGCTTTCACAGCGTTTTCTTCCTCACTAGGACACAGCCGTGTACTTTCCTTTTCTTTTTCTCTTTCTACCTATATCAGCCTCAATTCTACCCCCTCAAATTGCCCTACCCGGTTCCATCTGCCTATCAAAAAGCCTACAAGAAGTGGTGGATGCAGCCCAGACCATCACAGGCAAAGTCCTCCCCACTACTGAGCACGTTTACAAGGAGCACGTCCACAAGAAAGCAGTCTCCATCACCAAGGACCCTGCCATCCAGGCCATGCTCCCTTCTTGCTGCTGCAGTTGGGAAATAGGTACAGGATCCTTAGGTCCCACACCACCAGGGTCAAGAACAGTTATTACCCTTCAATCATCAGGCTCAGTGTGGATGACTTCACTCACCTCAATGTTAAACTCACTTTCAAGGTCTATCCAATTCAAGTTAGCATTAAATATGTATATATATATGTGTGTATATATGTATAAAATATATTTTTGTGCAGTCTGTCTTCTTTGAACATTGACTGTTTGTCAGTCTTCATTTGTGTGTAGTTTTTAATTGATTCTATTGTATTTCTCTGTTCTACTGTGAATGTCTGCAAGAAAATGCATCTCAAGGTTGTATATGACATTTACGTACTTTGATAATAAATTTACTTTGAACTTTGAACTATATCTCGATATTAGTGGACACATGGAAATACGCAGAAAGCGCAGGAAAATGGCATTGAGTAATGCCGACTGTTCATTCCTGTCCATAGATGATCTGGAGTTCCCCCAACATTTTGTGTTTGTTGGGTTTGTTGCTCCGGCATCTGCAGAATCTTTTATGTTTATGTCTGTCTGTTTTTTTCGCTCTGCTATAACATTTGTTTGTGTGGGTTTCAGTAGGTACTTCCTTTGGTATCCCTTTAAAGAATACTTTAACAATACCTAACCAGCATTTCTCTTGGTCCATAGTTGGCTGGGTCCCATGGAAAAAAATAAGAGTTGAATACCAGACCTTCTTCCAAACAGCCAGTTGAAGTGTTGTCTTTGCTATTGTATGGGAAATATTATTGCCAATTTGTGCACAATAAAATAATTAAATATCAGTTTTATAATGGGTATATCTACTGTTTCATTAGTTGAGGGCAAACTTTGGCCTGGAGATCAAGAGAATTTTCCTACCCCTCAGAATCAGACAGAAGATTTAGCTATAAGCTCTCTAGTGTGAGACTGGGCTAAAGTTTCAAAGTAGTTTGTTTGGAAACGAAGCTGGTGCTGACATTTCTCGGGATCTCAAGTCAGGAATTACTCTAATAGATTGTTCTCTCTGGAAATGTTTAGATTCTGATTTCTAAGTAAAGGCAGGTGACGGGTCAGGGAGGGGAGAGTGTGGAGCTTTGCTGAGGTTTACAAGAATAGTGATTTGGGATCTTTTGCATTGCTGGGAGACAGCAAGGTGTCAGGTTAGCATCTCATCTAAGAGGCATTTCTGAAGGTGCCGACATTCCACAGTACTGCAGAGAAGTAAAAGATCACGTTGCATACTCAATTCTCTAGAGTAAATCTTGAACCCAAAGCAGCAGTTGTCTCAGAGGTGAGATTGCTTACCCATTGAGCCATGGCTGATTTAATAACTTATGATCACTTCTGAACATTGGAAGACATGCATAATGCTTTGCATAACAGGTGTCTCATGACTAGCTGTCATTTTAATGCATTTGTAAATTCCACAGAGGTCTGTACAAAGCTAGGGCATCATAACTGATATTGATTTGCCTCAGTGTAAGAGTGGTGATATAATATCGCCCTTAGGCACCGATGTTGATCACCTTGCAAAGCTGCATTAAGGTTACTCACTTGCCTTTTTGTTCCTGCTGCTCTCTAGCATATTGCTCTGTTTATCAAGCAATGTACTCTTGCCCTTGAGGGAGAGACACATTTGACACCATACACCCATGCAGATAATCTAACTGACAGTGTGGAGCTTCAGTGAATTTTATGAAAATATAAGAATAGCAGGACTGGGGTGCAGTTGTCTAGTTGGGACAAAACCAGACCCTTTCAGTGGAAGTTCGTCCAACAATTATATTCCTCTACCACTAGAGTATGGCAGGGCTGTAGAACTTTCCCAAGGCCCTTTCAGCAGCACCTCTCAAATCCATGGCCTCCACGCTCGGAAGGCAAAGAGAGCGAGTATACAACCAATTCCAATTTTCTTTCATATAGTGAGACCAGAAACATAGGAGCAGAACTAGGCTATTCAGCTCATCAAGTCTGCTCCGCCATTTAATCATGGCTCAACCCCATTTTCCTGCTTTCTCTCCGTAACCTTCAACACCACTACTATCAACCTCTGCTTTAACAATTTAACAATGACCTGGCCTCCACAGCCATTTGTGGCAGTGAATTCCACAGATGAATCATCCTCTGTTCTAAAGAAATTCTTTCACTTCTCTGTTCTAAAAGGATGCCTTTATATTTTGAAGCTATGCTCTCTGATCATAGACTCTTCCATTACTGGAAACATCCTCTCCATATCTGCTCTATCTCAGTCTTTCAATATTCAGTAGGTTGCAATGAGAAACCCTCCTCTTTCTTCTAAACTTCAGCAAGTACAGGCCCAGAGCCATCAGATGCTCCTCGTACTTTAACTCTTACAATACTAGGATCATTCTCGTATATCAGTACATCCGTTCTTATATTTGGGACAAAAAAATTACTCATAATACTCCAAATCTGGTCTGACCAATGACTTACAGACTGTCAGCATTATATCCTTACTTTTATATTCTAGTCCTCTTGGAATTGATGCTAACATTGTATTTGCCTTCTTTACCACTATCAGCCTGCAAGTTAAGCATTCAGAAAATCCTGCGCAAGGAATGTCAAGAACATTTGCACCTCCAATTTCTGAATTCACTCCCCATTTAGAAATTAGTTTATGTCTTTATTCCTTCTGTCAAAGTGCATGACAATATATATCTCTATACTCTGCCCCTTTGCCCATTCTCCTAATTAGTACGTCCTTCTGTAAATTCCCTTCTTCCTTAACACCGCCTTCCCCTCCACCTATCTTTGTATCAGTTACAAACGTGACCACAAAACCATCAATTCAGATCATTAACATATAATGTGAAAAGTAACAGGCCCAAAACTGGTTCCTGAAGAGCACCACTCGTTACAGACAGCCAATCCAAAAGGCTCCTATTATTCCCACTCTTTGTCTTCAGCCAATCAGCCAACCTTCTATTCATGCTAGTATCTCTCCTGTAATACCATGGGCTCAGATCTTGTTTAGCAGTCTAATGTGCAGCACCTTATGAAAGGCCTTCTGAAAATTCAGATAAACAACATCCACTGACTCTCCTTTGTCTATATTGTTTGATACATATTTGGCAAAATATGCATTCAATCTGTCTGCCATTTCTTTGCCCCACATTACTTTCCAGTGGTCCAATGTCCTCTCTTTAGATGTATTTCTAAATGCACTATAAGAGTATCTAAATTATTTTGTATCCAACATGATACCTCCAGTTCTGTATTCAGCAACATGCTTTTTAATTTTGTTTCCATGTCGGCTGAAGTTAAATTCTTACCCCCTTCTAAACTCCTTGTCTTTTTTATTCTGGACACTTCATTAACCTCTCCTTCCCTTATACTTTACCCATAGTTTTTCAAGCTATTAAATCACCCTCTCCCGTACTATTTAGTTTCAAGCCCCATCCGCAATACTAGTTATGCAATTCACCAGGACCCTGGTCCCAGCCTGGTTCAGGTGGAATCAGTGTGGAATCACCGAATGAAGACTTTTCTTCTTCAGTTGCCAATAATGGAAGACGTGACAAACCATCAGCATTGCTGTGTTATTTGCTACCCTTGAACCCTATGTCAATAGAGTGGGCTTCTGGTAATAGTGCCTAAAGTTGTAACCGTGTAGCAGTCATCTCTGGAGTTCCCTTCCTGGGATTGAAAATGATCACAAGGGGCTGTAAACTTCTGAAAACTTTTGTCTGTAGAGGTAGATTCCCCATACTAGACTAAGGGTCTCTCAGTCGATCTGTGCGTAGTTGGTTTCTGCTCTCGTCAGTGATCTTGAAACAAATGCAATCGGGCATTCAGGTCCATCTTTTATAACGTGTGACAAAACAGCTCCAATTCCATAAGGGGATGCATTGCACGCCAGTCTGATGGGCACAGAAATTAGTCATAATGGGTGAGAAGTTCACGTAATGTTATTAGTCTCTTTGTTTCCTTGACTGTTTTTTCACATCTATCTGACCATTTCCACTTCACTCCTGTCTGTAACTCTACATTCAATAGACGCAACACTGTGGCAATGTTTGGGAGAAACCGGTGATAGTAGTTTACAAGGCCCAAGTATGACCTGAGTTGTGACATATTTTCCAGTTTGGGTGCCTGTAGCCTGCTTCAATCTTCTCTTGTGACTTACGTAGGCCATGCTTGTCCACAATATGAGATTTCTTTCTTGAAAAACTCACATTTCTCTCTCTTTGTGCACAGACTACACTCAGCCTGTAAGCAGTTTACTGAGGCTCTGGAGGTGCTCTTTTTTGCCAGTCACGATGATGCCATCAAGGTAACATGGTGTTCCCGGGATATCTTGGAGCACTTGGCCTATTTCTCTTTGCCAAATTGATAAGGCTGACGTGACACCAAATATGAGACAATTATACTGGAACAGACCCTTGTAAGTGTTGATTGTGAGGAACTTCTTGCTTGACTCCTCAATCTCCATTTGCAGATAGGCTTGTGACAAGTCATCCTTTGAAAACCTCTCCCTGCCTGCCAAAGATGCAAAAATGTCATCTAATTGTGGTGGGGGATACTGCACAACACGCAGCACTGGGTTGATTTTTACCTTGAAATTCACACATATGCGAATAGTTCTGGCCTTCCCTTTCTTCATCACCGGGACAATGGGCATGGCCCAATCGCTCCACTCCACCTTGGAGAGAATTCCAGATGCCTCCAGGCTCGGACGTTCAGCATCCACTTTAGGACATAGTGTGTAAGGCACTGAATGCGTTTTATAGAATTCTGGTGTTGCTGTTTTATCCATTGCATTTCTGGCCTTCATGCTTTTGAGTTTACTAATCCCCTTCTCAAACATCTTCTTATTAGCATTAAGCAGCTGTGCCAGTCTCTGGCTAGTGCTACCATTTGGGCTGCCATTGCCTGTTGATGCCACACGGAGAGCTTTGACTGAGTGCCAGTCTAGTTGGATTTTTCTCAATCATTCACGTCCGAGAAGTGCTGTCCACCTACTTTTCAATACATTAAGCTCTAACTGTTCTGTTTGGCCTCCATACATCACATTTACTCTCAGTTTGCCTTTGGGAGACATCTTCTTGCCTGTGTAGGTCTTTAACATCACTAAGGTCTATACAAATGCTATCTTAGAAAACAGTCTGTTGTAGTCAGCCTCTGGAATTATGGACAAAGCCGGCCCTGTATCCAGCTGCATTTTCAGTTTTACACCAGACACATCTATTGTGATCCATATTATATTGCAAGCTGCTTCAGTAATACTATGTAGTTCTAGGCATGACTGTTCACCAACATAGACTCTATGTTGTCTGATTCTGTTTTGCATTCAGTAACTTTATGCACTTGCTTAGTTTTGTGTTTGTGACTTTTCACTTGGTTGTGCTTTCTGTCTGCCTTGCACACTCTCTATGTGACTTTGTCTGTGACGCTTCCTGCAGATTTTTTCTTTGAACCAACAGTCATTTGCATCATGGAAGGATTTGCCACATTGATAACATTTTTGGCTTTTTGCACCATTCAGGGACATTTTGTGCATTTCACATTCTAACCTCCTTTTCTGTAGTCCTGCTGCATCCTTTGCTGCAGTCTCTAATGATATTGCAATGGTCAATGCCCGTTCTAAGGTTAGGTCTCTTTCCGATAATAGTCTTTCTCTAAAGTCACAGTACTAGGAAAGTTTGCACAGTTCTGCAATGTATGCAGAATGGCTTCCATCTTTTGACTCGTTCCTTTTGTAAAGTCTAAATCTCTCAGCTATGACCAGCAGTTTAGTGCTCAAGTGATTTTGTGAAATGGTACAATTTCATCAAATGTCTTTCTTGCTGGCCTTTCAGAGTTACTAAGTTGCGCAAGAGACTGTATGTTCTTGGGTCCATTAAGCTAAGGAGTGTAGGGGCTTTCTTTTTCTCCTCCACGTTGTTAACGTTACAATACAGTTCAACCCTCTCAAGATATGACTCCCAGCCTTCATTAGCACTATCAAATTCAATAACTTTCCCAAATGAAGCCATCGTCATGTTATTTTCACTTCAAATTCAGCATGTCTTTCACTGTTACGATGCACTGTACTCACACGTTTGATAGTGTCTATGGTGACATTCTCGTGCTGTTTAACTCTCATTGTTTTGTCCCATAACTGTTGCTGCAGTTCATGATATTTCCAAACATTCAGGTTCGTACTCATCGCCAATTAATTGTGTCTGTGCACAACTACATATTGATTAAGCAAAAACACGCACACGGGAGATGGCTTTAACAGGTGTATTCACATTGCAGTGTGGGAGAGAGAGAAAGAGGGAAAACAATGCGCATGTGCAGACAACGGATCAATAAATGTTGCTAAGGGCAGGAGGGTAGGTGTCATTGCTCTAAAAGGAATAGATCTATACATTATATTAGGAACGGGGGTCATACCTCGAAATTGGTGGTAGAGTGCTGAGTTAATTTTTCTGTTTCGGTGGGACTTTGATGAAGAGACATATAAATTTGTAAGGAGATAGCAGATATTTGTAGTAAGCACAAGATTGTGATTGTGGGGGATTTTAATTTTCCACACATAGACTGGGAAGCCCATTCTGTAAAAGGGCTGGATGGTTTGGAGTTTGTCAAATGTGTGCAAGATAGTTTTTTGCAGCAATACATAGAGGTACCAACTAGAGAAGGGGCAGTGTTGGATCTCCTGTTAGGGAATGAGGTAGGGCTGGTGACGGAGATATGTGTTGGGAAGCACTTTGGGTCCAGTGATCATAATATCATTAGTTTCAATATAATTATGGAGAAGGATAGGACTGGACCTAGGATTGAAATTTTTGATTGGAGAAAGGCTAACTTTGAGGAGATGCGAAAGGATTTAGAAGGAGTAGATTGGGACAGTTTGTTTTATGGGAAGGATGTAATAGAGAAATGGAGGTTATTTAAAGGTGAAATTTTTAGGTGCAGGATCTTTATGCTCCTGTTAGGTTGAAAGGAAAGGTTAAAAGTTTGAGAGAGCCATGGTTTTCAAGGGATATTGGAAACTTGATTCGGAAAAAGAGAGGGATCTTCAATAAATATAGGCAGCTTGGAGTTAATGAGGTACTTGAGGAATATAAAGAATGTAAAAAGAATCTTAAGAAAGAAATTAGAAAAGCTAAAAGAAGATACGAGGCTGCTTTGGCAAGTAAGGTGAAAATAAATCCAAAGGGTTTCTACAGTTATGTTAATAGCAAAAGGATAGTGAGGGATAAAATTGGTCCCTTAGAGAATCAGAGTGGACGGCTCTGTGCGGAGCCAAAAGAGATGGCGGAGATTTTGAACAATTTCTTTTCTTCAGTATTCACTAAGGAGAAGGATATTGAATTGTGTAAGGTAAAGGAAACAAGTAGGGTAGTTATGGAAAGTATGATGATTAAAGAAGAGGAAGTACTGGCGCTTTTAAGGAATATAAAAGTGGATAAGTCTCCGGGTCTGGACCAGATATTCCCGAGAACCTTGAGGGAAGTTAGTGTGGAAATAGCAGGGGCACTGATAGAAATATTTCAAATGTCATTAGAAACGGGGATGGTGCCGGAGGATTGGCGTATTGCTCATGTGGTTCTATTGTTTAAAAAGGGTTCTAAGAGTAAACCTAGCAATTATCGGCCTGTGAGTTTGACGTCAGTGGTGGATAAATTGATGGAAAGTATTCTTAGAGATGGTATATATAATTATCTGGATAGACAAGGTCTGATTAGGAACAGTCAACATGGATTTGTGTGTGGAAGGTCACATTTGACAAATTTTATTGAATTTTTTGATGAGGTTATTAAGAAAGTTGATGAGGGTAAAGCGGTGGATGTTGTCTATATGGACTTCAGTAAGGCCTTTGACAGGGTTCCACATGGAAGGTTAGTTAGGAAGGTTCAATCGTTAGGCATTAATACGGAAGTAGTAAAATGGATTCAGCAGTGGCTAGATGGGAGATTCCAGAGAGTAGTGGTGGATAACTGTGTGTCAGATTGGAGGACGGTGTGTAGCGGTGAGCCTCAGGGATCTGTACTGGGCCCAATGTTGTTTGTCATATATATTAATGATCTGGATGATGGGGTGGTAAATTGGATTAGTAAGTATGCAGATGATACTAAGATAGGTGGCGTTGTGAATAATGAAGTAGGTTTTCAAAGCTTGCAGAGAGATTTAGGCCACTTAGAAGAGTGGACTGAAAGATGGCAGATCGATTTTAATGCTGAAAAATGTGAGGTGCTACATTTTGGTAGGACTAATCAAAATAGGACATATGTGGTAAATGGTAGGGCATTGAAGAATGCTGTAGAACAGAGGGATCTAGGAATAATGGTGCATAGCTCCGTGAAGGTGGAATCTCATGTGGATACGACGGTGAAGAAAGCTTTTGGTATGCTGGCCTTTATTAATCAGAGCATTGAGTATAGGAGTTGGGATGTAATGTTGAATTTGTATAAGGCATTGGTAAGACCAAATCTGGAGTATTGTGTACAGTTCTGGTCACCGAATTATAGGAAGGATGTCAATAAAATTGAGAGAGTACAGAGGAGATTTACTAAAGTGTTGCCTGGGTTTCATCTCCTAAGTTACAGAGAAAGGTTGAACAAGTTAGGTCTTTATTCTTTGGAGCATAGAAGGTTGAGGGGGGACTTGATAGAGGTGTTTAATATTATGAAGGGGATTGATAGAGTTGACGTGGATAGGCTTTTTCCATTGAGAATGGGGGAGATTCAAACAAGAGGACATGAGTTGAGAGTTAAAGGGCAAAAGTTTAGGGGTAACATGAGGGGGAACTTCTTTACTCAGAGAGTGATAGCTGTGTGGAACGAGCTTCCAGCAGAAGTGGTTGAGGCAGGTTTGATGTTGTTTAAAGTTAAATTGGATAGATATATGGACAGGAAGGGAATAGAGGGTTATGGGCCGAGCGCAGGTCAGTGGGACTAGGTGAGAGTAAGAGTTCGGCACGGACTAGAAGGGCGAGATGGCCTGTTTCTGTGCTGTAATTGTTATATGGTTATATAATCCCACCATTGGTTCTTCATCCAAACAAATACAACAAAACAGTTACTTCTGCCAAACCATCAGGCTGATCAACAACTCCACTCATTAACCCATCCCACCCCCCCCACTACATCATTTCCTGCCAGAATCTCTTTACATACAGATTCTACTGTACTTAGCGTTACTTTTTATACATACAGTCTATGTAAATAAGCTAATATGTATTAACTTTATTGTTTTTTTAATTGTGTTCTTGATGCTTATTGTGGTTCTTATTTTGCTATTTTGCATCAGATCTAGAGTAACAATCACTTCATCCTCCTTTACATTCGTGCACTGCCGAATGACAATAAACAACGTTGAATCCTGAAATATCCAAACCTATGGTTCCTCTCACACTGAGCAGGATTACCCTTGCAAGCACTAATCTTCAACAGCTTGAAGCCGGCCTGTCACATGACAGTCTCAACACAGCTCATGATTTTTATTAGTGGATGAACAATCTAGTGCTAGGTGAATTCTGCTTCCCAACAATCGAACAAAACCTTTACTATTGGACATAGTGCATCCAGGGAATTAAAGACGAGGAACAGATGATAGAGTGGCCTGGGCAGGAGAGGATGAAGACTATAGACAATAAGTTATAGGAACAGATAAGGCCAATCGGTCCATTAAGGATGCTCTGCCATTCCATCATGGTTGATTTATTAAACCCTCTCATCCCCATTCTCCTTCCTTCTCCCTGTAACCTTTGACACCCTTACTAATCAAGAACCTATCAACCACTGCTTTGAATATACCCATGATCTGACCTCCACAGCCATCTCTGGTGACAAATTCCAAAGATTCACTATCCTCTGGCTAAAGAAATTACTCCTGATCTCTGTTCTAAGGGAACGTCATTGTATCCTGAGGCAGTGCCCTCTAGTCCTAGACTCCCCAAATATTGGAAACATCGTCTCAATATCCGCTCTATGTACTCTATGTAGGCCTTTCAGATTCACCACCACCTCTAGCCATTCAATGGCTGTGGAGTTACCAGGAGGTACATCAGGGTTTGGCAATGACCATCAGTGTCAACTGGAAATCCCACCCGGTCACTCTGGGATCAGTGGCAGATACCATGGACCTTTGCCTTGACAAAGTTGCAGCAAGACAAGGGTCAAAATAATCTGCAGGCAAGGATAGTTTACAGTTAGTGTGCTGTCAAGCAAGAAAGCTATGCCTTTCATAAATCTTTTTCTCAAAATAAGGATGTAATCAAAGGATACAAGGCACACACCAACTAGGGGACAATTCCTTTATTAACTTCAGAGTATCAATGGTTGTTCGCTTGTAGTTTCTATTGATTTTTAGCACCCCTATTGTGAATGGTGATTGATCTTGCAAATAAGGAATCTGAGTATATACGGTTTACTAAATGGTGAATATATTTAACTACTAGTCAATTCTGTTTAAAAATGGCATTTCTCAGTTCAAACTTCAGAACTACGTAGTGACATGTTGTCCTCTTGTGCACACAAAAATCAAGTGTGATTGAGGTATGAGTGTGCGTTTCAGAGTCTAGGTAATTGGTGGCAACAGCCTCCAGAAGCAACATCTGGAAATACAGTATCAAGGGCCTGAAAGCTGCAACAGAAGGACACAGGTTCTCTACTTCCAGCTCCACCAGAACCAAGGTGTGTTCTTCCTGACTGCAGATCATGATTCTGCTGCACGGCCATCCCCTCCCCATGGATTATCACCTGCTACTGTAGTCACAGCCAGTGCCCGCTTACACTGGAGTGGGAAAAACCCATGGGCAATTGCAATGGGAAGGTTAGACCTGCTCTATGTGGTAGCCGTGCAAGTTGGATCCCAGACTATACAACATCCTCATCTGGAGACAACGTCTGTCCTCCAGAATGCTGCCTTACTCCCCATCACCATGATCTGCTACCACTCTACATGGATAGAGCATCGGTAGATTTTCTCACATCAGTGAGTGGCAGTTCTGCGGGCAAAAATGCCCTGTTAATGAGAGGGGCCAGAGGAGAATGACCAGACTGGTTCAAAGGTTTCAAAGGTACATTTAATGTCAGAGAAATGTTTACAATAGTGGTCGCCAACCGGTCGATCGCGATCAACTGGTCGATTTTTGAGACTTTCCCAGTAGATCCCGAAAAAAATGAAAAATAAATACACAAATACTGTTGTAATGTGAGCATTATAAAAATAAGTAATGCAAATTAGGATGATGTTGGTGTGGCAGTGCTCCTGCTGCTGAGGGCTGTTTGTGAGGGTGGGGTGTTGTTTCTGGGTTGTGGGGTTTTGCTTCCGTTCTTTCTGCCCAGTGCACATGTATGTATACCTTCCCTGCCATGCACCGTGGTAGGAGGGACCAAAGGTGGGGTCCTGTGGCCCGGAAGCAGCCTCTCTTTGCAGGTGGCTTTCCGTGGTGGGAAGTGTTGCTTTATTGCCATTATCCTAATTTGTAACTTACCTTTATAATGTTCACATTACAATACTTCTCCCCCTTTAAATTCCAACTTTCCCCAAATGTAAATAACCGGGAAACAAAAAATAGTGGTGTCATTATTTTACGTACCTCTGAAACTTATACTAGTGTCTCAGTAACAGTTTACCAATACAAAACACCTGAAAAACATTGCAGATTCAACATTCAATCTAACAAAGGAAACTGTCCATTCAAATATTCAGCCTGTCAGGAGGTTTGCGAGGGTGCTGTGCTGCACAGATGAAAATTATGAAATCTAAGTACAGGAGCAGTCTTACTGGCAGACATCTCACAGACTGTCTCAAACTGGCTGTCTGCAGTCATGAGCCAAATTTCAGGGAACTAACAGAAAGTATTCAGCCCCAGTTATCACACTGAGTGCAACAGTCAATTTTTATTCATTCATTTTTCGTGTTGAAATAAAATTAAATAATGAAACATAGAATTAAAGGTGTTGTAATGTGAGCATTATAAAAATAAGTAATACTAATTAAGGTAATATAGTGGTGCTCCCGCTGCGGAAGGCTGTTTGTGGAGAGAGGTTGTTTCCCGGTTGCGGTGTTTTACTTCCGGTCTTTTCTGCCTGGCGCGCATGCGTGTGACTAAACGATTAGATTAGATTTCACTAAGGCCGAGGTAGGGGATCTTGGGCTTAAAAAGGTTGGCGACCACTAGTATACAATATACATCCTGAAATTCTTTTTCTTCGCAAACATCCACGTAAACAGAGGTGTGCCCCAAAGAATGAATGATAATTTAATGTTAGAACCTCAAAGCACCCCCCAGCTCCCCCCACCCATGCATAAGCAGCAGCAAAGCAATGACTCCCCCTCCCCCACCAGCAAAAAAAGCATTGGTGCCCCCCACCAAGCACTCAAGCGTGCAGCAAAGTATCAATAAAGACATAGACTTGCAGAACCCCAAAGACTACTCGTTCACCTGGTAATTTGACATATCACAGGTTCTCTCTCCCTAATAGGGGAAAAAGAGATGTCTCCATTTCACAGCGAGAAGGGAGACATAACAAACAACTCGCTGCTTTATGATGTAAAAAGTCTGTTGCATCGCTTCTTTCAAGCTGACAGGTAAGTGACAGTAACTTAAATAACCACATGTTACAACAGTGGTGTGCAGAAGAGCATCTCTGAATGCATAAAACATTAAAGCTTGAAGTGGATGATCTATAGCAACAGAAGACCATAAACATACATTCAGTGGCCATTTTATGAGGTATAGGAGCCACTCTGTGTATTTGAGGACAGCTTCACCCTGTATAGAATGAAAAGGTTCATCACCACAACACTAACTTCTTAGGAAGAATACTCATTGTCCTATTTATGAATGAATAATCCTTGAAGCTTTACAACAATTAATTCTGTCTGAGCCAGCTCATCATCATGAATTCATAGTACAAGTACCTTGAGATGAATCACTCCGTTGTCTACACCATAGCCTTCAACCATTATTATAAGGAAACAGTTACTAAACAGAACTCATTTCACACTAGTTCTGAATCTTCCTCTTAATGAATGTACATACATGCTCATGGATGACAAAGAAAGAAATGAGAAGATAAAATCAGGTACTGTGATAGACCTGAATAGTGTTTTGTATGATTCAAGCAGATGCTGTCAACAAAAAGAGCTGAAAGTGTAATAGCAGTAAAGGGCTTTATTAAGTAAATTACTGGGTGTGGAAGGAAGCTGGAGTACCAGGAGGAAACCCATACGGAAGCGGGAAGAACGTGCAAACTCATCACAGAAAAGATGGAATTTAATAGGGTATTGTTAACAAAACCATTAAATATAAATCTACAAAGCTCTGGTACAAGATGGAGAAATGAACAACACAGACAGAGGGAAAGGCTTTGTTGTGTGGGCCACATGTGCACAGGCAGATGAGCTGAGCATTTAGGAAACGGGAAGGGGGACAGAACAGACTCGATAACAGAGGATAAAGGCAGGGAGGAGAACTAACATAGACGGGTCTACAAAATAGCACATTAGGGATAATTTATCAGCACCTAATGGTGATCACAATATTGGCCAGAGTACCAACTGGGAAATGAGTGAGGCACGTAAGAAAGATACTGCCCTAATCCTTGGAAAAAGTCATCTTTGAATAGATTGAACAAACCAAATGAAAAAAGAACTTGGGGATGACTTCATGGACTGGATTCTGGGAAGGATATATGAAATAATGAACTAGAGAAAAAAAGTTGGATCTCAAAATGGAGACATTGGACAAATGGTTTGTGACTGTTTTCATACAACAAACACTTTGGAAATTGATGGGGACCCAAGTATGTAATGTAACATTCATATTAGTAAAGAAATTTTAGTGGGGTATTTAATGGGAATGAAGGCAACAATTCCACTGGACCTGAAAACCCGTCAACATGACACCACTTGGAGCATTGGCACTTAGCCAATTCAACTCTTCTGGTGATCACCTTCATGTCAATATTTCATTTGTATGGCACTCCTGGTGTGTAGACACAGGAAGCTCCCCCCAGTGCAGATAAAACCCCAATATGCACTCAGTGGCCACCATATTAGGCAGCTCCTGTATCTAAAAAAGTGGTCACTGAGTCTACGTCCATGGTCTTCTGCTGCTGTAGCCTTTCCACTTCAAGATTCAACATGTTGTGCATTGAGGGATGCTCTTTTGTACACCACTGTTGTAATGCATGGTTATTTGTGTTAGTCACCTTTCCGTCAGCTTGAACCAGTCTGCTCTGATAACTTTCATTATCAGGCTGTTTTTGCCCACAGAACTACTGCACACTGGATATTTTTGTTCTTAGCACCATTCTCTGTAAACTCTAGAAACTGTGGAGCATGAAAATCTTGTATCTTCTACCAGTTAGTTGTACCCTCCTGTAGTACAATGTGGTAGCATCTGGAGGAAGATGATGCGAATCAGGGAAGGTAGATAATAAAAAAAATTAATAGGAAAAAGAGTTTGCTCGGTGAGGACTGGGTTGCCAAAATGCCCTCTCTCTATGTTAAATGGAAACATGGAGAGAGGGTTTGCATGGGTCCCAGTATCAGTTGCAGATTAGTGATGGTGCATGCACATTTGATTTGTGAGATCAAGGTCTGTGTCCTTTCCTTGAGAATGAGCATGCAATCTCCATACTGTCAGGGGTGAGTACTTAAAAGGGGACCAAGTCGGTCCTCTCATGTAAAAGAAACCATGGCATGACTGAAGGGAGGAAGTTCTGGCCAATATTTATCACTGGGTCAACTTACCTATAAGTTTATCCAACTGTGTGATTTTGTGTGTTGATTGGCTGCCACGTCTCCTCCATTACATTGGTGACCATACTTCAAAGATACCTCATTGGTTGTCAATCTTTTGGAGAATTTGTTTTTTGTTGTTATCTCCAGACAACAGCCAAAATGTTAAACCTAATGAGCTGTGAAAAGAGGTTTGTCTCTTTGTGAAATTTGTTGACAGAATGCTTATTTTTCAACAAATAAATTGCTTAATTCTGTAAACCACATCTGCTGTGACCCCGATTAACCTTTTCCTTTTGGCTAATATAAACCCTGAGAGGGTATATCTTATTGCTTTGCTTCTGGATATTTTTAAAGCCAATTTTTCAGTCATTTGACCACGATATTAGCAGTTGTATAATCTTGAGATTTCAAAACATGAATATTTTTACATGTCATGTGGGAATTATCTTTAGTCCTAAAATTTTTATCCAATAAGAAGATGGGAAATGTGCTGAAGGTCATGTGAATTTAAGATTCTCATTTGACGGCCAAATTAATTGCAGGCTAATGATGTTGTAAGGGTAGGGGGTTCGTTAGAAGGGGCTTGCTCTCCTCAGCAGAGAGTTTGGGGACATAGGTTTATTGTTTTGGGTCAATGTACAAGGAGGATTTGAGCAAAATATTTTGGTCAAGAAGTTATGATGATCTAAAATTCATCAAAAGCAAAACAGAGTCAATCAGTCTTCGTATATTTGGGCAGACCAGTGGCTGCCTCTCTGCCCCAGAGACCCAGGTTCAATCTTGATCTTGGGCACTACCTGTGTGGATTTTGCACAATTTCCCTGTCAGAGCATGGGTTTTCCCTAGGCTCCCCTTTCCTCCCACATCCCAAAGATGTGCAGTATGATAGGTTAAATGGCTTCCTGTCATTTGCCCCTAGTGAACAGATGAATAGGTGAAGTTGATTCTGGGTGAAGTTGAATGGAATTGGGGGGTAGTGGATAATAAATAAATACATAAAAGAAATGAGATCAATACGGAATTAGTGTTTTGTGACCAATTTTTTCTGAGTTGGTTGAAAGGTCTGTTCTGTACTCTATTTCCCGATGACTTTCGAAAGAGGAGTGATCGGCTCTCCAGAGAGAATAATTTGTGGGGCTCTGAGGGAACAGAAGGGAAATGTGGCTGATAGGTTTGCTCCCCTGGGAGCTAGCATCAGCAGGAGGGGCCAAATGGCCTCTTTTTGAGCTATAATAATTCAATGAGTTTGCTCGTTTCTTATTCACTTTGCAGATTCTTTTTGGCAATTTTCAGCAATTTTCTGAAGACACACACTTAGCATTTTAGGAGCAGCTTCTTTCCTTCCGCCATCAGATTTCAGAATGGACCATGAATGCGTGAACAGTGCCACGTTTTGTGCTCTGTTTTTACACTACTTATTTATTTCTTATATTTTTATTGAAACTCATAGTAATTTTTACGTATTTTACTGTACTGCTGCCACAGAACAACAAATTTCACACCCTATGTCTGTGATAATAAAGACGATTCTGATTCAGCTTTCATTTGTAAGCAAGGGCCTATGAGGTTGGTTGTGTTGCCACAGTGAATGAGGGGAAGGCAGAGGGTCAGTCATCCAGGCTGTAAACCCACCTGCTGCTTTTGCTGGTTGTGTTTAGCATCTGCAAAGTCCACCGCAATTGCTCACCCAACCTACTCCGACAGCACCTTCAAAACCTACGATTCCTACCGCAAAGAAGGACAAGGGTAGCAAGTCAGGGTCCCTTTCCAAATCACGCTCTGTCCAAGTCACACCCCACCACTCAGGACATGCCCTCTCCTCGTTACTACCATCAGGGTGGAGGTACAGGAGCATGAAGACAAACACTCAAAGTTTCAGGAACAGCTTCTTCCCCTCCACCATCAGATTTCTGAACAGTCCATAAACCTATTGTTGAAAATTGAACAAAACACTGGAGAGACATTAAGGCTAGAAGATGAAGTGTCTTATTCAACAAAAATGAGCAGCAGGCATCATATTGAGACACTCTTGGAGGAAGAGACCTCCCAACCTAATATTACATGACATTTTATCTACTAAAGATCAAAGGTAACAACAGGACAATTCTGTAGTTACAATGTAATGCTTTCTTTGAATTACATATAATTTTCACACCTCCTTCTTTACGCCCACACTCCAGACACTCAAAGTGAATGTTAATCAGCATTGTCTGGTTTGCAGTCAACTCCAGCGCACAGCTCCAGGAACACTATTGTTCAGGGCTGCATTTTAAATTCAGTCTACAATCCACATCCACGTCTGAAGATTGGTTGCTGCTGAAATTAATATTTGCTATGCACCCTAAATCTAGAGTACGTCCGAACACCCATGAACACTACCTCATTATTTTTTCTTTCTTTTTGCACTACTTATGATATGTATATATTTCTCATTGTAATTTATAGTATATTTTATGTACTGCTGCCATAAAACAACAAATTTCATGGTATATGTCAGTGATAATAAACTTAATTCTGATTCTGCTCTGGAAGTATATCGCCATTCATCGGTTGCCATCGGCCCTAATTCCTGTACTCCCTCCCCAGCAGCACTGCAGGAGCATCTTCACCAGAAAGACTGCGGTGGTTCAAGAAGGCAGCTCACTACCACCTTGTCAAAGACAGTGAGGGGTAGGCAATAAATCCTGGCCTTTGTCAGTGATGCCCACTTAAAATGATTAAAGAAAATGTTTCTTCGTGACTACACCTCAGAATGTGCTAAGGAAGGTAATAATTGAAATTCTTCCTTTAATGGAACGAGATTAAAAAAATCATCCTTGCATCTCCTACTGGCAGTAACTTACCCACTGCGAGGATCTGATTTATATATGTAAAGCTGATGTTGTCCATTGATGTGTGTGGGGCTATACAATGCCATTTATAATAATGTTGAGAATGACACAGGTTGAGCACCCCTTATTTGAAAATCCAAAATCCAAAATCCAGAAAACCTTTGAAATCTGAAATTTTGAGTGCTGACAAAATGCCATAAATGGAAAATTCCACCAGGCGCTGGGAAGATTCCCAGGCATTGAGCAAGTCTCTGGAATGAGCAACTTCTCAGGCAGTTCTGAGAAGTGACCTCACATACCCAGAGTGTGGCCCTGTTGGCACCAGTTTGGTTTCAGCAGTCATCACATCCAGTCCTTCGTGCATTCCTCACAGTGATAGCCATGTGTTTTGCACTTATTCTCTGCTCTGTGCTGCAAAAATATCTTTGAAAATGTCAAAAGACCCCTATGTTAATAGAGAAAACAAAAAAAAGCAAACATTTATGTTTAGAGATAACACAATAAGTCAAGTTGTTGGAAAAATTTGACAGCGATGTAAGTGTGAAGCATTCAACACTTATGGTGTTGGAATGACCACCAGCTACAACCTGAAGAAACAGAAGGACTAACTGTTAAAGTTCTATGCTGAAAGTAACAAACAGAAGTTAATGAAAGATAGAGAAACACTGCATAATGCAAAAAATTGAGATCCGGATTGTGTATTCAAAGAGTGGATTCGACAATGCTGAAGTGAACAGATACCATTTAACGGAATGCTGATCATGAAATAAGCAAAGATCTATCACTGCGAACTGGAAACTGAAGGTATTTGTGAATATTGTAAAAATTAAAGAAAAGGCACAGCAGTAATTTTTTAAAGATTTGTGGTGATAAAGTGTCTGCTGATCATGAAGCACTAGAGATATTGAAGGGGCAGAGCAGTGTGCATTCATAGCAGAACAAGAAAACGTCAGTTTATAAAGAAAGATTACTACAACAAAAAACCCTTGTTAAGGAGGCAGATGATACAGGGTGAAGCATAAAAAAAATTAAAAACAGGACCTGGTTCTTTTCTGGCGTATATGACAAGTAAACTCTTCTTGGGCTTGCAGCCGAGTAGAGGTATCAATTTTAACCGATGCATCGATGACAAACTCTGCCATCTTCCTCAGGGATGATGTCTGGGCATATCTAGTCTGGTGGCATTCATACCTCCATTGTCTGTCCCTCCTAATTGGTTAGTCCTCATTCAATCAGGTTTCCACTGTCCCACCTAGTTTACAAACGAATTCCAGTTCTTACTTAGAGTGAGACTTTCACCTTTGTTAAAATTCTTTTGCTCTAGTTTTATTTCAATGGTTTCCCTTACCAGGTGGTCCTGAAAGCCACTGGCAGGGCACAGTTGTTTTATGCATTCAAAGGCAATTCTATGGCCATTGCTGCCGTTGATTTCTCCAGGTAACCTAAATGGATACACCTCCTGTGCTCCTTGATGCAGGTTTGCACTGTGCATCCCATCTTGCCAATATATGCTGCCTCACATTCACAAGGAATCCTGTCAACGCCAGCTATCCTGAGTTCTAAATCATCTTTGACCCATATTAGCTGTGATTTGAGCTTCCTTATGGGTTTGTGGATGCTATCAAGCCGGTATTTCTTCAGGGTCCTGGTGATCCTTCCAGATACTGTGGAAATTTAGAGAAGACAGGAGGCAGGGAATTTTAACAATGACAAAGGTCTCGTTCTAATAACTGGAGTTCGATTGTAACCAAGGTGGGGCAATGGAAACCTGAATGGATGAGGACTAACCAATCAGGAGGGGTGGCGACAGGGGTATAAATACCACCAGACTAGACACCCAGGCATCATCTCCGATGAAGATGGCAGAGTTTGTCATCGAAACATCGGTTAAAATTGATACTTCTACCCGGGTGGAAGCCCAAGAAGAATTTATTCATTTAAAAAAGTAATCCGGCCTTCTCATCCCAAGCATTTACTTCCAGGTCCCTCGACCGCCCCTGATGTTCCTCCTCACAATGATATCAACAACGTTCTCCCCTCAGCTTTGGTTTTCTCAGACCTAATGTAGTTGTAGTGTTTAGTGCTGCATTTATCCTCTTTTATAAGTAAAGAACATCATGAATTTTTGATAATTACAAAAAACATTATTTTTGCATGATGTCTGAATTGCATCCCCAACCAAACACTCATGTTTGAGTGTAACATGACCAGTGTCATTATTATGTTAAAAATAAAATGTTGACATTTTTCACAGTTTTCATGCATTTATCTTTAATTAATTTCAATCTTTTTTGTTTTTATGTCTTACATAAAATCTTTTAAAAAAGTAAAATACAAATTCAGTGTACTGTAACCTTTTAATCAAAACACAGCATTGCCGGTGGAGACTGAAAGCCTGCTGTTGTTTGTGGTTCAACGGCTGATTCAGGTATTGTCTCAATGCTGCTGGGCTGCTTTTGTTACCCTGCACACATTATAGTTTCACTGCATTTATGGTAGGCAATAATTTTGCTATGAAGTACCAATGTGTGATGAACAAAGGTAAGAGAATGACTACTTACTGGTAGCATATAAATTCAGATTTGGGAATGATGGCAATGCAAAATAGCCACTGACTATCCACAAAATGCTGGAGGAACTCAGCAGGCCAGGCAGCATCTATGGAAAAAAGTACAGTTGGCGTTTCAGGCTGAGACCCTTTAGCAGGACTGGAGAGAAAAGAAGATGCTGAGTGGAGTGAAAAAGTTGCGGGGGGTGGGGGAGAGGGAGAAACACAAGGTGATGGGTGAAACTGGGAGGGGGAGGGGTGAAGTAAAGAGCTGGGAGATTGATTGTTGAAAGAGATACAGGGCTGGAGAAGGGGGAAGGATAGAAGGCCATGGAAGGAAAAAAAAGGGGGAGGAGAATCAGAGGGAGGTGAAGGGCAGGCAAGGAGGTAAGGTGAGAGAAGGGATGGGGAATGATGAATAAGGGGGTGGGGGAGCATTACTGGAAGTTCAAGAAATTGATGTTCATGACATCAGGTTGGAAGTTTGGAGGCTACCCAGGCAGAATATAAAGTGCCGTTCCTCCAACCTGAGTGTGGCCTCTTTGCTGCAGTAGAGGAGGCTATGGATAGGTATATTGGAATGGGAATGGGAATGGGAATGGGAAGTGAATTAAAATGGGTGGCCAATGGGAGATCCTGAGTTTTCTGGTGGGTTTCTGGGTGCTTGGCGAAGCGGTCTCCCAATTTACGCCGGGTTTCACTGTTACGCAGTCGTGATGAGGCCACGCTCAGCTGGAAGATCAACCCCTGTGTGTTGCTTGGATTTCCAGCGTCCGCAGATGTTCCTTTGTTTGTTACTGACTGTCCACCTGGGCAGCCAAAGTAGTGATAGCTTACCATTCTGATGGTTTAATGTACATATTCCAGTTTCATGTATAAAATTATTAAAAATAATATATAAACTACCTTCAGTGTATATGTATAAAATATATATGTGATGTAAATGGATTTTGAGCACAGACTTCCCCTCTTCTCCTCTGCCATCCGATTCCTAAGTGGGCATTGAACCTGTGAATACTATTAGTTCTATTTTCACACAATTTTGAATTTAATTATTTAATATGCATATATGTACTTACTGAATTATTTCCTTATTTATTTCTTTTTCCCATATTATCATGTATTGCACTGTACTGCTACCACTCGGTCAACAAATTGCAAGTCATAAGACAGTGATATTAAACCTGATTCTGACTTGGGGCCCATCCCCAAGGTATCTTATTATATAGATGCAAAAATTCCAAAATCCAAAATCAGAAACATTTTCAGCCCCAAGTATTTTGGATAAGTCATGTTCAACCTGTATCTATTTCAATTAGATCAGTTGGTGTTAAAATACCTTACATGGTATCTAGTAGACAGCAAACGATAGAGGTTGCCCTGGCTGTATACTCAAAATTCATCAAAACAGAGGAACCAGAGACATTGGAAGGTATTGAAGGAGTTTTTACCCTCTAACCACCAGGGTTCTGAACCATTGTGGATAATAAAAGGAGTGAAAGTCGGACCGATTAGAGATAAAGGTGGGAAGATGTGTCTGGAGGCTGTGGAAGTGAGCGAGGTCCTCAATGAATACTTCTCTTCGGTATTCACCAATGAGAGGGAACTTGATGATGGTGAGGACAATAGGAGTGAGGGTGAAGTTCTGGAGCATGTTGATATTAAGGGAGAGGAGGTGTTGGAGTTGCTAAAATACATTAGAACAGATAAGTCCCCGGGGCCTGACGGAATATTCCCCAGGCTGCTCCACAAGGCGAGAGAAGAGATTGCTGAGCCTCTGGCTAGGATCTTTATGTCTTCATTGTCCACGGGAATGGTACTGGAGGATTGGAGGGAGGCGAATGTTGTTACCTTGTTCAAAAAAAGTAGTAGGGATAGTCTGGGTAATTATAGACCCGTGTGCCTTATGTCTGTGGTGAGAAAGCTGTTGGAAAAGATTCTTAGAGATAGAATCTATAGGCATTTAGAGAATCATGGTCTGATCAGGGACAGTCAGCATGGCTTTGTGAAGGGCAGATCATGTCTAACAAGCCTGATAGAGTTCTTTGAGGAGGTGACCAGGCATATAGATGAGGGTAGTGCAGTGGATGTGATCTATATGGATTTTAGTAAGGCATTTGACAAGGTTCCACACGGTAGGCTTATTCAGAAAGTTAGAAGGCATGGGATCCAGGGAAATTTGGTCAGGTGGATTCAGAATTAGCTTGCCTGCGGAAGGCAGAGGGTGGTGGTGGAGGGAGTACATTCAGATTGGAGGATTGTGACTAGTGGTGTCCCACAAGGATCTGTTCTGGAACCTCTACATTTCGTGATTTTTATTAACGACCTGGATGAGGGGGTAGAAGGGTGGGTTGGCAAGTTTGCAGACAACACAAAGGTTGGTTGTGTTGTAGATCGTGTAGAGGATTGTCAAAGATTGCAGAGAAACATTGATAGGATGCAGAAGTGGGCTGAGAAGTGGCAGATGGAGTTCAACCCGGAGAAGTGTGAGGTGGTACACTTTGGAAGGACAAACTCCAAGGCAGAGTACAAAGTAAATGGCAGGATACTTGGTAGTGTGGAGGAGCAGAGGGATCTGGGGGTACATGTCCACAGATCCCTGAAAGTTGCCTCACAGGTGGATAGGGTAGTTAAGAAAGCTTACGGGGTGTTAAGTCAAGGGATAGAGTTTAAGAGTCGCGATGTAATGATGCAGCTCTATAAAACTCTGGTTAGGCCACACTTGGAGTATTGTGTCCATTTCTGGTCACCTCACTATAGGAAGGATGTGGAAGCATTGGAAAGGGTACAGAGGAGATTTACCAGGATGCTGCCTGGTTTAGAGAGTATGCATTATGATCAGAGATTAAGGGAGCTAGGGCTTTACTCTTTGGAGAGAAGGAGGATGAGAGGAGACATGATAGAGGTGTACAAGATAATAAGAGGAATAGATAGAGTGGACAGCCAGAGCCTCTTCCCCAGGGCACCGCTGCTCAATACAAGAGGACATGGCTTTAAGGTAAGGGGTGGGAAGTTCAAGGGGGATATTAGAGAAAGGTTTTTTACTCAGAGATTTGTTGGTGCGTGGAATGCACTGCCTGAGTCAGTGGTGGAGGCAGATACACTAGTGAAGTTTAAGAGACTACTAGACAGGTAGATGGAGGAATCTAAGGTGGGGGCTTATATGGGAGGCAGGGTTTGAGGGTCAGCACAACATTGTGGGCCAAAGGGCCTGTACTGTGCTGTACTATTCTATGTTCTATGTTCTATGTTCTATTTCACTCATCTCAACTCTGAACTGGTCCTACAACCTATGGGCTCACTTTGAAGGACTCTACAACTCATGTTCTCAGTATTATTTATTTATTTGCAGAAATTGTCTTCTTTTGGACATTAGTTGTGTGCCAGCCTTTGTTTATCTGTGTTTTTAATTGATTCTGTTGTATTTCTCTTTTCTGCTGTGAATGCCTGCAGGAAAATGAATCTCAGGGATATATGTGGTGACGTTCACAAAGTTTGATAGTAAATTTACTTTGAAATTTAAGTTCTGGGAACAACCGCTTTGAAAGCTGAAGGTGCTGATGAACAAGGGGAAAGAAGTTATTGGGAAAGCATGAGGGATTATATACTTTTCACCTGGGGTATGTACAAAACACCAAAAACACAACGAGATATACACAAAACTCCATGAAATATTGTCACCATTTACTATCCTGAGATTAATTTTCTTGCAGCATTCACAATAGATACAAAGAAATCCAATGAAATCAATGAAAAACTACACACAAGCCAAAGATCTGAAGACCAGAAGCCATTTGTCTAAATTCCAGCGAGTCCAGCCCAGAGTCTTCAGTCACTGCTCATATGATAACCCTTTCATTCCCTCAACTATTCTCATGAACCTCCTCTGAACCCTCTCCAAAGTCAGCACATCCTTTCTTAAATGAGGGGCCCAAAATTGCTCACAATACTCCAAATGAGGCCTCACCAGTACCATATAGAGTGTCAGCATTACATTCTTACCTTTATATTCTAGACCTCTTGAAATGAATGCCAACATCACATTCACCTTCCTTATCACTGATTCAACCTGAAAATTAACCTTTAGGAATCCTGCACAAAGATTCCCAAATCCCTTTGCACCCTGGGTTTTCGAATTTTCTCACCCTTTAGAAAATAGTCTATGCTTTTATTCTTTCTACCAAAGTGCATTGACCGTACACTTCCCAGCACTCTATTCCATTTGCCACCTCTTTGCCCATTCTCCTAATCTGTCCAAGTCCTTCTGTAGCCTCTGTTCTTCCTCAACACTACTTGCCCCTCCACCTATCTTAGTATTGTCTGTGAAATTGCCACAAAGCCATCAATGTTATCATCCAGATCATTGACATACACAGTATTCCACTTGTTATTTCTTCAAGGAATTTCAAACATTTGTCAGGCAAGATTTCCCCTTAAGAACACCATGCTGACTTTAGCCTATTTTGTCATGTGCTTCCAAATACCCCAAAACCATATCCTTCACAATCAACTCCAACACCTTCCAAACCATTGAGGTCAAGCTAACTGGCCTATAATTTCCTTCCTCTGCCTCCCTCCCTTCTTGAAGAGTAGAGTGAAATTTTCCAGTCACACTGAACCATGCCAAAGTCTATTAGTTCTTGTAAGATTCCATCACAATCTCTTCAGCTACCTCTTTTAGAACCCTGGGGTGTAGTCCATCAGGTCCAGGTGACTTAACTACCTTCAGACCTTTCAGCTTCCAAAACAACCTTTTCCCTAGTAATAGCAACTGCACTCACTTTTGCACTTTAACACTCTTTAACTTCTGGTATACAACTAGTATTTTCCACAGTGAAGATTGATGGAACATACTTACTCAGTTCATCCACTAGTTCCTTGTCTCCCGTTACTATCTCTTCAGTGTGGTTTTTCAGCAGTCCAATATCTACTCTCACCTCTCTTTTCCTCTTTACATATCTGAAAAAAAAAACTTTTGGTATATTTTTTGATATTATTGGCTAGCTTATCTTCATATTTCATCTTTTCTTCCTCATGGTTTTTTCCTAGTTACCTTCTGTTGGTGTCATGGTCTGGTCTGTGAAGTCTGCATTCCAGGTTTTCCGGTTTTCCCTTGTCCTGTTGTGTGCCTTAATTGAAGCACATGATTCTCATTTTGGGCTGGCTACGTAAACAGCTCCTTGGTTCAGCTTCAATTGCTGGACTGTTCCCTCTCCTTCCTCTTGCTTCTGAAGCCTCGCCTGCTACCTTTGCCTGAAGTCTCGCCTGTAACGCCGTCAGGTTCAACCACCAGGGCAAGACTAGGGCCTTGCTGTGTCTAGATAAGGAACTGTCTTTCGTTGTTTGGAATTGTCTCTTTGTGTCCTCACCTTCGCGAGGTAGGTCCGGCCGTTTGCTGCTACCTTGAGTTGGGAACTGTCTCTGTATCCACGCCTTTGCTAGGTAGGTCTGGCTGTTTGCTGCTACCTTGTGTTGAGAACCGTCTCTTTGTGTCCTCGCCACCGCTGGGTAGGTCCAGCCATTTACTGCTACCTTGAGTGGAGATCTGTCTCTCAGTGTTCTGTGTATGAGTCCCGGCCCTATGTCCTGCTCACTAGGAGGGGTCGTTACTCTGTGTAGAACCCTGGCCCCAAGTCCTGTTCCCAAGGAGGGGTCCTGGCTCTGTGCTCCACGTTCCTGTTCTCCCTCGACCAAGGCTCTGCGTTCCTGTGTCCCTCAACCAAGTCAAGGCTTCGTGTTCTTGTCCTGGCCATGTGCCTTGCCCAGCCCGGTGCTGGGATTCCCTCGTCCTGTGCTGGGATTCCCTCGTCCTGTCCAGGAGTTTCACGTCCAGTCCTGTTGCCATTTCTCATCCTGTAGCAACGTCTTGTCCTTGCCTAGATCCGGGGTCCGAGCCTGAGTCAAGACCCAGGTTCCGGGGTCCGAGCCTGAGTCAAGACCCAGGTTCCGGGTACCTGTCCAGTCTCTGGCTCGGTGTCCTTGTCCAGGTTCCAGGTTTCTAATTCCTAGTCCAGGTCCCACTTTCCTAGTCTAGTCCTAGCCCAAACCCTGTATCCTAGCCTCATCCAGGGCCTGTGTCTTGTCCAACGTCGTTTCTTCCCCACTTCCCTTGCTTGCTTGACACACCTAGTCCTGTTCCTAGTACTTCAGTGTCCGTGTCTTGCATTTGGGTCCACCACCAGCAACCCACCCCCCCCCCCCCCACCATGACGGTTGGTTTTTAAGCATTTCCCAATTCTGTAACTTCCCACTAATTTTTGCCCAATTATATACCCTCTCTTTTGCTTTTATGTTGGCTTTGACTTCTCTTATCAGCCATGGTTGCATCATCCTGCCTTTAGAATACTTCCTCATCTTTGGGATGGATCTATCCTGCACCTTCCAAATTGCTGCCAGAAACCCCAGCCTTTGTTTCTCTGCCATCATTCCTGCTAGTGTCCCCTTACAATCAACTTTAGCCAGCTCCTCTTTCATGCTTCTGTAATTCCCTTTACTCCACTGTAATACTGATACATCTGATATTGATACTTTAGCTTCTCCCTCTCAAATTGTAGGGTGAATTCTATCATATCATTATCACTGTTTCCTAAAGATTCCATTACTTTAAGCTCATTACCCATATGTGGTTCATTACACAACATCCAATCCAAAATTGCTGATCCCCTAGTGGGCTCAACCCCATTCTGCTCCAAAAAGCCATCTAGGAGGCATTCCACAAATTCTCTCTTGGGACACCATCAGTTTGATTTTCCCAGTCTATCTACATATTGAAAACCCTCGTGATTAATGTAACATAGCATTTTTGACATGGTTTTTCCACCTCCCGCTGTAATTTGTAGACCACATCCTGGCTACTGTTTGGAAGCTTCCATCAGGGTCTTCTTACATTTGCAGTTTCATAACTCTACTCGCAAGGATTCTACATCTTCCGATCCTTTGTCACCTCTTTCTAAAGATTTGATTTCATTTTTTACCAGCAGAGCCACACCTCCTCCTCTGCCTTACTGCCTGTCCTTTTGATAAGATTGTGTATCCTTGGATATTAAGCTCCCATCTACAATTGTCTTTCAATTATGACTCTGTGATACCCACGTTATCATACTGACCAATCTCTAACTGTGCTACAATATCATCTACCTTATTTCATATACTGTGTGCGTTGGAATATATCACCTATAGTCCTTTATTTGTCACCCTTTTCAGTTTTGCTCTGCAACCCATTCCATTGACTGCAATTTTGCCTTTCCTGTCAATCTCACTATACAGTATTGCTTGTAAACCAACATCCTTATCCTTTGTCCTGTCACTCCAGTTTCCATCACCCTGCCAAATAAAGAAGGATTACCTGTGGGGCAAATGTGAAAAAAAGCACCAGATAATAATAATATTAAAGCAATTCACACAGTCTGCTGGAGGAGCTCTGCAGGTTAGGCAGCATCTTTGGATGAGAATTAACAGCCGACGTTTCGGGCCGAGACCCTTCATCAGGACCTCAACTGTTTACTCCCATCCATAGATGCTGCCTGACCTGCTGAGCTCCTCCAGCACGTTGCGTGTTTCGCTCTAGATTTCCAGCATCTGCAGTACCCCCTGTGTCTATAATAATATTAAACGCTCTTTCAAAGTGCCATATTCTAGCTCAGCAGCACAACGCTCTTTGCACTATGTGCATTTATTTCTAATTGTGAGGGTACGGAAGACTTGGGTGCCACATAAATAGATTCAGGAACACTTATTATCTTTCATCCTCCAGGCTCCTAAACCAGTGTAGGTAACTTCACTCACTTTGACACTGATTCCACAACCAGTGGACTAATTTTCAAGGACCCTACAACTATGTTTTCAGTATTATTTATTGGTTTGTTTGTTTGTTTATTTATTATTTTGTTTTTTTTTTGCCTTCATTTGCACATTGGTTGTTTGTCAGCCTTTGTTTTTGTGTAGTTTTTCACTGATTCTAATGTACTTTGTTCTACTCTGAATGCATGAAAATGAATCTCAGGTAGTACAGTATTTGGTGACATATACGTACTCTGATAATAAATATACTTTGCACCCTGAAATCAGGCACTCTCAGTGCAAAATGAGCCGCAGAAGTCTCTTTGCCAAGTGTAGCTTGTCAACAAAAGTAATAATTGAATTGTGCCGTACTGCTACCAACCTGTACTCTGGTTTTCCGCATGTTTCTTCAGTAGGATTTAGTCTTGTTTTAGGAGAACCAGCATTTGCTGCCCTCTAGCTCTGAGATAATGACTGAAATTCTGTTGACGTACAAACCTGCTATATCGAAAACAATTCAGTCAGTTCCCATGGTCATTTTTGGACTCAAATATTATCCTAACGATGTCTAGAATTTATCTTAAGATATGATCCAAATATTCTGGCTTAAATAACTTCAGGGACTAACATCCCTCCCTCCGCTATTTTTTTCCATGAAATATTAGAAAAGGAAAACATGAAATTTTAGTGATATGTAGAGTTTAAAGTTTGCAGAACCCAGGGGGTTCAAAGGAAATAAGGTAGATATCAACCATAATCTGAGAGCATATCTAATTATTCCAAGCAGTTTACTCTTGTTGCAAGGTTCTGTTGAGTTATAAGCACAAGGGATGTTCTGCAGTTGCTAGAAATCCAGGACCTGATGAAGGATTTTGGCCTGAAACGTTGACTGTTATCCATAGATGCTGCCTGTCCTGCTGAGTTTCTCCAGCATTTTGAGTGTGTCTATTAAGTTATGCACTGGGGCCAATGTAACTAAACTATACTCTGTGTAACACACAAAACGCTGGAGGAATGCAGCGGGCCAGGCAGAAACATAGAAACATAGAAACATAGAAAATAGGTGCAGGAGTAGGCCATTCGGCCCTTCGAGCCTGCACCGCCATTTATTATGATCATGGCTGATCATCCAACTCAGAACCCCGCCCCAGCCTTCCCTCCATACCCCCTGATCCCCGTAGCCATAAGGGCCATATCTAACTCCCTCTTAAATATAGCCAATGTACTGGCCTCAACTGCTTCCTGTGGCAGAGAATTCCACACATTCACCACTCTCTGAGTGAAGAAGTTTTTCCTAATCTCAGTCCTAAAAGGCTTCCCCTTTATCCTCAAACTGTGACCCCTTGTTCTGGACTTCCCCAACATCGGGAACAATCTTCCTGCATCTAGCCTGTCCAATCCCTTTAGGATTTTATACGTTTCAATCAGATCCCCCCTCAATCTTCTAAATTCCAACGAGTACAAGCCCAGTTCATCCAGTCTTTCTTCATATGAAAGTCCTGCCATCCCAGGAATCAATCTGGTGAACCTTCTTTGTACTCCCTCTATGGCAAGGATGTCTTTCCTCAGATTAGGGGACCAAAACTGCACACAATATTCCAGGTGTGGTCTCACCAAGGTCTTGTACAACTGCAGTAGTACCTCCCTGCTCCTGTACTCAAATCCTCTCGCTATAAATGCCAGCATACCATTCACCTTTTTCACCGCCTGCTGTACCTGCATGCCCACTTTCAATGACTGGTGTATAATGACACCCAGGTCTCGTTGCACCTCCCCTTTTCCTAATCGGCCACCATTCAGATAATAATCTGTTTTCCTATTTTTGCTACCAAAGTGGATAACTTCACATTTATCCACATTAAATTGCATCTGCCATGAATTTGCCCACTCACCCAACCTATCCAAGTCACTCTGCATCCTCTTAGCATCCTCCTCACAGCTAACACTGCCACCCAGCTTCGTGTCATCCGCAAACTTGGAGATGCTGCATTTAATTCCCTCATCCAAGTCATTAATATATATTGTAAACAACTGGGGTCCCAGCACTGAGCCTTGCGGTACCCCACTAGTCACTGCCTCCCATTCTGAAAAGGTCCCGTTTATTCCCACTCTTTGCTTCCTGTCTGCTAACCAATTCTCCATCCACATCAATACCTTACCCCCAATACCACGTGCTTTAAGTTTGCACACTAATCTCCTGTGTGGGACCTTGTCAAAAACCTTTTGAAAATCCAAATATACCACATCCACTGGTTCTCCCCTATCCACTCTACTAGTTACATCCTCAAAAAATTCTATGAGATTCGTCAGACATGATTTTCCCTTCACAAATCCATGCTGACTTTGTCCGATGATTTCACCGCTTTCCAAATGTGCTGTTATCACATCTTTGATAACTGACTCCAGCAGTTTCCCCACAACCAACGTTAGGCTAACCGGCCTATAATTCCTCGGTTTCCCTCTCCCTCCTTTTTTAAAAAGTGGGGTTACATTAGCCACCCTCCAATCCTCAGGAACTAGTCCAGAATCTAACGAGTTTTGAAAAATTATCACTAATGCATCCACTATTTCTTGGGCTACTTCCTTAAGCACTCTGGGATGCAGACCATCTGGCCCTGGGGATTTATCTGCCTTCAATCCCTTCAATTTACCTAACACCACTTCCCTACTAACAAGTATTTCACACAGTTCCTCCATCTCACTGGACCCTCTGTCCCCTACTATTTCTGGAAGATTATTTATGTCCTCCTTAGTGAAGACAGAACCAAAGTAATTATTCAATTGGTCTGCCATGTCCTTGCTCCCCATAATCAATTCACCTGTTTCTCTCTGTAGGGGACCTACATTTGTCTTTACCAGTCTTTTCCTTTTTACGTACCTATAAAAGCTTTTACAGTCAGTTTTTATGTTCCCTGCCAGTTTTCTCTCATAATCTTTTTTCCCCTTCCTAATTAAGCCCTTTGTCCTCCTCTGCTGAACTCTGAATTTCTCCCAGTCCTCAGGTGAGCCACTTTCTCTGGCTAATTTGTATGCTGCTTCTTTGGAATTGATACTATCCCTAATTTCTCTTGTCAGCCACGGGTGCACTACCTTCCTTGATTTATTCTTTTGCCAAACTGGGATGAACAATTGTTGTAGTTCATCCATGCAACCTTTAAATGCTTGCCATTGCATATCCACCATCAATCCTTTAAGTGTTATTTGCCAGTCTATCTTAGCTAATTCACGTCTCATACCTTCAAAGTTACCCCTCTTTAAGTTTAGAACCTTTGTTTCTGAATTAACTATGTCACTCTCCATCTTAATGAAGAATTCCACCATATTATGGTCACTCTTACCCAAAGGGCTTCTCACGACAAGATTGCTAATTAACCCTTCCTCATTGCTCAAAACCCAGTCCAGAATAGCCTGCTCTCTAGTTGGTTCCTCGACATGTTGGTTCAAAAAACCATCCCGCATACATTCCAAGAAATCCTCTTCCTCAGCACCTTTACCAATTTGGTTCACCCAATCTACATGTAGGTTGAAGTCACCCATTATAACTGCTGTTCCTTTATTGCACACATTTTTAATTTCCTGTTTAATACCATCTCCGACCTCACTACTACTGTTAGGTGGCCTGTACACAACTCCCACCAGCGTCTTCTGCCCCTTAGTGTTACGCAGCTCTACCCATATCGATTCCACATCTTCCCGGCTTATGTCCTTCCTTTCTATTGCGTTAATCTCTTCTTTAACCAGCAACGCCACACCACCTCCCCTCCCTTCATGTCCATCCCTCCTGAATATTGAATATCCCTGAACTTTGAGCTCCCATCCTTGGTCACCCTGGAACCATGTCTCTGTGATCCCAACTATACCATAATCATTATAACAATCTGCACTTTCAATTCATCCACCTTATTACGAATGCTCCTTGCATTGACACACAAAGCCTTCAGGCGCTCTTTTACAACTCTCTTAGCCCTTATACAATTATGTTGAAAAGTGGCCCTTTTTAATGCTTGCCCTGGATTTGTCGGCCTGCCACTTTTACTCCTCTCCTTACTACTTTTTGCTTCTACCCTCACTTTACACCCCTCTGTCTCTCTGCACTGGTTCCCATCCCCCTGTTGTGAACTAACCTCCTCTCGCCTAGCCTCTTTAATTTGATTCCCATCCCCCAACCATTCTAGTTTAAAGTCACCTCAGTAGCCCTCGCTAATCTCCCTGCCAGGATATTGGTCCCCTTAGGATTCAAGTGTAACCCGTCCTTTTTGTACAGGTCACGCCTGCGCCAAAAGAGGTCCCAATGATCCAAAAACTTGAATCCCTGCCCCCTGCTCCAATCCCTCAGCCACGCATTTATCCTCCACCTCATCGCATTCCTACTCTCACTGTCGCGTGGCACAGGCAGTAATCCCGAGATTACTACCTTTGCGGTCCTTTTTCTCAACTCCCTTCCTAGCTCCCTATATTCTCCTTTCAGGACCTCTTCCCTTTTCCTACCTATGTCATTGGTACCTATATGTACCACGACCTCTGGCTCCTCACCCTCCCACTTCAGGATATCTTGGACACGATCAGAAATATCCCGGACCCTGGCACCAGGGAGGCAAACTATCATCCGGGTCTCTGGACTGCGTCCACAGAATCGCCTATCTGACCCCCTTACTATCGAGTCCCCTATCACAACTGCCCTCCTCTTCCTTGCCCTACCCTTCTGAGCTACAGGGCCAGAATCTATGGAAATGAATAAACAGTTGACGTTTCGGGCCGAGACTCTTCTTCAGGACTGGAAAGGAAGGGGGAAGATGCCGGAATAAAAAGGTAGGAAGAGCAGAAGGAGGATACAGTAGCTAGAAAGTGATAGGTGGAGCCTGGTGGCTGGGAAAGACAATGGGCTGGAGAGGAAGGAACCCGATAAGAGAGGAGAGTGGATCATAGGAGAAAGGGAAGGAGGAGTGGACCCAGGGGGAGGTACTAGGTAGGTGAGAAGAGGTAAGAGGCCAATGTGGGGAACAGAAGAAGAGGAGAGGGCAATGGAAATTTATTTTTACCGAAGGAGAAATCTATATTCATGCCATCAGGATGGAATATAAGGTGTTTCTCCTCCACCATGAGAGTGGCTTCATCATGGTACAAGAAGAAGCCATGGACTGACATGTCAGAACGGGAATGGGAATCAGAATTAAAATGTGTGGCTACTGGGGAGTTCTGCATTTGGCTGACTCCCTGGGACTATTCTAATTTTCACCTGGAATGTGTTGATATTTGCGTAAACTCTTTGGAACTACGCCAGTATGTGCAGGCCCTCTGGGTGTGTGTCAATACTTACAGGAACACTGGAAATGCATCAGCATTCACTGGAACTCACTGACACTGTGTCAATGCTCACTTGCACACTGTGGGTTGATATTGACAAGTGCTCTGGTAGTGAGTCAATATCTGCAGGACGTCTTTGGGAGTATATCAAAATTTATACCTGTTCTGGGAGTCAGCCTGGGCATTTTCCAGTATTTATAGGAGTTCTCTTTGAGTGTGTCAATGCTTGGAGGTGACTGGGAGTGAATTAATCTTGGCAGGAACTCTGCGTGTGAATGCCAGGTCTCACTCGGTACTGTCAGTCCTTGCAGCTGCATTGAGGATGAGCCAATATTAAGCAAGGCTCACTGGGAATAACTTTATATCTCTAAGCGTCTGGACCTTAATCTTGGAGGGCCACGTTTGGAATTGGCATCCGATCTTGCTGATCGCTAGACCTCAGTCAGTTAGAATTAGTCATAACGTAGTTAGACCCTCAACACCAGTTGCGTGAGTTGCATGCTCAGTAACCTTCTCTACTGTATGACTGAGTGGCCAAGTATGGCACCAATGTGACCTTTCATTATTTTGATGATACCACTGTTACAGTCTGGATCAACATCAGTGATGAGATGGAGTAGAGGAAAGAGAGTGTAAACTTTGTGCTATGGTGTCAGAACCACAGTCTAAACCTTTACCTCAGCAACATGGTTGTTGACCTAGTGAAGACGAGGATGAGGGTAATAATGGGAGGAAGCAAACCCATCCTCATTAATAGAGCTGTTGAGATGGTCGACTGCTTCAAAATCCTTAGCATCCATGCTACCAACAAACTGACCGAGTCACATCAAGAGATGCAGTGATTGAGTAAGGGGATTAGTATATTCACTTTCTTAGGCATCTGAGAAGATCCAGCATATTTAGGAGAATTGTCTCAGACATCTACTGAATCACTATGGAGATTATCCCGGTGGGCTGAACCTTAGCTTGGTATGGCAATTGCTCTGCTTTTGATCAAAGAAACCTGCAGAGAGTGGCAAGCACAGCCTAGTCCATCAAAAGCTTGTCACTTCCTTCCATTCAGTCCATTTTCATGGCGCATTGTTTCAGGAAAGTTTGTGGTTTTGTTAAGGATGCCTACCACCCTGGCTATTTCCTTTTCTTTCTTCTACCCTCTGGAAGAAGATACAGGAGCTTCAGAGACAGGGCATCTAGACTTCAGAATAGCTTCTTCTCCACTGCTATAAGAGTCCTGAACCACTTCTATCACAGCTCATTCTCAGTGAGGCTGCCCCATCCTTGTACTCTTAACTCGACCTCTCTCGATTACTCAGCTACCGTCACCCCACTGTAGTTGGTACAACCTCAGATGGAGACAAAGGGTTGTAGAGGAGAGAGATAGTTTTGATTTGTTGAGTGGCATCAGAGCAACAACTTCATGCTCAATGTCTGTGAGACCAAGGAATTGATTGTGGACTTCAGGAAGGGGAAGTCGGGAGGACACACATCAGCCCTCATCAAGGAATCAGCAGTGGGAATGGTGAGCAGCTTCAAGTTCCTGGGTGTCAACATCTCGGCGGGTCTGTGTTGGGCCCCACATATTGATGTAATCATGAAGAAGACACAACAGCAGCTCTACCTCATTAGGAGCTTGAGGAGATTTGGTACGTACAGTAGACAACATTCTGACTGGTTGTTTCATCGCTGGGTGTGGAGGCTCCAGTGTACAATATTGCAAGAGGCTCTACAGGAATGTAGATATGAGAAATTCTGCAGATGCTGGAAGTCCAAAGCAGCACACACAAAATGCTGGAGGAACTCAGCAGGTCAGGCAGCATCTATGGAAACAAATAAGCATTTGGCATTTCGGTCTGAGAGTCAGCCAGTTCCATGATGAGCTCAAATCTCCTCATCATTGAGGACATGTTCAAGAGGAGGTGCCTTGTTGAGGGCAACATCTGTCATTAAGGATAGTCACCATCAGAGAAGAGATACAGGAGCTTGAGGACTCACACTCAATGATTCAGCAACATGAGTGGCTTGTTTTGCTGTTGTTTGCTTGTTGCTGGGCATGTTGTGTTTTGTTGTGTTCTGTGTTGGTCGACTGAGCATCTCGAACATGTTATGCTGGCACCGGAATCTGTGATGACACCTGCAGCACATCCTCGGATTAGTTGGTTATTAACACAAGTGACACATTCATTACGTGCTTGATGTATGTGAGGTAAATAAATACAAATCTGAGTGTTTTATTGCACCACTTCAGATTACACTGCAACCTTTGCACCAGTCTGCTGTTTTGTCCTTGTCGGTGTATTTATTGTTGTATACGGACGAGGAATTTCACTGCACTCTGGTGTATATGACAATAAACTAATGTCATCTAATCAGGAGATCTGTAGGGATTTGCCACTATTTAAAGATGGATGGATATATTTGCAAGGGTAGGTGGAGAGCCTTTGAACATTTCTGCAGGACTCATAGAAATATTTCAGTTCTGGCAGAGGTCTCCAAGAGGGGCAATATTTGCAAGCATGTATTCTACAGAGTACAACCATTTTAAGGTGACCTTTACAGGAACCCAATTAAATAGCTCTTATTCTACCATCTCCAGCAGGTAAATTGATGCTCCAAGCTATTGTATAAAATTATGCAGATAATAATATTCCCTAAATTACAAGTCAATTTCAGGGCACAGACACTGTTAGAGGCAATTGTAATGCCCTGGATCATTTTTTTTACTGTTGTGCTGTTCTGTATTTGATTTTGTGCTGTTCTTTGCAAGCTGCTTGTTTGGGTCACTGTTGAAGATAAGATATAGGAGAATTGTGTGCCGTCCATTTAGGATGGTCGGATTAAGGGGAGGTTTCTCTGGTGACGGACACCAAGGTTGGGCTTGGGGCTTTTGTTAGAGGGATGAATAGAGAAGACGCAGAAGAGAAAAGGTCATAGGATTTGACCCGGCGTCGGGCTGTGATTCGACGAAGCTTAGGGTGAGATGGAGGGAGGATCGGCAAAAGGGGAACCATGAGCTCCAACTTGTGCACATTAGACTGCTTCATTAAAATGGAACCTTTTCTTTTTTTGTTCTTTCTTTACTAACTCTTTAGTCCAATTAAGAATTATAAAGCTAAGTCTTTTGATTGTATGTGGTGTACTATCTGTTATTTCATGGCATTGATTTGTAACAGGGTAACAAGTCCCACAGCATCCACGCAAACAGGGAGTCTCGGGGTGGACTCGCACTTCAATCTCACACGTTTGGCATGGCTGGAGATTGTCTTCCCTAGACTTATTCATCCAACAGAACCAGAGTGTTTCACAATGTTCCAGGTGTAGGTCAAAAGAACCAGGCAGAATAATAGTTTGGCACAGACTAGATGGGCCAAAGGGCTTGCCTCTGTGTTGTAGTGCTCTATGACTCTAAAGTTAAAAGCATCTAAGTTCCTTACGTGCGCAATCACAATGCTATAATGGCAGTTATAACAATCAAAATTTTTGTATAAAGTTCCTCAAGCTGTTCAGTTTGTATCAAATAAGAAGGCTGATCTTTCTGTTGGAGAAATAGATAAAGGAATTTCATGTGAAGCTATTAACTCAGTTATTAATATTATGCCTCAGCACTCAACAGTTTACAGTGGCCAATTATCCTATCAACCTGCAAATCTTGGGATGTGGGAGGAAGTCAGAGCACCTGAAGGGAACTCGTGTTGTCACAGGAGAATGTGCAAACTTCACACAGGTGACATTTGGAGTCAGGATTGAACCCATGTCATTAGAGCTGCGAGGGAGCGGTTCTCTAGCTTTGTCACAGTGCCACACATTAATCAGCTCTTCAAAGATTTGTTTTTCTTTATTGCTTTACTATACAGGAGGCCATTCAACCCTAACAGTCCAAACCAGGTCACAGAGCAATCCTATCCTTGACTTATTTTCCCTTTACCCTCTCTCCCCATGAAACACTTTAGCAAACTTCTACAGGTGTACCAGGGAAAGCATTCCGACTGGTTACATCATCACCTGGTAAGAAAGCTTCAATACAAGGGGTTGAAAGAGCCTGCAGAGGGTTGAAGACTCAACTAGTTCCATCATGGGTACCAAGCACCTCACCACTGGGGACATCTTCTCAAGGCAGTGCCTCAAGGAGGTGTCATAAATCACTCAGGACCCTCACCATCTGGGACGTGCCCTCTTCTTATTACCACCATCAGAGAGAAGGTACAGGAGCCCGAAGACACACACTCAACATTTTAGGAACAGTTTCTTCTGATCCTCCATCAGATTTCTGAATGGTCCATGAATTTCGTTATTGTTCTTTTGCTCTATTTATTTATGTATTTGTTTTATCTGTTCATTTTAATTTATCTATTTACAGTATCTATTTATTGATTGATTATTTATTTATTTATTGCTACTTACAGTAATATTTTATTCCTGCACTGTACTGATGCCACAAAACATTTTATGACGTATGTTACTCTTAGTGACAACAAACTTGATCCTGATTCTGATTTCCATTAATTCTCTTCAGTCTCCACTGCTCACCAACACACCTACTAATTTTGCCGCACCTTCTCTACAACTCTTCAACTCTCCTCTTCTCTACAAAAATTAACCCCCTTTGCCAGTTCTGCTGAAGCATCTTCAACCTGAAGCGTTAGGGGTGGACAGAGTACACTGTAGATTGTGGCTGTGCTCTGGATTAATTAAAACTTAGGGAAATCCTATGTATGCACTCTTGGGAACTGTCAGTGTGTCTAAAACATAGAACAGCACAGGGAAGGACATTTCAGCCCACAAAATCTGTGCTGAACATGACGTAAAATTAAACTAAATCCCTTCTTCCTCTAGATGATCCATGGCCCTCCATCCTCTGCATATTGCACCAGTCTTCACTGTGGAAGACACCAGCAGTGTGATGGAAGTTCCAGGTGTCAGAGTTTATGAAGTGTGTCAAATTACCATAACTGGAGAGAAAGTTCTTGGGAAACTGCAAGGTCTGAAGGTAGGTACATCACCTGGACTAGATGGTGTACACCCCAGCGTTCTGAAAGATGTGGCTGAAGAGATCGTGGAGGTATTAGTAATGATCTTTCAAGAATCGCTAGATTCTGGAATGGTTCCAGATGACTGGAAAATTGCAAATCTCACTACACTATTCAAGAAGGAAGAGAGGCAGAAGAAACATAGAAACATAGAAAGGCTACAGCACAATACAGGCCCTTCGGCCCACAAAGCTGTGCCGAACATGTCCTTATCTTAGAAATTACCTAGAGTTACCCATAGCCCTCTATTTTTCTAAGCTCCATTCAGGAGTCTCTTAAAAGACCCTACTGTATCCGCCTCCACCACCGTCGTTGGCAGCCCATCCCATGCACTCACCACTCGTTGCGTAAAAAACTTACCCCTGACGTCTCCTCTGTACCTACTTCTAAGCACCTTAAAGCTGTGCCCTCTCATGTTCGCCATTTCAGCCCTGGGAAAAAGCCTCTGACTATCCACACGATCAATGCCTCTTATCATCTTATACACCTCTATCAGGTCGTCTCTCATCCCCCATCGCTCCAAGGAGAAAAGGCCGAGTTCACTCAACCTGTTTTCATAAGGCATGCTCTCCAATCCAGGCAACGTTCTTGTAAATCTCCTTTGCACCCTTTCTATGGTTTCCACATCCTTTCTGTAGTGAGGTGACCAGAACTGAGCACAGTACTCCAAGTTGGGTCTGACCAGGGTCCTATACAGCTGCAACATTACCTTTCAGCTCCTAAACTCAGTCCCACAATTGATGAAGGGCAATGCACCGTATACCGTTTTTAACCACAGAGTCAACCTGCGTAGCAGCTTTGAGTGTCCTATGGACTCGGACCCCAAGAAAGAAAACTATAAACCAGTTAATCTGACCTCAGTGGTTTGGAAGATTTTGGAGTCAATTATTATGGATGAAGTCTCAGGGTACTTGGAGGCACATTATAAAATAGGCGGTAGTCAGCATGGTTTCCTCAAGGGAAAATCTAGCCTGACAAATCTGTTGGAATTCTTTGAAGAAATAACAAGCAGGATAGACTAAGGAGAATCTGTTGATGTTGTGTACTTGGATTTTCAGAAGGCTTTGACAAAGTGCCACACATGAAGCTGCTTAATAAGCTATGAGCGCATTGTATTACAGGGACGATTCTAGCATGGATAAAGCAGTGGCTGGTTGGCAGGAGGCAAAGAGTTCGAGTAAAGGGAGCCTCTTCTGGTTGACTGCTGGTGACTAGTGGTTCCACAGGGGCCTGTGTTGGGACCAATTCTTTTTACATTATATGTCAATGATTTGAATGATGGAATTGAAGGCTTTGTTGTGAAGTTTGCAGACGATATGAAGATGGGTGGAGGGGCCAGTAGATTTGAGGAATGAGAGAGACCTACAGAAGGAATTAGACAGATTAGGAGAATGGGCAAAGAAATGGCCGATGGAATATAGTGTCAGGAATTAATGGTCATGCACTTTAGTAGAAGAAGTGGAAGGGCAGACTACTTTTGAAATGGAGAGAAAGTACAAAAAAACTGAGGTGCAAAGGGTCTTGGGAGTCCTTGTGCGAGATTCCCTAAAGGTTAATTTGCAGGTTGAGTCTGGTGAGGAAGGCAAATGCAATGTATCCATTTCAAGAGAACTAGAATATAAAAGCAAGGATGTAATGTTAAAACTTTATAAAACACTGGTCAGGCTTCATGGAGTATTGTGAGCAGGTTTAGGCCACTTCTCTTGGAAAGGATGAGCTGAAACTGGAGAGGTTTCAGAGGAGATTCATAAAAATGATTCCAGGATTGAATGGCCTGTCATATGAAGAGTGTTTGATGGTTCTGGACCTGTATTTGCTAGAATTCAGAAGAATGAGGGGTGACCTCCTTGAAACCTACAAATGGTGAAAGGCCCTGTTAGAGTGGATGTGGAGACGATGTTTCCTATGGTGGTAGAATCTAAGACCAGAGGACACAGCCTCAGAAGAGGGGGTATCCTTTTAGAATGGAGATGATGAGGAATTTCTTTAGTCAGAGAGACCATAAGACCTTAAGACATAGGAGCAGAATTAGGCCATTTGGCCCATCAAGTCTGCTTCACTATTTAATCATGGCTGATCCTTTTTTCCTCTTCCTCAACCCCAGTTCCAGGCCTTCTCCCTGTAACCTTTGATGCCATGCTCAATCAAGAACCTATCAATATTTGCCTTAAATACACCCAGTGACCTGGCCACATAGCTACATGTGGCAACAAATTCCACAAATTCACCACCCTCTGGCTAAAGAAATTTCTCTGCATCTCTGTTTTGAATGGATGCCCCTCTATCCTGAGGCTGTGCTCTCTTGTCCTAGACTCTCCTACCATGGGAAACATCCTTTCCTCATCTACCCTGTCTAGTCCTTTCAACATTTGAAAGGTTTCAGTGAGATCCTCCTGCATCCTTCTAAATTCCATTGAGTACAGACCCAGAGCCATCAAATTTTCCTTGTATGATACCCCTTTCATTCCAGGAATCATCCTTGTGAACCTCCTCTAGACCCTCTCCAATGCCAGCACATCTCTTCTAAGATGAAGAGACCAAAATTGTACACAATACTCAAAGTGAAGCCTCACCGCTAGTCACTGGCAGCCAACCAGACAAGCGTCCTTTTATTCCCACTCGCTGCCTTCTTCCAATCAGCCAATGCTCTAATCACCCTGAAATACTTTCTTGTAATATTATGGGGCTCTTAACTAGGTAAGCAGCCTTATGTGTGGCACCCTTGTCAAAGGCCTTCTGAAAGTCCAAATATACAACATCTACTGCGTCCCCTACTTGTAATCTCAAAGAATTTCAACAGGTTCATCAGGCAAGATGTTTCCTTAAGGAAACCATGCTGACTTTGTCCTATCTTGGTGACTCTCTGGCAGCTGTGGAGGCAAAGTCTTTATGTATATTTAAGACAGAGGATGATAGATTCTTGATTGGTCAGAACACGAAGGGATACGGGGGTGGGGGGAGGGCAGAGGGAATTGGATCAGCCATGATGAAATAGTGAAGCAGAAATGAGGGGTCAAGTGGCCTAATTCTCCTCCTGGATCTTGATTTATGATCTTATATTCATGTGCCTATTAAACGTTATTATTGTATCTACTTCTATCAAAAGCCTGACTAAAATCCATGAGCACCACATCCACTGCTCTACCTTCATCAATTTGTTTTGTCACCTGTTTGAAGAAGACAGTCTAGCTCACGAGGTACGACCTTCCTCTCACAAAACTATGCTGACTATCGCTAGTAAGACTGCTTTTCCAAATGCTTGTAAATCCTGTCTCTAATAATCCTCTAAAAATAGTTTGCCCACCACTGATGTAAGACTATAATTCTCAGGATTAACCCTATTACCTTTCATGAACAAAGCAATAACATTTGCTATTCTCCATTCTTCTGGTACTACACTTGTGGCCAGTGGATCCTAGTGTTTTTTCAAAAGTTCCAGTGCGGTTCCGGCAGGGCTCGCGACCGAGAGTGAGGAACGACTGCTGTTTGGCCAATTTAAGTGCCAGGCCAGACTGAAAAGGTCAGGGCGTCAGGATGGAGGCGAGAGTTGGGCTGGTGTTCAGCTTTTCTGCCCCGTGAGGTTTACTCATCTCTGCACTGTACCCTGCAACTAACGGGCTCTTCAATTGGCTGTGACTGGCCATGGACTCAGCTGGTGAAATTCAGTTCTGAATGTTATTTGCTTACTATTATTGTCTGCACAATTTGTTTATGCTTTCTGCACAATCCAGTGTTTGGTGTTTTCTTGGGTTCTATTGGGTTTCTTTGTTTTGTGGCTGCCCGTAAGGAGACGAATCTCAAGGTTGTATATAGTATACATACTTTGATAATAAATCTACCTTGAACTTTGAAATCCTCTTTCGTACCATCGTCATGTTGCAGCATATTAGCTGACCTCACATTCGTCCAGGCCCCCCTCACTGGTGAATACTGAAGCAAGGTGTTCATGAAGTACCTCCTCCAACAGGAGGGGTGTTTCCTTTTTTTAAACCCCAGATCAGTCCTACCCTTACTCAAGTCATCCTCTTCATGTTCGTGTAGAATGCCTTGGAGTTTTCTTTAATCGTACTCACCAAGGTCTCCTCATCCTCCTTCTACCTTTCCGAAGTCCATTCTTATGGACTTGAGTAGATTCATAAGTAGCGATAGCCCAAGAAATTACAGACCAGTGAGTCCTAGTACAGTGGTTGGTAAGTTGATGGAGAAGATCCTGGGAGGCTGGATTTATGAACATTTGGAGAGGCATATTATGATTGGGAGTAGTCAGCATGGCTTTGTCAAAGGCAGGTTGTGCCTTACGAGCCTGATTGAACTTTTTGGAGATGTGACTAAACACATTGATGAAGGTAGAGCCGTAGATGTGAAACCTATCAAATCTTGAAAGGCCTAGGCAGAGTAGATATGGAAAGGATGTTTCTCATGGTGAGAGAGTCTAGGACAAGATTGAACTTTTTGGAGATGTGACTAAACACATTGATGAAGGTAGAGCCGTAGATGTGAAACCTATCAAATCTTGAAAGGCCTAGGCAGAGTAGATATGGAAAGGATGTTTCTCATGGTGAGAGAGTCTAGGACAAGAGGGCACAGCCTCAGGATAGAGCGGCATCCATTTAAAACAGAGATGAGAAGAAATTTATTTAGCAAGAGGGTGTTCAATTTGTGGAATTTGTAACCACAGGCATTTGTGGAGGCCAGGTCATTGGGTGTACTTAAGACAGAGATTAATAGGTTCTTGATTGGACACGGATCAAAGGTTATGGGGAGAAGGCCGGGGAGTGGGGTTGAGGAGGGGAGAAAAGGATCAATCATGATTGAATGGTGGAGCAGACTCGATGGGCCAAATGGCCTAATTCTGCTCCTATGTCTATGGTCTATGGTCTTATATGGATTTAATCAAGGCATATGATAAGGTACCCCATGCAAGGCTTATTGAGAAAGTAAGGAGGCCTGTATTGTGCTGTAGTTTTTCTATCACCCTGGCAGTATGTTTCCAAGCCTCTACCACTCCCTATGTAAAAATGCACTTGCACATCTTTTTAAACATTCCTCTTCTTACCTCAAGTGCATGTCGTCTAGTGTTTGACATTTCTACACTGGGGAAAAGACTCTGACCATCTACCCTATTTATACCTCTCTTGACTTTTTAAACTAACAATTTTCCCCTCAGCCTCTGATGCTCCTGATGGCACTGATCTTGTTTTTCCCATATATAAGCTCTACCCAGAATGACAGACAATACTTTGTCAGTAAGGTCTACAAAATGTCTGCTCCTTATGTTCAAAATATAATTGGTGGCACCCGTTAGTCTCGCGAGACCATGGATCTGCACCTGGAAAGTCTTGCTTCAGAGGCAACGCTGGAGTGTCCTCTCCAGGGCGCAGGCCTGGGCAAGGTTGTATGGAAGACCGGCAGTTGCCCATGCTACAAGTCTCCCCTCTCCACGACACCAATGTTGTCCAAGGGAGGGGCAAGGGCCGATACAGCTTGGCATCAGTGTCGTCACAGGAGTTGCAAGAATGAGGTTGAAAACAATGTCGGACTGCCTGAGGGAGTCCAGCACCGGATTTGTCCTCAGGGTTTACTCCCGAAGCCTTTCCCATGAGTGGATATGACCGCAGGGCAGCGGAGGTTTGAAATCAGAGTTTTCCCTCTCTTAGATGGACTGCCTTCCCAGGCTGACGAACTCCATCTACCCGAAGCACTGGTTTTAAGGCGCCAGGACCCACCTTCGCCCCTTCTCCTGTCAGTAGAAACAGTTCCGCCGGGCTTAGAAGCTAAGCCACACAAGAGGGCCAGGAGTTGAACTTGGTTGTCAGAGGCTATTTGAGGTGCATGACGCGAGGAGCACTTTTAGGTAGTGGGAGCTTGTCCCCACTACCACCCCTCGGCTTGACAACCTTGGAACCTATATATAATATAATATAATATTGTCACCTTTAATGCTAACCACCATCAAGTAACTCTTCTGCCTAATATTTTAAACCACGACCACTAATCAAATCCTCAACTCTTAATTGGTAGTTTGTTTATTATTGTCACATGTACAATGAAAAGCCATCCAGGACATTTCTACCAAAAGTACATTGTAGTTAGTACCAAGAGAAAAGCAATAATTGAATGCAGAATATAGTGTTAGAGTTGCAGAGAACGTGCAGAGCAGGTAGGCAATAAAATGCACGGGCCATGGAGAAGTAGATAATGAAGTTAAGAGTTCATCTTTATCATAAAAGAGGCCTGTCCAAGAGTCTTATAACAATGGGATCTAAACTGCCCTTGAGTTTGGAAGTTCTTGTTTTCAAGTTTTTGTATCTTCTGTTTGGTGGAAAGGGGGAGAAAGGTCAAGGGTGGGAGGGGTCTTCGATGCTGTTCACTACTTTCCTAAGGCAGCAGAAAATGTAGAAGGAGCCTATGGAGGAGAGGCTAGTTTTCCCGATGGATTGAAAAGCGTCCAAATTTGCTGTTGTGTGCTGGGGCAGCAGGCTGAGGGCAGCAGACACCAACAGAATCAACAAACTCATTCGTAAGGCCAGTGATGTTGTGGAGATGGAACTGGACTCTCTGACGGTGGTGTCTGAAAAGAGGATGCTGTCTAAGTTGCATGCCATCTTGGTCAATGTCTCCCATCCACTACATAATGTACTGGTTGGGCACAGGAGTACATTCAGCCTGAGACTCATTCCTCCAAGATGCAGCACTGAGCGTCATAGGAAGTCATTCCTGCCTGTGGCCATCAAACTTTACAATTCCTCCCTTGGAAGGTCAGACACCTGAGCCAATAGGCTGGTCCTGGACTTATTTCATAATTTACTGGCATAATTTACATACTACTATTTAACTATTTATGGTTTTATTACTATTTATTATTTATGGTGCAACTGTAACGAAAACCAATTTCCCCCGGGATCAATAAAGTATGACTATGACTAAATTCTCTGCTATTTCTTACATCCTTCAGCAGGACAGTTGCCATCCTGTCCTGCACCTGGACAGGATGCTTTCTGTGGTACGTTTATAAATGTTGGGAGAGTCAATTGGAACATGCTGTATTTCCTTAGTCTTCTGAGGATGTAGAAGTACTGGGTGTGCTTTCTTGGCCATATAGTGTCTACATGGTTGGACCAGGACCAACCTACTGTTAATGTTTACATTTCGGAAATTGAATCTCTCTACCATCTCCAGCAGCTCCATTGATACATATTCCACCCTGCTTTTTGAAATCAATGACTAGCTCTTTTATTTTGATGTACTGCAATGGGTCAAGGTTGTCTGGGAGGCTGGCGTTTGTGTACCATGACCAGCCTCTCCAATCATTTCATGATGGTGGTTGCCAGAGCCACCAAGTGGTAGTAATTAAGGTACATTACCTTTTTTTGCTTTGATAGTGAATTCACCAAACCTCTGAAAATCCACCACACCCACCACAATCCAGATATTCGTCACCTTGCCCAGGGTATTTCTCCCTCCCACACCATACCTGCTTCCCCTCACAGACTTGCAGTCTGCTCAAAAGTTCCACCAGACAAACTACCCATGTTTGGGACGCTGACCGAAAACAATATCTCAGTCAGTCAGCCTGTAGTTAAAGGTCAGGAAACTCGCTCAGCTAGGTTTTCCAAAGTTGCCCCTCTAGAAGGCCTATACAGCTGATTATCAGACCATTATCACACTGCTGAATGTGGAAATTGGCAGTGCTAATTGGTTTTGATGTGCATTGGGACATCATGAATTTGTGGAATGTACAGAATAAATTTAACAAATGCTTTTCACAACCAGCCAGAGAAAACACATGGAATCTCTTGATCCCTTTATGATGTCTGGGCTCATTCTACGACGCAGCTGCTGTGAGGTTTTCCTAAATCTTCCAAAGAGTGAGTGTTGTGTGCACTGCTACCTCAAAGATGAAGAGCAGCATTCCTGCTTGCAGAAGACCAGTTGCCAGCACTGGTACATAATCAACAAAGAATGTTATGAGTTGAACATGTCAGCTTCAAAATATCAGGGCAGCAAGTTCAGTTCAATGTTCAATTATTTACTCAGCTGCTTTGCAGCCACAAAGAGGAAAGATTTCCTCATGCTTGTGTGTCCAATAACATCAGAAACGTCTTCTATATCAGCACTTGAGCAATACACACCAGATGCTGGAAGAACTCAGCAGGTCAAGCAGTATCTATGGAGGGACGTATGGGTGCCAGGGAGGGGTAGCACCTCTGGTGGGGGAACATGTTGCGTCTTTTTCAGGGCGGTTTGTCCACCTTTTGTCCCCACCTGGAACTCAGCTCTCACCTATGACTCCCCATAGCTGCTTGCATGCGACAGCGGCCACACCCTGGGCAACGGCCTCGACAAGCCGGCTAAACCAGGTGAGGATAGCCAATGGGTCTCAAACCCTCGGTGAGATAGGGAGTTGTCTATCCCAGCATGTGAAGGCAGACTCCAGCTGATTGAGCGGACGAGACCAATGGAAGGTCCAATGGTCAAGAAGGCGGTCTCTGAAAGCGTCGTGGAACGCGTAGAACACGGCAAGACACAGAAGATGTCCTGGTCATCCACTGCGCCTAGTCCCATCTCCAGCCGTCTCGACTCTTGTCTTGGCACTGGATCCAGATGGGAATTGGGAAGAGAGAGTGAGGCTGACACTGCACAACTCTTGTTCACTTAAATCCAAATCAAGTGCGAGTCTCAACACCATCATAATGGTGTCGCGGTCCTCATCGATGACGATGGACAAACCTTATGGAGGGAAGTGAACAGTTGACATTTTGGGCTGGGACCCTTCATCAGGACTGAAAAGGAAGGTGGCAACAGCCAGAATAAGAACATTAGGAAAGGGGAATCTAGCAGGCAATAGCTGAAACCGTGGGGAAGCTGGTGGGTGGCTGGGGGAGGTTGGATGAAGTAAGAAGTTGGGAGAGTGTAGGGAGAAGAGGACAAGGGGCAAAGAAGAAGAAATCTAATAGGAGAGGAGAGCAGACCACGGAAGAAAGAGAATGAGGGGGGGAACCAGGGGGAGGTGATGGGCAAGTGAGGAGAAGAGAAGGGTTAAGAGGGTAACCAGAATGGGGAATGGGAAAGAGAAAAGGGAGGAGGGGTAAAAGTAGTTAGAAGTTAAAGAAATCAATGTTCATTCCATCAGGTTGGAGACAAACAAGATAGAATATGAGGAGTTACTCCTCTAACCTGAGAGTGGTCTCATCATGACCATAGAGGAGACCATGGATTGGCATTTTGGATTGTGAATGGGAATAGGTGACCATTGGGAAACCTTGCCTTTTGGAACAAGTGCAGCAGAGGTGCTTAACAAACAGAACTCCAATGTGCATTTTAGGAGAGGTGGCTGCACTGGGAGCAGCAGATATCCCGATGAACTGGCGGGTGAACTGCTGCCTCTCCAAGGACTGTTTTGGACCCTGGTGAGGGAGATGGTTAGGTGCAGATGTAGCACTTACGATTGCAAGGATATGAGATCAGTGGGCAGGGACAAGTGGACAAGGGAACCACTCAGAGAGTGATTTGTGAGAGTGACAGAGAGATACGTTTACAAACTTACTGACTCCCACAGTTATTTTGACTTTACCTCTTCCCACCCTATGCTTGTAAAGATGATATTCCCTTTTTTCAGTTCTTCCATTTCTGTCACACATACCTATTTGTCAGGATGATGTTTTCTATTTTAGAACATCTGAGATTACCTCTTTTTTTCATGAACAGAGTTCCCCTCCAGCATCAATGCTGCCCTCACCTGTATCTCTTGCTTTTCTGGCATATCTGCCCTTACCCAATCCTCCCACCAACACAACAGGGATAGGAATCCCTTTTTCCTTATCTACCATTCCAAGAGCCTTCATATCCAGAACATTACTCTCCATAACCTGCCATCTCCATTGAGTACATCTTTCCCTATCCCACCCCCGCCTGATGGTTGAGGGGTAATAACTTTTCCTGAACCCGGTGTGAGTCCTGAGGCGCCTCTAACTTCTTCCTCATGGCAGCAGTGAGAAGAAAGCATGTCCTGGATGGTGGGGGTCCCTGATCAGCTCCTATGCCTTGCTGAGATTGAGAAAGAGGTTGTTGTTATGGTACCACTCAGCCAGGTTTTCAGTCTCCCTCCTTATTGCTGATTCATCACCATCTTTGATTTGACCTGCTTGAATATGGCATTAGAGCTGTGCTTGGCCACACAGTCATAAGTGTAAAGCAAATAGACTAGAAGGCTAAGCATAGAGCCTTGTGGTGTATCTGTGCTGATGGAGACTCTGGTGGAGATGTTGTAATCTGAACTGACTGGGGTCTACAAGTGAAGAAATCGAGGACCCAATTGTATAAGGAGGAACTGAAGCCAGGGTCTTGAAGCTTATTGATTAGTTTTGAGGGGATGATGGTATTGAATGCCGAGCTGTTATTGATAAAGAGCATCCTGATGTATGCAACTTTGCTGTCCAGATGTTCCAGGGTTGGGTGAAGAGCCAATGAGATGACATCTGCTGTGGACCTGTTGCTCTGGTAGGCAAATCGGAGCAGATCCACGTCGCTTCTCAGGCAGGAGTTGATATGTTTCATCACCAACCTCTCAAAACACCGTAAGTGCTACAGGATGTTAGTCATTGAGGCAAGTTACCATGATCTTCTTCGGCACCGGTATAATTGAAGTCTGCTTGAAGCAGGTGGGTACCTCAGACTGCTGAAGTGAGAGGATAAAGATCTCAGTGAACACTCCAGCCAGTTGATCAGCAAAGGCTCTCAGTACATGGCCAGGAACCCCATTGGGCCAGATGCTTTTCATGGGTTCACCCTCCCGAAAGATCTCCGCATGTCAGCCTCAAAGACAGAAATCACAAAATTGTTGGGACTGTGGGAGTATGAGATAGTTCTCCAAGTTTTGATCGTCAAGGTGAGCATAGAAGGCATTGAACTCATTAGGAAGCTAAGCCCTGTTGTTGCCCATGTTACTTGACTTAACTTTATAAGAGGTGATAGTATTCAAGATCTACCTCAACTGTCGAACATCCTTCATCGATTCAAGTTTAGTCTGATTTACTTGCCTTGAACTTTGAACAATAGCCTGGTGCTCTTCAGTGGGGTCCTGTGCTAGCGATAAGTAAGAGAAAGTGTCTGAAAAATGCCATTGGCCTCAGTAAAGTAGAAGTGGGTCTGCCAGAGTACAACAGCACCACCCTTGACTGTGGATTTGATGGGGACTTGTCCACTGAGTATGATAATGTTGGCAGATTTGCTGTGTATTTTTAGGAGAAGACTACACCTTACTCCTCTTCAAATATCTCCTCTTATTTAAAGGCACAATTGAAACATTTTACATTTGTCATAAACAGATGGAATTCAAGGGGAAAATCAACGTGCATTATATAATGTTCATCTTATCCCCAGACAATACTTGAAGTGATGTCTGACCAAAGTTTTAGGCAACTGCAGCATGTGGCAATTTAAAAAAAGAGAGAATATTTTTTTATTTCTTAATTTCAAATTCCTGCTGAAGAGGTTTGGCAGTTCATTTCCCTCTATAAATGCTGCTTGACCTGTTGTCTAGCATTCTGTGTGTTTTGCTGATTGCATATTTATGAACCTGAGTTTTCTAGCAGCCTTAGACCAGAATAAATTATTCAATGCTTCCTGGACTAGAGGACACGAGCTATAAGGAGAGGTTGTATAAACTTGGGTTGCTTTCTCTGGAATGTCAGAGACTGAGGGGACAACTGATAGAAGTTTATAATATTATGAGAAGCTTAGATAGGGCAGACAGTCAGAATCTTTTTTCCTCAGGGTAGAAATGCCAAATGCTAGACTGTATAGCTTTGTGATGACGGGAGTAAGCTTAAAGCAGATGGGCATGGCAGGTTTTTTTTAACAGAGAATAGTAGATGCCTGGAACAGGCTGCCAGGTATGGTAGTGAAAGGAGACACAATAATGAGGTTCAAAAGGCTTTTAGATAAACACATCGATATGCAGCGAAAGTCTACAGAAAGTGGTGGATTTGGCCCAGTCCATCACAAGAAAAGCCCACTCCACCATTGAGCGCATTTACAAAGAGCACAGCTACAAGCGGCATCCATCATCAAGGACCCCTGCCATCCAGGCCAGGCTCTCTTACCATCGGGCAGGAGGTACAGGGGCCTTAGGTCCCACACCACCAGGTTCAGGGACCAGTAGTTACCTTACAAACATCAATCTCTTGTACTGGCGTGGATAACGCTACTCATCTCCACTCTGAACTGATTCCACAACCTTACTTTCAAGGGCTCTACAACTCATGTTCTCTGTATTACTTATTTATTTTTAATATTTGCACCGTTTGTCTTTTGCATATTGGTTGTTTGTCAGTCTCTTTGTATAGTTTTTCACTGATTTTATTGTATTTCTTTATTTTGCCTACAAGAAAATGAATCTCAAGGTAGTAAATGGCGACATATATACAGTTTGATAATACATTTACTTCATTTTGAATTTGACTTTGAATCACATGCAGGCAGAAGGGGTTAGTTTAATCTGACATAGTATTCAGTACAGACATCGTGGGCTGTAAGGCCTGTTCCTATACTGTAGTGTTCCATGTTCTGTGTTCCGTAACCTCTTCCGTATCTATGCCATTCTTCTGTTTTCATTTGACAGCATTCAGCTGTTGGAAACATTTTTCCATGATGCTTCAACTTCTTCATCTTTCAAACTCTATTTAAGATTAATCTCCTTGCCCATAATTTGACAATATAAGCTAAATCTTTCCCAGCGACTCCTCAGCATCAGTTCATGCCCTCGAGATGCATGTTAGATTAGTTCCAGCTTTTTAGCTGCATGATTAATGATGTTGGATTAACTGGCGCATTGTACATTGGCATGTCAGAATCAGAATCAAGTTTTTTATTATCGGCATATGTTGTGAAATCTGTTAACTTAGCAGCAGTAGTACAATGCAATACATGATCATATAGAAAAATATAAGTAAATCAATAACAGTGTATGTATATGTGTGTGTGTGTTTTAAATAGTTAAATAAAAATGTGCAAAAGCAAAAAATAATATGTGTTCAAGGGTTCAATGTCCATTTAGGAATTGGATGACAGAGGGGGAGAAGTTGTTCCTGAATTGCTTAGTGTGTGCCTTCAGGCTTCTGTACCTCCTTCCTGACAGTAACAATGAGAAGAGGGCATGTCCTGGGAGATGGGCATCCTTAATAATGGATGTCGCCTTTCTGAGGCACCGCTCCATGAAGATGTCTTGGATACTACAAAGGCTAATACCCATGATGGAACTGACTAATTTTACAACATTCTGTAGCTTCTTTCAATCCTGTGCAGTAAGTCCATCTCCCTCATACCAGACAGTGATGCAGCCTATCAGAACGCTCTCCATAGTACATCTGTGGAAGTTCTCGAGTGTTTTACATGACAGACCAAACCTCCTCAAACTCCTAATGAAATATAGCCACTGTCTTGTCTTCACTATAGCTGCATCAATATGTTGGGACCAGGTTAGATCCTCAGAGATCCTGACACCCAGGAACTTGAAATTGCTCACTCTCACCACTTCTGATCCCTCAATGAGGATTGGTTCGTGTTCCCTCATCTTACCCTTCCCGACGTTCACAATCAGCTAATCAGCTCCTTGGTCTTACTGACGCTGTGACACCACTCAACTAGCTGGTATATCTTGCTCCTGTACACCATCTCATTTCTATCTGAGATTCTACTAACAGTGGTTGTATTATCAGCAAATTTATACACGTTGGGACAGATCCAGCAACACAATGATAGCATAATGGCTAGTGACTGCATCAATCCTATATTAAGCTATCACTCTGCTGCTGGATCTGTCCCCATATCCACCAGTTTAGAGGAATGATCTTCATGCACAGAAACTCTGGACATGAGAAAGGGCAGCTCATGGATAGCTTCTCCGAGAGACTGCACACAAAGTTTGCTCTGAGTGATTGTGATGAGACAGAGTCAGTGGTGGGAGAGAGGATGGCAAGGGAATCCAGCTCCAAAGTTTCAGTTGGCTTCATTGATTTCAAGTTCAAGTTGAATTGTCATTCAACTGTGCATGAATCCCAATGAATACAGCCAAACAAAACAGCATTGCTCCGGGGCCAAGGTGTAAAACACAGCACCAACAGTCATACACAGCACAAGGCACACATAACATATATAAGACAGCAGTAAAATACAGCCACACAAAAATATCTAGACCAAGCCCCTGAGTCCATGAACATTGCAGCAGTCTGCAGTCGAGCACAATACACCTTGTCTTCTGCTGAGCAAACACATGAGCACCAACTCTAGCATGTACACCAAGCCACACCACCTCCAGCACTCCAGTGGATCACATTGTCTCTAACACCTCTCCCCTGGGTGGCTGCAACCAGGCAACACCGTGGCTTGAGGCCTAGTCCTCTAGTTAGGCACATCTGGAGCTTATACCTACCTATATTGAAATAGTGGCTACCTCCACACCAAAACTCAACATCTGACAGTGGCGCAGTCAAGTTCCTGGATATCAGCATCTCTGAAGATCTATCCTGGCTCCAACATATTGGTGTAATTACAAAGAAGACATGCCAGCCACTATATTTTCACAGGGGTTTGAGGAGATTTGGTATGTCACCAAAGACCCTAGAAAATCTCTACAGATGTATCGTGGGGAGCATTCTAACTGGTTGCATTGCCATCTGGTATAGAGGGGCCACTGCACGGGATCAGAAAACGCTGAAGGAGGTTGTATACTCAGCCATCTCCACCATGGGCACTAGCCTCCCCATCATCGAGGACATCTTCTAAAAGCGATGCCTGAAAAAGGCAGTATCAGTCATTAAGGACGCCCAACACCCAGGGCATCCCTTATTCTCAGTGCTATCTTCAAAGGGAAGGCACATGAGCCTGAAAGCACACACTCAACATTTCAGGAATGGCTTCTTCTCCTCCACCATCAGATTTCTGAATGGACAATGAACCCATGAACATCACCCCACCATTTTTCTCTCTTTATGCACTACTTACTTAATGTTGGCGCCTGGCCAAGTGGTTAAGGCGTTCGTCTAGTGATCTGAGGGTCGCTAGTTCAAACCTCAGCTGAGGCCCCGTGTTGTGTCCTTGAGCAAGGCACTTAACCACACATTGCTCTGCGACGACACTGGTGCCAAGCTGTATGGGTCCTAATGCCCTTCCCTTGGACAACATTGGTCGTGGAGAGGGGAGACTTGCAACATGGGCAACTGTCGGTCTTCCATACAACCTTGCCCAGGCCTGCGCCCTGGAAACCTTCCAAGGCACAAATCCATGGTCTCACGAGACTAACGGGTGCCTATATTTAATTTATAGATACATTTTGTATTTTGTGGTGTAATTGATATTATTTTTATATATTGTACTGTACTGCTGTTGCAAAACAACAAACTTTTATGGCATACGGTATTTCAGTGATAATAAACCTGATTCTGATTCTATTCTGTTTGATAGCTCATACTTCATTCCCTATTGTTGCTCAAAGACAAGTTACTATATGAGGACTGCAGTGGAAGCTCTAACACCTTGTGCCATCGTGAAATTGTATTGCGGTGCTCAGTTGTCGTAGAGACATAAAGCATGAAAACAGACCCTTCGGCGCATCAGATATGCCTTAACCATCAAGCACCCAAGTGCATTAACCTTACACTAATCCCATTTTAACCTCCCCCACATCTCCACCAGTTATTCCCCAGATTCTACCACTCACCTACACATAGGGGACAAGTTGCAGCGGCCAATTAACCTACCAACCCACACATCTATCTGTGGGATGTTGGAGGAATCGAGGACACCCAGAATAAATGCGCACTTTCACGGGGAGAATGTGCAAGCTCCATACAGACGGCACTGGATTGAACCGGGATCTCTGGAACTGTGAGATGTTGACTTGACCGACTGTGCCGTTGCGCTAAATGAACTTTGAATGTGTAACTGCAGAACACCAATTTGTTTTCCTAGGAATTTTTGTCTTTCCAAGACACCATCCGGGACATCTTCCATGGCCGCGTAGAGTACGGACAGTGTCTGCTGTTTGCTCTCAGGGTAAGAGTACTCATGCTTTCCTTTCATTACCACCATGACTCCATTCCCATTGATAGCCAAACTTGTCAGCTATCTCATCCACTTCCCGCCAGGCTCCTGAAACAGATAGGCTATTCCAGGCTCTATCACGGGAACAGATGCTCAGGTGAACAGAAGATAAAGCTGAAAAATGCTTGAAAGCCTCCTTGAAGAAACGCCACATCCACAATGACTCCTGCAAATCCCCGGCCCATGATCGCCTGAAGTGGAGAAGGAGCACTCAGGATGGTTTTGAGAACCCTAAGCCCATGGAAGAGTATTGCATTCAACTCTGATGGCCCATTATTGGAAGGATGTCGAGGGTTCGGAAGCAGTTTACCAGGATGTTGCCTGGATTAGAGGGCATCTTCTGTGAAGACAGGTTGGACAAACTAGGGTTGTTTTCTCTGGAGCGTCAGGGACTGAGGAGTGACCTGACAGAAGTTTATAAAATTATGAGAGGTACTAGCAGGCATGTATTTAAAGTAAGAGTGAGAAGGTTCAAAGGAGATGTGCGGGGTAGGATTTTTACATGGAGAGTAATGAGTACCTGGAAAGTGCTGTAAGGGATGGTCATGGAAACACGTACAACAGAGCATTTAAGAGGCTCTTTCACATGCACATGAAATGCAGGGAATTGAGGGATATGGACCAAGAACAGGCAGAAGGCATTATGTATCATTAGCTTCACTAGTTCAGCACAGTGTTGTGGGCCAAAGTCCTGCTCCTGTGCTGCACTGCTCTATGTTCTCTGTCCGATGACTCTGAGGTTTTGTGCAAATGGTGTAAGGGTGCCTTGCCTCACAAGTTATTCATTCAATTGTCCCACATACACTCTATCCACCTCATGAAGTCCACAGTTTCCCACAGAAGTCACGTTTACATCCTCGGAGCCCACAAAATTGCTGTGGAAGACCAGTACCACAACATTGCCAAGGGACAGCCGAAAGGAAGGAGGTCATTTGTGCTCCTATAGACACTGAGGTTAGCTTGTATCAATCATCCCTTTATTTCCATTGAAGATGTTGAAGAGTTGTCTTTTTGAAGAAGCTTGTGGTGAAGGACTCGTACACATTGCTGGGTAGTTAGTTCCACACGGAAAGGAGGAAGGACAGAAATCGTGATATATTTCTAAATGAGGATTGTGTGTGATGATCCAGGAAATAATTTACTCAAGCAATTACCACCCTTATCCTTGTAAGAGGAAGAGCTCATGGTCATGGACTGCCTGGGAAGCTATTGTCATTAACTTTGTAGGTGGTGGCTCCTGGAGCTACACGTCAGTACTGAATATGAATAGATGCGACTGTCAATAGAAGGGGGGGTGGACATCCAGCAGGCGTCTAATTCCTGAATAAACAGATGCCTCTACAATGCTATTCACTGAGCCGTGAAAAACATTCTAAGAAGCATGAAAAGAAAGCTTTGCAAAGCCATGAAATGAGTCAGTCACTGCAGAGCAGATTACCTTCAAAATACTCCTTCAGCTCTAGTACTTTTGTTTTGAGTTCAGTGTAGTTTCCACTCCATGTGTTAAAAGTGAATGATTGGATGATAGTACTGCCATGAATTGCTGAGGGGTCTGGTCGGAATGCATTTGTGTGACTTGGTCGCATCTTCCCACTTGCCATCCTGGTTTTGAATGTTGGCAAGGTCTTAAAACATAGAATATGGACCATAGAACGTTACAGCACAGTAAGGCCCTTCAGCCCACAATGTGTGCCGACATTTTAATCTACTCCAAGATCAATCTATCTGTTCCCTTCCACATAGCCCTGCATTTTTCTATCATCCAAGAGATCTATCTAAGAGTTTCTTAAATGCCCCTAATGTATTGCCTCTATGACCACCCCTGGCAGGGTGCTCCATGCACCACCTCTCTGTGTGAAAAAGTTACCTCTGACTTTCCCCCTATACTTTACTCCAATCACCTTAAAATTATGCCACCTGGCTTTAGCCACTTCCACCCTGGGAGGAAGTCTCTGGCCATCCATTTGATCTAAACCTCTTATCATCTTGTACAGCTCTATCAAACCACTTCTCATCCTCTTTCACTCCAAATAGAAAAGCCCCAGACCACTCAACCTTTCCTTATAAAACATACTCTCTAATCCAAGCAGCACCCAGGTAAATTTCCTCTGCACCCTCTCTAAAGCTTCAACATCTTTCCTATAATGAGGTGCCCAGAACTAATCAGAATACAATGGATTCTGGTTACTTGGGCCATCGGTTAATTGGGACAGAGGCTTATTTGCGACAACTCGTAAAGTACAAAAACTAATTTGAAGAATAGTTGAGGTCCCATCCATCTATTTTGCTCACTATGCTGCTTAACTGGGACAGGAGACTGTTGCTGAACAGTTTCTAACTAGTGTCAGTCGCGTGCACTTGTGTGACCATTAGACACTATACTGTGCTAAGAGCAAACAGTTTTTAACCAGCAACAGTTGTGTGCATTTATGTTCAAAACCAGTAATTTTTGTTACTGATATTTGGTGGGAAATAAGCAGAAAGACAAGATAAAACTGTTTTTCTCACTGTGGTTTCAAGCACTCAGGCTTGGAGATGCCAGAAACGGCCTGGAGTGAAAATGAAATGATTTCACTTCTTCAACAAGTTTAGGGACTACAAAGAATTTGAAGGTATCAATAATCACCTTGAATGTTACAATAAAAATTAAGATTTGAAGGATGGATTGTATGAAAGCTGCCCATTATCCTTACAAGGTGTCTGCACTGATTTTGTTCATTTACGGGAGGATCAGAGGTGGAGAGGGTCAGTAACTTTAAATTCCTGGGTGTCACTATCTCAGGACCTGTCCTGGACCCATCATATAAATATAATTGCAAAGCAAGCACGACAACGCCTCTACATCCTGCGACGCCCCTGACATCCATTCCGCATGTCATCAAAAACCTCGACAAGCTTCTATAGCTGTGTGGTGGAAAGTGTGCTGACTGGCTGCATTACAGCCTGGTATGGGAACACCAATGCCTTTGAGCAAAAAATCCTACAAAAGGTAGTGGAATTGGCCCAGTACTTCATGGGTAACATCCTCCTAACCATTGAACACATCTACATGAAGTGTTGTCGTAGAAAAGCAGCATCCATCATCAAACATCCTCACCACCCAGGCCGTGCTCTTTTCCCGCTGCTGCCATCAGGTAGAAGGTACAAGAGCCTCAGAACTCACACCATCAGGTTCAAGAACAGTCACTACCCCTCAGTCATCAGGTTCTTGAACAAAAGCGGATAACTACACTTGCCCTACTTCTGGTGTTCCCACAACCGATGGTCTCACTTGAAGGACTCTTTATTTTGTTATTTCATACTCGTTATTTATTGCTATTTATTTATATTTGCATTTGCACCATTTGTCATTCATTGATCCTGTTTACAGTTGCTGTTCTATAGATTTGCTGAGCATTCCCACAGAGCTTTGAACTTTGAACAATCAATTAAGAAAACAGCAGCATACTGTCGACATCTATTAAGAACAAATACACTGTCTTATAGTCATACTTTATTGATCCCGGGGGAAATTATAGTACTGTAATAGTATTTGTAGTGTTTTAAATTGTTCTGTATTTCATTTAAATACATAATTTGTTACTCAGTAACAATAAAGGTAAAGATAGTTTATCTTTTTCTAACATTTTTAAGCCAAAATGTGCTGGCTCTGATATGTCCCAATGAACCACAATCCACTGTATTTCATTTCCTCCTGTCATTGGGGCACAACAGATGAGCTTTGAGCCACCTGACCTGCAAGTTTATAAAGAACTTCCAGCATAGAGCGGCATCTGAAACATGGCAGGTTTAGGAAGCCACCTCAGTATGTATTAACCTCTCATTGAATAAAGATCCTCCTTCACATCACAAATGCAGTGGGGCAGCAAACCCTCAACTATCACAGCAACACACATCAAAGTTGCTGGTGAACGCAGCAGGCCAGGCAGCATCTCTAGGAAGAGGTACAGTCAACGTTTCAGGCCGAGATCAACTATCACAGCCTGATGTGGTCTAGATGCTAAGGTTCAAGATCACGGAGAACCTCACTTGGGCAGTGACCCAGGTATAGGGACCTTCACTGCAGCGGTGTTACATATACTGGCATCTTTGCTCATGTCTTTCTCAGGGAGAGCAGGTATGGAGCATTAGACAGCATGGCATGAGCCAACAGGCCTGTTTCTACGTAGAACATAGAATACCACAGCACAACACAGGCCCTTCAGTCCGTGACGTTGTGGTGACCTTTTAACCTATTCCAAGATCAATCTAACCCTTTCATCTTAGATAGACCCCTAATTTTCTATCATCCATGTGCCTATCAAAGCGTGTCTTAATATATCTGCATCTGCCACCACCCCTGGCAGGGCATTCCACACACCCACCACTCTCTGCATAAAAAATTTACCTCTGACATTCTCCTACATTTTCCTGCAATCACCTTAAAATTATGTCCCCTCATATTAGCCATTTCTGCCCTTGGAAAAAGTCCCTGGCTACCCACTCGATCTGTAACTCTGTGTCGTATGAGTTGATCACTGGAGATATATTTGTTGGAGGCTTATCTTAAAACACATGAATGGAATTATCTCGGGAGTGAAAGTGTTAACATAGGAGGAGTGTTTGATGGCTCTGGGTCTGTACACACTGGAGTTTAGGGGAACTGGGGAGGGGTGGGGGTGGGGGAGTCTCATTGAAACCCATTGAATTTTGAAAGGCCTAGATAGAGTCGACATAGAGAGGATGCTTTCAATAGTGGGGGAGTGTAGGGCTCAATGGCAGAGTCCCAGAACACAAGGACATCTCTTTAGAACGGAAATATGATGGAGTTTCTTTAGCCAGAGTGTGGTGAAATGGTGAAATTGATTGTCACGGGCAGCTGTGGAAGCCAAGTCATTGGGTTTATCTAAAGTGGATGCTGATTGGTTCTTGATTGGTAAGGGCATCAAGGACTACAGGAAGAAGGCAGGAAAATAGCATTGGGACTGATAATAAATCAGCTATGATGGAATGACGGGAAGGCTCTCTGGGCCAAATGGACTAATTCTGCTCCTACTGTATGTCTTCTGGTTTTATTGAATAAAGTAAAAGAATTAAATAAGGTTGAACTAAGAAATAATTGTGCAAATTTTATCAACAGGACAAAAAATGAGCGTCCTGTCACAGAAAACAGCACAGGTTCAGTTTTAGCTGCAGTGTATTGGGTTTGGGATTCATTCTGCATCAGCTAAAAAGTCACTGAAAATGGATAAATGATTTAAGGAGGAAAGGTAGGACCTAGAAAAGCCACACTGCGCAGTCCAGCCACTCGGCTTGACCTTGGAGAGAAAGGGGAGAGGAGTAGAGAGAACTGAAGGAGAGAGCTGTGATGGGACAGAGACCTGGAGAAACTGAGTTGAGATGGTGCTGGCTGAGAGAGAGAGTGGTGAACAACTGGTGTATCTGAAGGAGCTACAGAGCATAGAACATAACAACATAGCACATGCACTTGGGTCCACAACATCCACATTTCTGTTGTGCATTTCCCGAAGTATATCCATTTCCAATTTATGCGCCAAAGCATCATAATTCGCCTTCCTGAAATGAAATTCTTCCCATGTTGTTTGCTCCTATCCCACTCCAAGGCTGTGGGAAAAGTCAAACGATTGTGGTCAATGTCTCCGAAATGCTCACCCACTGAGAGATCTGACATCCGACCTGGTTCATTGCCTCGAACCAGATCCAGTCGGGCCTCTCCTCTAGTTGACGTGTCTTCATATTGTGTCAGGAATCCTTCCTGGATACACCTAACAAATTTGCCCGATCTAAACATTTTGCACTGAGGAAGTGCCAATCGATACTAGGGAAGTAAAGTACCGGAAGTAGAGAGAAAAATAAATATCTGAAAGCTGGGAGTGCGCAACAGAAGACTTAAAAAGCAGACTTTCTGCCTTTGATGATTTCAGGGTTGAATCCCATGGTTATAATGTTCTTAGTCAGAAGGTAGAATAGTTTTCCTTAAGTTTATGTTGAGCTTCACTGAAACAGTGTAATAAACTAAACCATAAGTCATAGTAGGATGGAGAATACCAGTATTCAGCAACTAAAATCTCCAGAATTGCTGTTATGAAAGTTCCATCCTTTCTTGTAATTCATATTTCCATCTTTTGGTTCTTTTCCTCTCTCTCTTTAACAGCTTCAGGTTTTATTTGTATCCTGCCATTTACACTTACCCCCCCAAACACTCTCTTTGATATCTACCAGACATCCCCACCCTCTCTCCAACCTATTACAGACCGTTATTGCTCTGCCGTCTCCCCAGTCCACACCTCCATGTTCCTCTGCAACCTTTTTGTAAGAGTTCTGATGAAAGCACATCGACCTGAAATGTTCCTCCGTCAGCAGAGTAGATGTTGTGGGTAATAGGGATAACAATGCATTAGAGACACTAATCATTTTATTGTGCTCTTTGCAAACACAACATTATGACAGTGAAAACTCTCTGACAGGCTCATTACATAAAGGTTGCCAAACGTACTGATAGCTGCCACCTCCCAGGAGAGGAGTCAATTATAACGATTTCACATAAATATGAAAAGAGAATAGCTGACCTTTAGCTGGGTGGAAATTAGACCCATTCAGCATGTAAGCAGGTTCTTCAATCAACTGAGTCACTGCCAACCTGTATAGGCACCCAATTACATAACGTCTGCACTAATCTCATTTTATTCTCTCAATATTCCCATCTACTTTTCACATTTTTACAGCAGTTAATTAACCTACTTGTTGTGTCTGTACAACTACATATTAATTAAATAAAAGCACACATGCAGAGGTGAGGTTAACTGGTATATTCACTGAGTTAGACAGAGAGAGCAGCAGATCAAAGCACATGGATAAGTTATCAGTCAATAAGTAGTGCTAAGGGGAGTCATTGCGCTAAAAGAAATAGATGCACACATTACACTTCTTCTAACATCAAACTGTATCTGTAACAAAACATTCAATTTCCCTTTAACAAACCATGTTCAAATAAGCATACTTCCACAATAACAGTCCATGACTAAATTCACCATACTAAAAGATTCAGTCTTTTGGGTGGTGCTCTGTTGCTTTCAGGATAGTGCCTTTGGACCTGTGGAGTTGCGCCAGGTTTGGCAGGTGTCTTGTCAAAGACAACTTTCTCTGTTGCAGGTGTCACGTTGCTGTTAGTGACATGATCATCACTGAGAGGTGGTTGTAATGTGATTGTCTTGTTGGATGTATTCAATGCAGGTGCGTTCTTTGGCTGAGCATCCAGTATTTGGTCCACGTGATGTCTCCATATCTGATCTCCAACATCCACTGTGTACATCAGTGGTCCAGATCTTCTAGCTATCCTACTGGGTGTCCACTTGCCTTCTCAGTAATCATGCGCTAGGACTTCCTGTCCAAGCTCGAAACTCCTTGCTGATCTACTTGGCAACTGGTTGAACTGCTTATTCTACATTTCCCTCTGTAGATCTGGTTTCAGGGGCTCTAGGCGAGATCTCAGATTCATGCTCAAGAACAGCATTGCAGGTGTTTAATTTGTCGTCACAAGAACAGAGTTCTGATAAAAAAGGAAATTGTCCACCTTGTGCTGTAGAGAAATGTCCTCCTTGACCATATCTCTAATGGACATCTTGAAGGTTTGGACAAACCTTTCAGCTAACTCGTTGGTTACTGGATGGTGAGGAGCTGACTTGAAATGTTTGATGCCATTTTTCTTCATAAACAGTTTGAATTCTTCTGACTTGTACTGTCACTCACAGTTTGTTCAGGTAAGCTATTTCTGGAGAAGATAGTCCCCAGAATGGAAAGAGTTTTTTCTGAAGTTGTTGACTTCATTGCTAAAACCTCAGGCCACTTTGAATGAGCATCCACAGCAATCAAAAACATGGAGTCCATGAATGGTCCAGCAAAGTCAATATGTACTCTTTGCTATGTTGAAGATGGCCTCTTCCATGGGTGTAACGATGCCTGTGGGGTTGCATTTTGAACTTTACGGCATCCCAAACAACTTTTGGTCAAGTCTTCAATCTGTTGATCTTTTCCAGGTCACCACATATAGTTCCAGCCGACATTTTTCATCTTGACTGTACCCAGGTGTCCTTCATGCAGATTCTCTATCACTTTGATGTGCAGTTTAGAGGGAACTACAACACGAGATTCACACATCAGCGTTTTTTGACAAACCAGCAGCTGGTTTCATCTCACTGAGAACTCTGGAAACGTAGGATTACTATGAGCTGGCCATCATCGCATGGTGATGTCATTGACTTTTGACAACGTTGGGTCATTCCTTGTTTCCCTTTGTATTTCAGAATTTGCAACTGGTTCACCAGTGCTCTGTGGAACACCTCTGCTACGTCACAGCATGAAGACTTTTCTTCTTCAGTTGCCAACAGCAGAAGACTTGACAAGCCATCAACGCTACATTGTTGTTTGGTACCCTTGAACTCCATGTCATAAGAGTGTGCTCCTTCGAAAAGTGCCCACCTTTGCAACTGAGTAGCAGAATCACTGGGATTCCATCCCTGAGATTGAAAATGGACACAAAAGGACTGTTTGTCTGTCACTGGAGTAATTTTTTGACCATAGAGGTAGTGTGGAACTTCTTTATTCCCCATACTGTACTAAGGGCCTCTCGGTCGATCAACTTGATGGGTGAGTAGTTCATCTGATGCTATTAGTCTCTTTGTTTCCTTAAATGCTCTTTCACATCTTTCTGACCACTCCTGTCTGCAACAGTGTTCAATGGGTGCAGCACTGTAGCAATGTTTCAGAGAAACTGGTGGTAGCAGTTTACAAGGCTCAGGTATGACCAGAGTTGTGACACATTTTCCAGTTTGGGTGCCTGCAGCACTGCTTCAATCTTCTCTTGTGACTTACGTAAACCATGCTTGTCAATGACATGTCCACAACATGAGATTTCATTCTTGAAAAACTCACATTTCTCTCTCTTAGTGACAGTCCATACTCATTCAGACTGGTAAGCACTTTACCAAGGTTCTGGAGGTGCTGTTCGTCATTCCTGCCAGTCACAATGATATCATCAAGATATCATTGTGTTCCTAGCATGTTTTGTAGCACTCAGTCCAGGGCTACTGTGACACCAAAAACAAGATGATTATACTGGAACAGTCCCTTTTGAGTGTTGATTATAAGGAACTTCCTGCTTGACTCCTCAAACTCCATTTGTGGATAGGTTTGTGACAAGACAATCTTTGAAAACCTTATCCCGAATGCTGAAGGTACAAAAATGTCTTCTATTTGTGCTAGGGGATACTGTGCAGTACACAGCACCAAGTTGATGCTCACTTTGAAATCCCCACACATGCAAATTGCTCTGGCCTTCCCTCTTTTCATCACCGAGACAATGAGCAAGGCTCAATTGCTCCACTCAACCTTGGAGAAAATGCCAGATGCCTCCAAGCTCTAAAGTTCAGCGTCCAATTTTGGACATACTGTGTAAGGCACTGGACATAATTTATAGAACTTTGGTGTTGCTGATTCATCCAGTTCAACTCTGGCCTTCATGCCTTTAAGTTTACCAATCCCCTTCTCAAACACCTTCTCATTAGCATTAAGCAGCTGTGACAGTCTCTAGTTAGTGCTACCGTTTGGGCTACAGTTGCCTATTGATGACATATTTAGAACTTTGATTGAGCGCCAGTCTAGTTGGATTTTGCTCAACCATTCACATCTGAAAAGTGCTGGCCCTCCATTTTTCAACACATAAAGCTCTAACTGTTGTGTTTTGCCTCCATACCTTTACTTTCAGTTTGCCTTTGGGAGACACTTTTTCACCTGTCTTTAGCATCACCAAGGTCTTTTCTAATGGTAGCTTAGAAAACAGTCTGTTGCAGTCAGCCTCTGGAATTATAGACAAAGCCGACCCTGTATCCAGCTCCATTTTCAGTTTTACACCAGACATGTCTGTTGAGATCTGCTTCAGTAATGCTGTGCAGCTCTTGGCATGACAGCTTATGTTTGTCAGACTCTATGTTGTCTGATTCACATTGAGTCACTTTATGCATTTGTTTAGTTTTGTGTTTGAAACTTTTCACTCTGTGTTGTTTTTCTCTTTGGTTGTGCTTTTTGTCTGACTTGCATGTTCTCTCTGTGACCTTGTCTGTGGCACTTTCTGCAAACTTTGTCTTTGAACTAACAGTCATTTGCATCATGCGACGATTTGCCACATCAATAAGATTTTTGGCTTTTTGCACCATTCAGGGTCATTTTGTGCATTTCACATTATAAACTCTTTTTCTACTGTTCTGCAGCATCCTTTGCTGCAGTCTCTAATGATATTGCAATGGTCAATGTCTATTCTAAGGTTAAGTCTCTTTCAGACGGTAGCCTCTTTTGAGTGCTTTGGCTATGCATGCCACATACAAACCTGTCCCTTAATGCACCAGACACTCCATCTCTAAAGTCACAGCATTGGAAAAGTTTGTGCAGTTCTGCAATGTATTCAGAAATGCTTTCATCCTTTCACTGCTTCCTTTTGTGAAATCTAAATCTCTCAGCTATTACTAGCAGCTTAGGGCTCAAGTAATTTTGTAACATTGCAACAATTTCATTGAATATCTTGCTTGCTGGCTTTTCAGGAGTTACTAAGTTGTGTAAGAGACTATATGTTCTTAGGCCCATTAAGCTAAGAAGAGTAGGGGCTTTTTTTCCTCATCCACGTCGTTCGCATTTCAATACAGTTCAAACCTCTCGATATATGATTCCAGACCTCATTAACACCCTTAAGTTCATCAACTTCCCCAATTAAGGCCATTGTCATTGTTATTTTCACTCTAACTTTGCTAGTTGTGCATCTATAACAATGCACTGTGCACTATTACTCATGCATCCCTTTGTTAGTGTCCGTGACGGGCTTCTCTGTACTGATTCAGTTCACTCTTTCCTCTTGTTGTCTCTCTCCCTTACTCCAAATTCTGTCATCTTGTAACTGTGGTGCAGTTGCTGATATTCGCTGACATTCAGGTTCGTACTCGTTGCCAATTTGTTGTGTCTGTGCAACTACATATCAATCAAATAGAAGTACCCACGTGGAGGTGAGGCTAACTGGTACATTCACTTTGTGGCAAGAGAGAGAAAACAACAGATCAATCCGCATGGATAGGTTATCAGTCAGAAAGTAGTTCTAAGGGAAGTCATTGCGCTAAAAGAAATAGATCCATACTTTACACTACTGACCTGCATCTCTTTGGGATGTGGAAAGAAATCAAAGCGTCCAGCAGAAACTCACAGGGAGAATGTGCACACTTCACACCAATTGCATCTGGGATCAGGATTGAACCTGGGTGGCTGGATTTTTGCATCTTTGTGCTGCACTGCATTCAAAATATTTGCTCAATGAGCATTTTAGATCATCATAAAAATGCTTGTGTTTTCTATAAGAGTTATGTTAGCTCTCCCAATCGCAATCGCTTCTCAATCTCTCTGCAATTATTGTCCACAACCATGAAGTTAAAAATTCAGTAAACAGTCGATGCTTAGAGAGGTCGGACAGAAAATATTTTCCTTGAGCGCTATGAGAAAATTGATCACTAATATAATAAGGGTTTTGAAGAAATTTCATAGAAACTAATTTGAATATACAACAATGGTACAGCACGTTTCCATAAGACATGCCACACTTGTCCTTTCACCTCATCACATCCCATCATTCGGGCCTCTCCTAGCTAAAGCAATAGTTCCTGTGCGTGTCACTTGAGTTCAAATCAGAAAAGGGTGAAGTAATTCACCTTTGGAAATTCAAATGCAAAGACAGAGTACAGAGTTAACGACAGGATCCTTAGCAGCACAGGGGAACAGAGGGTCTTGGAATCCACATCCATAGAACTCTCACGTTTGATGTGCAGGCTGATAGAGTTGCTAAAAAGGCCTACAACGTGCCGACCTTCATTAGTCAGGGGATTGAGTTCAAGTGCCATGGGGTAATGTTGCAAATCTATAAAACCCTGCTTAGACAACACTTGAAATATTGTGTTCAGTCCTGGCTCCTTCATTATAGGAAGAATGTGGAAGCCTTAAAGAGGGTGTAGAGTCTTGCTGGGATGCTGCCTGTGTTAGGGAGCATGTCTTATGAGGGAAGTTTAAGTGAGGCTAGGGCGTACTCTTTGGAGAGAAGTAGGATGAAAGGTGACTCGATAGAGATGCACAAAATGATAAGACGCATCTATCGAGTGGATATCAGAGACTTTCTCCTGGGGCAAAAATGGCTAACATGAGGGAGCAACATTTTAAGGTGGTTGGAGGAAAGTATAGGGAGGATGTCAACTTCTCCATGGATGGTCCCTAGCCTGGCTGTGAAAGGAGGAGGTTGGGCATGGGGCTAGCAACCCCATCTCGTAAAAACCCAGAGTTACATAGATGCCAACAGAAGCTCCAAAGATCTCACCCCCGAGAAAGGATGGATCTTAGAAATATGCCAAATCTGGGGACAATTTATTAGACTGGCCCAGTACAGAGGACCCTCTGGTGAGCTGCTGTTGGCAGGAGGGATGATGGGCTTAAGATAGGGAAGATGTAAGAAATAAGTGTTTACACAGAGAGTGAAGAGTGCATGGATCACCCTGCCAGGGGTGGTGGTAGAGGCAGATGCATTAGGGGCAATTAAGAAACTCTTAGATAGGCACATGATTGATAGAAAAATGGAGGGCTATGCAGGAGGGAAGGGTTAGCCTGCTCTTAGAGTAGGCTAAAAGGTTAGCCCAACCTCATGGGCTGAAAGGTCAGTCCTGTGCTGTAATGTTCTACTTTCTATGTGCTTCCAATTCACTGCACTGTGTGCAGTGCTCACAAGGTCTCCTCTAAGGTGGAGAATTCCAACACAGATTAGGGGTGGCTACTTTGTGGAGGCACTGTGCTCAGTCCACAGGGGTGACCCTAAGCTTACTGTTGCCTGCCACTTCTCCATCGGTCTTGTCTGTCCATGACCTCCTGTGCTGTTCTAATGAGAACCCGTGCAAGCTTGAGGGGCAGCATGGATCTTCTATTTATAAATTCAGATAACACGCTTGTCTGTTTGCAACAGAACTGGCCATTTCTTCTCTGAGATTTTCTCTCTTCATTAGCACAGCCTCACCCCTCTACATGTTCCCACTTCTTTATTTGCATTCTAGCTTTGTGACTCTTCCCGTTAAACCATCAGTCAGATATCCTCTATAATATATCACAATGGCAACCTTGGACTCACCTTATCACAGATATTTTCTTTTCCATGCATTCCTCAAACTTAAAATTGACTTGTTCTTTTTATTCTTTCCCAATTCTGATGAAGGATTTTCAACTCAAAATATTAACTTTGTTTCTCTATTCATAGACACTGCCTGACTTCCAGCATTTTCAGATTTTATTTCAGATTTCCAGCATCTACAGTTTGTTTTTGTCATGGTCCCGACCGTTAATTCCTCTTATTCTCCTAATTCCCTTTTCTCCGTGTTCTCCTGGGCTCCTTGATTGCGGCACCTGATTCTCTTCTAAATCTGCAGTATAAAAACCCTGGCTTTGCATCCACTCATCGCCAGATCGTTGCTTCAGCCAGTGTGGTAGTTCACGTTCTAGGCTGCTTAGAATTGTGTATTCTAAGTTTTGTTTCCACGTTGTTGTTTGTCTGTGTTAACCTTGTCTCTCCGTGTTAACAGGAGCACTGCATGCCGCCTGCCTTCCCGTTTATCCCCCTGCCTGCCATTCTCCTCCAGCCATGCTCACACCCTAGTCTGCATCCCTGCTCTGCCTCGTCCCTCTGCTGACTCAGTGAGTAAACGCCAGGCTTTCACCGCGGCGACCCGGGTTCGATCCCCGGTCAAGCCTTGCTCACTCTTCAGCTTTCCTCTGCCTAATCCTCACTCCCCTGCTTTCCCTGCAACCATTAATAGACACTCTTTAGATAACTCTCTCTCTGTCTCTCTGTGTCAGTGTCCTGCGTTTGGGTTCACCAGTTCTTTGCAACAGTTTTTTTAGACTCCGAGCTCCTTGAGACTCACTGTGCCACGGCTGGAGTTCCATCTTCTTGCCGACAGAGGCGTACAGGATGATAAGAGGCAGAGATCGAGTGGATACCCAGAGATTCCCAAGGCGGAAGTAGCTAATACAAGGGGGCATCATTTTAAGCTGATAGGAGGAAAGACTACTGCGGATATCCCAGGTCAGGTTTTTATTACACAGAGTGGTGGGTGTGTGGAACTTCCTGCCAAGGTGGTGCTAGAGGCAGATACATTAGGGGCATATAAGAAACTCTTAGACAGGCATATGGATGATAGGACAAGGGAGGACAATATAGGAGGGAAGGGTCAGATTGATCTTAGAGGAGATTAAGCTGTAGAAACAACATTATAAGTTGGAAGGTGTTTACTGTGCTGTAATCTTTTTTTGTTTCTTCCTGTTTTTAGAGACGCGGCATGGAAAAGGCCCTTCTTGCCCACCGAGCCACATTGCCTAGCAACCGCACACCCCCCCCAATTTAACCCTATCCTAATTACAAGACAATTTTCAATGACCAATTAACCTACTGTCTGGTACAACTGTGGGAGGAACCCCACGCACTCTTGGGAAGATGGGACTGAGGATGCCGGAATTGAACACCGATGCCTCGAGCTGTCATAGAGCAATTGGCACCCCCAAGAGGCGCCAGAGTTCTCCATTCCATGTTTTTAGATAGTTTTGTGAATTGTCACACATTGAAACAACGATCTATGCCCATGCTGTGGCTAAAGGAAAGATCACACAGGAGTCTCGATGAAGGCTGACGGCCCAAAGAGTCGACTGTTTATTCATTTCCATAGATGCTGTCTGGCCTGCTGAATTCCTCCAGCATTGTGTGTGTGTAATAAATGATAACCATTGTTTCTTCTTCCAGATGCTCTGTATCAATCGGCATTGCCAGTCCTGACATTTTAATGAACTTAATGAAATAAATATTTTAATTTAATTACAGGTCACACTAATAATGTCTTCATTATTAGGAAACCTGCCACCCATACATTGATATCAACCATCTCCCTAATCTCCCTAATGTCTTACTTTCCAGGCAGGCTTTCTATGCCTGGCAATTCCACACTGCCACCACATCCACATGACCCCCATCCCTCCTCTCCACCTTGACTGGTTGAAGGTGGTTCCTTTCAGACAGTCAGGCTGTAAATCCCCACATTGGATGATCACAAGCGGTTTTGGTCCTCCAGTGAATGCTTCAGCTCAAGAGGCTGTGATCTGAATGAAGACACTGGCGTGAGAAGGTGGAAAGAGAAATGCAGGCCTATTGAGGAAGGGCAATATTTTACTATTCAACAACGCCAGCGTGATCCTGGTGACTCCTCGGAAAGGGCAAAACCGTGGATATTCAATGCAGCTCAGACCTAGAGTGTACAGTCCCATCGAAAGTTCCCTGAGCATTAACAAATAGAGCAACGGTACACTTTGAATGGATGTGCTGCAGGCTTTTGTGTGTGCGCACGTGCATGTCTGCACATGCATTGTGTGCGTTCATGCATGTCCTGGGATTGGAGTTCCACGTGGACAGGAGGTACAAGGGCGGGTGACTCCCTGGGTACACACGTTGGCGAGACTGGAGTTCCAAGGCTTAGTGTCCGGGGTCCCTTCATTGGCGAGTCCAGAGTTCGAGATTTGGAGTTCAGGTTCCAATCCAGGATCCCTATTCACCATCATCAGCGAGTCCTGGGTCAGTACTGAAGATCAAAATCTAAGGGTTGATTGGAAGTCCAGATAGAAGCCCAAAGGTCGATCAGATGCCAGGAGATGAGGCCTGTTGGCTGGCACCCCGAGTCTATGAATCTCAGCAAACTGCTGGAAAAGTTGAAGACCCAATGTCTGTGGTTCCAAGAGTCCTCTGGAGACTCTTGGCCTGTGTGAGGGTTAGGGGGCTATGTAATTGCGTGGATCTTAGGGAGGGAGAAATGGAGGTTGCCTTGTTATTGTTGCTTTGTCGTTTAGTATGTTCTATTTTGTTGTGTTCTGTGTTGTTCTGCCAAGCATGGTGAGCATGTTATGTTGGCACTGGAATGTGTGGCAACAGTTGCAGGCTGCCTCCAGCACATCCATGGGTGTGTTGGCTGTTAGTGCGAGCTATGCATTTCACTGTATGCTTCGACTAGAGTTGCCAACTTTCTCACTCCTAAATAAGGGACAAAAGTAGCAGTCAAATACGGGACACTTGTGTTTACCCTGAGAAAGACTACCATGACCGTGAAGCCTTGCGCGGGCACCTGTGTGCGCATGCATGTACGTGCCGATTTTTTTCTACAAATCGGTTTTGACTTAATCTTCCCGATTCTGTTAAGTGAAACTACACTGTACGTACATTATTTCTACTTTATATAGGCTGTGTATTTATCATATCATTCTTGCTTTTACTATATACTAGTGTTATTTTAGGTTTTATGTGTTATTTGGTATGATTTGGTAGGTTTTTTTTCGGTCTGGGAAGGCTCAAAAATTTTTCCCATATAAGTCAATGGTAATTGCTTCTTCGCTTCACGCTATTTCAGCTTACGAACGGTTTATTAGGAAGCCTCTACCTTAGCGGGGGAAATATGGGACAAGGGCTTCCTGTATGGGACAAACGAATTTAGCCCAATATACGGGATGTCCCGGCTAATACAGGATAGCTGGCAACCCCAGCTTCGACGTATGTGATAAATAAATCTGAATGCAAAATACATAGTGTATACTGTGTGTGTGTGTGTGTGTGTGTGTGTGTGTGTGTGTGTGTGTACATGCACACTGAGTTTGGTGTGTGAGAAACTGGAGGATTCTTTCTCCCCGTCTACCAGTAAATTAAGCAGGAAATAGCAGCATCTTCACTACTCACAGTGCTGTCAGGACAGGAGCCTTCATAGCAGCAAACCCAAAAATAGATTGGCCAGTGTGCTAAAATGCAACGTTAATTGTTCAGCTTCACACTGTAAGGCAGGATTAGAGATTACAACAAAACACCAGGAATTATGATTGATCATGAGAAGAAAGGGATTAACAGCGCTGCACAGCCTTAGAACTCTTATTAAAACGGAAGCTCATTTCCAGGCTACAGTGTTTAGACAAAATCTGAGCATTGCTTATCACTGGGCTTTGCTTTGAAGGACAGAAGCTTGTCTCATTTTCATAATGTATTAACAGTAATTTAAATCCTTGAAGCAAAATGCGCATAAATCTGATAACATCACACACAACTAATATAGCTTCACATTAAAAAATGACCAGAGAGTACAGTATATACACACCCACAACTTTGTCATTCTGGGTAAGGAAGGAAAACACATCGATTAAAGAACAAGCTGTCTTTAAAACAATGGATGTTTTAAAACATCCTTTAAAAGAATAATGTATTTGACAAAATACATCTGAAGAATATTTTATTCATTTCTCTCCAAATGCATACAACAGTACAGTACACTGAAACACATGGTGTGCACACCACAGTAATGTGTGATCTTCTCTGATTTTATGCTTGATTCTCTTTCAAAATTTGCTAAATACTTTTCCTTAATCTTTGAATCTGTCAAATCCATATTATAAGACTGCAATTCAAAATTTTGAGATAAAATGCACCAGCGCGCATTGCTTAACGTTGTTACTCAGCACGTTCGTATCAAAGTCCTTGTACTCAATTTCCGTGGAAGAAAATAGCACCTTTCTAAATAAATGCGATAACACCACAGGGGAAAATTTCAAGCTTCGGTCCCATAGAATTGATATACGGTCTTGTGCTCCCCACCCCCCCACCCCAAAATGCTGATTGAAAGGTAACACATGATGATACAACTCCAAGCTAGTAGGGGGAAAAAACACAACCATGATTGAATAGTAGCACTGACTTGAGCAAATGGCTTAATTCTGTACCTTTATATTGTAGACTTAAGGAAATGCACAGCATATTAGACAGCATTTATGGAGGGAGAAAAGAACTAAAATTGCAGGCGGATGATTTTTTTTATCAGAACTTCCATTAGACATCAATATATTCTACACAGGAAATGGTCTAGGGAAACACCAATGTTTACCATTGTCTATTTTGGAAAACACCCACTTAACATTATTATCTGTTTTGTGCCTTTGAGCCAATCACAATTTAGCACTTCAGCTTTGGTAAGCGTTTTGTGTGGACTTTAACATACAATATATTTAGAAAATCAATGTAGGTAAAATCTATTGGATCCCCAGCATCAAAATTCATTGTTATTTTATGTAAGAATCTATTTGGGTTAGTCAAACGCTATTCCTCTATCACAAATCCATGTCAGCTTGTTTTGATCATCTCGGTTTTCTCCAAACATCCATTAATACTTTCCTTGATTATCATATTTTCCCCATGACTGAGGTTAAACTGACCAGCCAAACCTTGCCTTGAGTTTTGCTCTCTTTTTGGGCCACCTACTTAATTTGTTTTATATATATTTATTACTGTAATTTATAGTATATTATATGTAGTGCACAGTACTGCTGTTGCAAGACAACAAATTTCACGACATATGAACCCAATTCTGATTCTAATTGCCTGCAATCCCTGTGAATTATTTGAGCAGGGGTGTTGTAATTGCTATTTCCCTTATTTCTGGCATCACTACTATATCCATGGAGAATTAAAAATGATCAAAATAAGCCCTCCGTTAACTACATTCCCTCAGCTACCTAGGGTGCTTCCCATGCAGACATGATGACTTGTTTGCTTTGAACATTGTCATCCTTTCTACACCCCCCTTTTAAATTTTCACCCCATCCACTTTCCCTGTTGTACATCTCTATCAAATCTCTTCTCATCCTTCTTTGCTTCAAGAAGAACAATCCCAGCTTCTTGGTGCTGAAGTTCTTCATCAAGGAACCATTCTGGTAATCAAAAAACAGACAACTGCAGAGAATGCCAAGCTGAAATAAAGCCAGAAGATGCAGGAAAATGCTTGGTATTAGGTAACATCTGTGGAGAGAGAAATAGAGTTAATATTACAGGGTGGGTGAGCATCTTTTCTCAGAATTTTTATCAGAGCCTCCTTCTGAGACTTTGTTAATGTGCTTTTCCTTGGTAAAGACAAATGAAAGTAATTTAATATTCAAGTTGTGCCGTCAGCCTCTGTGCTTGGTTCACCTTTTATCCCTAATTAGATTGAATACGTACTGTATGTGTGGGAGGGAGGGAAGGTTGTTTTTATTATGGTTGCTTTGTTACTTGTTGTATTCTGTTTTATTCTGCTGAGCATTTTTGGCAGGTAATGTTGTCACCAGAATGTGTGGCAACACCTGCGGGCTGCCCCCAGCACACTTTTCGGTGTGTAGGCTGTTAACACAAATGCCACATTTCACTGTATGTTTCGATGTACATTTAACAAATAAACTTGAATCTTGAATCTGCCTCTCTTCATTCTGCACACTTATCACACTGGTGTCTTCAGAAGGCTTTGGGATTCCCATTTTTATTAGTTGCGATATTCTCATATTCTGCCCTTGCTTGTTTTCATTATTCAGTTCGCCTCTAGCCCACTGCGTTCAGCATGATTCTTCTCACTGGAGATGCGAGAGGCTGCAGATGTGGGAATCTGGAGCAAAATTCAAAATGCTGGAGTAACTCAGCAGGCCAGGCAGCAGCATCTGTGGAAGGAAATGGACAGTTGATGTTTTGTGATGAGACCCTTTATCTGGATTATAAGATAGAGGGAAGGCAACATTAGTCACCAACAGACAACCCCTTAGGAGAACATCATACTCGACCCGAGTGATTGCACTACTACTAGTGAGAAGGAAGTGGTTGCTGATGGAAGGACTCCCCTCTCTTTTTTAGTCTAAAAATAATACTGGCCTTCATAACTGTCAGGGAACTGGAACAGGGATCCAATCGCAGACCCAGTACTGTTAATTGAGTAACAAATCCTGAGATGCAAACAAAGTCAGCGTCAAAGTTCAGGCAGAGATCAAAAGACCCAGGGAAATCCAAAAACCAGAATCAGGAAACCAGCAGAGTTGATATTCAGACAGACAAAGTTCAGATACAAATGCTGGAAAAGCTCAGGAAAACTCACTGGCACAATCTGGCAACAAACAGGACTAAAATACACTGAGCAATAAACAGAGAGGCAGATAATAGGTGGAGCACAATGAGACAGAAGTGGCAGCAAAACAAATAATAATGAGAAACAGGCCAGAGGTGGAGTATTCAGTAATACAGGGGCCGGAGTAGAGCAGGAGCGGGGACAGGAGCACATGGGGCATAAAAACAAACAAGAGCACATGACAATACAAAACCACAGACTGACGGCTAGGGAGAAAACACACAAAAAAGACAAAGTTCAGCTGGAGGTGCTGACAATAACAAAAGCAACACCCCATTCACAAAGTCAAATATCTCAGTGTTTACTACAGATTAGTTCTTGCGGGAGGATCTAGAACTAAGAATAACTGTTTAAAAATTAGACGTTGCTTGTGATCAGAGATGAAGCAGTATCTTTTTCTCTCTCAGTGTGTTGCGAGTCTAAGGAAGTTTCTTCCTCAAACAGTGCAGGAAGTAGGTCCTTTGAATCTTCTTAATGCAGAGATAGACAGATCTTTGCTAGGTTACAGGAGCAGATAGCAACACAGAGCTGAAGTTAGTCATCAGTCGTGATCTTATTGAACGGGGAAGCAGACTTGATGGGCTGAGTAACCATCTGCACCTATTTAGTATATTTTGACTCCTAGTCACATAAGGCTGTATTAGTTATAAAATCAGAAACTTCTTGAAACCCTCAATAGTTGAGCCAGCATCAAACAGAATTAGTGATTCTGGTCTATGACTCCTCAGCTGAACCGGAGATAAGGAGATAGATGATTAAAAGCTTGTCAGATTCTAGATGTTCTGGTGTGCTTTAATTCGAGAGAGAGCTGCTGATAGAGGTACAGGGCACAGGAACTTCAAACGCAGGCCTTTGAAGTGGCAAAGCAAAGAACATCAGGATACAAAAAGACCACATTAAAGGAAAACATGGATCTTGAAGGAAGTGATGAGAATATCGTAATTTCATCTCACCGACCTACTAGCAACCACTTCCTTCTCATTCTGGGGGCAGGGAAGAAGCTGACCAGAGTCAGAAGTGGGAAAGTGATAATTGTGAGTCAGAAGCACCCATACATCATGCTGCCAGGGTTTGGGAGGTTACACGGCACTTCCCAATGCATCATCAATTTGCACCCATGTGGAAGATTTTACCATTGTCCCAATAAATGCAAGGTTTTGATAGTTCTTCAGTTCCTCTGGAGATCTGATCAAGCTTGTACAAAACCGGGGAAAGATAAAACAGACTTAGAATAATCCTGGAAAATATGAATGGAGATTGAATGAATTACTATGAATCTTTATCAATGAACTAACTTTCATTGCATTTATACCCAGAGTATGTATGCTCATGACGATAAATTTTAAACATAGACTATCAACCAGCACCATCATGATGTCATTGAGTAACAGCGCAGATAAAGAAGCCCTTTTCCCAACTCGTCCATTTTGACAAAGTTGTCTATCTGAACTAATCCCATTTGCTTGCATTTGGCTCATATCCCTCTAAACCTTTTCAATCCTGTACCTAGTTCCTTGTGTTCATTCCCTCACAAATTTTCCCTGTAAGTCATTCCCAGAAACTGCCCCCAGGGGCAATTTACAGTGGCCAAACCATCTCCCGACCTGCATGTCTTTGGGATGTGGGAGGAAATGAGGACCAGAAAGAAGTCCATTTGATCACAGGGAGAACATGCAAACTCTGCACAGACAGCACCTCAGGTGCAGACCAATCCCAAGTCACTGGAGATATGAAGTGGGCGTTTTACTAGCTGAGCAACCACAGCATTCTTGACGCAAATGTGTAAAATCCTTTTCTAGTCCAGTTCTCAGATAACCTTCTCACAACATCCAAACAACAGAGTAATGAGACTAGCAGTGTGTTGCCTGTATAATTTTATGGAGCCTGCTCCCAGAAGGCAAGCAATGGTGCCAGCAGCAGTAAAACGCTGCAGGAACTAACTGCCATAGACATCTGAAGCCCCATCAAGCCTGAAAGACATCTGTGTCAATATTGAGCTGCCACTGTGATAGAGGCTTGGCTGCAATTTCACGTGGGACAATGAAGCTATCAGGTGTATCACTTGATCAACTGAGACAGCAGCTATTTGCAGTTGCTGCCTAAGTATTCCAGTGAAAGTAAGGTTGATTATTAATTGCCCATCTGAAGTCACCGAGTAATCCTGTTGTTATGAGCTGTTCTGATCCTAGATGTCAATTAGCATCTGGCTGCAAGAATTAATAAGTGGACTGCATAATGAGCACCTGTAAGGTCTGCGAAGGACAAGAGCTGCGTGCCCCAATAATGTTTAGACCCTGAAAGTAACTTGAGATGCCGCAGACGTTAAGCTTGAAAAGTGAAGGCAATGAATGGAACAACATGAGGTATTGTAAGACTGAACAGTGATGACCAATAAAATCATTCAATAATAAAATTGAATGATCTTTATTCAATTCATTCAATGAATTAAATGTCTTGTGGCAATGCCTGCCTCGGAATATGAACAGAACTACAAACGTAGTAGATTCAACAACAGCCTTAGGTCTCACCCCACCAAATTCAGGAACAGTTATTATTCTTCAACCTTCAGGCTCCTGAACCAGTGTGGATAACTTCATTCACTTCAACACCAAACTGACCACTGAACACAGCCACTTTCTAGGACTCTACAAATCTCAGATGTTGTTTATTTATGTGCAAAATGAATCTCAGGGAAATACATGTATGGTGACATATCTGTACTTTGATAATAATTTAGTTTCAACATTGCCATTGGGAACTATCTACTGGAGGAACTCTGTGAGCTGACCAGCACCTGTGGGAGGCAAGGAATAGTTGATGGTTGAGTCGAAACCTTACACCAGGACTGAGAGTGGGGAGGCAAGATGATCAATAGAAAGAGTGGAGGTGGGGTAGTCAGGAGCCTGAGGTGATTAGTGGACGGAGGAACGGTGAAGGATGGTCGGTAGTCAGTGCCATGTCGGGAGGAGAGTTGGGAGGGGTGGAGTTGGGAGACAGAGGCAGGTGAAGGATAGATGGAGGAAGACAAAATGACAGAGAAAAAGATAAGAGACCCCATTGTCAGACCTAATATGTTCAACTCTGTTTCTCTTCCACAAATGCTGCCTAACCTGCCTGAGTATTCCCAGCATTTCTGTTATTATATATACATGAAGTGAAGAAAGTAATCTTGTTGGTAGAACAAGTACTTGTGCAACACTGAAAAACTACTTAACAACCAGCATCCTACTTAGCAAGTATAGTAAGTTGTTGAAGCATTTCAACCGAATACCATCATCAGTCATAGAGCTATATGTTCAAGACTTGCAATCACAGTTCAGGATCAATGTCTAATGATCCTGAAGGATCAATGACAACTAGATGTCTGAAGTTTTAGTACAGAATTGTACTAAAAGAGCCCTCAGAGCATTAGGATTTCCGTAAGTATGGATTGCATGTTGAGAAAGAAGTTCATTCACAAACGTATGGATGGATAAATAAAGGCATCCGTTAGTCTTGCGAGACCATGGATCTACACCTGGCCTGGGCATGGTTGTATGGAAGACCAGCAGTTGCCCATGCTGCTAGTCTCCCCTCTCCACAACACCAATGTTGTCCAAGGGAAGGGCATTAGGACCCATACAGCTTGGCACCAGTGTCGTCGCAGAGCAATGTGTGATTAAGTGCCTTGCTCAAGGACACAACACACTGTCTCGGCTGGGGCTCGAACTCACAACCTTCAGGTCACCAGTCTAACACCTTAACCACTTGGCCACGTGGATATATCCAGTCCAAACTACTAAATATCCAATACCTAACTTCTGAATGAGTGAACCAGATAAACTTTTGGAATTGGCGTCTGAAAATGTGAAGTATTTTCAGACAATGCAGGAAAAATGGCAGGAGCTCCAACATCAGGTCCAGTCACCATGATCTGTGAGGGCCAAGTTCTTGGGTCTATTTATTTATTTTTAGGGATCTGGTGTGGACAGGCCCATCCAGTTCAATGAGCCACACCACTCAGCAACACACCTAGCCTAATCACAGGACAATTTACAATGATCAATTAACCTACTAATTGGTACATCTTGGAAGGTGGGAGGAGACCAGAGCATCTGGAGGAAACCCAAGTGTTCATGAGGAGGATGTACATACTTCTTATAGACGGCACCCGAAATGAACTCCCAAATCCAATGTCCCAGGCTGTAATAGCGTCACACTAACTGCTACACTACCATGGCACCTTGTGCAAGCATTAACGTCAAGACAGGTGCTTGATTATATAAGGGAATTAAGGGTTATAGGCTTAGAGTTCAGGGTTACACCATGATCATATGAAAAGATTGCTGTGGGGAAAACAATTTCACCATTTCCATTGAGCTCAAACTTGCCTATTCAGAACCACAAATTGCTTTCAATGTCACGAGCAAAGGCAAATGGTCTCTGTCGGCAAGGAACGCAATAAGCTTTAATAGTTGCAAAGTCCTGAAGGGAAGGATAAATTATAGTAGAAGCTCACAGATGAGAGGCTTGCACATCAGCGAGCTGAATGGGAGTAGATTTTGGAAACAATATGCACCACTAGTAATGCTTAAAATAACAAACCAGTCATCGCCTTGAAGTTAGGATCATTAATAGGAACCTTGAATTGAATATTAACATCTTCACGCACTGGTACGTTATGGAAAAGGGTAGTTACTGTATAGTGAAAAGTTTGATCATGTGCTGGTGATTACCGGCACTTTGAAGTTCTTCTACAGACCTCCATTAGCACTGCATGCACAAAACCTCACAAAAGACTGAGTCGACGTGGCTCTCCACATATCTATTTTGGACCGCCGTTTTTTCAACAGCACACATCAATATTAAATATCACAGCTGCTGAATGTTATGATTAACTTTTGTCTTCTATAATGCAATCTTGTTTTAAAATAATGTTTGAATGAAGTTCATATTAATGTGGTGTCTAAACCACAGCCTTCATTGTCCCGTTTTTAGTGGTTTAGCTTACTCAGTATTTGTATTCACTGGAAAGATTGTGCTTGACCTGCTGGTTATGTATGGAGAAACATCACTAATTTATGTAACAAATATTACATAAAGTCACGCACAGTAGCTAGCAGAATTTGAATAGAAACAGAAGTTTAGAAGGACATTGAGTAACTGTAGAGCATAGGTGCTGGCTGCTTAAAAACAAAATTAACAAGTTGTTTGTTCTCATTTTCAAGGTTATAGGACCATCAGAATGCAGAATACAGAAGTAGAATTAGGCTATCTGGTCCATCAAGTTTCCTTCTCCATTCAGCCATGGCTTTTTTTCGAACCCACTTCTTCCGCCTTCTCCCTGTAACCCTTAGCCCCATTACCATCAACAACCTATCAATGTAGTAGGTAGCCGTCGATCCCAGGGGATCATGGCCCTGGTCCTCTCCAGGGTGCAAGCCTGGGAGGGAAGCTTTAAAGAACCGGCTGTTGCCCACGCAGAGGGTTCCCCCTCTCCACATCACTGATGTAGTCCAAGGGAAGGGCAAGGGTAGATATAACGTGGCACCAGTGTCGTCGCAGAGGTTGCCAGAGTGAAGTTGTAAACAACAACAAACTGCCTTGGGGACCCCAGCTCCAGATTTCTTTCTCGGGGTTTACTCCCGAAGCCTTTCCCATGGGTGGGTATGGCCGCAAGGCAGTAGAGGTTTAAAATCAGAGTTTTCCTTCTCCTAGGCGGGCTGCCGTCCAAGGCTGACAAGCCCACCTGCCCGAAGCAACTGGTTTTGACCCTTCTCTTGTCAGTAGAAACAGTTTCGCCGGGCCTAGTGGCTAAGCCACACATGAAGGCCAAGAGTTGGACTTGGTTGTCAGAGGCTGTTAGAGTCGCACGCCATTTGGAGAACCTGTCAATGACTGCCTCAACTACACCTAATGAATTGGTCTTCTCAACCCTCCATGGCAATGAATCCACAGATGGGCCACCATCTAGCTGAAGAAATTCCTGCTTAATTCAGTTTTAAGGGGAGAATTTTCTTTTACCCCAAGACTGTGTCCTCGGATTTTAGACTCTCCTAATAAAGGAAGTGTCCTCTTTTTGTCCACTCTATTCAGGCCTTTCAGTATCCGGTCAGTTTCAATGATACCCCCACATTCTGAAACAGTATCAAATGCTCTTCATACGTTAAGTCTTTCATTCCTGGGATCTTTCGTGCCAACCTCCTCTAGGCTCTCTCCAAAAGGTCAGCACATATGGGGTCCAGAATTGCTCATAATTTTCCAAATGTTGTCAAACAATGCCTTGTAAACCCTCAGCATTACATGCTTGCTTTGTGTTCTAGCCCACTCAAAATGAATGCTAACATCGCATTTGCCTTCTTCACTACTGACTCAAGCTGGAATTTAACCTTGAAGGAATTCTAAACCAGGACTCCCAAGCCCTTTGTACCTCCAGTTTCTGAATCCTCTCCCCATTTAGAAAACAGATTATGCCTTTATTTTTCCTACAGATGTGCACAACCATACATTTCTCTGCACTGTATTCCAGCTGCCACTGCCTTGGCCATCATTCTAACATATCCAAATCCTTCTGCTGATTCCCTGCCTCTAGACTTTACCTGTCCCACCAGCTATTGTGGTATCACCTGTAAGTTTGGTCACAATGCCATCTGTTCCTTCCTCTAGGTCATTAATGTATAAAGTAAAATGACATGGTCCTAAATCTGACTTCTGTGGAACTTTACTAGTCACTGGGAGCCATCGTGGATCGAATCCTTTTATCCCCACTCTCTGCACTGTCAATCAACTAAACCTCTACACATGCTAGTACATTGCCTCTAACACCATGAGCTCTTATTCATTCCCTTGTCCACTTGTCCCTCCCCACTGATCTCCCTCTTAGTACTTACCCCTGCAAGTGGAACAGGTGTCACCTACCTTTACACCTCCTTCCTCACTACCACTCAAGGCCCTAAACAGTCCTTCCAGGTGAGGCGATGCTTCACCTGCGAGTCTGCTGGGATCATCTACTGTACTCGGTGCTGTTGGTGTAGCCTCCTGTATATTGGTGAGATCCAATCTAGGTCGGGAGACCGCTTCGCTGAGCATAATGCTTCAACTGCCAGAAAAAGCAAGATCTCGCGGTAGCCATTTCAATTCTACTTCCCATTCCCATTCTGAAGTGTCAGTCCATGATTTCCCTATGTTAGCCATTTACACCCTGGGGAAAAGGTGCTCGCTATCCAGTCCATCTATGCCTTGTAGACCATCAAGTCAACTTTGACATTGATTTTGAAAATTCGTCGTTAATAATGGACTATAAAATCATACTCACCAATGAGTTCAGGCTAACTGACCAATAATTTCCCGTCTTTTTCCTTCCTCTCTTCTTAAACGTGTGTGTCATACTTGTGATTTTCCAGTCCTCTGGACCCTCATTGACTCCTGTGATTCTTGAAAGCGAGTTATAGATTAGTTGTAGATTGACGATTGTAGATAATCACTTTGTGGAGGCAGATTCATAAGGACATAAAATTTAAAACTGTAGGGGGTCAAAGTCAAAGTCATGGTCAAGTTTGTTGTCAAGTGCAGAAATACATGCACGCACAAGTGCAATGAAAATCTCACTTGCCGCAGCGTCACACGCATGTAGTTCTAGATAAATAGTATTTGCAAGAAAACATAATTAAATATAAATTATATATTCTTTTTACTAGAAAGAACCCAATTATAACAAAACATGAAGCTCATTTTCGTGCAAAGTGATTAAAGTGGTCATTGTGTTGCTAAATTGTAGTGATTGGGGTTGTGCTGGTTGGTTCAAGAACTGAATGGTTGAGGGGAATTAGCTATTCTTGAACCTGGCTCTGTGAGAGGAAAGGGGTCTGTTTTGCTGTTGTAGTTTTCTTGCATGTTGTGTTCTGTGTTGTTCTGCTGAGCATCATGGGTATGATAAGTTGGTGCCAGAATGTACGGTGATGCTTACAGGCTGCCCCCAGCATATCCTTGGGTGTATTGGTTGTTGATGAAAATGACATATCTCACTGAATGCTTCAGTGTACAGATGATAAATAAATCTGAATCTGAATCTCAAACAAGAGAAAATCTGCAGATGCTGGAAATCCAAGCAACACATACAGAATACTGGAGGAACTCAGCAGGCCAGGCAGCATCTATGGAAAAAAAGTACAGTCGACATTTCGGGACAAGTCCCTTCAACAGGACTGGAGAAAAAAAGATGAGGAGTAAATTAAAAAAAACATTAAGTACATTAATGTCTTTTCTCCACTCCTGCTGAAGAGTCTTGGCCCAAAACTGTACTTTTTTCCATTGACGCTGCCTGGCCTGCTGAGTTCCTCCAGCATTTTGTGTGTGTTGCCTGAATCTGAATTTATTCCTTGCTTACCTGGTCTACTGGGACACTAGGTATCTTCACACCAATATTGCTTATTCTCTCATTTTTAAAAATACAGACCAGCTTTCTATTTTTTTCTAAAATAGCGCAAACATGAGATCACATCTTTGTACATTATATCCCAACTGCCATGTTCGAGTCCTTTGACCCATCCTGTGTATATTCCCTCAATGTAGGGGCAGAATGGCAGCACAGTGAATAGCATAACAAACACTTTGCAGTGATCGGGGTTCAATTCCTGCCGCCCTTTGTAAGGGGTTCCTACGTTCTCCCTGTGGACTCCCTTCAGTTGCTCAGCTATCCTCCCACACACCAAAGACATACGAGTTAGAGTTTGTTGGTGTCAGAAGCATGGCAACTCAGACTGCGCTGGTCGTTAACGTAAATGGCGCATTCCACAGTATGTTTCAATGTACATGTGACAAATAAAGCTGATAGTTAAGTCACTTTACATTCCGCTCATCCTGCTCTGCCACTCAGCTTGTGTCTTCAGTAAACTCGGATATGTTGCACCTTGTCCTTTTATCCAAGTCACTGATATAGACTATGGCCAGCTGATCCCTGAGCCTCAGTCCCTGTAGCGCCCCAAACCATGGCCTACTTACTCCCACACTTCCTATTGTTAACCAATATTCAATCCATGCCAGTATGTTACCTCCAGGAAACCTGTTCAAGAGGAAGCTGTGCTACATGGCAATGACCTGCACTGTGCTGCGGAGAACAAGCGAGAGGAGAGACTGAACAACCGAAAGACACAGCCGCTAGCCACTGTCAACACTTACTCTTGCCCACGCTACATCAGAACATGTGGATCCCAGGTTGGTCTCTAGAGGCACGTGAGGGCCCACCAATAGACAACCCCTTAGGAAAGCATCACACTCCACTTGAGTGATTACACGACCAATGCTACCTCCAGTCTCGTACCTTTCAATGTTCTTTTATATCTTCTTAGGCGATTTCCTACCCAGGGCATTCTAAAAGTCCATACACACCATATTCACTGGTTCCCTCTCAGCCATTCTACTAATTACAATATCAAAAAAGAGCCAGATATTAATCCAACATGATTTTGCTCCATGTTTACTCCACCTAATCAGTCAACCTCTTCCGCAGCATGGATAGCTGTCTTCCCCTCTCTGCAGAAGGTGGCCAGTTTCTGAGGAAACTGAAGCCGGAGTAGACACTCACATCCTATTCACCTCCCACCATTCAAGGAAATCAGGGAACATACACAAAATGCTGGAGGAACTCAGCAAGTCAGGCAGCACCTGAGTCCTGAGTCTTGGTGAAGGGTCTCAGCCAGAAATGTTGACTGGTTATTTCCTTTCATAGATGCTGCCTGACTTGCTGAGTTCCTCCAGCACTTTGTGTTTCCAGCATCTACAGAATCCCAAAGTTTAAGAAGATCAGTCTGACCTTTACCTTAGCATAATCTCCCTTCTCTAACCCAACGTACCCCAATTTCTTTAACTCTTCACTATACCTTGGCCTGCACTGACCTGGATACCCAGGTATAATGAAACCTGTAATTGATCACAACTGCAACAAGAAAAAAAAGCCCTTTGGCTCACCGAGTCCACACTGGTCATCAGCCAGCCAATGACACTAATCCTACACCATCCCATTTTTTTCTCCTTTCATTCTAATCAACAGTACTCAAGTTATTTTACTGAATCACTGTGACAGTTTGTGGATGAAGCTTGCTGGCAAGTTGGGATTCTTATAATTATGGGTAGAGCCGATTCTTGTGGACATTGTTTGATCTGCCTGGCTGAAAATGCTTTTATTAGTTCCATGTGGGCACATGTGGGCAGGTCGATGGAACTAGGCGGTGTAAAAGTTTAGCATGGACTGTATGGGCTGGATGGTGTGTTTCCGTGCTGTAGTGCTGTATGATTCTATGACACTCAGGGCATTCTGAAAGTCCAAACACACTGTTTATTGGTTCCCCCTCAACTATTCTACTAGTTACAACTTCAAAAATAAAGAACCAGAGATTAATCCACCACGACTTTGCTTTCAAAGACCCATGTTGACTCTGCCGAATCAATCAGTCTCTTCTACAAGTTTACCTTTCCACTCAGGTTGGAATCCATCAGAGTTAGAAGGATCCCTCACTTGGTTTTTCTCTGTGTTTCAAATAGTCCAGACCTCAACACAAGGATCCAAAGTATCCTGTCCTTGAGTCTGTCAATGTACTTGAGGGTCAAAGAGCGTCACAGTCACAGTAAACTTTGGACCAGTCTGTGATTCAAGCCTTGTAAATTAGATTATTTTGTAGGGAAGGAGGTGAACACTACGATTCTGCTTAAATAGGATATGGCAACGCCCGCTCGTGTGAAAAATCTGTTCTCAATTTCAGCTCAGCTCTGTGGCATGAGCAGTTCTCTCTAAGTTAGAAGATGGTGTGTTAAGTCAAGGGGAAAATAACAAATTCTTAACAGCATAATCATTTTGTTAACACTTCCAATGTAATCCCTTTCTGCAGATTGCATCAGTTAGTGCAGGTGGTTCAAGTCTTACTGTGGAGACCCAAGCCCATTTTCTTGAATGATACCCGAGAAGAGTCTCACAGGAGTGCTGGACTGTTGGAGCAGGTTGAGTTGTTAAGATGAGGCCTTGTGTGCCCCTTTCAGGTAGAATGTAAATAATCTGTAACCTATGAACTTTGAGTAAAGTTGAGTTGGTGCTACCAGAACCTTAAAAATTATCTCAACTTTACCAACTTGTGGCAACTTAGGTGTTATTAGATGTGCCATGCATCTTATTTTTCCCTCTGCTTGATATACTTCATATTCGCAATAGAAGCAAAACAACACTTCAATATCACAGCATTAGAAGCCGCAAGTGTTGTCTTTGTCAGGATGCAAACCAGGTATCTGAAGCACGTGTTCACAATATGCAAGTGGATGTCAATTCACTTCTGGTGCTCTCTTTTGACTTTCAAAGGCAAATGCGACTTTGTATTGCGTCCAATTTCATTACAGCTCTGTTCCAGGATTTCACAGATCACCAACAGAGAAGGTTTTGTTTTCTAATGCAAATGTTACTGAAAGAGAAGATAGATTTTGAACAAACACAGCCACTGGGAATTCTACCAGAAAAACACAGAAAATGTGACATCGTGGCAATCTGTTATTTTGTTGTTGAAAGTACAATGTATGCTTTTGAATAGCACATTGAAATCTTTGAACTCAACAATCCAAAGCACTTCTGCTCAATTGTTGGCAAATGGATTCTAATAAAGAGAGAGTGTCCTATTCCCCAGGTTGAAATGAATTGAATTGAATTGACTTTATTACTTACATCCTTCATATACACGAGGGGTAAAAATCCTTACATTACATCTCTGTCTAAATGTGCAATGTGCAATTTATAGTAATTCATAATAAATAGTATGTAGCCAGTCAATATAACATAGAAATACAATTGTGTTAGCATGAATTAATCAGTCTGATGGCCTGGTGGAAGAAGCTGTCCCGGAGCCTGTTGGTCCTGGCTTTTATGCCACGGTACCACTTCCCAGATGGTAGCAGCTGGAACAGTTTGTGGTTGGGGTGTCTTGGGTCTCCAATGATCCTTTTGGCTCTTTTTACACACCTGTCTTTATAAATGATGTGAATAATGGGAATTTCACACCTACAGATGCGCTGGGCTGTCCGCACCACTCTCTGAAGAGTCCTGTGATTGAGGGAAGTACAGTTCCCATACCAGGCAGTGATGCAGCCAGTCAAGATGCTCTCAATTGTGCCCCTGTAGAAAGTTCCTAGGAAATTATCAACAAAAAAAAGTCTGCATTTAGAATCCAGATTCCAAATACACCCAGTCTCTCATTTGGTAGAAACAGCAAAATTAAATTCTTTGTGGCATCTAATTGAGTTCCTAATGCCTGTTGGAGTGGCAGTAAAAATTAATGCACATATGGTATTGATTTAGTGATGAGAATCAGGATGCAACTGCTATTAGAAGTAGGTGCTAAATAGAGATTTCTGACCTTTAACTAGATTATAGTTTCATTTCTCATTAACTGCATAATGAGTCAAGTTGTCTTACAACCTGTTAAAAATTGTATCACATAATCAGACTGCCTTGAACAAGCCCCTTTCATTTATTCTCCACTGTGACCCCACAACTAGTAAAAGTTTTCTTTCATTTCCTGTGTATGGAGCCTGACGTTGAATATTTTCGAATTAATTTTTGGCTTGTCTGTCTTGCTTCAACCACAACTGCTGCACAGACAAAGTCCCCAGATTATTTTTACAATTGGAGTGGCACGATAGCATAGTGATGAGCGCAATGCTATTTCAGTGCCAGTGACCAGGGTCCATTTCCCAGCACTGTCAAAAAGGAGTTTTCTCAGTAACTGCATGGCCTTCCGCCCACATTCCAAAGACATATGGGTTAGGTTAATTGGTCATAAGGGTATAGTTCGGTGGCATGGGCTTGTTGGGCTGGCAGGGCCTGTAACTGTGCTGTATCTTGAAATAAATAAAAAGATAGATAGATAAATAAATAACAGGAGGTATTTCAACCAATAGAATCCATGCTGGCTCTTAGAATAATCCTGCCAATGCCTTTCTCTCATTTGTTTCCTTCAATATACACTCAGTGGCCACTTTATCTGATATCTCCTGTACCTAGTAAAGTAGCCTCTGAGCGTATGTTTGTGGCCAAGTCAGGGTCCAGACCTCAATCCAACTGAGATTTTGTGGCTGAACTTGAAAAGGACTGTTCACTTAAGGCTGATTTCTACTTCTGCATCAATTCGACGCCGTAGGTACGACGTCGCCGCGAACCCTACGCAGAGCCTACGCGGATCCCTGCTCCGTAGCTCGACGTGCACCTCTCCCAAAATGTAACTACGTGTTGCAGCAACGCAGACCGCAACAACTGTGATTGGTCTGCCTGATAGCATCACTTTTCCTCCTACGCTGCAATAGCTTCCCATTGGGCGACTGAAGGGCAGGGAAGGAACTCTGGCTGCAATGCTTTCCATAAAGCTTTACAGACCTCCGAAATTATGGAGGACACATTTTGTTTTTACGAAAAAAGACGCTCGCTTTAAACTTGTTTACCCTGAGAAAGGCTACCATGACCATGAAGCCTTGCACGGGCAGATGTGTGCACATGCGCGACGTGCGTGAATTGCAGAGCAACGCAGACACAAACCAATGCACAAGTATAAATGCGCACAATGCATGTAGGCCTCTTGCGTAGGTTACGGCATTGAGTTGACGCACAAGTATAAATCAGCCTATACGATCCCCATGCAATCTGATAGAGAGTGAGCAGTTTTGTAAAGAAGAATGGGGAAAAATTGCAGTGTCCAGATGTGCAAAGCTGATAGAGAGCTATCCACACAGACTCAAGGCTGTAACTGCTGCCAAGGGTGAATCGACTAAATACTGACTTGAAGGGGGTGCATACTTATGCAATCAATTATTTTGTGCTTTATATTTGTAATTAATTTAGATCACTTCTTAGAGATTTGTTTTCACTTTGATACAAACAAAGTATTATTCCATTGATTAGTGTATTATAGCTTTATGGTCTTATGATCAAAAAAGACAAATTAAATCAGTATTAAACAATAAAACATGAAAACTTCAAAGGAGAGTGAATACTTTCTATAGGCACCATGTCTCTCTTTTTCTATCTATATCTATTTATCTCTATCTCTCTCTCTATATATATATCTATATATACACACACACATACACATACACACACATATAGAACAACCTGTTAATAAAGTGCCTGTGTGTTGCTAGCCTTATTTCTTTTGATATACATTTGGATAGAAAATGTGTAACTCTAATATTCTGAGCAGTAAGTGCTCTAAACTAATTGGAAGTGATTTGACCTTGATTGATGATGTGAACTTAGTCATGTCCAGTTCATGGTTCTATGGAGGCTACCAAGTCATTCATTACATTACACTTTAGTGCCCTGATTCAACCAAAATGCTGTCTCCACTCCAGAGACTAGGTCTGCTCTCTGTGGAGTGGAGAAGAGGGGATGTGACTGGCGTAAGGCATTTCTGGGTTTTTCTGGGTTATGGATGCATGACCTGTGGACACTCCTGCATACGATCAAGCTCCAAAAATGTCATTAAAATCAAATGTCTGACCTTCAATCCACACATACATTCCTTAGGCATCCGTTAGTCTCGTGAGACCATGGATTTGCACCTTGGAAGGTTTCCAGGGCGCAGACCTAGGCAAGGTTGTATGGAAGACTGGCAGTTGCCTATGTTGCAAGTCTCCCCTCTCCACACCACCGATGTTGTCCAAGGGAAGGGCACTAGGGCCGATACAGCTTGGCACCCATGTCGTCGCAGAGCAATGTGTGGTTAAGTGCCTTGCTCAAGGACACAACATGCTGCCTCAGCTGAGGCTCCAACTAGCGACCTTCAGATCACCAGATCGACGCCTTAACCACTTGGCCACGTGCCAACGCATACGTTCCTATGAAGGGCAGAACTAGTTTCCCCGCTATCCACAATTTAAAGGGCATCCTGGCCGGTAACCTGGATAGGGAGGGTTTAGAGGGATATGAGCCCAGTGCAGTCAAATGGGATTAACTCAATCTGACAACTTGTTTGGCCTGTTTCTATGACTCTATGGTTCTATGACTATACCTGTTGCATTTGAGGTGGATGTGAAAAGTGGAGTGAAGGGAGAGTGGGGATCTCTGGAGTGCAAGGGAGCAGATTTAGTGTAGCTGATGCCAGGATTTCAGTGAGTATTTCACTTATCTCACAGGCTTGTGGTGAGAGTCGGACCAGCAAAATTCCCGTCATCTGTGCATTCCAGAGCAATGTGCATCAAGTTGCCCTGCAGTGTTCCAGCTTCCCCACTGAGAGTGACAGAGTCACATCTGGCCTTGACATGCAAGTTATATTGTAGCCGCAATGACTCATGAAAGGAAGAACCTGAATTTTCCAAGACACTATATCTGAGATCCTGTGGGTCATGACAAAGTAGATGTGGAGAGGGAGTTTCCTGTTGTGGGAGAGTCTAGAACTAGGGTCATCAATATAAGACAGAGATGAGGGAGTTTTTTTCTCGATACATAGACTGTATCGGAAAGACAGCCATTGAAAGAGAATCTTTCCACTCTTCAAGAAAGGAGAGAGACCAAAGAAACAAAATTATAGGGCAGTTATACTGACCTCAGTGGTTGGGAAGATGTTGGAGTCAATTGTTAAGTATGTAGTTCCAGGGTACTTGGAGAGGCATGATAAGATAGGCCATAGTCAGCATGGGAAAATCTTGCCTGACCAATCTGTTGAAATTCTTTGAAGAAATAACAAGCTAGATAGACAAAGGAGAATTGATGGATATAATGATCTTGGATTTTCAGAAGGCCTTGAACAAGGTGTCACACATGAGGCTGCTTAACAAGTTAAGAGACCATGGTATCACAAGAAAGATACCAGAATGGATAGAATATTGGCTGGTTGGCAGGAGACAAATAGTGGGAATAAAGTGAGTCTTTTCCGGTTGGCTGCCAATGACAAGTGGTGTTTCACAAGGGTCTGTGTTGGGACTGCTTCTTTTCAAAGTTCAAAGTAAAATTTATTATCAGAATATCACCACATACAACCCTGAGATTCTTTCTCTGCGGGCATACTTAGCAAATCTATAGAACAGTAACTGTAAACAGGATCAATGGACAGAAAACTATGCAAATGCAGATACAAATAAATAGCAATAAATAAGGAGCATGAAATGACAAGATAAAATGAGTGTAGTTATCCCCATTTGTTCAAGAGCCTGATGGTTGAGGGGTAGTAACTGTTCTCGGACCTGCTGGTGCGAGTCTTGAGGCTCTTGTACTTTCTGCCTGATTGCAGCCGGGGGAAAAGAGCATGGCCTGGGTGGTGAGGATCTCTGATGATGGATGCTGCTGTCCATCGGCAGTGTTTTGTGTAAACTTCTCAATAGTTGAGAAGGTTTTACCCATGATGTACTGGCCCAAATCTACTACCTTTTGTAGGATTATGTTATTTGTCAATGATTTGGATGACGGAACTGTTGGTTTTGTGGACAATATGAAGATAGGTGGAGGAGCAGGTAGTTTTGAAGAAGCAGAGAGGCTACAGAATAACTTAGACAAATTCAGAGAATGGACAAAGAAATGGCAGATAGAGTGCAGTGTCAGAAATTATATGGTCATGCACTTTGGTGGAAGAAATAAAAGCTTAGACTGCTTTCAAAATGGAAAGAAAATTCAAAAATGTGAGGTGACAAAGGGACTTGGGAGACCTTCTGCAAAATTCCCTAAAGGTTAATTTGCAGGTTGAATTGGTGATAAGGAAGGCAAATGTGATGTTAGCACTCATTTCTGAAGGATGAGGATATAAAAGCAGGGATGTAATGTTGAGGCTTTATAAAGCACTGGTGAGTCCTCACTGGGAGTATTGTGAGCAGTTTTTGGCCCCTTGTCCAGGAAAGGGTATGCTGACATTGGAGAGGGTTCAAAAGGGGCTCATGAAAATGACTTCGGGATAGAAAGGCTTGTTGTATTAGGGGTGTTTGATGGCTCTGGCCTCTACTTACTGGAGTTCAGAAGAATGAGGGGGGACCTCATTGAAACCTATCAAATGCTGAAAGATCTCACTAGAATGGATGTGGAGAGCACATTTCCTATGGAGGGGAAGTCTAAAACCTGGGGACACTGCCTCAGAAGAGAGGGATGTCCTCTGCCAAACTGCCAAATCATGGAAGATGAGCGTTGATGTGGGGAGGAAGCTACAATTCCTGGAGGTGGTGCAAACCACACTTCGACCAGACATTGTATTGTGAACCTCTGAAGACAAGAAAGTCACCCTGGTGGAGCTCACAGTACTGCAGGAGGGAGGATGCGAGGAGGCTCACCAGAGGAAGGCGCTGAAGTACCAGTCCTTAGTCCAGGAGTGCAGGGACAAAGATGGCAGACGTGGCTACTCCATGTGGAGATTGGCTGTAGAGGGTTCCCAGCACGGTCAGCAATGGAGGTTGCAGTCTGCCCTGGGCCTTGATGAAAAGAGCAAGCACCAAACAGCTGGCAGGATGGGGGAGGAAGCAGGAAGAGCCTCTTGCCGGATATGGAGCAGGCGAGTGGAGTTGAGCTGGAAGTCAGGAGCAGATGGGCAGTGACTTGGCCACCGCTATTGACCCAGCAATTGGAGAGTGTAGCGGCTAAGGGCCAAAACACTCTATGAAGGTTGGGCACTATCTGACTCTATCTGCTCCTGGCCAAAGGCTATGGTTACCTCATCAGGTAACTGAAGCAAGCACCCCAGTGTATGATGCAAGTGAATTTGTGGAACTCTTTGCCACAGGTGTCTATGCAGGCCAAGTCACTGGGTATATTTAAGGCAGAGGTTAATAGATTCTTGATTAGCCAAGGCCTGAAGGGATGTGGGGAGAAGGCAGGAGATTGGGGCTGAGAGAGAAAATGGATCAGCCATGATGAAATAGCGGAGAAGACGCGATGGGTCAAATGACATAAGCCTGCTCCTACATCTTATGGTCTTCTGAATATTTTAAGGCAGATGTAGATCAATTTTGTGAAGCAAAGGGGGAAAGGTTACTGTGGGTAAAGTTGGGTGGAGGCTACAACCAAATTAATCACAGCGGGTGTCAGACTAGCATAACATTTACCATAACGTTATTACAGTACTAGAGACACAAGTTCAATTCCCTCCACAGTCCATAAGAGGTTTGTATGTTGTTCCTGTGACTGTGTGGTCACCTCTGGGTGTTCTGGTTTTCCCCCATATTCCAAAGCCATATGGGCTGATAAGGTAATTAATTGATCACATGGGTTTAATTGATCATATGGGTTTGTTGGACCAGAAGGGCCTGTAACCACACTGCATCTCTAAATAATAATAAAATAAATAAATAAGAGACCTTTTAAATGGCAGAGCAGGGATCAATTGAACGCAAGGCCTATGCTTGGTCTCAATTTGTAATTTGCAACTCAGAAATGGAAAATTGTCATGCTCCACTCATTTAAAAACAACACAACTTTCAATCACTTCTATTGAGAATAAAAACAGTGCTTCTTCTTCTGCTTCTGCTTGGTACTGAGCAAGCACTGTCGGACGGCTGTTATAACGCACAGTCGGTGTGAACAGCGTGGGGGTTAAATTCTAAAGTAAGCTTTTTTGATGAGATCCCCTAAATCGATTTGATTGAGGCTATCTTTAAAAATATTAATGTCAGAAATACTGTGCAGGTCTGGCGGCAGAAGATTCCACTCTCTTGTTGATCTTGGGTAGAGGGAGTACTGGTAGCAAATCTTATTGAATGAAGGAGTTTCCAATGTGTGAGGTCCAGTTTGCTGTCAAGTTGAACTGACCCTGTGATGAACTTGGACGTTTAATGGAGTGATGTTGTGAACTTCTTTGAAAATGAAAATTAACCATAGTTTAATACGTTGGTTTTCAAGTGGTTCCCATTGAAGGTTAGAGAACATGTTGGTGACACTGGATTTCCTGCTGTAATCGTTTAACACAAAGCCAGCAGCACAGGGTTGGATTTTTTCGATGGAACTCTTCTTGTTAGCTTGATGGGGATCCCATATGGCCGTGCAATACTCAAGCTTTGACAGACGAGTGTCTTGTATGCCATGTCCTTGATGGATTTACTACATGAGCGGAGGTTTCTTCTCAGGATACCCAGCATTTTATTTGCTTTGGCTGTAATCTGATTGATGTGGCATGCCCAGTTAAGATCTCTACTAATTTCAACACCAAGATACGTGTGGTGGGTGACTGTTTCAAGAATCTGTCCATTCATGTCATATGTCGTGTTGATTGGTTTAAATTTGTGACTGACATGTATAGCATAACATTTAGATGAGTTAAGGACATTTGCCATTGAGACTCCCATTGACATAATGAATCAATATCGTTTTGCAGCAGCTAATTCCTCTTGGAATCACTAAATAAATAATCAGAGCACAATCACATAGCTTGGAGATAGGATGTGACTTTATTTTATTCATGAGAAGGCTAACATTTACTGAATTCCATTAAATAAATATCAAAAAATGGGCAATTATCATGCTCCACTCATAGAAAAATCCAATGTTCAATTGCTTATATTGAAAATAAAAGTAGTGCTACCTATTGGAATTATTAGACAGATAATCTAATCACAGGTTCGGGATAGAATGTCAAATTGCTTTTTATTCATGAGGAGAACTAATATTTATAGAATCACATGAACTAGATATCTGACATCCATAAATAACAAGTATGAGTTAGAGGCAAAATAACAGCTGAGATTTCTTGCTAGCATCTCCTGTACCATCTGGAAGCACCAGGATATTTTGTGTGTCGTGGAAAACCCCATGCACAGGAAGTCCTTTCATTTGTGCTTGGGGTTTTGGATTGATAGATCAGCAGGAATCTCCACTGACAATTGACAGCCCGAAAATTTCTTTGATCAGACGTTTGGGGGGGAGTGGTCATCCACAAGTCACAAAGAGTTCACATAAATTAGAGTGACAGTAAACAGTTGGCTACCTTACAAGGTGAGAAAAAGAAGAAAATGCAGGTATCCTCTGGGTATGTGAAAACCTCAAACCCTCTTACAGTTCCAAATAAATGTAAAGTGTTGCACTTTGGGAAGACAAATGAGTGCAGGACTTGCACAGTGAACGGTAGGGCAATAGGGAGTGTTGTGGACCGAGAGACAGAGGAGTACAGGTACATGGCTCTCTAACAGTGGTGTTGCAGGTGAAAAAGGCTTTTGGCACAGTGACCTTCATCAGGCAGAGAACTGTGTATAGAAGGTGGGATATTATGCGGCTGCTGTGCAGGACCTTCGGGAGGCTGTTTGGAATATTGAGTGCAGAGGAATTTACAAAATGTCACTGTGATTCAAGAGACTGAGTTATGAAGTTGGTACTTCATTCACTGGAGCTTAGGAGAATGAGAAGTGATCTTATAGATATGAATAATTATCATGAAAGCCATAGATAGGGTGAATATGCACAGTTTCTTTTCAGAGAGATGGGAATAAAAAATTAAGACAGGTTTAGGGTGAGAAGAGAGAGATTTAATACAAACTTGAGGGGCAACACTTTCATGTGGAGGAAATTCTTTAAATGACTAGCTCCTTGTTTTTATGTCCCCTTAGTTGCGACTCTTCCCTAGTAGAAATGTCTTAGCATGTATATGTATGAATAAAGTCACATCTCAGTTTTTAAACTCTAAGGAATATAAACCCAAACTGGAATGCACAAGGGAAATGTGAAGCCAACTCTAAAATATGGATATAATTAAATAAAGAAATTGTAGTAACTAAGACCATTAAGCTGGCAGGGTTGTATAAAGAAATTGCTCTAGCAGAGAATTGGCTCAAACATGGTGAAGACTGAGGACTAAAAAGTTGTCTATAAACTGACAGAGACAAGGCTAAAAATAAGCCAACACTTTGCATATGTTTTCACTGAAGACGATACTGCTGTCAGAATTACTTTAAAGGATGAGGAAGGGAAACAGGCCAGGGCAATCAAACTTCTGCTTTTCCCGGTGACTGGCTGACCAGTAAGACTGGATGACAAGGTAGACTTTGGCAAGTTGCTGTTACCTCAATCCAGGAAACCACAGTTGTTTTTAAGAAATATGGTTTTATCCAGTGGTCTGCCTCCATCCCAAGAATTTACAAGGAAGGTTTAAAATTAAGCTGGATCTTTGATCCAATAGCTCTGTACCAAGTTTTGAATACGTTTGTTCAAACATTTTCTGTGGGACTGGAATCTACATTATTCTCTGCAGCCACAACTGGAGTTCCAAAGGTTCTGTTGCCTGGTGCCAGAGCCGAGGATATAACCCCATGACTACAGACGTTCTTGGAGTAGGGTTTGTCATGATTCAATACCTGCAAACAGAATTAGGAGCAATTAGAATCTGAGGATGAAGCGTGTAAGCTAAAGCACGGAACCATCCACTTGGTTAAGCAGAGATGTTTAAATGTTTGGCGGAAGTGGAGTGTAGCACTTAAGTGTTTCTTTATATGGGATCTGGGGCAAGAGGAAGTTTGAATCAGGATGAGTTCCCTCTGGAAGGGAACTGGATCTAGAGTTCCACTGGATAAGACAAGGATTCAGGAAGATGGTTCCAGGATTGGCATAAAACTTGAAATAGCCTGGAAGATAAAGACGAGAGAAGGAATTGACATCTGTTTTTTCTTGGGAACTACAGCAGATACACCCTAAAAAGTTCCTCGCTGTTTGATAAGTACTTTGGAATGGCAGACTACTGTGCATATAGAAACTCATGTCCTTTTGAAGTCATACAGAGTCATGGAGTAATAAAGTACTACAGTACAGAAACAGGCCCTTTGGCCCATCTAGTCTGTGCTGAACTATTACTCTCCATGGTCCCATCAACCTGCACCTGGACCATATCCCACCATACCCCTCCCATCCATGTACTTGTCCAAACTTCTCTCGAATGTTGAAGTTGAACCTGCATCCACCACTCATGCTGGCAGCTCATTCTATGCTCTCACAACCCTCTGAGAGAAGAAGTTCCCCCCTCATGTTCCCCTTAAATATTTCACCTTTCGCCTTTAATCTGTTGCCTCTAGTTCTAGTCTTATCCAACCTCTGTGGAAACAGCCTGCTTGCTTTACCCCATCTACAGTATATTCCTTATAAGTTTGTATATCTCTATCAAATCTCCCCTCATTCACGTATGCTCCAGGGAAAATACTCAACCCTTTTATATAACTTAGTTTAATTGGGATAAATTGATATTCTCAAAAAAATTTGACGTGGACTTCTTTGCATCATCACACCATACAGGTTTGTTAAAGTATTATGCAAGTATTTGGCATAATATTCCAAAAGGTTCAACAGGATCAAAGGTTCATTTTATTATCAAAGTATGTATGCAGAATACAACTCTGAGATTTGTCTTCTCCAGATAGCAATAAAATATAGAAAACCATAGCTGTAGTTGAAAGAAAGACATCAGTCCCCCACCCCCCCATGAAAAGGAAAGGAAACAAAATTCGCAAACCCCAAACCCCCCCAACCCTACCCTCACACAAAATCTAACATATCACTCAAACCTATGAAAAATCAGACTCCTCACGGAAGAGAAGTTTGATTAAAATCTAAGTGCTGAGCACTTGTATTCCTTTACCTGAAGTGTAGTGAGGAACATTGCTCATAATCTGAAAACCACTTCATTGTTATGTTTTATTATGCTGTATCATCTAAGGAACATAAGAACATAAGAAAACATAAGAAATAGGAGCAGGAGTAGGCAATTTGTCCTGTCAAGCCTGCTCCACCATTCAATCAGATCATGACTAATCTGGTCATGAACTCATCTCCACCTAGCTGCCTTTTCCCCATAACCCTTAATTCCCCTAGTATGCAAAAATCTATCCAACCTTGTCTTAAATATATTTACTGATGTAGCCTCCACTGCTTCATTGGGCAGAGAATTCCACAGACTCACCACTCTCTGGGAAAAGTAGTTCCTCTTCATCTCAGTCCTAAATCTACACCTCCGAATCTTGATGCTATATCCCTTAGTTCTAGTCTCACTTAGCAGTGGAAACAACTTCCTGCCTCTATGTTATCTATACCTTTCATAATTTTATAGGTTTCCATAAGATCTCCACTTATTTTTCTGAATTCCAGCGAATACAGTCCCAGGTGACTCAATCTCTCCTCATAGTCTAACCCCCTCATCTCTGGAATCAACCTGGTGAACCTCCTCTGCACTGCCTCCAAAGTCAGTATATCCTTCCTCAAGTAAGGAGACCAGAAATGTATGCAGTACTCCAGGTGCGGCCTCACCAGAACCCTATACATTTGCAACATTACTTCCCTGCTCTTAAATTCAATCCCTCTAGCAATGAAGGCCAACATTCCTTTTGCCTTCTTGATAGCACCAGCAAACCAACCTTTTGCAATTCATGCACAAGCACTCCCAAGTCCCTTTGCATGCCAGCATGCTGCAATTTTTTTCTCATTTAAATAATAATCTGCTCTTTTATTTTTTTCTTCCAAAGTGGATGACCTTGCATTTACCAACATCGTACTCTATCTGCTAGACCCTTGCCCACTCACTTAACCTATCTATATCTCTCTGCAGACACACCATATCTTCTGCACAATTTAATTTTCCACTCCATTTAGTATCATCAGCAAACCTGGATACACTACACTCGGTCCTCTCTTCCAGATTGTTCATGTACATCATGAACAGTTATGGGCCCAGCACTGACCCCTGCAGCACACCACTCACCACTGACTGCCAACCAGAGTATCACCCATGTATCCCAACTCTCTGTTTTCTATTAGTTAACCAATCCTCTATCCATACCAATATATCATCCTCAACTCTATGCATCCTTATGGGGACAATTTTAATCTTCTAAATTAAACTTAAGTGTAATTATTGAACAGGGTGTGGTTTCAACTCAGCGGCTAAGTGAATGAATCTTATTTTGATTGTTTTGCAGATCTTCCTACTGAGTTATGTAAGGCACTGTGGTTTATATTATAAATAATTAATATCAGCCAACAGTCTGATTATAGGAGCTACCTGCATTTACACTCACACCACTCCTCCATTAACCTCAGAAATATGGGACTTCCACCTGTAGCTCAATGGAGTAATACATAAATTTTGTGGCGGGCTTTAATTCCTCCTTTTCCCCAGTCTGAACTTCGAATTATTTAACTTTTATATTTTGGATCTGGGAGGGAAATAGTGGTCATTATGTCGTGTCCTTTAAGAAGTGGAAAACAAAGGGAAAAACTTTGAAAGAAAAATCAGAAGATATGCCTGTCTGGGCTGAGCGTTTGGGACCTGCGTTGATGGGTCTCGAGAACAAAATGGACAATAACGCTTCTGAGTTGAAGTCGTTCTGATAGAGTTTACAGACTATTGAGGAAAATATTGTTTCCTTGAATATTGAGTTTAAAGAATCGAAACGTCAGATTGTGGATATTTCAACCCGATTGGAACAGGCTCAACGCAAAATTGTCGATTTAGACACAAGATTGTGTAGGAATAACATTGGTATTGTGGGTCTTCAAGAAGGCTCCGAGAATGGGAATTTATTGGATTATTTTGCCATTCTGTTTCATTCTCTGTTTCCGGATATTCTATCTCAGCCTCCCTATATTGAAAGAGCTCACAGAATTTTCACTTCGTCAGATAAAGCTCGAACAATATTAGTCAACTTTCTTCGCTTTAAAGTTAAAGACCAAATCATAAAATGTGCAAGAAAACAGAAAGTTTTTAAATTTAACAGTTCCGAGATCCGTTTTTATGAAGATTATCCACGGTAAGTTATGGACCAATGGATCAAATTCATATCGGTCATGAAGATCGCTCACGAAAAACGACTCTTTCCATCGCTGAGATATCCAGCGAGATTAAAGTTATTTCCTAAAGATTCTACCCCGCGTGTCTTCTTGGATCCCCAAGCGGCATCGGAGTTTGTCAACTCTATTGTGGAATCAGCTGATGTATGAAGGATGTTAGAGTTTCTGAATAATTTTCTGAAAGAAAACAGGCTTTGAAGATTTCGGTATGCTGAAGATATCCTTTGATCGATGGATTACTTAAGAGGTGATCTTGGTTTAACTAAGGAATGACTTTTTTTTGAAGACTGTTTAGTATATGGAGTGAATTAATACAACGGATAGATTGTGAGCTGGTTTGGTTATCTGTTTCTATTTTTCTTTTTCTTTATTAATTAAGTGACAGTTTGCTTACAGTTTATCTAGACGTTTTTCTTATATTATGGCGTGTTTAGTAATAGATAATTAGCTTTAGTTCTTTTGTTAAATAAGGTAGTAAGTTAAAGAATAATGACGCTGCTTTTCTCTCTTTAGAGATTAAACTGTTTGGGTTAATAGCATTGCTTTGGCGTCTTTGGAGACTGTTTTCGCATTCCCTAGTTTATTTTCAATGATTAAGTAGGAATATTTTTTTCTTCTTTGCTGGGCTTTCTTATCTTAAGGTTATGTATTTTCTTTGTAAGGGGGAGGGGGGAATTGGGAGAAAAAACTTTTAATCATTATTTAAACTGAGCGGGAGGCGGAATTCCATTCGTATGCTTTTCTTCTTGGGGATGCGTTCCAGCTTTTTCTCTCTTTTGCCGGATTTCCTTCTTTGGGGATGGCGGGAGGTTTGGGAGTATTTTTGTATTTTGGGGTTTATTGTGGGTTTTTATTTTTATCACACACACACTTCCTGTATTTTTTCCCCATTATGGAGTTCCGGAGCATGCGCATTTTCTATTTGGTTATGTTCATCACCGCCATCTTTGATTAGCCCGCGATGGTATTCGTGTATTGTCGTGTTTAAGAATAATATCCAGAGGTACTTAAACAGATAAACGTTATTAGTTGGAATGTACGTGGCTAGAATCACCCTATTAAGTGAAGGAAGACTTTTAAAGTTATTAATCGATTCCAGCCCAATATAATTTTTGTTCAAGAAACGCATATCAGAACGGGCGATCAAAATAGATATTTTAAAACATGGAAGGGCCTTCAATACCATGCTACTTGTCAAAATAAAACAAAGGGAGTATCTATTTTTATTAAATCTAATATTTTATTTATTCAAGAAGACATCGTCTCAGATAATAATGGTAGATTTTTAATTATTAAAGGAACAATTTGTAATAGAAAATTGTCCTAGTTAATCTATATGGACCTAATGTAGATGATCCTTTTTTTAAAAATGTATTTGGTTTATTACCAGACTTAAATGAATATATGCTGCTGATGGGAGGTGACTTCAACTGTTGTTTAAACCCTTTGATTGACGAGAGTTCAACCAATCAGTAGCTTCCGAGTCATTCGGCAACAATTATTAATTCCTTTTTAATTGATTATGGTTTGATAGAAATCTGGAGAAATTTACATCCTAATGACAGAAATTATTCTTTTTATTCACATGTTCATAATAAATATTCGAGAATTGATAATCTTATAGCTGATTTCCGATTTTTGTCTAAGGTCCAGAAATGTGAATATGATGCTATTGCTGTCTCGGATCATGCACCTTTAAGCTTAACTTTTGAGTTAAATGATGTTAGTAATGTAAACTTGCCTTGGCGCTTTCCAGAAAATTTATTGCAAAGTTCGGACTTTGTTAAATTTATAAAGATTCATATAAAAGATTTCTTTCTACTTAATAATACGGGAGATGTCTCAAAGTTGATTATATAGGGTACACTTAAAGCATATTTGCGAGGTCAGATAATATCCTATTTAGCTAAACTCAAGAAACAGACAAAAATAGAGTTAGCAACAGGAATTCTGCAGATGCTGAAAATTCAAGCAACACTCATCAAAGTTGCTGGTGAACACAGCAGGCCAGGCAGCATTTCTAGGAAGAGGTACAGTCGACGTTTCAGGCCCAGACCCTTCGTCAGGACCCTTTCGTCAAAACAGAGTTAGGTAGAATTTCAAAACTAATTAAAGACCTGGATAACACTTATGCAGTTTCTCCTAATGTTGATTTATTTAAACAAAGGGTTGAACTTCAATCACAATATAACTTACTATTAACTTATCCTATTGAAAGAAATTTGCTTAAATTAAAAAGTCAATTTTATATGTTTGGAGATAAAAGTAACAAGTTATTAACATCTCAATTTAAAGCAGTTAGAGCCAAAAGACAAATTTTAAAAATTCGTAAGGGAGATGGTAGTTTAGCTTGTAATTATGAAGATATTAATAAAATTTTTGAAGACTATTACAGTAAACTCCATAAAGCTCAGTTTCCAGCTGACCATTCTAATGTGTATGCCTTTTTACAAAAGATTGATCTTCCTAGAATATCTGTTGAAGATCAGCAAATTCTTGATGCTTCTTTTACTGAAAGAGAAATTCAGAAAGCTATTCTTTCAACGCAATCTGATAAAGCTCCTGGATTGAATGGTTTTTCTGTAGAATTTTATAAAAAATTTGAAGATTTGCTTACTCCTTATATATTGGAAATGCTTAAAGATTCTTTTCTGCTAGGAGAGTTACCTTCCACGATAAAGACCCTACTGATTGTGCTTCATATAGACCTATTTCATTATTAAATGTGGATGCCAAAATTCTTTCAAAAATTATGGCTAATCGGATGGAGAATATTCTAGCTAAAATTATTTCTCAGGATCAAACAGGTTTTATAAAAGGCCGTTATTCTTTTTCTAACACTCGGAGATTGTTAAATATTATATACTCATCCCTCTCTGAGACTCCCCAATGTGTTGTCTCTCTAGATGCTGAAAAGGCATTTGATAGAGTTGAATGGAAATATCTATTTAAAGTTTTAGAGAAATTTAACTTTGGTACTAATTTTAATAAATGGGTTAGATTGATACATAAAACCCGTATTTCCACTGTTATTACTATTAACTGTAGATACCCCTTTTTCCAACTTTCCTGGGGTACGAGACAAGGATGTCCGTTAATTCCTCTGCTATTTAATTTGATGTTGGAACCTTTGGCTATTGCACTTCGTGAAGCTAAAAATATTCAAGGAATTTCTATAAATGGAACTATTCATAAGATCTCCCTTTATGCGGATGATCTTTTGGTTTATGTTTCAAATCCCGAAGAATCTATTCCTAGTTTATTGAAATTATTAAATGAATTTGGATTGTTTTCAGGATATAAATTAAACCTGCATAAAAGTGAATTATTTCCTTTAAATGATTCTGCTTCTATAGATGATGACATTCCTCTAAAAGTTATGGATTCTTTTAAATATTTAGGTATGATCATCACTAAAAATTATGGAGACTTTTATAGAGCTAATTTAGTTCCCTTAGTGGATTTTATGAAGCAATTTTTTTTCTAGATGGAATCCACTTACACTTTCGTTAGCAGGTCAAATTCATGCAGTTAAAATGATGATCTTACCAAAATTTTTATATGTATTTCAAAGTATTCCTATTTTTCTAAGAAGTTTTTTGATCAGGTTGACTCTATTATTTAATCTTTTGTTTGGAATAATAAAAGACCAAGAATTGGAAAATGTCATGTACAAAAATTAAAAAAGGATGGAGGTCTTACTTTGCCTAATTTAAGAATGTATTATTGGGCAGTTAATATACATGTTCTTGGTTATATTGGACCGATAAAAAGGAACGACCATCTTGGGTTGATTTGGAATTGAAAATTGTGAAACAATTTCATTTAACTTCGTTATTAGGAGCTCCTTTACCTGTACAATTAGCCAAAATTTCTATTCTAAATATAAATCCTATGATTAATTAATCATGACGAATCTGGTACCGGTTTCATAAGTTTTTTAATCTTAAAAAATTTAACCTTTTTAGTTTAATTTATCGAAACTATTTATTTAAACCTTCACTTAGTGATCCTACCTTTTCTCTTTGGAGGAATAAAGGAATTTTTTCCTTTATGGACTTGTTTCAAGAACGTCAATTGATGTCCTTTGAGAAATTAGTAACTAAATACTCTCTCTCTCATATTCACATTTTTTGCAATTTCTTCAGGTCAGACATTTCTTACAAGAATATTTCAGTAATTTTCCATATATACAAGACTCTGACCTGTTAGACATTATTTTAAAAAAGAACCCTTTAGTGAAAGGTTTTATTGGGAAAATTTATAATTTACTATTACAACAGGATAACTATCCTTTTCTTAAGATTAAGCAAGATTGGGAAAGAGAGCTTAACATGACTTTGATAACAGAGGATTGGTTGCGAATTTTGAAGCTGGTTAACTCTTCTTCGATTTGTGCCAGTCATTCTCTAATTCAATTTAAAATTGTACGTCGCTTTTATTTGACAAAGGAGAGATTGTCTAAAATAGTTCCTAATGTAAATAGTCAGTGTGATAGCTACATTGACACATATGTTTTGGTCATGTTCTGTATTGAAACAATTTTGGAAATATATTTTTTCTACTATTTCTAAAGCTTTAAAAATCAATTTACAACCTAATAAATTGACAGTTTTGTTTGGTATAATTCCTCAATATATTCACGGTATTTCTATATCAGACCAATACGTAATTGCATTTGTTACATTACTGGCTAGAAGGGCTATTTTATTAAAATGGAAAGAAGCCTCTGCTCCCACTTTGATACAATGGTTCTCTCAAGTGATCTTATGTCTTAGTTTGGAAAAAATTAGAAGTTGAACTTTTGATCCTAGATTTGACTTCGAGAAAAGGTGGGGTTCTTTTGCCCGTTACTATCATTTGATTTGAGTTAATAAAGATGGTCCTTTTCTGATGCTTGGGTATATGGATTTGGCTGGCGGATTGATTTCTTTTTTTTATGGAAGCTTTTATGGCGTATAGCTCCGGGTTTGTGCTCCAAATGGGGTTTTTTTTTCACATTTTTTTTTGTTATTAGGGTTTTTTTTCTGTTTTAGTTGGTAGGGGTTCTTTTTTTCTTTCTTTCTTTTTTCCATAAAAAAAGCTTTAACATTTTGTTATTTTTTATTATTATTGATATACTGTTCAGCTTGGTTGATAGTTTAACTCTTATTCTACATCTGGATATGTTTTGATTATTTTGATGTATTTTTCTCTGCTGTTGATTTTCAATAATAATTAATAAAAAGATTTAAAAAGAAGAGAAAGAAAAGAAATATATTCTGGATTAATTTGGCACGGGGGGGTGGGGGGAGGATGTAGCTGTAATTTTCAAACTGCTTTCATTCTCACACTTTGTTGTTCTGCTGAGCGTTGTGGGCATGCTATGTTGGTTTCTGGAAAGTATGGCGAAACTTGTGGATGCCTCCAGCGCATCTTTCAGTTGTGTTGGCTGTTAATGCAAATGACCTATTTCACTGTATGTATGTTTGATGCATATGTGATGATTGAATCAGAATCTGAATCACAGAGAGAATCAAAATGACTGCCGGGTACCAATCTCACCATGCTGCATCATACAGGGTGCTAGGGTTCATTCCTAAGAGACAGAATGAACTGCAGAGAAGTTACGGTGTATATATCAAACTTTGATTAGGCATTGTAATTGTCTGACGAGGCAGAGGCCGTGATCAGAAAGACAGTTCTCCCATGACAAGTCTATCCCATTACACTTCGGGTGTGCTGACACCTGCAATGCCCCCAAATGTGTGGGACACTCAACTGCAAATTTTGTGGCAGTGGGGATCTGCAATCATGCTCCTTCTATGAAAAAAAAATCTCTTTTTGATTGGCTGCCAGTGATTAGTGGTGTTCCTCAGGGGTCAGAGTTGGGACAGCTTCTTTTTACGTTGTATGTCAATGGATGATGGAAATGATGGCTTTGTGGTCAAGTTTGAGGACAGTACAATAGGTAGAGGGAGGGGTAGTGTTGAAGAAGCAGAGAGGGTACAGATGGACTTTGACAGATTCAGAGAATGGGCAAAGAAGTGGCAGATGGAATACAGTGTCGGGAAGCATATGGTCATGCACTTTGGTAGGAATAAAAGCATAGACTATTTTCTAGTCGGGGGGGGGGGAAATTCGGGATTCCCTAAAGGTTAATTGACAGGTTGAGTCGGTGGTGAGGAAGGCAAATACAATGTTAGAATTCATTTAGAGAGGATATAATGCTGAGGATAAAGCACTGGTGAGATCTCACCTGGAGTATTGTGAGCCCCTATTTGGAACATTGGGCCCCTTATTTAAAATAGGATTACATTCTCATTAATTGATCTGGGACAACCTGGGCTTGTGATCGATACCATATATAAATTTCAATGTTTCAATGCTTCAATAGTTCCATTTACTATCATAGAATATATACAGTTTACAACCTGAAATTCTGACCTCACGCAGGCATCCACAAACCCCAAAGAATGAATGACAGAAAAAAAATGTTAGAACCCCAAAGCCCCCTCCCCCGTCCCACACGCAAGCAGCAACAACGCGTCAACCTCCCCCTCACCCCCACCTACTTCAGCAGGAAGCATCATCTCCCACCACCGCCAAGTAAGCAACAGCAAAGCCCTCAAAGAGATACCATGATCTGCAGTCCAACAAAAACAATTGTTTACCTTATAATTTGACATGCTACAGTCTCTCTCTCTCCCTCCCTCTCCGCCTCTCTCTCTTTCTCACTAACAAGGGATAGAGAGGTGTCACCCATTCCACACTCATAGGGGAGACCAACAAACAGCCACTTCATTATTCGGAGGTCTTTTCTCTCTTTACGTGGGTTTGCACAATGGCGTAGAAGGTAGCACACTGTTGCACAGGTCCAATGACACAGGTTTGACCCTAATTTCCAATAATATCTGTGTGATTTTTGCATGTTCTCCTTGTACCCATCCAGGCCCAATCCAGTATGGAAAGTGTTACAAACCCCGTTGGTATCTTGTGACTGTCTTATGACCATGATGTAATGGTTTTGTGATGGTGGGGTGATGTAATTTTCCGCCAGTGCATGGTCACATGATGACCTGTTCTCAACAGGTATAAAGGAGACCCCTGGTGTGACGCAGTTAGTTTCAGTTGAGTTGTTGTTTGCTTCGTTAGTTACTCCGTTATGCTGCGTATTCGTCTCATGACGCAGTTTCGTTTTAAAATGGAGTTTTACTTTCTATTGTAAGGTAAAATCGTTGTGCTGGCAGTTTCACCAATTGCTGCCAGCTTTGTTGGTGTACCTTTGATTTACCTTTACAGTAGTATTGGAGAACGAAGACCTTACTAAAGGACGGGAACCTGAAGGATGGAATAAAGTTGGAGTCGTTTGGTGGTTTAATGAAGGATTGACCTTATTAAGTCCTCGTTCAGAAAAGTGACCTGTATCTGAGATAACTCCTGCAAGAGCAGGGAAGTTTGTGCAGTGTTCACTTGCCAGGAAAAGGTCAGTTCCTTTAAGTTGTTTTATTTCCTTCATCGTGAATCCTTTGCAGAATCGGCAGTAGCATCACGTCTTCGAAGAAATCTGTTCCCAGAGAAGTCTCTCCTTATTGACTGTGTAAATCACTTGGACTTTCAAATTTACCACTTTAAGAACTGTTTTCGAATTTACCCTTTTAAGAACTGTTCCAGAGTTGCCGTATAGCAGTTAACTTCCGGTTAAGTTAGTCGTTTGAATACTTTTCGCTATTGTTGAGCAGAGTTTAATAAATGCTTGTTTGTTTTTATAAAACCTGCTTCAATTGGTAATTTATTGTTGCTAATCACGTGACAAAAGATAGATTAATTGGCCACTGTAAATTGCCTGTCATTTTTAGCTGAGTGGTAGAATCTGAGGAAGTTGATTGGAAGGCAAAGGAAGTAAACTGGGATTAGTATTGGATTGGTATAAATGGATATTTGAGGGTTGATACAGACTTCGTGGGTCGAAAGGCCTATTTCTGCTATGTCACTCTACTAAGTGCAAAGTGTTAAGCACTTAGTTCTTTTCAAAGTGCTTAACACTTGGTTCTTTTCATAGCAACATGCCATTTTGATGGGCCAATGAAAATTTATAGGGTCAAAATATTTATATTGTTCTTGTAGGTCTACAGAATCAGGTCAGAAAAAGTGTATTACGACTGCTGAGCAAATATTTGACTGTGGTGCAGATAACTGACTGTGAGCTTGAGCATTAATTTAATATGAATAATGGGTCACCTTGCTAATTATGGAGACCTATTGCTGTAAATGATTCAAATAATGCTGTAAGTTCATGTCTATTCATAATAAAATGATAATTGATTGCTGTGCTGCATGACAGATGACTGACATTGCACAGCCTCAATTAAGTTAGAAAGCTAAGGCTTTATAAGGGATTGGTCAAACTACAGTTGTGAGCACCTTTTGGCCCCTTATAAAACCATAAGATAAGATACAGGTACAGAATTAGGCCATTTGGCCCATCGAGTCTGCTCTACCATTTCATCATGGCTGATCCATTTTTCCTCTCAGCCCCGATCTCCTGCCTTCCCTCTGTATTCCTTCATGCCCTGACCAATCAAGAATCTATTAACCTCTGCCTTAAATATACATAAAGACTTGGCCTCCACAGCCACCTGTGGCAATGAATTCCACAGTTGCACCACTCTCTGGCTAAAGAAATATCCTCCACAGCCCCTTTATTCTGAGGCTGTGCCCTCTGGTCTTAGACACTCCCACCATAGGAAACATTGGCCATTCACCATTTGATAGGTTTCAATTAGGTCAGCCCTCACTCTTCTGAATTCCAGTGAATACAGGCCCAGAGCTGTCAAACACTCTTCATATGACAAGCTGTTCAATCCTGGAATTATTTTCGTGAACCTCCTTTGAACCCTCTCCAGTTTCAGCATATCTTTTCTAAGTTAAGGGGCCAAAACTGCTTACAATATTCCAAGTAAGTCCTCACCAGTGCTTTATAAGGCCTTAACGTTACATCCTTGTTTTATATTCTAGTCCTCTTGAAATGAATGCTAGAAGATATTTAAAACAGCATGTGCTGACATTGGAGAGGCACCTAGGTCTTATGAACATGATCAATTAGACAACTCCTGTTGGATTGGATAGGTTGGGTTTGTTTTCCCTAGAGTAAAGTTACCTTCAGGGTACCTGATAGAAATATGGAAGATTATTGTAGGCATAGATACGGTAGATATAAACTTATTCCCATAGAAGAGGTGACAAAAACAGGAGGGCGTAGTTTAATCGTGAGAAGAAGGGCTTTTAAAAGGGATTTGAGGAGAAATCTCTCCTTCCTTTCCATTCCTGTTGAAGTACCTCAGCCCAAAATGCCAACCGTTTATTCCTTTCCATAAATGCTGTCTGACCTGGTGAGTTCCTCCATCATTTTCTGTTTGTTGATGAGAAGAAAACTTACAATACCGAGTCATTGATAACTGGAATGTAGCTGCTAGGGGAGATGATGTAAACAGACACAGTCACTATGTTTAGGATACACTGAGATAGACAATGAAATAGGAAAAACGTAGAAGGCTATGGTGCTAATGTGGGCGAATGGGATTAGTATAGGTGGGCAAAGAGTCTATGCTTATACAAGTTTATGACACGTGGAGGTTCAGTTATAGCCTGAAGGTTCATATACCCTGACCTCACATGCACTGGCATGAGAGCCTGCAGATGACTGAAGAATGACCAGCAGATTAAATGGGTTGACATTTGATGGTTAGATTTAGAATTTCAATGGGCACAACAGTCAAATCTCCCCACTGTCATAATGCATCTTTTTCTGGCATATGCTTACAATGAAAGGAAAATATATTGGAAATACTCAACAGTTCAGGCAGCACCTCTAGAGAGGCAATGCTACACGTCGATGGCCATTCATCAGTACGAGGAAAATTTGGAGAGCGAGCATTTTCAAGCTGCAGAGTATAGGGAGGGACAGAGAGAATAAAGGGAATGAAAGTGATCAGAAGATAAATAGGGATTAAATGTCAAAAGTGGTGGTGGTGCTGGCTGATACGGGATAGAGAAGGCTTGGTAATTATAATGCTTGCCCCTGTAAATAGAGGAAGATGTATTAGGTCAAAGCAGAGTAAAAATAAATGCTGCCACTGGAATAAAAGCGGATTCTGGAAAATCTCAACAAATCAGTTAGCATTAATTGAGAGAGAAAAAACAAGTTAATGTTACAGCTGGCGACTTTCGATCAAAATTGGCCAGACATGATACAAAACTGGAAAGGTTGGCTATCTGATATTGTTGAATTCAATGTTAAACCCTAAGGGCTTTAATATGCCTTTAAGGAAAATAGGCTGCAGTTCCCTGAGTTTATGCTGGGATTTGTTGAACTATAAAAGAGAATAAAGATAGAGAGATGAAAATATTTTTGTATTCTTGTCACTTTTATGATGTTGGATGTTAATTTACACAATGAAAGGTCCAAACACCAATGAGATAAACAATGGCTCAAGTTTTCTTTCTGCTTCCCAGTCACTTGCCTACTAAACTCACTCTTAACTTGATCAGATCTCATGACACAAATTTCCACAAAGAATTTACTCCTAACCCATCAGAAATACCAAGGGAATATTTTGATATCCAGTGAAGTCTTTTCCCCTGATGAAATGTCAAAGATCTTACAATACTGAATATTTATAAATATTGAGGAACTATGAAAATTTAAATAAAAACTTTAAAAAGTATTAAAACTCAAACATTTAAAACAAATTGAAGAACACACTTAAGAGCACCAGAAAATACTTAAAATGAGAGGTGACTTGATAGAGATGCACAAGATGATATGAGGCATAGGTCAAATTGTCATTATCCGGTCTGTGAAATCCGCATTCCGGTTCATTGTCCGGTCCATCCACTCCTTATTCCGGGTTTTCCTGTTTTCCCTTGTTCCATTGGGTGCCTTAGTTGAGGCACCTGATTCTCATTTTGGGCTGGCACATAAATACCTCTCAAACCAAGGATTCCCTGCTGAACTGTTCCCTTCCCTGCCCCATCTGAATCCCTGGCAGTTACCTTGGCAGTTTATCTCAACTGTTACTTCGGCACTAACCTTTGTCTGTAACCTTTGCCTGTAACCCCCACCTGCATCCTTGACTATATTACTGTCTAGTTTAACAGCCGGAGAGAGACCAGAGCCTTGCCATGCCAAGATAAGGAACTATCAATCGTTGAGTTTGGAACTGTCTCTTTGGGTCCCTGTGTTTAGTGTCCGTGTCAAAGAATAGTCCCGGCCCTAGGTACTGTTCCCAAGGAGGGGCCCTGACTCTGTGTAGAGCCCCGGCCCTAAGTCCTGTTCCCAAGGACGGGTCCTGGCTCTGTGTTCTGTGTACAAGTCCCAGCCCTATGTCCTGACCCCAAGGAAGGGTCCCGGCTCTGTGTTCTGTGTTCCGGTGCTCAAGTTCAAAGCTCTGTTCCTGTGTTCCAAGACCAAGTCTAGGTGCTGTGTTCCACCCCTTTACAAGTCTGAGCTTCGTGTCCTCGCCCAGTCCGGGAGTTCCTCGTCCAGCCCAGTGCTGGAGATTCCTCATCCTGTGCTGGATCGTCCCCATCCAAATCCTCAGCAATTTACCTCAGCAGTCATCCCAGCCCTGTGTCCTAGTAGGGATCCCGGCCCTGTGCTCCAAGGAGGAGTCCTGGCTCCGTACCCAAGAGCCTAACCAAGCCGAGTCCAAAAGCTGAGCCAAACCTAGTCCGAGATCCTCGTCCTGCCCTGGAAATCCCTCGTCTTGTCTAAGCCTAGTCCAAGAACCTCGTCCTGTCCAAGTCAAGGCTTTGTGTTCTCGTCCTGTGCAGGGTTTCCACGTCCAGTCCTGTAGCCACGTCTTGTCCTCGCCTAGATCTGGGGTCTGAGCTCGAGTCAAGACTCAGGTTCCGGGTCCCTGTCCAGTCTCCGACTCAGAGTCCTAGCCCAGGCTCCTAGTTCCAAGTTCCTTGTCCTGGTCCCGCTCTTCTAGTCTTAGCGCTAGCCCAGGCCCAGTGTCCTTGTCTCGTCCAGGGCCTGTGTCCATGTCCAGCGTCGTTTCTTCCTGACTCCCCTTGCTTTCTTGACAAACCTTGTCCTGTTCCTAGTACTTCAGTGTCTGTGTCTTGCATTTGGGTCCACTCCCAATGTCCCCTTATGACACAAATGGATAGGCAGGGACTTTTTCCCAGGGTATAAATGGCTAATATGAGGGGACATAATGTGAAAGTAATTGGAGGAAAGCACAGAGGGGATGTTGGAAGTGGCTTACAGAGAGAGTGGCCTGCCAGGAATAGTGGTAGAAGCAGATACATTAGGGGCATTTAAGAAACACTTAGACACATGGATTTTAGAAAAATGGAGGGCTATATGGGACAGATGGGTTAGATTGATCTTAGAGTAGGTCAAAAGGTTGGCACAATATTATGGGCCAAAGGGCCTATACTATGCTGTAATGTTCTTTGTTTTATAATTTACATCAAAACAATTAAATAAAACAATATTTCGATTACATCCTTTAAAATGAGTGGAGTTACAGAACTGTAGAAAACAGTATTTTCTACTGTAGAAAAATAGTTTAACTGCTGGGAGACTATTGAAGTTATGAGTGCAGTGGGAAATTAAACCCAAAGATTAATAAAATTAATTAATCTAATTAAACCCAAAGATGTAATATTAGAAAGCCCCAACAGTGGAGGGATGAAAATGTGGTTCACCTAGTTTTCAAAGAAGAGAACTTGGGGGAAAGAACTATGCGAGAACGAGATGTGGCTGATACAGGCGCGGGAAAGCGAGAGAAACGCAGCAAACTATTACAAACTAAAGATGTAAAACCGTTAAAAGTGGAACTCTTGGTGAGCACCTCTACCCTACTTACTTGAAAACCTCGGGGTGAAAACCCTGGAGGAGAAACAATAGTAATAAAAGATCTATGAAGCTACAGCCATAACGAGGCAATATCGGAGGAGACAAGTGTCCAAGATGTCTACCGTGTAACCAAGAATTAGTCCTGTTAAATCACACCAAGGGATCTGATGAGTTAAAACTTCACTGTTCCAAGTGTATAAAATTGTGTGTGAAGTATGTTCAGTCATGTTGTAACTGAGAAATGTTTGGAAATGACAATGTGATATTAAGTTATTTTGAAATAATAAATTTAAATGTGTATATAAACTTATGGATTGCAATCCTGTTGTATATAGGTCAGGTTTTTATTTGGGTATGTATTGCGAATCAACTTTCTGTGGATGATCAGCTATCTTATCCAACGAACCAAGGAACAAGATGGCGAGCCACCCAATATCGATGAACCAGCGCAGGAATGAATTGTTTCATGATGTAGAGGATTTAATACGGTTGGATCTATCAGTTTATTTTCATACAAAGGATCTGAATTTGATTTTCTGGAAGCACTGATTATTTTTGGAAAGACTTTGATAAGTTACTGAATGAGATTGATAAGTTACTGAACGAGATTTACTTTGATTAAAAGTTGTAATGTTGGAGAATTGTGAAAGGAGTTGAGTGTGTGAATGCTGAATTTCTAGACGTACTAACTGAAACTGAAGTTAACCATAATACTTAAAAATAGGGATTCAGTTAGTTTTCTAACTAACTAGGGATATAAAAAAAGGAAAGGTTGGTCTGTAAACCCTTACATAGGGAATAACACTAGATCTAATTAGTTAGAGAAATTGGAGTAATAGAGGTTATTCTAATGAGTCTCACTGATTCTAAAGAGGAATTTGGGTTTTGTTTGATATCTAGGATTTGGAGGCTAATCAGGATCTTGGAACTTTGAATTGTTCTTACTCATGTAAATATTTTGTATATATTGTTTTTCATAAACAAAACTTACCTGTAGAAGTGTGTGTTTTCTATTCACTGTCTCCTTCTGATATCTAGAGCTTCAGATGACCTACCAGCACCTAGTGTAGTACTATGTAATTTGATTTTCTCATAAGGAGTGTTGTGACCAGTCACATGAGATAAGACCAATGCTACACAGGTGTTACAACAGCATCAGATAACAGTCTAAATAAAAGTGGACTACAGCCATTGTGCACAGTCTCAACCTCTTGACTTCTGATCTCAATCTTTCTGGAATTTCACAGACAGCATTGGAATGGCCCATAATACTGTTCTGTTGTGTTTAAAAGGTGATAGACAATTTGTAAGCAAGGATGTGCCTGGCCTTTAGCAGCTTGCTTGGGGTGGGAGGAGGTCTAGCTAGCAGAAGGATTAGGAATCAGGAATTAAGTCAGGCAGATAAATGGCAGTTAGTGGCGAGGAAGAGGTCTAATAAATAAGATGGCATCTTTCTGCCACCCCTGTTACTTCTGACACCTGAATCTCCTCCATCAGGATCATCAATGCCATACACCCAGTCCCCGAGCCACCCTGAAACGTCTTTATATTGCAACCAGTTCATTCTATGGCTTACGGTGTGTTAATGATGTGTTTCCCTTTGGAAAGCTACATTTTCAGTTTCTGCTTGGCCTATCCTCGCGACTTAGTTCAGTTCTGTCAGCTGCCAGCAGTTAGCCTAGCAGCCATGATCTTTGCCTCAGCACCTTATAGGCACATACTAAATGATTATCTACAACACTATCAGCCGCAGTGGCATGTTGTGAATGAATGAATGGTGGGGGTGGGGGCAGGGTGGGTCAGTACTTCCAAAAGGTCAGAAGGACTTGATCAGAGTAGTGAAGAGCAGTGCATATAGGAGGCATATTCTTTGTACAAGAGGTATACTGGGAAGTTAAAATCAGGAGCTCCTGGCAGGATATTGTCATGTAGGTCTGTTTAAATTCAAGTTCAAGTTAAATTGTCATTTAACCATACATGAATACCTATGAATACAGCCAAATAAAACAGTGTTAATTCAGGGCCAAGGTGCGAAACACAGTACCAACAGCCATACACAGCACAACGTACATATAGCACATATTAAATATGGTCCTTGTCCGCGAGTCCATGAATTTTGCAGCAATCTGCAGACGAACACAATAGAGCTCGTCCTCCACCAAATGAACACTGGAGGACAGCAGTGACCCCAGCATGGTTGCCGCACCACACTGCCTCTGCCACCAGCTCTGTTGCCTCTCTCTCGGACAGTTGCAAACAGGCAACACCACAGCTTGAGGCCTAGTCCACACTATGACTGAGGCCACACAGCTCCTCTGGCATTGCTCCTGCCAACAAACCAGTGAAATGGACTTGCAGCATTCCACATTCCTAATATCCAACAGGATCTTGCGATCACAGGAAAAGTGACTAGGACTCATTGTTGATTACACTCCGCCTTTGTGCACTGGCTCCAAGCCTCCTTGTAGTAGGCAGCAACACGGTCTACACTAAGCCCAACTCCTCAGTTTCTCCACTGATGAGCAAATTGCTTACGGCTAGACCCACATTACTTGAAGTTCCTGATGTCCAGCAGGGTCTTGCAAACGTTAAAGATACGTTTAACAAAGTTAATAATATTTTAGGTTGGCCCCGTATGCCGCGGTGTCTGAGCACACTGCCACCTTACCAGAAGGAATCTGTCCATCCCATTGGAAGGGCAAAGTTTGAGGTTCCATGGGTCACTAATCCCAGTCAGAGCAATTGTTACGTACCCCGTAACTGGGTTGCCAAACCAGCAGAAATGGATCACTCAGTTGGAGTCTGGATTACTAGAACTAAGAAAGTTTTATTAAAGAAACAAGCAACACAGTAATCGAAAGGATAATAAATGCAACAGTTCAGCAATGATAAACACACATGTGCACAGAATCAAGCTCTATCGTTGTCTAGGGGTAAATGACCAATTTCAAAGTGACACAAAAGTCCAGTTCGATTTAATAGTTCAGTTCGCAGTACTCGTTGCCATGGCGATGGACAACGTGGGGGGGGGGAGGGAGAGAGAGTACGGGAACGACTGATCATTCAGAAACGGCTTCCACTCACAGACTGGCGATGTTGCTCACAAGCAGCTTTCGGGCGGGTCCTTTGTGATGTCACCTGAGGTCACCGACTGTGACCCCTCCTCCAGATGCGGTCGATCCTCTGCAGTGAACTCGGCACCCAAGCAAGGGTGGACACAGACCGGGTTCCCGCTGATCGTACCTTTCCACCCTGTGCGTTTAAGGTCCGGTACGTCCCACCGACTCGTGAGAGGCGCACCGCTTCCAGGGTCTCGTTACCTCGGGTGTCGTGTGTGTGCCTTAGCGAACCTGTCCCTTTTTATCCCCCTGCTGGGGTATCGCCTGTCCATCACTTCAAACAGTTCAGGGTTCAAAGGGGGAGCCGCTCCAGACAGCTCTCTCTCTCCCGTCCCTTCATTACACATCTCCAGATGCTGCTTCATTGTCCCTTATCTCTCCTTCCCCTGAGGACAGGTGGCAGACCAACTGCTGATCTCACAGGACAGCTAACATCTATGTGTATTCTTGTCACACTTCCCCCACTTTAAGGATTTTTACCGGGAGGTAAAAATTACAAACATGAATACATTATTTGATACACACAAATATACATCGTTATCAGGTATTTGGCTAATACAGAGAATTTGAAGTTGTCAACACCTTGACAGACAGTCATCACATTTTCTGTTCCTTTTATAGGTGTTATTAATAATCCCTTAGACCAGGCTCCAACTCAGCAAACCTCATAGTGGCCAAAAACACTGATGAATTTCGATCAATGTAACCTCTCATTTGGTTTTGTCCCGGACCACAATAACAAGGGTCGTCCCATTCCGACTCAGTTTTCTCTCGCAAGGGCTTAGTAGGAGGGGGAGGGGTAGTGACCGCAGAGTTATTGCAAAACTTCCTACAGTACCCCATCTTCTCCAAGAGCCTTCTGAGGGCCCTCTTGTCTGTCGGGGTTGGGAGGTCAGCGATAGCCTGCACTGTAGCTTGCATCGCTGCCAGCTGCTCCTGTGTCACCACAATTCCCAGGTAAGTGACCCTTGTGTGGCCGAATTCATTTTCTTCAAGGTTCACTATCAAGCTGGCTTCAGACAGCCGTATTAAATTGCCAATACACACCTCTGTGTTCATCAGCCCTTTAGTCACTGAATTACTCATTATATATGAATGTTGTTTGCTAGGCTACCCTATTCTAACAGACATCACCCAACGTCCCAGTTCTTTGCATCGCCTCGGGACAATCAAGCACACAGGTGCGAGTCGTTTAATTACTTCTGCTAAAGATTCGCTTTGTTCGGGGATTAAGGGAGAGACCATATCAGTAGACCTGGCCAAAACAATAGCCTTCTCCCATCTGATCGATCCCATACTAATCTTTTCAAAATGGTTTTTTTCTCTTATCAGGGGGCCCCTAGCTTCATTGATTTCCACGCTAACCCCGACTAGGTTTGTTAGCATATCAAAAGCCGGTGGCCGTCTCAGTTCGCGTCGGTCATGATCAATAACATTCTTCCCCCTGGGCAGCCAGTAAACCTCTTTCATGATTCCACCAACTGTTTCCTCCAGCACCGCAAAATGTCCACCGGGGGGTACCTCGTGGGCCATGTTAAAAACCTCTCCCCATAACTCTTTTGCACCACCCCCCACTCCTCATCTGCGGGTACTGTACTTGATTTCCCTTTTTTCCTTAGCATTTCCTCCTCCACACAATAGCCTACTAGTTCCCTTGTCAAGTCTGTGTCAGAGAGAGCTGTCTCTGCCGAAACCATCAGCCCCTCGTCTCGCTCCTGCGTCTGCACAAATTCTTTCCTGGCTACTGCTACGTCTGTCCCAGCTCCCTCACTACCTCTTGTCTCACTACACTGCTTTTCATTTTCTACCCCCGTACAAGACTGGTAGAAACGTTTCAGCTAAATTCACCACCGCAGCTAAATTCACTACCGCAGCCCCGTGATGAACCTGTGAGTCTGTGGGCGGGGCCTCACTGCTGGCAGGCTGACCTGTCAATCTCACGACTGGGAACACGATTCCCCCGGCGATGTCATTACCGAGAAAGACTTCCACGCCTTTCATCGGTAATTCGGACCTCACCCCGATCGTGACTAGTCCAGAGACCAGGTTGCTTTGTAAGTGTATCTGGTGCAAAGGGACTGACTCTGTCCCTTCCCCAACACCTTTGACCTCTACCTCCCCAGTCTGAGTTTCTGAGCTAAACTCTAATACACGCTTCAGTATTAGTGACTGACACGCTCCCGTGTCTCTCCAGATCCGCACTGGAACTGGTTTTAACCCCTCTTTCACTGACACCAATCCGGCCGACACAATCCGACACAATCCAACCTCTCGCGCCCTTCCTGGATTTTGGCAGATCTGACCGTCCCTAGCGGTTCGCTTAACAGCTCGATACAGCCATTCAAAATTTCCGCTTTTCCTTTCCCCGTCTCCTTCCTTGGGGCAAAGCACCTGGACGCAGTGTCCGACTTTCCCGCAATTATAACAGACGATCCCAGGAGACTTCCTACCAGACTGCTCCCGGTCTACCTTATCCTTTTCACTAGTCCCCGGCTTACTTTCTGACTTTTCCGGCGGACTCTCCCCGCCGTCCTGACTACCCTTCTGGTAGCCTTTACTCGGGTCAAACTTCATTTTATGCGCCAACGCATACTCATCCGCTAACTTAGCAGTTGCGGCTAACGTGGCTGCCTCTTTCTCATCGAGATAGGGTCTCATACCCTCAGGGGCACAACCTTTAAACTGCTCAATCAGGATCAGCTGTAGCAGTCTGTCATAATCCCCCTCTACCCCCTTTGAGGCGCACCAACGCTCACAACATGTCTGCATCTCACGGGCAAACTCCAAATATGTGCGGTCCCGCTGCTTCCTCGCATTCCGGAACCTCTGCCGGTATGTCTCCGGGACCAACTCATAAATCCTGAGGATGGCCTCTTTTACCACCTCATATCTCTGGGCATCTTCCGCGGACAAAGTGGAGTAAGCTTCTTGGGCTTTCCCTTTCAGTACACTCTGAAGTAACACAGCCCACTTATCCCTCGGCCATTCCTGACTTATAGCCACTTTTTCGAAGTGGAGAAAGTACCGATCCACGTCGGTATCGTCAAATGGGGGAACCAGCCTAACCTCGTGGATCGCCCGGAACCCTCCACCTTGGTTCGGCACGAGCCCCTGCTCGGCCCTTATCTTTAACTTCTCCAGCTCAAATTCCCTTTCCCTCTGTTTCCCTCTCTCTTCTCGCTCCCATTGCCTCTCTTTCTCCTCTCTCTCCAACTGTCTCTCTCTCCTTCTCTTCTCGCTCCAACTGTCGTACCCGGAACTCGTGCTCGAGTCTCAGTTTTTCAAGCTGTACCTGTACCGCGTCTCCAGCAGGTTTTTCAATAGACACCACCCCCAGCTCACCTTGGGGAAACACACCCTTAGATACATAGTGCTCTACAATAGCTCTGTGTATCTCCTCTCTCCTCATTGTCGACTTCACCTTAGCAAGATTCAACCGTTTGGCCACAGCTACCAATTCCGATTTCCTGGCATCCTCTAATGCCTCCAAGGTTGGCGCCTTTATAAATTCCTCAGCCTCCATTTCTGCTGTTTGTCTTTTCTTTCTTTCGGGAATTTTAACCCAATCAATTTACTCTGTCCCAAATTTAGCGTTCAAACTCCCGGACGAACCCCCACTTATGTTACGTACCCTGTAACTGGGTTGCCAAACCAACAGAAATGGATCAACTCAGTTGGAGTCTGGATTACTAGAACTAAGAAAGTTTTATTAAAGAAACAAGCAACACAGTAATCGAAAGGATAATAAATGCAACAGTTCAGCAATGATAAACACACATGTGCACAGAATTAAGATAACAGCATCAATCAAGCTCTATCGTTGTCTAGGGGTAAATGACCAATTTCAAAGTGACACAAAAGTCCAGTTCGATTTAATAGTTCAGTTCGCAGTAATCGCTGCCATGGTGATGGACAACATGGGGGGAGAGAGAGAGAGAGAGAACGGGAACGACTGATCATTCAGACACGGCTTCCACTCACAGACCGGCGATATGGCTCACAAGCAGCTTTCGGGCAGGTCCTTTGTGATGTCACCTGAGGTCACCAACTGTGACCCCTCCTCCAGATGCGGTCGATCCTCTGCAGTGAACCCGGCACCCAAGCAAGGGTGGACACACACCGGGTTCCCGCTGATCGTACCTTTCCACCCTGTGCGTTTAAGGTCCAGTACGTCCCACCGACTCGTGAGAGGCGCACCGCTTCCAGGGTCTCGTTACCTCGGGTGTCGTGTGTATGCCTTAGCGAACCTGTCCCTTTTTATCCCCCTGCTGGGGTATCACCTGTCCATCACTTCAAACAATTCAGGGTTCAAAGGGGGAGCCGCTCCAGACAGCTCTTTCTCTCCCGTCCCTTCATTACACATCTCCAGATGCTGCTTCATTGTCCCTTATCTCTCCTTCCCCTGAGGACAGGTGGCAGACCAACTGCTGATCTCACAGGACAGCTAACATCTATGTGTATTCTCGTCACACAATGACTACAGTTTGATTGCTGGCCCTTTAAATGCAACAATTCATGGGGGAATTGAAGTTAATGAAACCTGATTATTCAGTGAATACATCAAAACGGTTACCTTTCTGATGACTGAGGTAAAAGTAAGCTGATTTTTGGTATAGTTATTGGTGTAGAGCTAAACAGGTGATAAACAGACCGTTCGGCCCATCATGTCCATGATGACCATCAAGAACCTTTCTATTCTTATCCCATTTACTACGTACTACTGTTAATGTCATTTGGCGGAGATAACAAATAAAGGTCCTACCTTAAATATGAAGCTAGTGGAAAACACAGAAGCTGAATTTCCAGAAATATCTTTATATTAAAATATCCGAAAGTGTTCACAATCTGGTGGGTTACACCAGCCTTCACAGCTACAAGGTACTAGGGAAGGATAGTTAATTTGTTCACTACTAACACATGTACTGAGGTACAGTGAAAAATTTAGTTTTACATGCCATTCGTGCAGATCATTTCACCACATCAGTACATTGAGGTCATTCAAGTGGAAAGCAGGGATTGGATGCAGAAAGTAGTGTATAAAGTGTCAATTTTGCAGAATTGCAGATTATGCAGATTGAGAAACTGACCTGCAAAGTAAAGTTATAAGTTGATCAGACAACTGTTCTGAGTCCAGAGCCAGTGGAGGTTAGTCCATTATGAGTAGTCCTAAGTCAAATGCAATACGCAGGCAGTGACTTGGCATTTATGGAACATTGACTATTCCCCAACTTCAGCAGTAGGTAGTTCAGGGGAGGAGATGGTAATTGTTTGAACAGTGGGAAAAAGTCAGTCTGCAAAGGAAGTAAGGCCACCACCAACAAGATGAGATGAAGAAGGCTCAGCTCAGAGTGTGGTAGCTAGGTAATAACATCTGAGGCTGGCACAGGAAAAATCAATGGAGAAGATGAAACTATGTGTGTTACTGGGAAGCACTCAGTGTCTTCAAGATCATGTTAGGTACATAATTGCTGAATGGACTGAATGAAGACAGAGTGAACTGGATGAATTGGAACATGAAGACAATTTCACCAGTTCTGAATTTCCCATGTGATGAAATGGAAAGGATGGACTTCCTAATACCAGACCCATACAGTGTAACCTGAGTGTGCAAAATGGACTGACATGGTTAAAGCAAACACTGAAAGCCTTGGAGGTGATCCAGGGAGGGAAAATCAAAGGAGACAACATTATGACTTCAAAATGGATAAAAAGAAGGAGCATGTCGAGAGTGGGAGTTGGGATGTAAGATGGCAAGACAGCAACCACATAAAGATAGAGTCTCTAGGCATAACAGGCTACAACCAACTCTTGGCTAATGGAGAAGTAGAGAGGGACTCAGTTGTTGGCATGAACCTTGGGCACAGAAGTACCAGTCTCTGTTCTGCATGACTCTCTGTGACACTTGAGAAGAAACAGAAGTAGAAACTATTTTGAGTGAGTTCATGGAATCCCCAGTGTAATGGCAATTCTGATAAGACCATAAGGCATAAGGTAAAGGAGCAGAATTGGGCCATTCAGCCCATCAGGTCTGCTCTGCCATTCCATCATGGCTGCTTTATTATCCTTCACAACCCTATTCCCCTGCCTTCCCTCTGTAAGCCTTGACACCCTCACTAATCGAGAACCTATCAATCTCCAGTTTAAATATACTCAATGACTTGGCCTCCATAACCATCCATTGCAATGAATTCTACAGATTCCCCACCTCTGGATAAAGAAATTCCTTCTCATCTCAAGTCTAAATGGATGTCCCTCTATTCTGTGGCTGTGCCTTTTAGTCCTAGATTCAGCCACGATAGGAAACATCTTCTCCGCATCCACTCCATCAAGGCCTTTCAATATTCGACAGGTTTCAATGACATCACCCCTCATTCTTCCAAATTCCATTGAGTACAGGTCCAGAGCCATCAAATGCTCCTCAGTGTTAACACTTTCATTCCCGGGATCGTTCTCATGAATCTACTCTGGACCCTCTCCAATGCTAGCACTTCCTTTCTTAGATAAGGGACCCAACACTGCTCACAGTACTCCATAGTCTGACCAATGCCTTACAAAGCCTCAGCATTACACCCTTGCTCTTATTTTCTAGTCCTCCAGGAATGACTGCTAACATTGCATTCCTCACCACCAACTTAACCTGCAAGTTAGCCTTTAGGAAATCCACACAAGGATTTTCAAGTCCTTTTGCACCTCTGATGTTTGAATCTTCTCTCTATTTAGAAAATAGTCCACGTCTTTATTCCTTCTACCAAAGTGCATAACCATACACTTCCCTACACTAGATTCTATCTGCCACTTCTTTGCCCATTCTTCCATTCTGTCCAAGTCCTTCTGCAGACTCCCTGATTCCTTAACACTAACTGCTCCTCCACCTACCTTTGTATCATCTGAAAACTTGACCACAAAGCCATCAATTCCTTCATCTAAATCATTGACATACAATATAAAAAATGTGGCCCCAATACTGACACCTGCAGAACATCACTAGTCATTGGCAGTGAACCAGAATAGGGCCCCTTTATTCCCATTGTTTGCCTCTTGCCAGTCAGCCAATCTTCTATCCATGCTAGTAACTTTCCTGTAATACCATAGGCTCTTACCTTGTTAAACAGCCTCATGTGCAATCACTTTGTCAAAGGCCTTCTGAAAATCCAAGTGAATAACATCCACTGACTCTCCTTTGTCTATCCTGCACGTTATTTCCTCAAAGAATTCCAACAAATTTGTCAGACAAGATTTTGCCCGACCATGCTGACTTTGGCTAACTTTATCATGTGCCCTCCAAGTACCCTGAAAACACATCCTTAATAGTGGACTCCAACATCTTCACAACTATTGAAGTCAGGCTAACTGGCCTATAATTCCTTTTCTTCTGCCTCCCTCCCTTCTTGAAGAGTGGAGTGACATCTGCAAATTTCCATCCCTCCGGAGCCATACCAGAATCTAGTGATTCTTGAAAGATCATTATTGATGCCTCCACAATCACTTCAGCTTCCTCTTTCAAAACCCTGGGTTGTAGTCCATCCTGTCCAGGTGATTTATCTAAGTTCAGACTATTCAGCTTTCCAAGTACCTTTTCCTTAGTAACAGCAACTAGCCTCACTTCTGAACCCTAACACTCTCAAATTTTTGGCATACTGCTCATGTCTTCCACAGTGAAGACTGATGCAAAAACTTAATAAGTTCATCTGCCGTTTCTTCGTCCCCGATGACTACCTCTATAGCATCATTTTTCAGCAGGCTAATATACATCCTCATCTCTCTTTTGTTCTTCATATATCTGAATAAACTTTTGGTAAACTTTTTTATATTATTAGCTAGCTTACCTTCGTATTTCATCTTTTCTCTCCTTATTTTTTTTAGTTGCCTTCTGTTATTTTTTAAAAGCTTCCCAATCCTCTATCTTCCCACTAAGTTTTGCTCTATTATATGCTCTCTCTTTTGCTTTTATGCTGTCATTGATTTCTTTTGTCAGCCACGGTTGCCTCACCCTTCCTTTAGAATACTTATTCATCTTTGAGCGTACCTATCCTGTGCCTTCCAAATCGCCCCCAGGAACTCTAGCCATTGCTATTCAGCTGTCATGCCTGATAGCCCATTGTAATCAACTTTATCCAGCTCCTTTCTCATGCCTCTGTAATTCGCTTTACTCCACTAGAATATTAATACATCTGACATAAGTTTCTCCTTCTCAAACTGCAAATGAATTCTATCATGTTAAGATCACTACCTTCTTTACCTTAAGCTCCAAATCAAATCTGTTTCATTACTCAATACATAACCCAGAATTGTCTTTCCTCCAGTGGGCTCAACCACAAGTTGCTCTAAAAAGCAATCTCATAGACATTCCACAAATTCCCTCTCTTGGAATCGAACACCAGCCTGATTTTCTGCATGTTGAAATCCTCCATCACTATCATAACATTGCCCTTTATACATTTCTTTTCTATCTCCCATTGTAATTTGTAACAGTGCTTCCTAGCTACTGTTCAGAGGCCTGTATTTAACTCCCATAGGGGTCTTTTTACCCATGCCAGTCTCTAACTGTGCTACAAGATCACCGACCTTATTCCATATACTGCATACATTCAACTATAGCGATTAGTCCTGTATTCATCACTGTTTTTGCCCTCATGTTATTTTTACCACTTTTACTGCTGTACCATTGAGAGCATACTCACCAGCTGGCAATTGTCCTGTATCGGACCGCAAAGCACTCCAGCGTGTGGTGAAAACTGCCCAGCAGATTATCGGCATCCAATTGTCCACCATTAAGAACATCTACCATAAACGCTGCCTGGGCAGGGCGAAAAGCATTATCAGGGATGCATCTCACCCTAACCATGGACTTTTTACCCTCCTCCCATCCGGTAGGCGCTACAGGAGCCTCCGCTCCCACACCAGCAGGCACAGGAAGAGCTTCTTCCCTGAGGCTGTGACCCTGCTGAACATCACATCACAGCGCTAAGCAGTATTGCATCCGTATTGTACTGTCTCAGTACATTTATATTTGGGTGCTGTAGCACTTCTTTTATTTGCAGTTATTTTGTAAATAACACTATTCTTTGCATTTCTGGTCAGATGCTAAACGCATTTCATTGGCTTTGTATCTGTACTCAGCACAATGACAATAAAGTTGAATCTAATCTAATCTAATGTTATACTTCAACTCATCCCACTGACTGCAATTTTGCCCTATCATCTGTCAGTCCTTCCTTACAGTCTCGCTACACAATGCACCGACTTATATACCATCTGCCCCATCCTCAGCCCTATCACTCCAATTTCCATCCCCCTGCCAAATTAGTTTAAACCCTCCCCAACAGCTCTAACAATCCTGCCCGCAAGGATATTTGACCCCCTTGGGTTCCGGAATAACACGTTCTGCTTTTTCAGGTTATACTTTCCCCAGAAGTAGAATGGAGTTACTATCATCATTAATATGAGTCATTTCCTATGTTAAATGTTAAGTAAGCTCTTTAGTATTTAGAACATGCAACACAGGTATTAATAGCTATGAAGTTAATAATGTTAATGCATTGATTACAGGACCAGATGTGTATGAAACATCACTGAAAATTGATACATTGCAATTTTTTGTGATTAGAATGGAAATTTCAGAAATGTTAGGTACAGTTCATAATTAACAGTCTGGTAGGAGAGAAGACTAAATACTGAATTGATTTGCAATTAGTCATATTTATGATTCTGTATAATATACCTCTTTAAATAATTGTATAATATACTTGTTAATACATTCATTAATGTAAATAGTTATCTGAATGTAATTTTATGTATATAAATATAAGAGTTTTTTTAACAAGGGAAGTAGTACAGTACATATATGCAAATACGTTTCAAAGAAGAGAACACTCCATGTGATATGGTCTTGATATATTGTTGAAAATTGGGTGTCTTCAATCAAGAATTGATTGACACCTACAGCTGGATGCTGTTTATTGATTACAGCTCAGCATTGAACACCTTCATAACCTCAGTACTAATCAACAAGCTTCAAAACATGGGCCTCTGTACCTTCCCCTGCAATTGGATCCTTGACTTCCTCATTGGGAGAACACAGGCAGTGCAGATCAGAAATAACATCCCCTCACTGACAATCAACACTGGCTAATTTCAAGGATGTGTGCTTAACCCACTGTTCTACTCGTAAATACCGTCTATAAATTTGCCAATATCACAACTGTTGTTGACAAAATCTCAGATGGGGTCGAGGAGGTGTACAGGAGTGAGGTAGATCAGATGGTTGAGTGGTATCCCAATAACAACCTTGCGTTCAGTGTCAGGAAGACCAAGGAGTTGATTGTTGACATCAGAAAGGAGAAGTCGAGGGAACATGCACCGGCCCGAAGGGATCAGCAGTGGAAAAGGTGAGCAGTTTCAAGTTCCTATATGTTAACATCTCTGAAAATCTATTCTGGGCCCAACTTACTGACATAATTACAAAGAGGGCATGTTAGCGGCTGTACTTCATTCGGAATTTGAGAAGATTTGATATGGCACCAAAGAATCTAGTAAATTTCTACAGCTGTACTGTGGGGAACATTTTAACTGGTTGGTTATATATATCTTACTGTAATTTATAGTTGTGTATTGGAAGCCAGCTGAGGACGAACCAATAGACAACCTCTTCGGAGTATGTACATCATGCTCCACTCGAGTGATTACACTGCTCCTACAATTGCACTGTACTGCTGCCGCAAAACAACAAATTTTACAACATACAGTGTGTCAGTAATGTTACATCTAATTCTCATTCCGATTCAGGAAGCTATACCTTTGTTACATCGTTGGTCTTTTTAAAGAAACAATGGACATTTAAAGAAAGTGGTATTAGAATCCAATTTACCTGCCAGAACAATCCTGTCAAAGAGGCTAGATTGAAACACTTGGCAGGTCTGGCAGCATTTGTTCTGACTCTATAATTCTGTTTCTCTTTCTACAGACACCTGGTAAAGTTCAAAAAGTTCAAATTAAACTTATTACCAGTGTAGATATATGTCACCAAATACAACCCTGTGATTCATTTTCCTGCAGGCATACACACTAAATCCAAGAAACACTTTAGACTCAGTGGAAGACCACCCCTAACAGGACAGACAAATAACCAATGTGCAGAAGACAACAAACTGTTCAAATACAAAGGAAAAAACTGTTCTACTGATAGGGACATCGATTGATCTCCTGTTTATATTTTCACCAATGAGGATTCCCATTACTCACAGTTTTAGCGTGCTTTTTCCACTTGCCATGTTAATTATTCCGTGTCTTCCCAAACACATTGAATTTCTTGAGGCTGGTACAATTTCAGTGCTGCAGTCCGGTTTCTATTCAGTACTTAGCTGACTTCCTGGGAGTTCATTACATGTTTGATTTGATCCACCGGAGGAGAAAGGAAACTTTTCATGTACCCAACAGCAAAATATAATCAACAGATTTCTAATCCACAAAGCCACCCAGTCCATTTCTCCTAAAGCTGAATATTGAATTATTGTTGCTCATCTGACAGCTTTTAGGTGTTTTGACAGAGAAGCTGTATTTTAGTGACATTCTGGATTGCTCACTGAAATAGGAATTGTACCCAGAGCATTAGATAAATCAGGGAAACGGACCAATTTCTCACTGAAGCAAATATAATGAGAAATGCAATGAAATCTGCCATTGAAAGCTACATATGCACGAGGGATATATGCAGTTTTTACAAAGGTTCAGAACTGGAATTAGTCCAAGTGCCATCAATGGAACTCACAAACATGAAGTAAAGTATTCAAGTTACTAAATTACTAAAAGAATGAGAATAGACAAGCTGGCTCCTTACTATCTGCCTTATCAGTTGTAGATATTATCTGTAATTCTTTTCCTTATCTTTACTCCCAATAGTGCTTTTTGATATTAGATTATGAAGACACTCAGTCCTCGTTTATTGTCATTTAGAAATGCATGCATTAAACAATGATACAATGTTCCTCCGGTATGATATCACAGAAACAAAAGACAGACCAAAACTAAAACTGACAAAAACCACATAATTATAACATATAGTTACAACAGTGCAAAGCAATACCGTAATTTGATAAGAGCAGACCATGGGCACGGTAAAAAAAAGTCTCAAAGTCCCGATAGCCCCAGCATCTCACGCAGGCGGTAGAAGGGAGAAACTCTCCCTGTCATGACCTTCCAGCACTGCAAACTTGCTGATGCAGCATCCTGGAAGCACCCAACCACAGTCCGACTCTGAGTCCGTCCGATATCAGGGAATTCTTTCTTTTAATTGTAATTTTTCTGAAAATTATAAACTGTTTTGTTGGATCATTAATAAGTCTGTTAAAGATCAGTAGTTAACATTGCAGAGGAACTCGAGCTTGAGATATAACAGATTTCATCTGGAAGGTCATCAAGACAAGTAGCGAACATTTACACACACATGGATTGAGTTCCCACTCCTCTTTTCTTACCACACCTCTACTCTTACTTGCCTTCCTCCCGTTCAGAGCAAGAACAGAGTTCCTCTGTGTTGTGTATGTAATATTTCAGTAATATTTGATTAATCTTGTAAATGTGTCGTTGGTTAAGCATTCTTGTTCATTTAAATAATTCGCTACAGGTTGTATGTAAAACCACGTGAATTGCATACGTCATCACGCAACCATGTGATAAGTGTATGCCTTGCTTAAAATAAACACAAAGCCAGACTCACGTTTCAGGCTTGCGTGTCTTCCTTTGAATTAGTTTAATGTTTTGAAGACACAAAGAGCTTTTCACACTGGTCTCACTTTCTACCCCACAAGTCTGCATTCAACAGGCCATCCTTCACAAGTTCTGCCAACTTCAGCAATGTCGATTTCCATACTCTCTTATAGTGCAGGATGCCATTCATTTCATAAATCCATGCCAGGTCACAGAATAATCTCAAACCACCACTAATTTTCACAGTAACCTCCTCTGCCCACATTATGATCCACTCATCCCACACTCTACTGCTCAGCTACTCACCAGGGGTAAATTATGGCAGCCAGTTAACCTACTTTCCTGCATGTCTTTGATGTGTGGAAAGAAACAGGAGCACCCGAAGGAAGCCCAAGCAGTCAGAGGGAAGATGTGCAAACTCCAGAGAGCACCAGAAGTCAGGATGGAATCCCGATCACGGGAGCTGTAAGCCAGCAAGCTTGTTTTCTCTCTCCATTAGCACAGCTTGACCTGTTGAGCATGCCCTAGTGCCTTGTCATTGGCAACACCTAACACAGAGAAAGAAGAATAATCACCCTCCAACAACCCCATTAACTCATTTGATCTGCTCTCACCATATCATGGATGTTTCCCTTGCCCCATTGACCACTCCCATCAACATCGAACCATCTTTTTTGTTTATCTCTTTGCCCGTTCTGATGATATGTCTCCAACCTGAGAAAGAAACTCTGTTTCTCTTTCCTCAGCCACAGCCTGTCCTGATGAGTATTGCCAACATTTTCTGTCTTCTTTCTTTTTTCCAGCATCTTTTTGTCTTTTACAGAAAATATTGATGGTCTAGTGTGTTGGGCAGAAAAATGGTGAATGGAATTTATCTACTTCCAGATATTTAACAAGGCAAGGGAAGATTTTGACAATTAGTGGGAGGATCGAGTGACAGAGCAAAAACAGAGCTTTTGGAATGTCTGTTCTCAGATATAATAAATAGCAGTGCAGCTTAATATAGCAGTCAAAAGAAAGAGATCCTGCAGTTGCTGTAAATCCAGAGGAACACACACAAAATGCTGGAGGAGCATAGCACAGCAGGCAACATCTATGGAGAGGAATAAAGGATCACTGTTTTGGGCTGAGACCTTTCATCAGGACTGGGGAGAAAGGGGATGGAAGCCAGAATAAGAAGGTGGGGTGGGGGGGGGGGGGTGGGGAATGAACACAAACTGGAAGGTGATCAGGGTGAGGGTGAAGGGAGGGAAGATGAAGTAAGAAGCACTGAGGTGATAAAATGCTGAAGAAGGAGGAATCTGACAGGAGAGGAGAGTGGACCATGCAAGAAAGGGAAGAAGAAGGGGCACCAGGGGGTAGGGGTGATATCTCATTATGTTTGGGTAGCTTCCAATCCGATGGTATGAACATTGACTTTTCCACCTTTCTATAATTTCTCTTCCCCCTCTTCTCTCCTTTTCCATTCTCGATTCTGGCCCCCCCTTATCCCTTTTCTTCTCGCCACTTGCCTACAACAACCTTTCCCCCCAGTCCCCTTCCTCCTTCCCTTCCCTTCACCTATCACCTTCCAGCTTGTACTTCTTCCTCTCGCCCCCACCATCTTATTCTGGCTACTTGGGCGGTTGGTGTGCAAGCACACTCAGGTCCCTCTGTACCTCTTAATTGCGGGCAGCATTACCTGACAGCTCTAGCAGCCTGAGTTCAATCCTGACCTCTGGCGCTGTCTGTGTGGAGTTAGCATGCAATCACTGTGACTGTGTGGGCTTCCTGTGGGTGTTCCAGTTTCTACCTACTTCCCAGAGACGTATAGGCTTGCAAATTTTAAATTGTCCTTAAAAAACCCATAAGTTGTCACTAGTGTGTAGCGAGTGGTAGAATTTGGGGGTAGATGATGGAATTATGAGGAGAATAAAAAATTGACATAAAGTATGATGAGTATAACTGGGTGCTTGATGGTTGGTATGAATTTGGTAGGCTGAAGACCCTAGTTTCCTGCTGTATGCCTCCATGATGCTACATCTTCTATGGTTGAAGTCTGCGTAGCTTGAAACAATGAAACTCATCCCAAAGTTACGCCATCAACACCCAACCAAAAGCATGCTGAAAATATCCAGTTCTTGAAAGACCCCAGCAAAGAATGGCATAGTAGTGTAGCAGCTAGCATAACGCTATTACTGCGCCAGTGATCTGGGTTCGGTTCCTGTGACCGTGTGGGTTTCCTTCGGGCCTTCTGGCTTCCTCCCACATTCCAGAGGCAAACAGGTCGCTGGGCTAATTGCTCACATGAGTGTAAATAGTGGCAGGGGCTTGATAGGCCTGAAGAGCCTGTGACCAAGCTGTAACTCTACTTCGACACTGAGTCTGGTTCTGTGGTTCCAAAGGAAAGGGGAAGAAGGGGAGAGCAGTAGTGATAAGGGATTCACTCCCTTGGGAGACAGACAGGATATTCCGTGGACAGGAATGAGACTCCTAGATGGTATGTTGCCTCCCAGGTGTCAGGACCAGGGACTCATATTGAGTCCATAACATTCTTGGGCTTAGCAGCCAAAGTCATGGTACCGATGACATAGGCAGGAAGAGTGATGAAGTCCTGCAAAGTGAGTTCAGGAAGTTAGGTGCTAAGTGGTGGTCTCAGGATTTCTACCCCTGTCGCATGCTATTGAAGCCAGAAACAGAAAGGTAATGCAGTTTAACATGTGGCTAAGGAGATGGAGTAGAGGAGGGCATCAGATTTTTGGATCATTGGGCTCTCTTCCATTCGCTGCCCCAAACAGTCCTTTCAGGTGAGTCAGCACTTCACTTGCAAGTCTGTCGGAGTCATCTATTGTATCCGATGCATCCTCCTCTACACTGGTGAAGCCCAACGTGTATTGGGGGACTGCTTTGTCGAGCACCTTTCCTCTGTCTGCAACAAACAGGATTCCCAGTGGCCAGCCATTTTGATCACAACGCCCATTCCCATTCTGAGATATTGGTCTACTCCTCTACTGCCAGTGAGGCCACTCACAGGTTGGAGGAGTCACATCTCATATTCCAGCTGGGCAGCCTGATGGGATGAACATCAATTTCTCTAACTTTTGGTAATTTCTTCTGCCCCCCTTTTGTTTTATTCCCCATTCTGATTCCCCTCGCCCTTTACATCTTCTCTTCTCCTCACCCGCTTATCTCTTCCCTCTGAAATCTTTCTCCCTCCATATCCTCTATCAGATTCTTTCTTCTCCAGCCCTTTACCTTTCCAATCTCTAACCTTCCAGCTTTTCCCTCCCACCTCCCCTACCTTCTCCCTCACCTGGCTTCACCTATCAGCTTCTAGCTTGTACTCCTTCCCTTCTGTCCACATTCTTAGTCTGGCATCATCCTCCTTCCTTTCCAGTGAAGATATGGGGTCTTGGCTTGAAACTGACTGCTCACTCCCTACATAGATGTTGTCTGGCCTGCAGTATTTTGTGTGTGTTACGGGGTCTTAGGAACTGAGGCAACAGGTTAGTGAGCCTATACGCAGATTAGAGAAGAGGAGGTTCTTGCAGTTTTGAGGCAAATTAGGGTGGAATAATCATCAGGGCCTGACGAGGTTTCCCTCGGACATCGTGGGAGGTTACTGTAGAAACTGCAGTGGCCCTGATCAGGATACTTAAAATATCTTTAGCCCTAGGTGAGGTGTCCGAGGACTGAAAGATAGCATATGTTTTTTTCTTCTGTTCAAGAAAGGTTCTAAGTATAAACCAGAAAATTATAGACCAAAAAACTGACATAAAAAATTCTTGGAATGTATTCTAAGGAACAGAATACATAAGCATTTGGATAGATAGGATTGGTTAGGGATGGTCAACATGGCTTTGCAAGTTGTCGATCATGTCTAACCAATCTTATAGGAGGTTATGAGGAAGATTGATGACGAAAATATGGACATTGTCTATATGGATTTTAGCAAGACCTTGACAAAGTCTCGCATGGGAGGTTGGTACAGAAGGCATTCAGGATTTAGTAGCAAATTGGATTAGACATGAACTTAATGGGAAAAGACAGAGAGTGGTAGTAGATGGTTGTCTCTGACTGGCGACCTATGACTAGTGGTATGTTGCAGAGAGCAGTGCTGGGTCTGTGGTTTATCATCTATATTAATGATTTAGATGATAATCTGGTAAACTGGATCAGCAACTTAGCTGATAATACCAAGATTAAGGGCATTATGTACAGTGAGGAAGGCTATCAAAGCTTGCAGTGGGATCTGGACCAACTGAGAAAATGGACTGCAAAATGGAATTTAATGCAGACAAGTGTGTGATGTTGCACTTTAGGAAGTCAAACCAGGGTATGGTTTAAACAGTGAATGGTAATACAGTGAGGAGTGCAGTAGAACCAAGGGATGTGGGAATGCATATTCACAATTCCTTGAAAGTGGCTTCATTGGTAGATAGGGTTGTAAAGAGACTTTTTGGCACGTTGACCTTCATAAATCAGAGCATTGAGTACAGGAATTGGGACATTATGCTGAAGTTGTGTAAGATGTTGGTGAACCCAAATTTGGAATATTGTGTGCATTTCTGGTCAGCTACCTACAGAAAGTATATCAATAAACTTGAAAGAGTGCAGAAAAAATTTACAAAGAATTTGCTGGGATTTGAGGACCTGAATTATAGGGAAAGGTTAAAAAGGTTAGGACTTTATTCCCTGAAGCATGGAAGAATCAAGGAAGATATAATGAGGTGTATAAAATGATGAAGGGTACACATTTGGAAGGTATATGAACACGAGAAAATCTGCAGATGCTGGAAGCTCCGGAGGGTTGTAAACTCAGCCAGTTCCTTCATGGGATCTACTCTCCACAGCAACGAGGCCATCTTCAAAAAGCGATACCTCAAAAAGGCGGCATTTATCATTAGAGACCACCACCAGCCAGGCCATGCCCTCTTCTCATTACTAACATCAGAGAGGAGATGCAAGAGCTTGAAGACACACACTCAATGTTTTAGGAACAGTTTCTTCCCTTATGGTCTCAGATTTCTGAACAGTCAATGCACCCAACAACATCACCTCACTATTTTTGCAAAACTTATTTATTATTTAAATACAGTACTGTGCAAAAGTTTTGGGCACATACACATAACTAGGGTGCCAAAGATTTTTACACAGCACTGTATTTGTCAACATGGAGCGGAGAACAAATTTGTAAATCTGGCAGAAGAAGAAATGTTGGGAATAGCAAAGATGGAGCACCGTGCGAGGGGTGTGGGACGGGTGGCAGAGAAAGAGTGGCAGGGGTGGGAGGTGGCACAGGTGCAGACACAACAGTCAAGGTCATTTCATTCCAAACAATTGGTTTATTGGTTATTACAGAATGTCTCTCTAGTGCTTCTTGCTCTCCCTTCCCCTTTTCCCAACCATGATTCCCCTCTCTCTGCCCCCTTCCCACTGTCAGTCCACAATGGAGACACATAGCAGAATCAGGTTTATGATCACTCACATATGTCATAAAATTTGATTTTTTTTGCGGCCACAGTAGAGTAAAATACATAAAATTATGACAGTACTGTGCAAAAGCCTTAGGCACCCTAGCTATATTGTGTGCCCAAGACTTTCGCACAATATTGTATATTTCTTAATGTAATTTATGATATATTATATGTATTGCACTGTATTGTTGCTTCAAAACAAAAAAACATGACTTTTTGAAAATTGTGATAATAAACCTGATTCTGAAATCCATTTATTTTTACAAATCATGATTGACCAATCTATTCGTGTTCTTTTTAGAAGTACCACGAACAGTAGTTAAAGGGGAACTAGTGATTGTACAGGTGTCAAGAGGGCATATGATGACATGTTGTATAAAACCTCTTGGTATGAACATATTGGTGTGAATGGAAGATTGGTTGGTTAACAGGAAACAGAGATTGGTCTAATATATTAAGGGTATGCTTGGTTAATTTGTTGATGGCACAAAGATAGATAGGAGAAAGCTATGAAGAAGACTTAGGGAGTCCAAAATGTGATGTTGGTAGATTATGTGCTTAAGTAAAGACCTGAAAAATAGAGTAAAATGTGGAAAATGTGAAATCATCCAGTTCTATGGAAAAGGAACATCTTAAGTAAAACACAAGAAAGTCTGCACATGCTGAAGATCCAAAGCAACACATACAAAATGTTGGAGGAACTCAGCAGGATAGATGGCATCTATGCAAATGAATGCTTTCTGGTTGAGACCCTCCTACAGGACAGGAAAGGAAGGGAAGGGGGAAATGCCAGAATAAAGAGGTGGGGGAGGGGAAGGAGGATAGCTGGAAGGTGATAGGTGAAGCCAGTTGGGAAGGAAAGGTAAAGGACAGGAGAGGAAGGAATTTGATAGGAATGAAGAGTGGAAACTGATAGGAGGAGGAGGGGATCCAGTGGGCCATTATAGGGAAGTAACAAGAGGTAAGAGGCAAGAGCAGGGAATAGAAGAAGAGGGGAAAATGAGGGAATTTTTTTACTGGAAGGAGAAATCAATATTCATGCCATCAGGTTAGAGGCTACCCAGATGGACTGCAGTATGTTGCTCCTCTATCCTAAATGGTGAGAGATTTCAGAGCTCTGAGACGACACAGAGGGATCTGAATGTCCATGTGTTTGATTCACAAACGACTAGTATGAAGTTTCAGCTATTAATTAGGAAAACTAGCTCAATGTTATCACGTATTACAAGAGGAATTGAATGTGAAAACTATGCTTCAGTTACATTAGACCACACCTGGACTACAGTGAACAACATTGTACAGTGTGGGCCTAGTTATTTAAGGAAGGATACAGGTAAAGAATGCATAGGTAGCAGAGTAGCTTTATTGGAGTGGATTGGTTGGTGTGGCAGGGTGGCATATGTCTCTTGAGGAATGATTCAACAGGCTGGCCTTGTATTCTTTGGAGTTTAGAGAGCGAGAGGGGACTGGATTGAAGTATATTCTTCTGAGGAGTCTTAACAGAATTGCTGTAAAAAGAATGATTTCTCTTGTAGGAGAATATAGAATGAAATGTAACTGTTTAAGACAATGAGTTTTGAATCTTTGGAACTCCTTCACAGGTGGCAGAAGCAGAGACTGAGTATTTTTAAGGCAGAGGTAGGTAGATTTTTGTAAGCAAGGAGGTGAAAGGTCACCACATGTAGCTGAGAATGCAGAGTTGAAAATACAATCTAATCAACCACTATCTTATTAAATATCAATGTTGGCTTAAATCCATCTGCTGCCTACTCCTGTCTCTCTCATTCCTGTGTTCAAGCTATCAAATCTCATTGCTGCTCCAATTCTAACTTATTTCTATTTTGTGACTTTGCCTTCTTCTCAAGTCACCTGCAATACATTCCTTGGCTAAACACATGAAACAAGCCTCATTCCTAATCAGTTAAAAGCTGTTGTTTGTGACAACTGATTTGCTGTTTCAACAGCAGTTTGTTGTTGATAAGGAATTTTCTAATTTTTTCATCCATCCATGCCACCGTTTCTGAGAGAAACATAACAATCCTCAGACATTATCAGGTTTGTTGTGTATTTAATACTTCAGAAATATTTGAGTGATATTGTTAATATATTGTTAAATTAAGCATTCTTTGTTTATTTAATTAATATCTTATGGGTTACATGTAAAAGTATGTGAATGGCATTTGCCATTATGCCACCATGTGACAAGAGTGAACTTTATTGAAGGTAAAAACAAAATTTACACACATCTCTCAGACTCCCTTGTTTTGCTCTTGAGATTAGTTTTACGTTTTGGAGTTACAAAGTATAATGGTGGCGATTAAACAAACTTGAGACAACTACCTACCTGTTGAAGTTGAGCGAAACAGTTGTTAAAAAAAAACAGCAATTTTTTCATTTGCAAGAGAAGACAGAGACTGTCAAGGTAAAAAAAAAAGGCAGCAAATGGACAAAATTCATGGATTCATGAACAGTAAATACATGGTGATAATAATTATAAACAAAAAAGACCAGAAATGACTGGCTACTTTGTAAAGATAGATGTGTTTGATTGAACAACGGATAACTGGCTGACACATACTGAGCGAATTGCACCATGATTTGAAGCAAATGAAACAGCCAATGGGAAATGAGTGCCAGTTTTGCTGAGTGTAATAGATGGAAAAGCATATAGTTTTCTTAGAAGTTTGACTGCTCCAACCAAACCAGCCAAAACGATCTTTGCTGTTATCATGAAAGTAATGCAGAAACATTTAGATCTGAAATCATTGTAGATTACAGAATGTTTTAGGTTTCATAAGCATAATCAAAAGGAAAGGGAGTCCATTTCAGCTTACGAGGCTGAAATGAAAATTTGTCAGAGCTTTGTCAGTTCAGTGATGGGCTTAACGTGCAATGAGATCGCTTGGTTTGTGGAATCTTACAGAAAAACATTCAAAAATGGGTCCTAACCAAAGCACAACTCGCATTTAAAAGAGTAGTTGAAATCACTGTATCAATGGAAACAGCAGACAGAGATGCAGCCTTGAATAAAAGTGAGCGTGAACAAAATTGCAACCTCTAAACAGAAACTTGCCTGGCCAAACAAATTGTGTAGCATTATGGCAGGGGCTTACATACAGCAGATCAATGCAGGTTTAAATTCAAAACTTGCAGAAAATGCAACAAGGTGGGACATGGAAAGAGCATGTCAGATGGACAAAAACAAATGGACTGCACAGGGAAGAGAAAAAGATAAAAAGTCAAGTTGCAGTTTCAAAAAGAGCACTAACCTGAATGCTTTTGATGAAAAATCTGATAATGATGAGAGTGACACAGGACTGATTAGCCTTGAGATTTGATGAAAAATCTGATAATGATGAGAGTGACACAGGACTGAATAGCCTTGAGATTTGCAATGTGAAAAATAACAACAGGCAAGCAAAAATGCTTACACCAGAAGTGAACAGCAAATTAATTAAAATAGAATTGGACATGGGCTCGACTGTTTCACTCATTCCACAAAATGAATTTGAATGGCATTTCAAGGATACTGAACTGAAGGCTGCAGATATCCAACTAAGAAATTGTACTAGAGAAAAGATAACTCCTGTGGGAATGACATTTGTAAAGGTGAAATACAACAACCAATAAGCCACATTAGACTTGTATGTGGCAAAAATAGGAGGGCCAGCATTGTGGGGACTCGAGAGCCTGAGATAACTACCACTTAATTGGAGATCCATTCTCAATTTGCATGCCACATTTCCTACAATAGAGTCAAGTGAAAGTGATTTATACCACAGCTGTGTTCAAGGATGGCATTGGAAAACTCAAATGTATCAAGGATAAAATAGTGTTAAATGAAAACCCCACAATCAAGTTTTACAAGGCCCATTCAGTTCTTTCTATCATCCGTGATAAAGTTGCCAGTGAGCTAGATCACATGGAGGCTGAAGGAATTCTTTCCAGGGTTGAATAGAGCCCATGAGCAGAACCAGTGATCCAGATAGCCAAGAAGGATGGGGTTTTCAGGATCTGTGACGATTTTAAAATTACCATAGACTCAGTACTGAAAGAAGATCAATACCATCTGTCCAGGATAGAGGATATCTTTGCAAACCTTTCTGGAGGAAAACATTTCTGCAAAGTGGACTTAGCTGAGGCTTCCCTACAGATGGAGATGGAAGAAGTGTCCAAAGTATTTCTCACTATAAGCTCTTATGAAGGGCTTCATCGCTATTATAGATTTATAACCTGTAAGAATGACAAGGAACATCTCTAAAATCTCAAGAGAGTATTAAAAAGTTTAGAAGATTAGGACTTAGAGCATGATGCAACAAGTGCAAATTACTGTGGTCACACCATTGACATACAATGATTATACAAGTGTACCAAAGGACAGGTCACAGTTGTGGTCCTTTTTAGGATTTGTCAATTATTATAACAGGTTCCTGTCAAATTTGGCTACTGTGCTCCACCTCTTGAACTCATTGCTACAGGTCAGGAAGAAAGGGCAATAGACAAAACAGGTGGCTTTAGAAAAGGGAAAGGATATGGTGAAGCCAAACACTACACTCACACATTATGATCCACATCGTCCAGTGATGCTTACCTGTGACGCCTCACCTTATGGTACATGTTATGAGTAATGGAAATGAAGTCTCATTACTGATGATCAAAGACTAGTTGTCTAATTTTGATCCATGGAAGGGTGTTCCACTAACAGCAGCGTGAATGCCGAGATGGGCTCTGTTTCTTGGAGGACACAATTACAAGATCAATTTCAAAAGGACAGATAATCATGAAAATACTGATGCATTGTCCCACTTACCCTTGGAAAAGGAAATACCTGAAATTTTACTAAAGAGGATATTCTTCTTGATGTATTCTCCCTAAAGTAAATCAAAAGTCTCCTTCCTACAGCAGAGATGATCCAAAGCAAAACCAGAAAAGATCCCATACTGTCTCACATCTGCACAACCACCAGAAACAGTTGGAATATGTTAGCAAAAATTACAGTTGCCCCATTTTTACTAATGTCAAGATGAACATGCCTTGACAGTTTCCTAATGTGTGGATTGAGAGTTGTTGTACCATCAAGCTGAGAGCTAAAGTGTTGGAGGAGCTACATGCTAATCATCTAGGTGTGGTCAAAATGAAAGCATTGGCAGAAGGCTTCGTCTGGTTTCCCAGGAGAGATCAGCAGATCGAGCAGTCCGCCGTCATGTGCAGAAGATGCCAAGAGCAGCACCTTTCTATCGCTAGTATGGCCTACGTTGTCCAGAAAAAAGATTTATGTGGATTTTGCCGGACCGTTCACCACACTGGCATAGGATCAGGAGCTTGCCAATTTCCTACTTGCATGTCGCAATGCAGCGTACTCCACAACCAACAGCTCCAGCTGTGCTGTTCCTAGGTTGTTCCTTGCACTACACTTGGATCTCCTGAAACCTAATCTCAGAAGGAGTATTCAGGACAAACAGCTGAGATAAATTGAGGGCTCCTCAAGCTCGGAGGTTTGATATTTCATTACCGGACAAGCAGTCCTGGTGAGGAACCACAGTGGTGATCAAAAGTAGGTACCTGAAAAGATTGTGGATGAAATTGGACCACTCTGCTAAGCAGTGGTGATCTGTCTGATATCATCTGAACATAGCACATCGATCAGTTAATGAGAGCAGAGTCAATTGTTAGAGAAGGAAGGTGCCCAGAGCTGTCAGAACCACTTCCTGAAGTCCCAGAATTAATTTCTACAACCACCACGGAGAAGGCTCCAGGACCTGAGATTGTTTCATATCCTCAAGTCTCTCTTGCCAAGTAGAGTGACAACACGTCGAACACTGAAGTGGATAAATACAGCAGCAGGAGATCATCAACATGCACTCAGTGGCCACTTTATTAGGTAAAGGAGGCACCTAATAAAGTGGCCACTAAGTGTATTTCACTCTTACTACAGTGCAGGTAATTTGTTGGGCAAGGTGGCATTGTGTTCATTGGAACTTTCTGGACAGTTATTGGTACTATCTTAAATATTACAGCATAAGGCAGCGGTCCGCAACCACCGGGTCGCGGACCGTACCGGGCCACAGAGCATGTGCTACCGGGCCGCGAGGAAACGATATGAGTCAGCTGCACCTTTCCTCGTTCCCTGTCTCGCACTGTTGAACTTGAACATAGGGTTGCCAACTGTCCCGTATTTGGCGGGACATCCCGTATATTGGGCTAAATTGGTTTGTCCCATACGGGACCACCCTTGTCCCGTATTTCCCCCGCTAAGGTAGGGAGTTCCTATGAAACCGTTTGTGCCGAAATGGCGTGAAGCGAAGAGGCAATTACCATTAATTAATATGGGAAAAATTTTTCAGCGTTCCCAGAACCAAAAAATAACCTACCAAATAAAACCAAAAATAACACTAACATATAGTAAAAGCAGGAATGGTATGATAAATATACAGCCTATATAAAGTAGAAATAATGCCTGTACAGTATAGTTGGGAAGAGGAAGGCAACACCGATTTGTGGAAAAAATCGGCACGTACGCGCATGCGCACGCAGGTGCCCGCGCGAGGCTTCATGGTCATGGTAGTCTTTCCTGAGGTAAAGTGTCCCAGGATTTGACTGCTACTTTTGTCCCTTATTTGGGAGTGAGGAAGTTGGCAATCCTAACTGTAAAAGACAAGTTGAGGTGAGTTTAACCCTACTTGAACACCCCACCTCCCCTAGTCGGCCGGTCCGCAAGAATATTGTCAATATTAAACCAGTCCGAGGTGCAAAAAAGGCTGGGGACCCCTGGCATAAGGTATTTGAGTCCAAACTAAACAATAACCTTATATTACATTTGTAGAACAAATATTGCTAGACAGAAATGTTTTGTTTATAATTCCTCATTTGTTAAATATAGTAGGCATTTTATATCTGTCTATTTTTCCTTTTGTAACCCTTAGGTTTGGCCAGCATGGATTTGTCTAGGGGGCCCAGCCAAACAGAGAAATCTCATTTATGAGGATGTGTTGCCCAGTTACAAATCCGAACCACAAAATATCAGACAGTGCACCATATGCAATTAAACGATTGATCTTTATAAATCTTAATCTGACCATAGGGTTGGTAAAGAAAATAAAAAGAAAAAGGGCCCATTTTAATGAAACAGTCTACTGTGCACGTTGGAGCTCACATTTCTGTCCATTCGTTCCCCATTGACCTCCTTCAAGGGTCGCTGACCCTTGGGCCCTCGCTCCACGTTCACTCCGTCTGGCGGTCTACCAACTCTCTCCACTCGCGCCTTCTCTCTTCATCTCTTGCCAACAAAAGACCACAAAATCCCTTCTCTTAGACCCACAAGAAAGAACAACCTGACTCTCACTGGATGGCACACATTCCAAACCCCCCGTTATCTCTAGTCATAATCCAAACCGTGCTGCTACAGAGAAACCATTACATTAGCAGTGAAACTTTACAGCACGTTACACTCTCCCCCCACCAAATTTAGTCACGTCCTCATGACAGTGAGATAATTCGCCAACCCTTCCTGCGAAACATGAAGTTCAACTCAGGTGTAAAATGTAGTGACATAGCTCCCCAAGACGGTAGGGGCCACACTCTGTTCCTCTGGTGCTACGTAGGCCAGCCTATCCGGTAGTCTCCTAATTCTCTGTGACCTCTGTTCCCCCTCATGTAACTCTTCAGGTTCAGACATGACTGGGGATACTTCTGGCCTACCTGGTGAGGCCTCCTTGTGCTCACCTGCAACTTGGATCCCTCTGTCCCATGGCCAAGCCCCACTTCATCCCTTGCAGGGTCCCGCTGCAACCCAGGCTGTCCCCAGATAGCCGCCCCACCACTTCACCTGACTCAGTGGGAGAAGGGCTGGAAGTCTTTTCCTCAATCAATGGGGAGTTAGCAAAAGGCAGCATATACCATACATCCACATCCTCATCCTCCGAATCAATATCCCTCTCAGGGGTGGGGGCTGGCTTAACCTTTCCTGCTGTTGGCCCTGCAGTCACTCCGCGTTTCCACAGAGCCCTCTTACTAGGTGTAGGCTCCAAGTCGGGCTCTGGGCCTACCTGCACCTCTTGTCCCAGGGGCAGCAGGTGGTTCCGATGGAGAATCTTGATAGGCCCATTCCCATCCTCTGGTTTCACATGGGAAACTGGTAGGCTTGGCATCTGACTCTCCACCACATAGGTTGTACCCGCCCAGCAGTCAGCCAACTTATGTTTCCCAGGTAGCCCCAAATTCCTTATGAGGACGCGGTCTCCCGGCACGAGTTGGGAGAACCTCACCTTTTGATCATACCTCCTTTTATTTTCTTGATTATGCTTAGCAGCCGCGACCCCAACTAATTTATCAGCCCTTTTTAGCTCTCCTCTCATATCAGACACATATTTCAGATACACCTTCAGTGGTAAGTTGCCCTCGTCAGTCCCAAAACAAAGGTCAATGTGCAACCTCGCCCCGCGCCCAAACATCAGATAGTGTGGTGAGTACCCAGTAGCTGTCATTTTGGGTACAGTTGTAACCGTGAACCAGATGTCCAATATGTTGACTCCACCTGCTCTTCTTGCTGATCTCCAGGGTCCCGAGCATATCTGGCAAGGTCCGATTAAACCTCTCAGGCTGGGGATCACCCTGCGGATGATAGGGCGTGGTCCTCGATCTCTTGACTTCAAGCATGACCAGTAACTCATGGATGAGTCTGCTCTCAAAAAATCCCGTCCCTGATCATTATATATCTGCCAGGGGTGGCCATAATAAATGAAATACTTCTCCCATGACACTTTGGCCACCGTGGATTCTCGCTGGTCCTTGGTAGGGAAAGCCTGCATATATCTGGTGTAGTGGTCCGTGATGACTGAGACATTCGCCATGTTGCTGGCATCGGGTTCTACTGACAGGAAATCCATACACACCAGGTCTAGGGGCCCCGCACTCTGCAAGTCAGACAAAGGAGCTGTTCATGTAGGCAGCATCTTCCTCCGTATACATTGAGTGCACGTCTTGTAGTACTCTTCGACCTCCAACTTCATTCGGGGCCAGTAAAACCGGTCTCTGAGCAATCCCTAGGTCTTTTCAACCCCCAAATGTCCAGAGTCCTCATGAAGTGACTTCAATGCAATCGTCCAATACTTCTTAGGCAGCACCAGCCTAGGAATGCCGAGGTCGGTATGGAGGCTACATGACCCGGTATAGGATCTGGTTCCACAACTACAACCAAGGCCATTCTCTCAATAATGGAGGCACCGCCGCGTTTTTCGTCTTCTCTGCCTGAGCCGTGTCTCCCTTTTCAACTGCTGACCAAGTGGTACCGATCAATGCCCGGGTCATCTCGCTGAGCAGCTGCCACTTCCCCAGAACTCAATTCCAGCAGCTGATTTGTCTTCAGAGCAGTCAGGTTACACTTTATTAAGATATCTTACAGTGAACATAGAACACAACAAGCACAGTACTGACCCTTCGGCCCTCAATGTTGTGTGGACTCTTTAACCTTCTCTAAGGTCAATCTAATTCTTCCCTCCTACATAGCCTGCCGTTTTTCTTTCATCCATGTGCCTATCTTAGAGTTCTTAAATGTCCCCGATGTACCTACCTGTACCACCAGACCTAATTTTGCTTAATGGTTTTTATCCTAATAGTGAGAACTCTACATTTTTCCTCTTCTTGGTCTAAAATACTGCAAATGAATCATTCTTTCTCTTCATTCAAGTGAAAATGCAGAGGGAAGGAATTACTTTCAGATTCCAAGGCCATGGTAGGTGGTCTGATAGGTGACAGGAGAGCTGGGAGATTCAGATATCACGATGTACACCGATTTTCCAGTTGTTTTGTCAAAGGAAAGCAGAGCAAAATTACGCACGCAAGAAATGCTGGTGGAATGTAGCAGGCCAGACAGCTCTATAGAAAGAGGCACAGTCGATGTTTCCGAGACTCTTCGTCAGGACTAACTGAAAGAAGAGATAGTAAGAGATTTGAAAGTGGTAGGAGGAGGGGAAGATCTGAAATGATAGGAGAAGACAGGAGGGGGAGGGATGGAGCTAACAGCGGTAAAGTTGATTGGTAAAAGGGATATGAGGTTGGAGAAGGGAGAGGATCATTGGGCGGGAGGCCTAGGGAGAAAGAAAGGGGGAGGGGAGCCCAGAAGAAGATATAGTGAGAGGTACAGAGGGAGAAAAAGTAGAGAAAAAAAAGGAATAAATAAATAAATAAATAAATAAATAAATGAATGAATAAATGAATAAATAAATAGATAAATAAATAAATAAATAAATAAATAAATAGATAGATAGATAGATAGATAGATAGATAGATAGATAGATAAATAAATAAATAAATGAATAAATGAGGGACGGGGTATGAAGGGGAGGTGGGGCATTAACGGAAGTTAGAGAAGTTAATGTTCATGCCATCAGGTTGGAGGCTACCCAGACGGAATATAAAGTGTTGTTCCTCCAACCTGAGTGTGGCTTCATCTTGACAGTAGAGGAGGCCATGGATAGACATATCAGAATGGAAATGGGACATGGAACTCCGCCTGAAACGTCAACTGTACCTCTTCCTATAGATGCTGCCTGGTCTGCTGCGTTCAGCAGCATTTTTTGTGTAAGTTGCTTGAATTTCCAGCATCTGCAGATTTCCTTGTGTTAACAGGGCAAAATTAGGAACTTTTCTCTGAAAATTTCATCTCACTATACAACTGTAAAAGTTTTACATAGAATATAGAACACTACTGCACAGCACGCGCCCTTTGGTTCATGATGTGCAATTTCAACTAACTCTAAGATCAATCTAACCCTTACCACCTACATAGCCCTCCATTTTTCTTTCATCCACGTGCCAATCTAAGTGCATCTCAAATACTCCTAATGTATCTGCCTCTTCCACCACTCCCGGCAGCATGCTCCACACATTCACCACCTTCTGTATTTTTGACAAATATTTGATTGGACAGGTATTTTTTATATACTCAAATTCCTTCAGAGTTAATGGAATGTAACCACTGTTCTGGTAATTTCATAGAGCTTGCTTTGTTACACTGGTATTTTGTTTGGCATGTTCACCATTACTTTAATCATCTCTTTCCATCTAACCTCCTGTGGAACTGCAAATGAAAGGAAGAAAGTCTCTTCCCTCCAGAGGCACCCGGCTGGTTTTCTGACTCTCATTGCCTTGACAATATTGAGAACCAAAGGCCTGGGAACGTCCAACCAAAGAGGAAAGATTTCCTTTGATTCTGTCTCAAGCAGTTTATTATGTTATACTCAGGCTCTTGTTACCTTCCTCCTGATGGTAGTAATGCAAAGTTGGCATGTCCTGAATGGTGAGGAAAGACATCCTTGCCATAGAGGGAGTACAAAGAAGGTTCACCAGATTGATTCCTGGGATGGCAGGACTTTCATATGAAGAAAGACTGGATGAACTGGGCTTGTACTCGTTGGAATTTAGAAGACTGAGGGGGGATCTGATTGAAACGTATAAAATCCTAAAGGGATTGGACAGGCTAGATGCAGGAAGATTGTTCCCGATGTTGGGGAAGTCCAGAACAAGGGGTCACAGTTTGAGGATAAAGGGGAAGCCTTTTAGGACCGAGATTAGGAAAAACTTCTTCACTCAGAGAGTGGTGAATCTGTGGAATTCTCTGCCACAGGAAGCAGTTGAGGCCAGTTCATTGGCTATATTTAAGAGGGAGTTAGATATGGCCTTTGTGGCTACGGGGATCAGGGGGTATGGAGGGAAGGCTGGGGTGGGGTTCTGAGTTGGATGATCAGCCATGATCATAATAAATGGCGGTGCAGGCTCGAAGGGCCGAATGGCCTACTCCTGCACCTATTTTCTATGTTTCTATGTTTAATGATAGTGCAGCTTTCTTGAGGCATCGCCCCTTGAAGATATACTCAGTGGGGAGGATTGTGCCCGGAATGGAACCAGCTTTTGAGTCTTGTAAATTTGTGCATTAGAGAATCCGTACCAGACAGTGATGTAACCAGTCAGAGTGCTCTCCGCCATACACCTGGAGATACTTACAAGAGTTTTTTTTTGATGAATTTGCTTTGTGTCTTTAAGCTTTCAAAACTGCCAGTGAAGTACTATACAAAGTGTAGCTGCTGCTGTAGAGGAATGTGCAGTCAATTTAGTCCAGCAAGTTCTCTTATTGGTCAGCACGGGTCAAAAGACTTTATTGCACACTGGCTGTTAGCTTATGTCTGAAGAAACAGCAGCTGTCCGAAAATTCTGAATTATTTTAGTTTTAGTTTTAGCGAATTCAACATTAAGTCTTAGTTTAACAAAATCTATGTAGTCTGATTTTGAAATGGCCATATACAGTATATGGTATGCAGCACGGTAGCATGGCAGTTAGTGTAACGATTTTACAGTATTAGCTATAAGATCAGAGTTCAATTCTGGCTGCTGTCTGTAAGGAATTTGTACATTCTCCCTGTGACTACGTGGGTCTCTTGCAGTTGCTCCAGTCTCTACTCACATTCTAAAGACATAATGGTTAGTGTTAGTAAGTTGTGAGCATGCAATTTTGGAGCCAGAAGCATGGCAACAATTGGGGACTCTCCAGCACAATCCTTGCCAATTTGATTTGATGCAAATGATGCGTCTCGCTGTATGATTCAATGTACAACTGGCAAATAAAGCTAATCTAATCTTTACCTTTGAACACCTTTGAATAATTTGTGCTCTTGCAGAAATATTTTGTAAGAGAGAAGAATCTGCACTGGAAATCAGGAACAAAAAACCGTACAGACCTTCTACAAAGTTGAAGAATCAGTTACAGGATTCCTTGTGATTAACAAAGTCAGTTTGGTTAATGACATTTTCCCCAATTTAATAGATTAATTTTAAGTAATGTTAGTTAATAAACTGATTTTTTGATCATGTCTCTGTGTCAAGCGTTGAGATAAATCATTTCAATAGTCTTTACAACATGTGGAACCTATTAGAAATTTCAGGATCATCCAAGCTCATACTTCCCAAGATTTATGACTTTTCCTTGAGCTTCTAATTAAATTGTTGTGATTTTGACTGTTCTATGAGCTGCATGACAAATACGATAAATTTAGGTATTCTTCTTAGAATTGATTTTACATGCTATTACAAGTTTATAGTTTGGAGATAATTTATTTGTTCAGTAAACATGGAGTCTTAAAGCAGGTTTATTTAAGAGATCTTGTCACACAATACCAGTATCTATCTAATTCCTTTCCTCAGTGTAATTATATATACAAAAGACAGAAATGGAAACACAGAAATGTACACTGTTACATTGTTGATTACAATATCTGGAGTAAACTAAATGATTATTCCCTAGATTCCCAATCTGAAGGATGTCAGTTCATGTCTCACTTCAAGGATCTGAGCGCATAACTCGAGATGCCACCTTTCAGACGAGACATTAAACTGGGGGCCCTTCAGCCACTCCAAGGACATAAAAAGTACTTTGGTACCAAATTAAAAAAGAGCAGAAGAGTTTCCTCCAGAGCTGTGGTCAATATTTGTCATTCAGCTGCCAATGTTGTAATAAGACCACAAGACCACAAGACATGGGAGCAGAATTAGGGCATCTGGTTCATCGTGTCTGCTCCACATTCTTTGCCACCAAAAGATCCCTCTGTACATCATTTACCATAGACTTTTATATTCAATGCCCCAGCTAATGATGGCAAACATGCTTTATACTTTCTTTATCACCCTATCTGTTTCCCTTGTCACTTTCAGGGAGCCATGGACTTGCACTCCAACTTCCCTCTCCACATTAATGCTCCCGAGTATCCTAGTATTTACTATATGCTTTCCTATGGCATTTCACTTCCCAAAATACAGTACATTGTCTCACACACATCTGTATTAACTCCATCTGCCTTTTCTCTGCCCAAATTTCCAACTGGATCTTGCAGTATCTTTTGAAACCCTTCTCATTATCCATATCTCTGCCAAATTAAACGTCATCTGCAAACTTACTAATCAGATCACCTACATTTTTGCCTGAATGTTTTTATACATACTACAAACAACCAAGGCTGAGCGCTGATGCTTATGGAAAACCGCTGATCACAGGCCTTCACTCAGAAAATAAAAACAACTCTCTATGCTTTGTCTTCTATGATGAAGTCAATTTTGGATCCAGCTTACCAACTCACCATGGTTTCCCTCTGACTTGATCTTCTGGACCAGCTGACTATGGGGGACTTTTACTGAATTTCATGTGGACAACACATCCAGCACTTCTGTTGGCAGCTCATTCCACATTTACACCACCTTCTGCACAAGGACGCTCCCCCTCAACATGCGCTGGTTGTATATCCATTTCTCTAACTACACCATGTCTGTGTGCACGCATCATATACATATAGGCCATAAGTTCACATACACAATAATTATGTTATTGTTGGTGGGAATTTGCTGTGAATTAATCACCATGTTTCCTATCTTATGAAATCTCAAAAATACTTCATTGGATACAAAGATCCTTGTAATGACTTGATGTCTTAAAATGCAAATGATAAATGTTAGTCTTTGCCTTTGTCAACTTCACAGAGCAAATAAGCTTGATAAAAGATATGCTGTATCTGTTAATAAACATTGGTTCACTTAATCACACCTCATCCATTTCTTTTTGGATACATCTGAATTCTGAATGGAGTAACATAAATATTAATATCATCATGTCAGCGTCCACTTTGTCTCCTTTGCACTAAGACAATCATATTGCCATAATATTTCAAAAAGGCAGTGAGAAAACAAATCCTATTTGATTGATAGGATGTGGCTTAAAACTCTGAGATGCATGTGCTTCATCTAACCTTTTTAAAGCAATCACTTAGACACACTCTCGTGAACTTTTGACGGCACACCTGTAATATTTTTCTTCTTTAGATATTTATCCAGTTTCCATGTTGAAGGCTAATATTGAATCCATTTTCACCACATTCTTAGGCAAAAATAATCTTTACTTTGCCACTGTATCTTCAATGTAATATGTGACCTCTGACTGTCAACCCCTCAACCTCCGGTGCTCATTTCTTCTTTTATTTATTCTATCCACAATTTCATCTATCACTGCCAAATCTCTTTTACCTTTTTCTACTCTGAGTAGCACATTAGACAGGTTTTGGCAGCTCTCTCTATCACTTTTCATTCCTTCATAATCCAGCTTCTCTAATCTATACCCACAAATGTAATATCTCGTCTCTGCAGCCATTCTGTAGAGAACTGGCAATATTCCCACAACTATCTTGACTCCACCTCGGCTTCCACTGTCTGCTCCCAGTTTTCCCAGTTACTGCTTCTCTGTTGAGTCTGATCTAGTGATATTATTTTTCACACTAAGGTGTCTCAAATATCTTCCTTTGTTCTTAACCATGTTTTCCTTCAACTAGACTGAGCAAATCTTTCAGAAAACCATTCCATGTTGTACTCTTCTCTTCTCACGTCCTCTCCTTTGACCCAACGGATGGGCTTCCTTCGTCCTCATCTTCCACCTTATCAAGCTTTACATTCAGAAGATCAGCCTAGTTTCCTGCCACCTTCAACAGGATAGACCATGTTAGTAAGTCAAATCGAAGTCAAAGTACATTTATGTCACCATAAGGATGGTGTGGTTGTGTAGCAGCTAGTGTAATGCTTTACAGTACCAGTGATCCGGGTTCAATTCCCGTTGCTGTCTCCCTGGGATCATGTGGGCTTCCTCTCACATTCCACGTATGGGTTAGTGGGTTAGTTGGCCACATGAATGTAATTGGATGGCATGGGCTTTTGGGGCCAGGACAGCTTGTTATCATGCTGCATCTCTAACTAAAAAAAAATGCTACCTTGAGAATCACTTTCTTGCATTTACTGGAAAATAAAGAAATGCAATAGAGTTTATGAAAATCTATAGGTAGAAAAACTGACAAACAACCATTGTGCAAAAGAAGGCAAATTATGCAAATAAAAAAGATAAGTAAATAATACTGAGAACATGAGTTGCAAAATCCCTGAAAGTGAGCTGTGAGTGAAGTTATCCACAACAGTTTAGGAGCCGGATGTTTGTAAGGTAATAACTGGTCCTGACCCTGGTGGTGTGGGACCTTTACCTCCTGCCTGATAGTAGTAACAAAAGACACCATGGCTTGGACGATGGGGGACCTTGATGATTGATGCTGCTACTTGTGGCAGCATTCCTTGTAATAAGGACATTAAATACAATGAAAGTCCTGGGATTTGCCTCTGGGGAGGAAGGAATTGAAAGATGGAGAAGTTATGTTACAGTCACATGGTATAAATATGGAACTTCATTTGGTGTGCTATAAGCAGCCCTCAGCCCTGTGTTATGACTTGGATCATGGGCACGATCAGAGAAGGTGCAGTGCATGGTTAGGATGATGTCTGAAATGAGACATTAAGGAAGACTGACCAGGTGGATCTCTTCTCTGCAATAGAGAACATTCAGAAGAGATCACCTGGAAAAAATTTGCTAAGGACTTTGAATGCTTTTGAAGTTCATAAATCACCAGAAGCATTGGAAATATAGTTGAAAACTTATCAAAACATTTAAATAAAATTAAACAGATTTTAGAAATATTTTCAGATTTGAAAATAAAAAGTATAAAAGAAAATGCCATAAATAGTTAAATTTCCTGAAATAGCAAGTCTGCTTCATTAGTCTCTCAAAGTTTTGTGTGTCTATTGAGGTTAAAGTCAAAGCAGCCCAAGCACTAAGTGTGGCTTGAGATGTTTGTGTGGACGCCCCACTGCAAGTAATGGGGTATTGCCAATTTTTGTGCTCCCTCACGAGACTTGAGTCCAACAACAGTGGAGAGCTGAAACAAGAGGCATGGGTAGCTACCACTACAACTTCAGGATTTCTATGCTTGCTCCGAAGTCACAGTTAAAGAAGAAATGTTGTCAAAGACATGTCTTCCAAAATAAACGCACAGGACATTTATAAAACAAGCTATGGCGCGTTAGTGTAACTCTTTACAGCACCAGTGAAGGGTTCAATTCCCACTACTGTCTATAAGGAGTTTGTATATTCTCCCCATGACCGCGTGGGTTTCCTTGGCGTGTGTTCCAGTACACCCCTACATTCCAAAGGCGTGCAGACTAGAAGGCTGATTGGTCACATGGTTGTAATTGGGTGGATCAGCATCATTGGGCTGGAAGGGCCAGTTACCATGCTGTACCTCAAATAAAAATAAAACCAGTAATGTAAGATTTAAACCAATGGAAAGGTGAACGAACAAAATGCGACAACCATAAACATATCCAATAAAGAATTCAAGACTAATTTCTTCACCTAAGGAGTGTGAATACAGTGTGTGTAACTAATAGCCACTGTGATAATATTGACCTCAACAGCAAAGATTCATTAGGATGGAAGATAGATAATTATATGAGGGAGAAAGGAATAGAAAGTTATTTAAATCAGTTCGACGGAGCAGGCACACATGGAACATAGACACTATTATATACCAGTTGGTAATACAGTCATAGAGCACTACAGCACAGATTTGGAATCAGAACCAGGTTTAATGACACGGGAGTATGTCATGAAATTTGTTGTTTTGCAGCAGCAGTACAGTGCAAAACATAACAAAAAGTTTAAATTACAGTAAGAGATACTCTACATCTGAAAAATTAAATAAGTAGTGCAAAAAAAGAGCAAAAATAGAAATCTGATGGTGGGAAAGAAGCTGTTCCTAAAACATTGAGCATGTGTCTTCAGGCTCCTGTACCTCCTCTCTGATGGTAGCAATGAGAAGATGGCACGTCCTGGGTCTTTAATGATGGATGTCCCTTTTTTGTGACATCGCCTTTTGAAGATGTCCGTGTTGCTGAAGAGGTTAGTGCCCATGATGAAGTGGGCTGACTTGCAACTTCCTGCAGTTTTCCTGATCCTGTGCAATGGACCCTCCATACCAGACGGTGATGCAGCCACTTCGAATGCTCTCTATGGCACATCTTAGAAACTTGTGAGACTTGTGATAGCAAGTTTCTACAAGCTCCTATTGAAATATAGCCGCTCTCATGCCTTCTTTGTAATTGCATCCATATGTTGGGCTCAGTTCTACTGCTGATCATGGAGGACTGGTATGTGTTCTCTTGATTTCTCTTCCCTGAAGTCCACAAACAATTCCTTACTGCTGTTGAGTGCAAAGTTGTTACTTTGACACCAGTCAACCAGCTAATCTCTCTCAATCAGTAGATCATCTCCATCTGAAATTCTGCCAACAATAGTTGTGTCATTGGCAAATTTATAGATGGTTTTTGAGCTGTACCTAGCCACATAGTCGTAGCTGAAGAGAAAGTAGACCAGTGAACTAAGAACACATCCTTGGGGTGAGCCAGCGTTGATTGTCAGCAAAGGGATGTGATTTCTGACTGTGGTCTCCCAATGAGGAAGTCAAGGATCCAGTTGTGAGGGAGGTACCAAGGCCCAGGTTTTGGAGTTTGTTGTTCAGTACCGAGGATATGATGGTGCTGAATGCTGAGCTGTAATCAATAAACAGCAGGCTGACGTAGGTATTGCTATTGTCCAGGTGGCCTAAAACTGAGTGGAGAATCAGAGAGATGGCATCCAGGTAGACCAACTGTAGCAGTAGGCAAATTGTATTGTGCTCAGGTCTTTGCTCAGTTGATTCTGGCCATGACCATCTTCTCAAAGCAATTCATCACAGTAGATGTGAGTGCAAGTGGGCAATAGTCACTGAGGCAGCTCACCCAGCTCTTCCTGGGCACTGGAATGACTGTCGCAGTTTTGAAACCGGTGAGAACCTCTGACTACAGCTGTGGGAGATTGAAGATGTCATCAAACACTCCTGCCGGTTGGTTGGCACAGGTTTTTTGAGTCCTACCACGTACACCATCAGGGCCACTCTCATGAAAGGTGTTCTGACATTGACCTCTGAGACAAAGATTACAGGATTACCAGATGCTTCAGGGATTTACACAGATGTAGTCAACTTTGAATTCTCCCTTTCAAAGCGTGCATAAAAGGCATTGAGCTCATCTGGGAGTGAAGAATCATAGCCATTCTTGATGCTGGGTTTTGCCTTGTCAGATGTAATTTCCTGCAAACCCTGCCAGAACTGACATGCATTTGATTCTGTCTCTAACTTCAATCAGAATTGTTTTTTGTTCTTAAAATAGACTTCAACCAGGACAGAAATATGCTCTTTGGATCATCTAGCTTGTGCTAACCTCTGGTCATCTGCCTAATCAAATCTTTCTGCACCTGGATCATAGCCCTGCACACCCTTTTCATCCAGTACCTACCCAGACCTCATAAACGTTTATAACTTTGGCCCACCTCTACCACTTCGGCTGACAGCTCATTCCACCTTCCACCAGCCTCTGAGTGTATGTGCTATAATCTATAATCTTAAAAGAAGAAGGACGAAGAACCATGACACAACAGCACCAAACCCAGAACAGAATCTCCCTTGCAGCCGCTGTGACCGGGCCTGCCTGTCCCATATTGGCCTCGTCAGCCACCAGCGAGCCTGTAGAAGACGTGGGCAGCCCCCTTCCTAAATCTTCGTTTGTGAAGCCAAGCCATGATGATGATGATGTATTAGCTTCTGCAGAAAAAGTTTGACATATACATAGGAAAGTATACAGATCAAATCATGCTTTGCGTTGCTGTAGAAGTCTGGGGATGTGTTATAAACCTGCTTCAACTCTAAATTCCATGAGTGTAGTGTCAGTCAGGTGGATAAATGGTCTGAATTTTTATTTTTATAGCAGTTCTCTCATATGAGCTCAGCTGCACACTGAGGCATGTCAACATAGTATGAGAGTGAGGAGTCTCGTGGTTAAGTAGCTGAACCAGCAACAAGCTCTGGGGATAAGAGTTTAATTTCCTCTAGAGAAACTGAGAAATTTAAATTCAGTAAGTCTGGATTTTAGCCAAAATAGTAAGTCTCAATAAATGCAACCCTTAAAATGAAAGATTCTTGTAAAAATCCAGCTTTTCTGATGTTATTCAGGACAGGAAATCAGCTGGCTGGATACATTTGTTTAGTTGACAGGTTATTAGGGCTTGGGTCACGTCAAGCAACACCCACATTTCATAAATAAAATGCAAAAAAAACTTGCAATGATAGATGGAGGCTCGTTCAGTCATTTGTTCCTAATAGCATGAGAGAGCATATGGGCTGTAAAACTGAGTTGCTAAGAGAGATTGAATAGGCTTAGTCTGCTTTCTCTGGAGCAAAGGAGACTGAGTGGTGACATGATATGAGTTCAGGCAGAGATAGAGCTGACAATTACGATAGAGGTATCTAAATTCAGAGGGCACAGGTTTAAGAAGAGAGGGAGGAGGTGTGAAGGGACCCTGAGGGGTAAGTATTTCACATAAATATTAATTGATTTCTGGAGTGAGCTGCCAGAGGAGGTAGAATGAGCTGGAACATTTAAAAGACACCTGGACAGATACTTAAATGGATATGAAATTAAAGCAGACGACTGGATTAACATAGGTAAGCATGATGATCAGCATGAATGCAATGGGATGAAGGGCCCATTTCAATATCGTGCAGCTCTAAAACATCAATTCTGTGCCAGGTCTCACTCCCATCTACATTCCCACTATTCTCCCATAAGTGTACATCCTCCCCCTCTCCCCTATTCTTCCATGAGCACTATCCCTCCTGATTTATGGAGCTTGCAGGATATGGCTACAAATCTGGGTGCCTAGTTAGAGCTGTACTGCAGAAATCCAGGCAGTAGAAGCATGGTCGTGCCCATCAGTGTGGTCGGTGACTATTCCTGTGGTGGGACGCTCCTGTCGTAGGGCAGCATTGCAGCAGAATGCAGGTCTGGGAGGTCACTTTCCAGGGCCCGACTAGCTTATTGCTAAGCTTAGCTTTCTAGCACAGCTTCATGACCTTTCCATAGGATTAGAGTTGCTGGTGATAAAGTTAAACTTTTACCAAATACTCTTCGCTCTGCGTTTTGTAGTAAACAAGAACCAGTCTCCAGTACAAGAGGTGATTGATAAGTTCGTGGCCTAAGGTAGAAGAAGTCAACTTTAGAAAACCTAGCACTTTTCAACATAGTCCCCTCCTACATTTACACACTTAGTCCAGCGGTTGCGGAACATACGGATCTTGGACCTCCAGAAAGTGTCACAGCAGGGGTGATTGATAAGTTTGTGGCCTAAGGTAGAAGGAGATGAGTTATACAGCTCTTGTTACATGCACATGCAGTTCAACTCTTTGAATGATTATGCAGAAAGTTTGAAGCTAATAAATCATCAGTTAATTACATCAGGGGTGATTAATAAGTTCGTGGCCTAAGGTGGAAGGAGATGAGTTATTAACCCTGTCTGGATGAGACTAGACCCCATACCCTTAACAACTCTCGGTAAAAATGATACAGTTCCCTCAAAGCAGTGCAGCTGATGCTGTCCACTGGAAGCTGCGAGCCCTCCTGCAGGCCGTGTCCCTGTGGAGAAAGTGCATTGCCACTGCACGCCATCTCGGAGAGTGGGCACTGTACAGGTATCTCTGCAGGGTCCTGAGGCACAGAGTTGTCAGCTGGGTACGCGCACTCACCAATGACTGACCGCCCTCCATGATCAAAAGGCTCAGGACCACAACAGAGACCCAAAGACCCGGCACTTATCCCTGTAAGCGTAAGTGGAACACCTGTCCCTACACCTCCATTCTTGCTGCCATTCGGGGCCCCAAACAGTCCTTCCAGGTGAGGCAACACTTCACTTGTGAGTCTGTTGGGGTCACTTATTGCATCCGGTGTTCCTGGTGCGGCCTCCTCTACATCGGTGATTGGGGGATCGCTTCGTCGAGCACCTCCGTTCTGTCTGCCACAACAGACAGGATCTCCTGATTGCCATCCACTTCAACTCTGCTTCCCACTCCCACTCAGATATGTCCATACATGGCCTCCTCTACTGCCAAGATGAGACTACACTCAGGTTGGAGGAGCAACACCTCATATACCATCTGGGTCATCTCCAGCCCCTTGGTATGAACATAGAATTCTCCAACTTCCAGTAATTCCCTCCCCCTCCCTTCCTCTATCCCTATTTCACACTTCCCCCTCCCCCAGCTGCCTATCACCTCCCTCATGGTTCCAACTCCTTCTAATACCCATTGTGCTTTCCCCTATTCCTTCTTCACCTTTCCTGCCTATCCCCTCCCTGCTTTCCCTCCCCCACCCCTTTATCTTTCCCCTTATTAGTTTTTCACCTGGAACCTATCAGCCTTATTCCTACCCTTCCCCCACCTTCTTTATTGGGTCTCTGGCCCTTCCCTCTTCAGTCCTTACAAAGGGTTCCAGCCCAAAACGTTGACTGATCATTTTCACGGATGCTGCCCGACCTGCTGAGTTCCTCTAGCGTGTTATGAGTGTTACAGAGATCCAATGTTGCCCAGAAGTCCACCAGCCTCTTCTGGGTCCTGGAGACAAAAGCAGTGGGCAGGTCTAAGGAAATCAGCCAGTACCGTATCTTTGCAATGAAAGTTATTTATCAAATGGGTTTTACATGGACTGGTGATCCAGCTTGTCCTACTCTGTTGTGCCTGGTCTGTGGCAAGCAATCTACAAATGTAGCAATGAAGAAGAAGATGAAAGCCCTTAACTCCGAATGGAGTCATCGGGACGCCGTCATGATGGCGTTTTTTAGCAGACTTTCTTATTTTTACGAGGCCGAGTTGCTAGCGCGACACTCAACCCAGCATGGATGGAAAGCGTACAAGGGAGCCGGCTGGATTCGAACTCGGGAGCCTTTGCTCCGAAGTCCGGCGCTGATGCAACTACGCCACCAGCCAGCTAAATGTAGCAATGTCTCCAGCAAAATTGAAAAGACACTTAACTACAAATCATTGCCATATGACACATAAAGGTGCTGATTATTTTAAACATCTATTGGAATCTCAAAACAAACAGATTAAAGCTTTTGAAAATAAAGTCACAGTCAGTAAAAGGATTCAGGAATCAAGTTATTTAGTAACTTTAGGACCAGTTCACTCGAAACTGTTTAAAAAACTGTGAAAATCTGGACAAAGAGCACACCTATCTCCTGTTACTTATAGAAATCCGATGGCTTAGCAGATGTAGAGTTCTCAAATGGATGTTTGAGCTGAAAGGTGAATTGCAGGAGTACTTTCAAGAAAAAAGTAGGCCAGATTTTGCCAAGTGCTTTGAAGATGAAGAATGGTTGCAGAAGCTAGCCTACTTAGCAGGCATTTTTCATCATCTGAATCAGTTGAAGAAGTCTCTGCCAGGCCCTTGGAGAAAATGCTTTGACTTCAAGTGACAAGATACTTTGATTTAAAAGAAAACTGAATCTTTGGAAAAATCATGCTGTAATAGGAAATATGGAAATGTTTCCACTGCTGCTTCAGCTTGAGAGTGAAGAAGGATATCAGAAAGTTTTGAATCTTATTGAAAACTACCTGGAAAAACTGCAGAACAAAATTGAAAACTATTTTTCCTCCCTTTCTACACAGTGCATGACTAGGTGAGGGCCTCTTTCTCTGAATCTTCTGCTCAGCCTGTGAACTTGACTTTGAGAGAAGAGGAAGAACTTTGTGAGCTGCACTCTGATCATGCTCTCAAGATGAGATTTACTGAACTGCCCCTGGACAAGTTCTGGATTTCTGTGTAAGAAGTATCCTGTTATTCACAGGAAAGTAATGAACATCTTGCTTTTTTCTTGTTTAACAAGGATCAAGAGCCAGGATAGAAATTGTCTCATTTCAGCTGAAGGTGAAATCCATGTGTACCTATCTCAAGTTCAACACAGAATTGAGAAATTTATTATGTTTGCCTTACGAGTTTTTAAATTTATGAAAGAGAAAGAAAGAGTAATTTCAAGAAATAGGACAGAGATGAGGAGAAACTGTTTTTCCCAGAGAGTGGTGAATCTGTGGAATTCTCTGCCCGGGCAAGCAGTTGAGGCTTCTTCACTAAATATATTTAAGATACAGTTAGATAGATTCTTACATAGTAGAGAAATTAAGGGTTTTGGAGTGAAAGCAGGTAGTTGGAGCTGAGTTTACGGACAGATCAGCCATGATCTTATTGAATGGCGAGGCAGGCTCGATGGGTCAGATGGCCTACTCCTGCTCCTATTTCTTATGTTCAAGAAAGGTAAGCTAAGCTTAATTATCTGTTTTTTGTTCAAGAAAGGTTGACTAAAAATTCATTCTCACTCAAAAGGACATTGACAATTATTCTTGGATTATTATATCTACAACTTACTGATCACACTAATGTACCATGAGCTCTAGATATAATAATTTTTAAGCAGGGTTTCCCTGAGACTGAAAATTATTTCAAGGGGTTCCTACAGGGCAAAAAGGTTGAGAAAGGCTGGAATAGATACAGCTTAAAGCCCTTCCCACTAATCTCCCTGCAAGTGGCCTAACTGCTATACCGGACTCTACCCTCACCTCCCATCAGGGCCACAAACAGTCCTTCAAGGTGAACACTGCTTGCAAATCTGCTGTTTTCTTAAAATTGTGTCTGATGCTCCCAATGCATTCTCCTATGCAATGGTGAGACTCGTCGTAAATCTGGGAACTGCTTTGTCAAGTACCTCCACACCATCTGCCACACGCGGGACTTCCCGATAGACGAACATTTTAGTTCCCATTCCTATTCCAACATGCCGATCCTCATGTGCCAAGATGAGGCCACTCTCAAGGTGGAAGAGCGTCACATTATATTCTGTCTGGTTACCCTCCAACCTGTTTTCTCCGTCCGGTGAGCAAATCCACGCCCCCCACCCTTCTACTCCCCACTCTGACCTTTTACTTCAGCTCACATGTCCATTTGGAACGGAGATGAAGAGGAATTTCTTCAGCCAGATTGTGGTGAATCTGTGGAACTTGTTGCCACGGATGGCTATGGAAACCAAGTCGTTGAGTGTATTTAAAGTGGAGATTGATAGGTTCTTGATTTGTCAGGGCACTTAAGGTTACAGAGAGAAGGCAAGAGAATGGGGTTGAGAGAGATAATAAATCAACCATGTTGGAATGGTGGAGAAGACTTAATGGTCTGAATGGCCCAATTGTGTTCCTATGTCTGATTGTTTCATGGTCTAATGTACAATAGAAGACAATTTGTACAAATAATAATCAAAATTAAGTTGATAAATCACACTAAGAACAAGAGTTGTAGAAACCTTGAAGTGAACCTTTGGGTTGTGGAGCCATTTCAGTGTTGATGTGAGTGATGTTATTCATGCTGATGGTTATCATGTAATAACTGTTTCTGAACCTAGTGGTGTGGGATCTAAGACTCCTGTAGCTCCTGCCTGATGGTAGCAATAAGTGACATGCACTGGCATGATTGCAAATGATTGCATGATTACATCCGTGTTCTGGGCCCAGGCCAGGCCATCTGAGATGTTAACACCAAGGAATTTGAAACTGCTCCCTTTACTTCTGACTCACCAATGAGAACTGGCATGTTGGTTTGATTGACATTGAGCACGAGGCTGTCATTGAGGCAATATAAATATAAAACAATTCAAAGGTAAAGTTGGATTAGTAGTCACAGTAGACACACCCATCTCCAGGTACCTAGCATGCAGTGCTTTGAGAATTCACACAACAAATTAAGAATTTATCTCAACCTAAAAATTCTACATGGTAACATCAGCTAACTTTTACATACAACTAACACAGAAATTAGATTGCCACCTGCTGAGTCAAGAATAACACCAATCAGTACTTTGCTCTATTTGGTATCATCAATAATTATATTTAAAACCAATATTAAATACCATCATATTGATGATTGCGGAATCGTGGGCCCGATAACAGTTTTGCAATGACTGTCTGTTTTATACATATGCAACCTAGTGATCTTGTTACTTTGAGACGCTACCTAATGGAGGAAATAATGGATGTTCTACCAGACCTGGGTACAGCAAATATTATTGGTAGAGGATGCTAAGACTAGGTCTGTTGAGAGGAGCCTGAAAGGGAGATTCAGAATCAGATTCAGATTTATTTATCACATGTACATCAAACGATAGAGTGAAATGTATTGTTTGCATTAACAACCAACACAAGTGCCAACCACTCAATTTGCCAAGAGAGTTCTCCTCTGTGATCCTGATTACAGTTTACATTCCACCATCGGCCGACTGTAATTGGACACTTGAGATACTGCCTGCTGCTGTCAACAGACAGGAAACAGTCCACCCTGAATCATTTCAAATAATAGTCAGGGACATCAATCAGGCTTGTTTGAAGGAATCTCTGCCCAATTACCATCAGTGTAATACCTGAAATGCCAGAGGTCCCAACTCATCAGACCATTGCTATACTAAGATAAGGAATGACTACCGTTCCATGCCCAGACCACAGTTCAGAAAATGTGATCACTTGGCTTCCTTCTCCTGCCTGCATTGAGGCAGAGGCTAAAGAGCTAGGTTCCGGAGATAAAGGACAACAAAGAGGTGGTTCCTGGAGGCAGAGTAGTGGCTATGGGATTGCTTTGAGTTGGTGGACTGGGCCGTGTTCAAGGAGTCATCAGTGGATCTGAATGAAAACACCGCAGTTATCACGGACTTCATAAAAACAGTCATCGATGAGTGTGTCCCCGCAAAATCATTCAGTCTTCCCCAACCGGAGAAACTGAATGAACCATGAGATCTGCAGTCTGCTGAGAGCCAGGTTACAGGCATTCAGGTCTAGCAACCAAGTAAGATACACAAGATCCAGGTATCATCTCTGAAAGCCATTTCATGGATGAAGTGGCAATTCCGGACTAAATTTGAATCAATGAAGGATGTCCAATAGCCGCAGCAGGACTTGAAAGCTACTACATTTTATAAAGTGAAATCAAGTGACATATGACAATGGGGCTTCATTTCCAGATGAGCTCAGTGCCTTCTATGCTCTCGTTGATCGTCAGAACATGGAGGAACCTTCAGGAACCCCCACAGTCCTCGATGAGCCTGTGATTTCAGTCTCTGACACTGACTTGAGAGCATCCTTCGGGAGGGTGAGCTAGAGAAAGCACCCGGCCCTGATGGGGTTCCTGGCCAAGTACTAACAGTGCTGATCAACTTGCTGGAGTGTTCACCGATATCTTTAACCTCTTGCTTTGTATTGATCATTATTGATGCATTTTCCTTGTAGCATTTCTTTTTAGAGAAAAAAAACAGTGGAATGTTTATTGAAGGGAATCATCCTGGGACTGGGATCCCTTGGAAACTGTCTAGCCATAACAAAAAACACTGTACTGAGAAGGTAATTAAAGAGGAATGTAGATTGACCAACATTTCCATTCTCACGTGGCAGGCTGAGTAGCACAGATGAATAGGAGGTTAAAAACACACAGTAAAATGTGTGAGGAAACTGGACTGAGATGGAAACAAGTATTACCTTTGGTCCTTATGACCACTAGAGCCACAGCCAGAAGGACTACTGTGTTATCCCCCCACAAAATCATAATGAGGCAGCCATTGCATCTACTGTTTGATGCACCACTAGGAGTTAAGTAGATGGACTTACATGTAAGGGGGTTTCATCTCTTATGTTACTGCGTAGGCTCATTAAAATGGCTTCTTTGTTATGTTATACTTGGGAATGTTTCTTTATTATGTTAAACGCTGAGAAAGTTTTTGCGCTAGCAGCTTGTTTTTGTTTAGAGTGTGATAAGAATATGTTACAAACCAATTGGGATAGTTGTTATGTTTTTGGTGTATTTGAAGATACTGTATGCGTGGGGTTTTGGGGCAGGAGGCGGGAGAGAGAAACAGAGGATGGACCAGGTGCTTTGATGTCGGCTAATGGAGTCAAACCCTGAGGAGGGCATTCGGCAAGAAGACAGAGACGGACTCGTGTGGAGTGTCTGGTCGACCACCATTGTTGGTCCCAGGCAGCCAGTCAAGGTGGTCCGAGGGGTCGCAGGGTGAAGAAGGGTCCTGAGCTCCAACTGTTTGTGCACGAAGAGATTGAACTTTGATAAGTGTGGCGCCTTTTATTTTCCTTTTATATTTTATTGTCTCTTAATTATATAGTTTCAGTAATATCTATAAACTGTAATCATTTAATCGTATTTGGTGTATTGTCTGTTATTTGGGCGGGGTGGGGTACATCACACAGCATCCACACAAACTAATTACCCAGTTTGGTGGGGCCGAGGCTGTTTCCCTAGACAACAGCGAGTTAAGCGACCCTGTGGTTGGCCAGGGGGGCTACATACATAATTTGGATGAAAACATGTTGGCCTATTGTACATCTTTGACAAAAAGTATCACAAGTATTGTCAACAGGTGAATCATGCTGACTTAGTCCTATCTTGTCCTGTATCACCAAGAACTCCATAACTCCATCCTTAACAATTGACTCCATCATCTTACCAACCACTAAGGTCAGACTAACCGATCTATAATTTCCATTCTGTTGCCTTCCTCCTTCCTTAAAGAGTGGAGTGACATTTGTAATTTTCTAGTCCTCTGGTACCATGCCGGAGTCCAATCATTTTTTGAAAGATCATTACTAATGCCTCCACAATCTTTACCGCTACCTCTTTCAGAACCCTAGGGTGCAGTTCATCTGGTCTGGGTGATTTATGTACCTTAGGTCTTTCAGCTTTTTGAGCACCTTCTCCCTTGTAATAGTAACTGCACTCACTTCTCTTCCCTCACACCCTTCAACATCTGGCACACTGCTAGTGTCTTCCACAGTGAAGACTGATGTAAATTACTCATTTAGTTTATCTGCCATCTCCTTGTCCCCCGTTATTAGTTCTCCAGCCTCCTTTTCTAATAGTCCTATATCCACTTTCATCTCTCTTTTACCTGTCATATACTTAAAAAAGCTTTTACTATCCACTTTCATATTATTTGCTAGCCTGCTTTCATATTTCATCTTTTCCCTCCTAATGATTCTATTAGTTGCTCTCTTTTGGGTTTTAAAAGCTTCTCAATCTTTTGTCTTCCCACTAATTTTTGGTTTGTTGTTTGCCCTCTCTTTTGCTTTTGCTTTACCTCTGACTTCCCTTGTCAGCCACGGTTGTACTACTTTGCCTTTTGAGTATTTCTTTGTTTTTAGAATACATCTATCCTGCACCTTCCTAATTTTTCCCAGAAACTCATGCCATTGCTGCTCTGCTGACATTCCTGCCCGCATCTCCTTCCAATTTACTTTGGCCAGCTCCTCTCTCAAACCACTGTAATTTCCTTTACTCCACTGAAATACTACTACATCAGACTTTTACCTTAAGCTCCCTAATCACCTCTGGTTTATTACATAACCAATCCAGCAGAGCTGATCCCCGAGTAGGCTCAATGATAAACTGCTTTAAAAAAGCATCTCGTAGGGATCAACAAACTCACTCTCTTGAGATTCATTACTAACCTGATTTTCCCAATCGACCTGCATGTTGAAATCTCCCGTGACTATCATGACATTGCCTTTTTGACATGCCTTTTCTATTTCCCATTGTAATCTATGGTTCACATCCCAGCTACTGTTGTAAGGCCTGTATATAACTGCCATCAGGGTCCTTTTACCCTTGCAGTTTCTTAACTCAACCCACAGGGATTCAACATCTTCTGTTCTAATGTCACATCTTTCTACTGATTTGATGCCAGTCTTTACCAGTAGAGCCACACCACCCCCTCTACCTACCTTCCTATCCCTCCAGTACAATGTGTAACCTTGGACATTCAGCTCCCAACTACAACAATGATTCAGTGATAGCCATGACATCATACCAGACAATCTGTAATAGTGCAACAAATCATTCACCTTATTTCTTATACTCCATGCATTGAGATATAACACCTTGAGAGCTACATTTGTTACCCCTTTTGATTCTGCATCCCTAATGCACTGATATTCACCCTGCTGGCTGCAATTATGTCCTATCATCTGCCTGCCCTTCCTAACAAGGGTGTGACTGCACACTATCTTTGCATTTTTACCACCTGCCTATCCTGAGTCCCTTTACTCCGGGTCCCACCCCCCTGCCAAATTAGATTAAACCCTCCCCAACAGCTCTAACAAACCTGCCCACAAGAATATTGGTTTGTTCCCCTTCTTTGTTTGAAACCTCTGTTTGGAAGATCATTCCAGGTACTGTGGTTGACTAATACAGCTTTGAAGGTAGATACGCCCCGCACTGTGAAAAGAATTCCAAGCCAATAAAAACATGAGACTCCGCAGTGAATCCCCTTCTCATACTGGAGATTCTGGAACTTCCACGGTGAAGGAGGAATCCCGCTATGGGCAGTTCTCTTTAATTCCTGCGAATGGGGTTCAGCACACACGTTCAGGAATAACTTGGGGAAGAGTAGGGCCAAACTGAAAATCCTGAACGGTTACAGGACAGACACCAATAGCCATTACGAGTCCATTCATTGTATGTTCCCTCTTGAACTTCCAGCATACTGCTAGTGTCTTCCACAATGAAGACCGATGCAAGATACGTATTTAGTTCATCCGCCATTTCCTTGTCCCCTATTAGTACTCCTCCAGCATAACTTTCCAGTGGTCTGATATCTACATTTGCCTCACTTTTACTCTTTATATATCTGAAATAACCTTTGGTTTCCTCTTTGATATTATTGGCTAGTTTACCTTCACATTCATTCTTTTCCTTCCTTATGGTTTTTATTTTAGTTGCCTTCTATCGGTTTTTAAAAGCTTCCTACTCCTCCAACTTCCTACTAATTCCTGTTCTATTATACACCCTTTCTTTTGCTTTCATGTTGGCTTTGACTTCCTTTTCCAGCCACAGCTGCATCATACTGTCTTAAGAACACTACTTCTTTTTTGGGTTGTATGTACTCTGTGCCTTCTGAATTGTTCCAAGAAACTCCAGCCGTTGCTACTGTGCCATTATCCTTGCTAGTATACCCTTTCGATCAACTTTGCCCATTTCCTGTCTCATGCCTCCCTTTACCCAACTGTGGTATTGATATGTCTGACTTTATTTTCTCCTCTTAAATTGCAGGTTGAATTCTAACATATTATGATCACTGTCTCCTAAAAGTTCCTTTACCTTAAGCTCACAAATCAAATCCAGTTCATTACACAACACCCAATCTGAAATAGCTGATCCCTCAACGAACTCAACCACAAGCTGCTCTAAAAACCCATCTCTTAGGCATTCTAAAAATTCTCTCTCTTGGGATCCAGCAGCCACCTGATTTTCCCAATCTGCCTCCATATTAAAATCCCCCATGACTATTCTATCATTGTCCTTTTGACATATCTTTTCTATCTCCTTCTGAGCTCTGTATGTAACTCTATTTAGTGGCATTTTACTCTTGAAGTTTCTTAGATCAACCCACAAGAATTCTACATCCTCCGATCATATGTCACCTCTTCCAAGGATCTGATTTCATTTTTTTAACCAACAGAGCCATGCCATCCCCTCTACCTACTTGCCTGTTTTTTTTTCCATACAATGTGGATCCTTGGTTATTAAGCTCCCAACTATAATCTTTCAGCCCTGTATTCAGGGATGGCCATAATGTCATACCCAACATTGTCTTACTGCACTGTAAGATCATCTACCTTATTCCATATTCTGCGTGTATTCAAATATAACACCTTCATTCCTGTATTTGTCACCCTTTTCAATTTTGTCCCCCGTTACATTGCAACTCATCCCTCTGAAGGCAATTTTGCCCTGTCATCTGCCTGTTTTTCCTGACAGTTTCACTACATTGCTCTGCATGTATACCTACTGCCACATCCTCAGTCCTATCACTCTGGCTCCCATCCCCAACAGTTTTAGCAAACCTGCTTGCAATGATATTGGTCCCTCTTGGGATCAGGTGTAACCTGTCCTTATTGTACAGGTCATATCTTCCACAGAAGAGATCCTAGTGATCCAGGAAACTGAAGCCCTCCCTCTGCACCAGTTCCTCAGCCATGCCTTCATCTGCCAAATCATCCTATTCTTATCCTCACTGGCACATTGCACAGACAACAAACGGAGAGTATTACCCTTAAACTACTGCTTTTCTGCTTTCTATCTAGCTCTCAAAATATCAAGTACATGAGGCTCGCTTTTTCTGTCCTGATTGTTTTCTCCTACATCTGAAAGATAAATAGCATCTCCAGTCATGATCAAGTGTCCACTAAGGTAACACATTATTGACCCCCATTAAAGTTCTTGTAGGTGACTATTACTGGCAATGTCTGACCTCGATGCTGTCTTTCCTAATTGTATAAGCTGGTCAGCAATCAATGTGAGTAGAGAAGGTTCTTCTGTGGTTCCTGCCTGTCTTGGAGGGTGACTGTCACTCCTTCTTTCCTTTTTGCGATGTTACCTCTGAGTATGGCCTGAGAGGCCACAGCTGTAACAAACTATCATCTTTACCCTTCTATATCTGTTCTGGCAGCCCTTTGCTAGATGGCCTGGTTGCTGGCACACAAAGCCAGTCCTTGGTGTCCTTGCAACAGATTTTCAGAGGAGTTTTGACGAGATGCCACACATAAGGCTGCTTAGCAAGATAAGAGCCCATGCCATTCCAGGAATGATACTAGTATGGATAGAGCATTGGCTGATTGGCCGGAGGCAAGTAGTGGGAAAAAGTGAGCCTTTTCTGAATGCCTTCCAGTGGCTAGTGGCGTTCCACAGGGGTCAGTGTTGGGAATGGCTTCTTCTTTGATATGTCAATGACTTTGATGGCAGAATTGATGGCTTTATGACCAAGTTTGCAAACAATGTGAAGATAGATGGAGGAAAGGTAGTGCTGAGAAAGCAGGAAATATGCATAAGGACTTGGACAGATTAGGAGAATGAGCAAAGAAGTGGCAGATGAAATACAGTGTCAGGAAGTATATGGTCTTGCACTTTGGTAGAAGGAATTAAAGTGTAGACTATTTTCTAAACTGGGAGAAAAATCAAAAATTTGAGCTGTAAAGAGACTTGGAAGTTCTCATGCAGGAGTCCCTAAAGGTTAATTGCAGTTGAGTCAGTGGTGAGGAAGACAAGTGCAATGTTAGAATTAATTTTCAGAGGACAAGAATATAAAGACAAGGATGTAATGCTGAGGCTTTATAAGACACTGGTGAGCCCTCACTTGGAACATTGTGAGTAGTTTTGGGGCCCCTTATCTAAAAAAGGATGTGCTGACATTGGAGAGGTTTCAAAAGATGTTCACAAGAATCATTCTGAGAATGAAAGGCTTATCATATGAAGAGTAATTGAAGGCTCTGGGCCTTTACTTGCTGGGATATAAAAGAATGAGGGGTGTTCTCATTGAAACCTTTTGAATGTTGGAAGGCCTGAATAGGGTGAATGTGGAGGGTATGTTTCCTATAGTGGGGGTGTCTAGGATCAGAGGGCACAACCTCATTTAGAATTGAGTTGAGGAGCAATTCCTTCAGTTAGAGAGGGGTGAATCTGTGGAAATTGTTGCCACAGGCAGCTATGGCTGCCAGATCATTGGGCGTATTTAAGGCAGAGGTTGATAGGTTCTGGATTAGTCAGTGTGTGAAAGGTTATGGGGTGAAGGCAGGAGAATGGGGCTGAGAGGGAAATGGATCAGCCATAATCAAATGCCAGAACAGAATCAATAGGCGGAACAGCCTAATTCTGCTTCTATGTCTCACAGTCTTATGGTCTGTACCCACTATAGCCACGTTACGACACCCTTCCCTCTTTTCGGTCTATTTCCTTGGCCCATGAAACTTTTGAGGAGTAGGTGTATCCCACAGTAATCCCCAAGTCTGAAATCTCCTGCTGGGTTGAACTCAGCACTTCCTTGAGCATTTTCAGGAAGACTGTATCATCGCTTCCCTGTCGTAACCATGGACTCTGGGCATGCTCGCAGGCAGGCAGCTGAAAGAAGACAGCAACCATAGCTCGTGAGAATGCACATTCCAGACAATTAGAGTTCCCTTGTAATTGTATTTAATTCCCTTCCTTTTGTTTCAGTCTTGTCAAAGAATAGCAAGGACAAATCTCCTTGCTTACCTTTGTCCATGTTCTGCAGAAGAAGATGAATTCTTTAATGTAGAGGCTGTTAAAGAAACAATATAAAGAAGCCACATTGACAGCATAAGCTTTTGGTTAGTTTGAGAGTTAGCGGTTCTTTTGGCCGAGCGTTTATTATTTTCCTTCACTCTATATAATTCTAATTAAAACTGAGTGAACTGTTCACTCTGAGTCTGCGTCTCTCCCTCTGCACATGGGCCATCACTGAACTCTTGTCATCCCCAAATTGCCCAGCACTGCGTTTTCCTCGTAGGCTCAGTATTTTTGCTCTGCATAGTGCATGGCAAGTTCATCAGCCCTCTGAACAACTGACATTATCATTCCCCAGTTACTCTCTCATCCTCCAAGTCACTGCCTCACTTAAAGTTCTGATATTTTTCCTCAATTCCCGTTAGTTGCACATGTTCCATCCTGCACCCGGGGGTCATACTGTCCCACATGTTTCTCGGGGACTTAGCTTTAATCTGATCATGTATGTCTTTAGGGTGCATCTTGTGGATTTTGATCATTTCTTCTAACTTACACCAAATTTCTGCATTGCCACATGCAAATCAGTGAGGACAGTGAGGTAGAATGTTCTGCTTTTTCCCTTGGGGTGGAGGGCTTGCAGATGTGTGAGTGGCTGGCTGGGTTCAGCGGGGTTCTGAGCCTGCTGTTCCCTGGTCTCTATAGGTGCCATTCTGTCAGGCAGTACTGGGTACATTCTTTCCTGTTTGTGGGTACTTCTCCACTTGTCAACCTCCTGGTCTAACACTTCTCAGTTTAACTCACTGCCTTCCTCAGCTGTCACTCCCATGGCTGCTACCCAGAGTATCCTTGAGTATTTCATTCTTGTATTGTTCTAATTGTTCCACCAATGACACTCTCTCTCACTGTCTCTCTCTCTGTAAATCTCCTAACTGTTCCCTCAGTCTGCCCAGCTCTACTTGTTCACCGTCTCACTGCTCTCTGCCTTCATCCCTTTCCTTCTCTAGCCCTGCTATTTGTACACTGTGTAATTCCTGGCACATTGTTCTCTCTTGTAACTATACATGTCATAAAATGACTGCTGCTTTATCTCCCTTCCTGCTCGATTGGTTTTTCCACCACTGCCAATGTTCTACTGAGCTCCAGGTCTTAACCCGCCCAGCTTTGTTCATTCTCTATTCAACCTTCTCACTGAGGGGTATATCCTCAATGAGTTCTCCCCTTTCCACAATTAAACCCATGATATTGCCTTTTATATAGAACGTTAAATATTCCTGAACTAAGTTTCCTTTGCATTTTGAACCTCAGGTTTTCCCACACACATTAACAAACACTGCACCACTTTATAGCTCCCTGAGTGAGTATCCCTGTCTGGCATTGCAGACAGTAACTTCCACACTGCACAAGTGTTGCCACTAGCCACACTACAGTAAGGTAGTTGCCCACTGAGTGAGTGTATACACGCTCCTCTGGCAGCCTGAACTGCTAGTAACCACCTTTCACAACTGGTGACCCTGTCTCCACAGATATCCAGGGCTGCCTGGTAGCTGGTCCCTTACCCAAACAAACACACATACACAGACCCCACTACACTTTGACACCGAACTCACCAGCTCTCTACTGTGTTCTTTCATACTTCATAATGCCATGATCACTGGCCAAAGCAGATCCAAGCATGGGGTGTCATGATCAAAAATACTCATGCTCCCTCCACCGGACTGCTGAAGTTGCTGGCCATGTAATGGGATCATGAACATATCCTGGAAGAGTCTTCAAATGTTGTGACTTTTACCAAGTCCGTGGAGGAACTGGAGAAGTTGTGGATATGAAAGTCTTTATTTATCACGACAAACAGACATTCTTCTGAAGGCCTTCTCAAAAGTACATTGCAATTTTATACCCATAAGATCAAAGGTAACAGTACATTATTCAATGCAATTTTAATAGTTACAATGCCACCGTTTCCTTCAATACTTTGCATTAACAGTGCTTTCTTTGAATTACATGCCTACAGCAGCAGACACCTCTGAGTGTTCAAATACTCCTGCTGGAACAAATTAATTGACACAGATATTCTAAAAACTTCTGAAGACAAAGAGCCAGATGCCAGGGATTAGTGCTTGTGAGAGCTGGCTCTCTGAGTACAATACTATCCTGAGTACACAAATATCCCAACTATTGATTGCTGATATCTGTAACATGTTTGATACTCTAAATGATAGTATCAATCTGGTCTTCACGCCTCCTTGAATTTGTTTACAATGCTGCAAATTATTTAGGCCCTGGATTGATGCAGGCCTATTAACACAATGCTATTGTCTTAAAGTTTGGCTGATGCATATGCAAACATCTAATGCTTACCATTTTGCAAACCATATCAATACAGATATCAATACAGACAGTTGTTTATTTGCAAAAGTGTGTTTTTAACTTCAAGTTACTGCTTGCTAGTTACAATTTGCTTTAAGAACTGAAAACTGGCTCTTGCTTGAATTAATATCTGCTATGTTCACATAACTTCAGCATACTCCCAAACAATGTAAAATCCGGTGTCATGGTCCAGTCCGTGAAGTCCGCATTCCGGTTCACGGTCTGGTCCATTTTTCTTATTCCAGGTTTTCCAGTTTTCCCTTGTTCTGTTGGGTGCCCTAATTGAGGCACCTGATTCTCATTTTGGGCTGGCTACATAAACAGCTCCTGGGTTCAGCTTCATTTGCTGGACTGTTCCCTTCCCTTCCCCTTCCTTTGGAAGTCTTTGCCTGCAACCTTGCCTGTATCACTGTCAAGTTATAATGCGGAGCAAGACTGGAGCCTTGCTGTGTCTAAATAAGGAACTGTCTATCATTGTTTGGAACTGTCTCTGTGTCCACCCCTTCGCTAGGTAGGTCTGGCCATTTGCCACTACCTTCTGTTGGGAACCGTCTCTGTGTCCACGCCTTTGCTAGGTAGGTCTGGCTGTTTGCTGCTACCTTGTGTTGAGAACCATCTTGTTGTGTTCAGCATTCTGTGTATGAGTCCTGGCCCTATGTCCTGTTCCCAAGGTTGGGGTCCTGGCTCTGTGTTCCATGTTCCTGTCTCTCAAGTCCAAGGCTCTGTGTTTCCATGCTCTGGACCAAGACTCTGAGTGTCCAGTCCTCGTCCAAGTCTCTGCCGTTCCAGTGCTGCCCAAGACCAAGGCTCTTGTGGTTCTTGTGCTGCCCAAGACCAAGTCTCTGTGTTCCTGTGCTCGCCCAGCCCGGGAGTGCCTCACACTGCCCAGGAAATCCTCAAAGAATCCAAGCCTCGTCCAGTCCTGTAGCCATGTCATGTCTTTGCCTAGTTCGGGAGTCCGAGCCTGAGTCAAAACCCAGGTTTTGGGTCCTTCTCCAGTCTCTGGCTCGGAGTCCATACCCAAGTCTTGAAGAACCCAAGCCTCGAAGAACCCAAGCCATGTCCAGTCCTGTAGCCACGTCTCGAAGAACCCAAGCCATGTCCAGTCCTGTAGCCACGTCTCGAAGAACCCAAGCCATGTACAGTCCTGTAGCCATGTCGTGTCCTCGCCTAGTTCTGGAGTCTGAGCCCAAGTCAAGACCCAGGTTCTGGGTCCTTGTCCAGTCTCTGGCTCAAAGTCCAAGCCCAGGCTCCTAGTTCCCAGTTCCTTGTCCTGGTCCCGCTTTCCTAGTCAAGTCCTAGCCCAGGCCCTCCTTGTCTCGTCCAGGGCCTGTGTCAATGTCTAGTGTCATTTCTTCCCCATTTTCCTTGCTTACTTGTCAAACCTAGTCCTGTTCCTTGTACTTCAGTGTCTGTATCTTGCATTTGGGTCCACTCCCAGCACGCCCCGTATGACAGAACAGTCCAGCCATGCATAGACCCAGTGACACAGACACTGTCGTGTTACTCCCGCCATCCTGGGTTCTCTCCTGTTTAATGCCCCCCCTCACCCACCCATGTCGTCCATAGCCTGGGGAAGCCTTTTTGGGTCACCAGGAGGCTCCCATAGAGGGGTGGGGGGGTACTGTCGTAGTCCGGTCCGTGAAGTTCCACATTCCGGTTCACTGTCCGGTCCATTGTTCCTTATCCCAGGTTTCCGGTTTTCCCTTGTTCTGTTGAGTGCTCTAATTGAGGCACCTGATTCTCATTTTGGGCTGGCTACATAAATAGCTCCTGGGTTCGGCTTCATTTGCTGGACTGTTCCCTTCCCTTCCCTTCCACTTCCTTCGGAAGCCTTTGCCTGAAGCCTTGCCTGCGTTCTCGCCTGTATCACTGTCAAGTTCTACCACCAGAGCAAGACCGGAGCCTTGCTGTGTCTAGATAAGGAACTGTCTATCATTGTTTGGAACTGTCTCTGTGTCCACGCCTTCGCTAGGTAGGTCCAGCTGTTTGCCGCTACCTTGTGTTGGGAACCGCCTTTGTGTCCACACCTTCGTTAGCTAGGTCCGGCTGTTTGCCGCTACCTTGTGTTGGGAACCACCTTTGTGTCCACGCCTTCATTAGGTAGGTCCAGCCATTTGCCACTACCTTGTGTTGAGAACTATCTCGTCGTGTTCAGCAATCTGTATGAGTCCTGTAGCCAAGTCATGTGTTCGCCTAGTTCTGGAGTGCGAGCCCGAGTCAAGATCCAGCTTTTGGGTTCTTGTCCAGTCTCTGTCTTGGAGTCCATACCCAAGCCTCGAAGAACCCAGGCCACGTTCAGTCCTCCAGCCACATCATGTCCTTGCCTAGTTCCGGGGTCTGACCCCGAGTCAAGACCCAGGTTCTGGGTCCTTGTCCAGTCTCTGGCTCGGAGTCCAAGCCCAGGCTCTTAGTTCTCAGTTCCTTGTGCTGGTCCCGCTTTCCTAGTCAAGTCCTAGCCCAGGCCCTGTATCCTAGTCTCATCCAGGGCCTGTGGCAATGTCCAGCGTCCTATCTTCCCCACTTCCCTTGCTTTCTTGTCAAACCTAGTCCTGTTTCTAGTACTTCAGTGTCTGTGTCTTGCATTTGGGTCTGCTCCCAGTGACCCCCCCCCCCCCCGGTATGACATCCAGTGTATTTATTTTCTGGTGAAGCATCTGAGAACATTCAACCATGTTGAGGCTTGATGTAAGAACATGTTGGTGTTCTTTACATGATGATGAATGTAATTTACATATGGTAAGAGGCTCAGCAAAATGAGGTGCTCCATTGTCTGGAGATGATAGCCTGACTCCACAATCTGTGGAGAAACGATAAATACTGAAGTAAATCGCTTCTGGCTATTTCATGACACGATTCACAAGCTCTGCAAGAACACAAGGATATGAGAGATGTTCCTTTTAAATGTTCATCTCACACTTACCAACTGTTCCTTATCAGATTTCAATTGACCACAAGATCATTGTTCTGATTTCCCTGCTGTATGAAAGAAGATCATGCAAGGCAAACAATTGCAGAAGGGCATTTCAGGTTCTTTAGCCTAATTGAAGTGCTTCGTAGAGTACCAAATAGAGATTTGCTCCAATTCTTATAGACTGTTTTTACTCTTTCAATAAACACTGAAATAGGCCACTTAAGCATTCCGGCTTTGAAAATGCTACTCAATTATTCCTTTTACTTTAGTCCAATCCCAACACCTGCGAATGCTTCCTCTTCACAGCCACTTCACAATGAAAGTTACTATTGAAACTTCCCCCACCACACTTTCAATCTAGGACAGATCAATTCACTACACACAAAAAAACATTCTGCACATTTTCTTTATTGGGTAACAACTGTTCGTTTCAGCAACACACACAAAATGCTGAAGGAAATCAGCAGGCCAGGCAGCATCTATGGAAAAAAGAACAGTCGACATTTCTTTCCAATCTTTTTATTAATATCAAAATGTTAAACATAGTATTAATAAAGCTATTAGGATTACATTGTTAATAATCAGCGTATAAAAATATAAACTCAGTTAACACACGGGTATTAACCTCCTTAAAAAAACATGAATATAATAAGGAAAAAAATGCAGAAGTGTATAGAAAAAAAAAAGAAAAAAAGCAAAATACCCCCCCCCCAAAAAAAACTAAACAATACTAATTGGAAGATTGAGCTCAGAGCATGATGCAACAAGTGTGAATTCTTTAAACCAAGCATTAATTACTGTGGTCGCACCATTGACACACAAGGATTACACAAGTGACCTGAGAAAATTCAAGCAGTGGTGGATGCCCCAGGACCAAAGGATATGTCACAGTTCTGGTCCTTTTTAGGATTCTTCAATTACTATACCAGGTTGCTGCCAAACCTGGCTACTCTGCCCCACCCCTTGAACTGATTATTACAGATGAGGAAGAAATGGTATTGGACAAAACAATGTGAGGTGGCTTTCCAAAATGTAAAGGAAATGGTGATGTCAGACACTGTAGTCACACATTATGAACCACATCGTCCTGTGAAGCTTGCCATGCACTGTTTGGGATGCCAACACATCCAGAAGAAAGGTATCCAGAGCTGTCAGAACCACTTCCTGCAGTCCCTGAGTCAATTCTTACAATTACCACAGAGGAGGCCCCAGAAACTGAGCTTGTTTCACAGTCACAAGTTCTCACCTGCCAAACAGAGTGACCTACCCCCTCTACCTTGTCAGGAAAGATGTTATCCCATATGAGTAAGTAATCTTTCACAGCAATTAAATCCTTACACTAAATGGGACAATTTAAAACTTACTATGCTGCAGATGTCTGTATAGTAGTAACTTTATATAGCATACAATATATGCTATACAGGGAGGAGTGCTGTGTATTTAATATTTCAGTAATATTCGAATAGTATTTAAAATATATTGCTTGCTTGGTCTTTTACACCCTGTTTGTTGTGCTCATGAGGAAGGCACCCCTCCCCCCAGGGGAGCAGATACTCCATCAGGCTGAAGCTGAGGTGAGGAAGATCCTGACTAGAGTCAAACCACTCAAAGCTATGGAGCCCAATAATATACCAGGTTGGGTTCTGAAAGACTATGCAGTCCAGCTGACAGAGGTGTTGATGGATATATTCAACATCTCTCAGTAACAATCCATTGTCTTGTTGGTTTTCAAGGCTGCAACCATCATTCCAGTGCCAAAGAAGGCGATAGTAACCTGCCTGAATGACTATCGTCCAGTGGCACTAACATCAGCCGTTATGAAACACTTTAAGCGGCCAGTCATGGAGCACATTAAAGCCTTTCTCCCTACTACACTGAACCCTTTCCAGCTCACTTATCACTCAAATCGATCCACTGATGATGCAGTAGCCTCTGCCCTCCACTCTGTCCTGTCCCACCTGGAAAATGGGATCTCAGATGCCAGACTGCTGTTCATAGATTTCAGTTCAACATTTAACACCATCATTCCCCAGAAACTGGTGGGGAAACTGTCCTCACTGGGTCTCAACACCTCCCACTGCAACTGGACCCTGGATTTCTTAACAGTAAGGCCACCGTCAGTCTGAGTGGGCAGCAACGTCTCTCGTCCCTTTACACAGAGCACTGGCGCTCCAGGACCGTGTGCTCAGCCCGCTGCTGTTCACACTGATGCCACACGACTGTGTCACAAGATTCAGCTCAAACTGTGTCATCGAGTTTGTGGTTGACACAACAGTGGTTGGCTTATCAAGAACGATGACGAGACGGAGTATAGAGAGAAGTGGAGTGGCTGGTGGATTGGTGTGAGAAGAATAGCCTAAGCCTGAACATACAGAAGACAAATGAAATCATCGTGGACTTCAGGAAGTTGCAGACAAACCATCCCCCCCCTTGCGAATACATAATTCCTCCAAAGAGTGAACTGCATCAAGTTCCTGGGAGTGCACATCATGGATGACTTCACCTGGCCCTTTAATATCACCTCTCTGACTAAGAAGGCACTGAAGATTAAGGCAAGGAAGGCTCCCATCTCCCCATTTTAACTGCATTTTACAGGGGCACCGTTGAGAGCATCCTGATAAGTTGTATGGGGGCAGTCGAGTGTCAGACCAGAAATCCCCACAAAGGACTGTGAGAACAGCTGAGAGGATCATCGGGGTCTCCCTATCATCCATCAACGACATTTATCAGGAGCGCTGGATACGCAGGGCCCTTATTATCGTTAAGGATCCCACCCATCCATCCAGCACCCTCTTTGATTTCTATCATCAGGCAGGAGACTACGAAGCATAAAAACAAGAACAGTCAGGATGAGAAACAGTTTCTTCCCTCAGGCCATTAGGCTTCTGAACTCCTGGCCACATCGTATTCAAAGTATCACTGGTTAATCTGTTCTGTACCTTACAATAATTAATATTAATTTGTTTAGTTTGTTATTTATGTGTAGATTTTATCCCTACCTTCACAAGTTGTCATGTGTTGTGTACTGCTGTGCTTTACACCCAGTTCAAAGAAGCATTGTCTCATTTCTATATACATTATATAGTTATATACATGTAGTTAAATGACAATACTGTATATATTCCTTGACTTGAATGTCATCCCAGTGGCAGCAGAAATAATCAAAGCTCATCTGCCCTCTTTTCTTTGATAAGAAACTGTTGGAACTAATCTCAATGTGCAAGTTTACTTCATGGTTCTTGAACTCAATCCACTCACTATTGAAGGCCAACTCAGCATACACCTTCTTAACACCCTATCAACTTGCATGGCAACTTTGAGAGATCTATGAACATGGATCCCAAGATCCCTCTGTCCCTCCACACTGGCAAGAATCCTCCCTTTAGCCTTGTACTTTGCCTTCATGTTCAACATTCCAACACGTATCACTTCATACTTTTCCAGGTTGAACTCTATCAGCCACTTCTCAGCCCAGCCCTGCATCCTATCAATGTCCCATTGTAATCTACAGTTTGACAAATGCCTGCACTGCCTACAGCACCACCAACCTTCGTGCCATCTGTAAACTTATTAATCCACCCTTCCACTTCCTCATCCAAGTTATTTATAAAAATCACAAAGAGCTGGAGTCACAGAACAAATCCCTGTGGAACACTACTGGTCACTGATCTCCAGGTAAAATACACTCCATCTACTATCACCCTCTGCTTTCTGTGAGGCCTCCTGACCCTCTCAATGAGGCTGCCATGGGTAACCTTGTTGAACGCCTTACGAAAATCGACATAGATCAATTTGCTTTTTACTTCCTCAAAGAATTCAATCAGACTCATGAGACGCAACTTGCCCTTTTAGGGATAGTCACATAGCCATGTTGACATCCCTAATCCGACTATGCTTATTCAAATATTTGCAAATCTTGTCTCTAAGAATCCTCTCCAATAGTCTGCCCAAGATTCACTGGTCTATAATTCCCATCGTTATTCTTATTACTTTTCTTTAACAAAGGAAAAACATTTGCCACACTTCAGTCTCTGGCACTACACCTGTGGGTGGTGAAGTTGTAAAGATCATTGATAAAGGCACAGCAATCTCTTACCTCGCTTTCCATTTGGTTCCAGGGACTAATCTACCCTAGCGTTTTTCAACAGTTCAAGCATATCCTCTTTCTTAACGTCGACATGTTTCGACATTTCAGCCTGTTTTGCACCCTCCTCACATTCATCAAGGTTTATCTCACTGGTGAATATGTAAGTAATGTACTCATTAAGGACCTGTCCTCCCCTACCTCCTCCAAATCCAGGCACAAGTTTCTTCTTTTATCCCTGATTAGTCCTGTCCTTGCTCTAGTTATCCTCCTGCTCTCCATGTATGTGTAGGACGCCTTGGGTTTTTCCTTAATCCTACTCAGCAAAGCCTTCTCACATCCTTTTATAGCTTTCAGAAGTCAAGCTCAAGTATCGCTCAACCATACATGAATACAGCCAAATGCAATGCCATTCCTCCAATGCTAAGGTGCAAAGTACATGACCAACAGCACACTGCACGCTGCACGCTGCACGCTGCACACAGCACACTGCACACTGCACACAGCACACTGCACACTACACACTGCACACTGCACGCTGCACGCTGCACGCTGCACACAGCACACAGCACACTGCACACTGCACACAGCACACTGCACGCTGCACGCTGCACGCTACACACTACACACTGCACACAGCACGCTGCACGCTGCACGCTGCACGCTGCACGCTGCACACAGCACACAGCACGCTGCACGCTGCACGCTGCACGCTGCACGCTGCACGCTGCACACAGCACGCTGCACGCTGCACGCTGCACGCTGCACACAGCACGCTGCACGCTGCACGCTGCACGCTGCACGCTGCACGCTGCACGCTGCACGCTGCACACTGCACACTGCACACTGCACACAGCACACAGCACACAGCACACAGCACGCTGCACGCTGCACGCTGCACGCTGCACGCTGCACACTGCACACTGCACACTGCACACTGCACACAGCACACAGCACACTGCACACTGCACACTGCACACTGCACACTGCACACAGCACACTGCACACTACACACTACACGCTGCACGCTGCACGCTGCACGCTGCACGCTGCACGCTGCACACTGCACGCTGCACGCTGCACGCTGCACACTGCACGCTGCACACAGCACACTGCACACTGCACGCTGCACACTGCACACTGCACACAGCACACTGCACACTGCACGCTGCACACTACACACTACACACTGCACCTAGCACAAACAGCACGAGGTTATGATTGCAAAAAAACAGTCACAAAGTAGAAAAAAAATACAGCCCAAGTCCCTGAGTAGCATGACTGTAGATTGATGGTAAATTGGCCTGTTCCAGCTTGTTGTTCCACTTGAGGACAGCACCATACAGTCTCCAGTGCACCCACAAAGGCCTCTGCTCTCACTCACACCATCCGGCTTCTCCTCCCCAGGCAACTGCAACAGGCAACCCCATGGCGAGGGCCTAATCATCGCCACAACTGAGGAAACGCAGCTCCCACGCCGTCGGTCTCACCAATGAACCAGTGACCCGGATTTACAGTACACTACGTTGCCAGTGTCAAACAGGGTCTTGCAATCACAAAAGAAACGTCCAAGACAATCACTCGCACCGCCTTGGCACAACAGCAGTATGCAACAAGTCTAGGCAAGAGCACAACAGTATGTTATACTTCCAGCTCCATCGCTATCCAGCAACTTGCTGATGGGATAGTCCTACAATACCTGATGTTCTTAGAATCCGGCAGTCCATTTTTAAGTTCTTTCCTGGCTACATTATAACTCTCTAGAGCCCTGTCTGATCTTTGCTTCCTAAACCTTAAGCATGCTTCTCTTAGTTAGATGTTCCTCACCTCATGGTTCCTTCACCTTTCCTTGCTTCAATGGTTCAAACCTATCCAGAACCCCATGCAATGTTCCCTAAATAATCTCCACATTTCTGTTACACATTTCCCTGAATACATGTTTCCAATTAACACTGTCACGTTGCTGCCTGATAGCATTACACTCCAGATAATACTTTCTCATATCATCTGTTCCCATCCCTGTCCAAGGCTACGATAAAGGTCAGGGAGTTATGGTCATTGTCTCTGAAATGCTCACAAATTTGGCACTGCAATTGTTCAGTGAAGCTTCTTCAACAAGATCTTCCTAATCCACTGCATCAAGAAAAATACTTACTTCAAAATACTTGGAGAGTAGTTGTGAAAAGAGTTACATCAATTAATGAAATGAGCGGCAAGGAGATAAAGAAAACTCCTCTGTTCAGAGGGTCATAGGGATTTGGAACTCTACCTGTTAAATAACTGAGGTAAGGATCCTCATCACATTGAAGTACTTGGTTGTGTATATGAAGATTCATAACCTGCAGAAGAACAGGCCAAGAGCAAAGAAATGAAATTAGTCAGAGGCATTATCTACAGTTCTGGTTATGTGCAAATTGGCTGCAGTCTGTTTTGTAACATTTTAAAAAGTCTCCATTTCCTGGGACACCACGAGGTTATGAAAGGCACATTGAGTGATATATTATTTATTTTTAATTTGACTGTTTTTTGCAAATTGGGCTGGGAAAAGTTGTTTGTATAACAATTCTCTCATACATATTTGAATACAATTTTCTAGAGCTTCTCATTTGCATCAGTTGGCACATTTTAATATAATTAGCAACGTGGACTGATTTATCCAGATGCTTTGGGTAGTTCTGTGATTGTTTTGTTTTGGCATCTTATGTAGTTTCTACGTATTGTGTGCTGCAGATGTACGTATTTTGTTTGCATGAGATTGTATGTGTTTCTTCATGTGTGTTCCTTTGAGATGTGTTTATATGTGTGTGTGTATGTGAGAATCACTTTCAATTATATCTTATGTGAGGTGGGTATATTTCTGCATGTGTACATATATTAAATGCTTCCTTTGACAATACATAAATGTCATGCGCTATTTACAAAGGTATTTGCTTTTGCAGCGAACAGTTATGCACCAAATTAAATCTGGCATCTTGGACAACCAAAACTAACTCGAGATGGTCACTGTGCTTTTGTTATGCTTCATAATCGCTGCATATCATTTCTTCCAAAAGATTTAATTACTTTATGAAATCTGCAGATAATTAGGTCTGGTTTTTCATTATGATGTTTTTAATTGCTCATTGAAAAATGACAAATGGTTTCTGGATTAATATTTAACCTTACTGGTGATTTACAATTATTTCCTGAAGATGCAGAATTTTATGGTTCAAGTAGAACTTTTACAATGATCGGTAAATTCTAGTACCGATCATCTTCATGTAAAATAGCTTAATATTGCTGATGTATTTTGTTTAGATTCTTATCTCTGGAGTTTTTTGCTCTAGGTGTGAGCAGGCAGAGAGGTCTATTGGAGAGCTGGTCAATCCACAGCTTCCATGACTCCTCAGGTGGGTAGTGAGGAGATCCTGTGGGAGGTCTTGTGAGTTGACTGGTTTGCAAGCTGTTTCCTGAGCCTTCCTCCTGAGGAGGGTATGAAACCAACCAATCCTGTGCTCTGCTTGTTGGAACCTCACACATACCAAGCAAGTAGTAGGCGTTAGGTCACATTCCTAACCCGTGCTGCAAAGTCAGGGCTGCAGTATATGCTCCTGATCAATGGTGGTTGAAGTCCAGTGTGACAGGACACAAAGGTTAAGGTTCACCTGTTATTAAGTTTGGAGGTGAAGATTTGTATTCACCTCATGAACAGCAGAGGTAGACCACATGGCCCCTTGAGACAGCTCCATGTTTTAATTAGATCCTGCGTGAATTGCACCTCAAGGTTTACCAGCATTTGGCTAAAAAAGCCGTGATCAATTTCGTAAGTATTGTGCTTTATTTATTCATTTCTAGTATAAAGGTGCGATTGGTGATCCAGACATGTGAGTTGGAATTCCAGCATGCAATCTGAAGAATTCAAATTCCCTTAATAGGCTAAGTCAGGAATTAAAGTCTAATGGTAGCCATGAAACTATTGCTGTTAAAAACCCAGTTTAGATGACTAATACACAGTTCTAACCTGACCTAGCCAGTTCTTACCTGAGTCCAGACCACCAGCAGTGGTTGTTCCCTAACTCTCCTCCAAAGTTTCTTATCTCAAGGCACTTAGGGATAAACAGTAAATGCAAGTCTCTCCAGCAAGGTGTAAGCATTTGAGAAGATCCAGCTTGTCCTCAAGGGTTCTCTTGAGCCTCTGCAAATGAGCTATGGAAGGTATCCTTGTGGGTTGTATGTCAGCTTGATATGGCAACTCTCTGCTCTGCAGCAATGGAAGTGGCAGAAAATGATAAACATTGCCCAGTCCAAGCAAAGTCATCACCGAAGTTCAGAGCCAGGGAGTCAACACATTCCTCTGCAAAATGGATCCTTGGCTTAATGACCAACAGATCACAACCAGTAAGGGTAAGCAGCAACACCTCCACCACAATTATTCTAAACACTGGTGCCCCACGGCGATGTGCCCTCCCGCCTTACTCTACTCTGTACGATCACAATTGTGTGAGAAGATCAGGATTAGAATCAGAATCAGGTTAAATACCACTGGCATTTGTTATGATTTTTTTTTGTTTTGCGGCAGCTGTACATTGCAATACCCAATAAAAAAACTATAAATTGCAATGAAAAAATATATATATGATGAATTAAGTAGTTCAAGAAGAGAGCAAAAAAAACCAAAGAAAAACAATAATGAATTAGTGTAAACACGAGGAAATCTGCAGCTGCTGGATTTCAAGCAACACACATCAAAGTTGCTGGTGAACGCAGCAGGCCAGGCAGCATCTCTAGGAAGAGGTACAGTCGACGTTTCGGGCCGAGACCCTTCATCAGGACTAACTGAAGGAAGAGTTAGTAAGAGGTTTGAAAGTTGTAGGGGGAGGGGGAGATCCAAAATGATAGGAGAAGACAGGAGGGGGAGGGATGGAGCCAAGAGCTGGACAGTTGATTGGCAAAAGGGATATGAGAGGATTATGGGACAGGAGGCCCAGGGAGAAAGAAAGAGGAGGGGGGGGAACCCAGAGGATGGGCAAGGGGTATAGTGAGAGGAACAAAGGGAGAAAAAGGAGAGAGGGAAAAAAAGAATGTGTGTATATAAATAAATAATGGATGGAGTACGAGGGGGAGGTGAGGCATTAGCGGAAGTTTGAGAAGTCAATGTTCATGCCGTCGGGTTGGAGTCTACCCAGACGGAAGTGTACCTGGGTTCATTGTCCATTCAGAAATCTGATCTGATGGTAGAGTGGAAGAAGCTGTTCCTGAAACATTGAGCTTGGGTTTTCAGGATCCTGTACCTGCTCCTTCATGGTAGCAATGAGAACAGGGCATGTCCTAAGTGATGGGGTCCATAATGACAGATGCAGACTTTTTGAGGCATCACCTTTGGAAAATGTCTTCAATGGTGGGAAGGCTAGTGCCCATGATGGCTGAGTTTGCAACTTTCTGAGCTTTTTCTGATATTGTGCAGTGCTCCCCCCCCCCCACCATACCAGACAGTGATGCAGCTGGTTAAAGCACTCCACACAGTACACCTACAGAGATCTGTGAGAGTTTTTTGGTGACATCCCAAGACTCCTCCTAATGAAATATAGCTACTCACATGCCTTCTTCATACTGACATCAGTATATTGGGTCCAGGATAGATCTTCAGAGATGTCGATACATTGGATCATTAAACTGCTCACCCTTTCTACTGCTGATCCCTCAATGAGGACTGATGTGCGTTCCCTCGACTTCCCGTCTTGAAATCCACAGTCAATTTCTTTGTTTTACAGATGTTGAGTGTAAGGTTGTTGTTGTGACACAACTCAACCAGCTGATCTATGTCACTCCCCTAAGCCACTTTGTCTCTGTTTGAAGTTCTGCCAACAGTAGTTGTGTCATTGGCAAATTTATAGATGGCATTAGAGCTGTGCCTAGCTGTGGAGTAGTGGGTGTAGAGAGAGCAGAGCAGTGGGCTAAGCACGCATCCTTGAGTTGCGCCAGTGTTGATTGTCAACGAGGAAGAGACGTTATTTCCGCTTTGCACTGACTGCGGTCTCCTGATGAAGACATAAAGGATTCAGCTCTAACTTCATCTATAAGTTTCCAGATGATTCCAATATAGTGGGCCACATCTCAAATCTCAGAGGACAGGAAGGAGACAGAGTTCTCCGTGACACGGTGTCATGGCAATAATTTTTCCCTCAGTGTCAACGAAACAAGAGAGCTGGTCATTGACTTCAGAAAGGGGGGCAATGCACACACTCCTGTCTACATCAATAGTACTGAGGTTGAGAGTGTTGAGAGTTTCAAGATCTGAGGTGTGAACATCACCAACAGCCTGTCCTGCTCCAATCATGTGGATGCTATAGCCAAGAACACTCAAGAATACCTCTATTTCCTCAGGAAGCTAAAGAAATTTGGCACATCCCCATCGACCCCGACCAGTTTTTATCGATGCACCAAAGAAAACATCCTATCTGTATATATACAGCTTGATATGGCAATTGCCCTGCACTTGACTGCAAGAAGCTGTAGAGTTGTGGACACAGCTCGGGACATTACAGAAAACAGCCTCACTTCCAAAAATTCTGTCTACATTTCTCACTGCTTCAGTGAAGCAGGCAGCATAATCAAAGGCCCCACCCACCCTAGACATCTTCTGTCTCCCCACCTCCATTCAGCAGAAGATGCAAAAGTCTGAAAGCACGTACCACCAAGCTCTAGGACAGTTTCTTCTCTGCTGTTATAAGACTATTAAATAGTTCCTAGTACAATAAGATAGACTTCTAACCTCACAATCTACCTTCTTTTGATTTTTCCCTTCCTTTTATTTATCTGCACTGTATTTTCTCTGGAGCTGATTCAATTTATTATTCGTAATTGTTGTTGTTTTACTTTGTTCTACCTCAATGCACTGTATAATGATTTGATCTGCATGAACTGTATGCAAGGCAAGCTTTTCATTGTATCTCAGTGCATGTGACAATAAACCAATTCCAATCACAGGCTCATTATTTCCTTCCATCCACGCTGAGTTTGCTTCAGGAAAGCTAATGGCATGGTCAAGCACATCTGCCACTCTGACCATTCTCTTTTCTCACTTCTGCCTTCTGTACAGGGACTTGAAAGCCTAGAAGACCAGACTCGAGAACAGTATCTTCCTGACTGCTGTCAAACTTCTGTATCAATTGCCTCTGACCAATTAGGAACAAGTCAGCATTCTGAACCAATCCAGAGCAGGCTTCTAAACAAGTAAAGACTCGCTTCTTCCCCGCTACTATCAAACTTCGGATCCAGCACTTCTTTCATAACCATGCTCCCAAACCCTTATTTGTACTTCATGTCTTTTTATCACTTTCCTTTGCCACTACTTCAGATTACGCTTCTATAACTAGCATTATCCTGTCATTTTTTGCTCATGTTGATTTATTATTGCTGCTTATGCTATTCACTCTGTGAACTTCCCGTGGACAAGAAATTTCACTGCACCATGGTGTACATGATAGTAAACTAAACTGAACCTGAGAATTAATGAAAAGACAGCTGCTGAACACTTTACTATCTTTTTGAAAGACCTGCCTGCCTTGTCCTACTCCTCTAATCTTTTCCCACAAGCATTTCATTCAGACTGTTCAACCAATTCCTTTCTGCAAATTACTACTAAATCTACTTCTACTATGAAATATATGAGCTGTACTGAAATGGAAGTAGATCTAGTAATAACTTCAATGTAGTAATTTCAAGAACTTCCATGTTCTCTCTATTTCATTTGTAGACCTATGTTCTCTCACTACAAGTGTTCTTGCTGCTGTAAAACATTTTCCCCCTAACTAATTACAATTTTTAACATAATTCTTAATCTCCCTTTTTCTGGCTCCAAGCAAATATTCTTAGCCTTACCAATTTCTCCCACATCCCTTTTATTATTTATGTATTTAGAGATAACACAGAATAGACCCTTCCGGACCAACAAACTGCACTGCTCAGCAACTCCTGATTGACCTCTAACATAAATCACAGGATAATTCACCATGACCAGCTAACCTACTAACCGATACATCGTGAGATGTAACAGGAGGATCCGGAGAAACCCACGGATTTCACGGGGGTGGTGGTGGGTGAACATACAATTTACTTACAGATGACGTTGGAGTTGTACTCTGACGCCCCGAGCTGTAATAACCTCGCATTAACCATTTCACTACTGTGGCAAATGTCTTCTATATTCATTTGAATTGCTTCAGGTACAGAGTTCAGAATCAAATACGGTGGACACTATAAATCAACAGGACCTCAGCAGTTGTCAGACGTTTTCAGAATAAAGAGGGAATGTTATTGTTTGGTGCGAGTAGATTACTCTGTGCTGGTTGTACAGGGGAGTACATTAACCAAGAATTTAGATTAATAAACCTGCTTTTTGTGCAAAAGTGGGCACAAAAAACACATAATCTATGAATTCTAGGGATTACGGCAGATTTCATCAGAACCAATAGCAAGGTTCAAAGGTTGAATTCAATATCAGAGAAATGTATACAATATACATCCTGAAATGGTTTTTCTTTGCAAGCGTCCACAAACACAGAGAAGTGCCCCAAAGAATGAATGACAGTAAAACATGAAAACCCCAAAGTCCCCCTCCCGGGCATAAGCGGCAGCAAGCAACGATCCTCCTCCCCCCACCAGCAAAAAAAACGCATCGGTACCGTCACCGAGCCCAAGCGTGTGCTAAGCAATAGCAAAGACACAGACCAAAGTTACCCCAAAGGCTTTGCATTTCATCCAACATTCGGCAACCCACAGGTTCTCTCTCTCTGGCAAGGGAGAGGGAGGTGTCCCCCATTTTCATAGCTAGTGGGAGACATAAGAACAGCCTGCTGGTTTACGATGTTAAAAGTCTGTTTTGTTGCTTTTTCTGAGCTCTGTGTCCGAAGATCACAAAGTCCTCGGGTCTTTGGGCCCACAGCGATAGATTTTCTGGCCTTCCCGACAACACATGAAGTCTCCTGCTGTGACACCGACCCTCGATCCGCCTGTCTCCAGACCCCGAGATCTTAGGCTTCCGAACAGCATCAAGACTCTCAGGCCAAACCCTTGGTATATTGAATAACGGCCAGTCGTGGAACCCTGAGACCAGGTCCCATTCCCGCAAAGAACTGAAGCCTGCATGTAACTCCAGGTCAGGGTCTTCAAAAGAACCCTGAAAGGGAAAAATAAAAATATTAAAGGTGGAAATAGAGCTGTTTCCGAAGATGCTAGCAAAGGAGTTGCCGTTAGGTGCCAGTATCCCTCCTAAGCTCTGCCTTCAAAATTGGCCCGATCACCCCTATGAACTTTTAACCCTAGTGTTGGAGAACATGTGATGAAGAGTCTTTGAAAATGAGTCCATGGGTAGTGGGAACATTCCAGTGAGGCGGCAAATGAAGTTGAGTGAAGTTATCCCCTTTGGTTCAAGAGACTGATGCTTAACTGCTCCTGAAACTGGTGATGTGGGTCCTGAAGCTCCTGCATCTTCCTCCTGATCGCAGAAATGAGAAGAGAGCTTAGCCTGAGTGGTGGGGATCCCTGGTGATGGATGAAGCTTTCCTGTGACAGTGCTCTACGTAGACGTGCCCAATGCTGGAGAGGGCCCTACCCATGTTGGATTGGACGTATCCATAATTTTTTGTAGGATTTTCCATTCAAGGGCATTGGTGTTTCCATACCAGGCTGTGATGCAGCCAGTCAATATACTCTCCACTACACATCTATAGAAGTTTGCTAAATCTTCGCAGACTCTGAAAGAAATAGAGTGCTGTTGTGCTTTCTTCATAATTGCACTTATGTCCTGGGCCCAGGACAGATCCTACAAAATAATAACACCAAGGAATTTAAAGTTTCTGACGCTTTCCATCTCTGATTCACTGATGAGCAATGGTTTATGGACCTCTGGTTTTCACTTCCTGAAGTCAATATTTAGCTCCTTGGTCTTGCTGACATTGAGTAGGAGGTTTTTGTTGTGGCACCACTCAGTCAGATTTTCAATCTCTCTCCTATATGCTGATTCATCACCACTTTTGATTTGGCAAACTTGAACATGGCATTGGAGTTGTGCTTACCCATACATTCATAAATGTAAAATGAATAGAGCAGGGGGCTAATTTCACAGCCTTGTGGTGCACGTGTGCTGATGGAGATCGTGGAGGAGGTGTTGTTGCTAATCCAAACTGACTAGGGTCTGCAAGTGAGGAAATCGAGGATCCAAGGATGTATTGAAGCCAAGGTTTTGAAGTGTACTGATTAGTTGTGAGGGGATGATGGTATTGAATGCTGAACTGTCTTCGATAAAGAACATCCTGATGTATGCATCTTTGCTGTCCAGATGGTTCAGAGTTGAGTGAAGAGCCAGTGAGATGGTATCCCATGTAGACCTGTTGCTTCGGTAGGTAAATCGGAATGTATCCAAGTCGCTTCCTTGGAACTACAAAATTATGAGGGGTATAGATAGGGTAAATGCAAGCAAACATTTTCCACTGAGGTTGGGTTAGACTAGAACTGGGGCTCATGGGTTAAGGGTAAAAGGTGAAGTGTGTAAGGGTAATATCAGGGGGAATTTCTTTACTGCCAGGGGGGTAAGAGTGTGGAACGAGCTGCCAGTGGAAGTGGTGGATGTAGGTTTGAGTACAACACTTAGAGATGTTTAGGTAAGTACAGGGTTGGGAGGGGCATGGAAGTCCATGGTGCAGGGGTGGATCGATGTAATTAGATAGAATCAGAGTTCAGCATGGTCTATATGGGCTGCAGTCTGTCTCTGTGCTACAATGTGCTACAATTGTATGGTTCCATGACAAACAATGCAACACCAGCTCTATTACATCTTCCCAAACATTCTGTCGAAATAAAACAGAAACCCACATCATGCAGTTTAGCATATGCATTTACCCTTTCGTTGTCATGATGTGGTCTCCTCTGCCTTTTAGAAACGAAGTGAAACTCAGAGGAGCACTTTGGAGAACACTTCCATTTCCAATCCTGAAATAAGTTCATTATTTCTTTTGTTTTCCACATATGAGACGGACCTGTTGAGTACTCCCAGTATTCTCTGTATTTCGAACCTCAGGGACAACACCAGCAGAAGTGATTGAAACTTCTTGAACAATGGTCCCCAACCACCGGGCCGCAAAGCATGCGCTACCGGGCCGCGAAGAAACGATATGATTTGGCGATATGAGTCAGCTGCACCTTTCCTCATTCCCTGTCACGCCCACTGTTGAGCTTGAACGCATGTGAAGTCATTACCCGCACGTCATCCATGTCAGCGCGGGAAGGAGATCAACTCCTCGAGCTTGCAAATGACGACGGGCTGAAAAGCATGTTTGACATAACATCTCTGCCAGCATTCTGGATCAGAGTCAAGGCTAAATATCCTGAGATAGCCACAAAAGCACTGAAACGTTGCTTCCATTTCCAACATATTCCTGCAATGATTGCAACGAAAACTAAATTGCGGAATAGACTGGACATAAGGAACCCCGTTCGACTATCGCTGTCTCCCGTCACCCCTCGATGGGACCGTGTTGTTGCAGGGAAACAAGCCCAGGGCTCCCACTGATTCAGTGATATTGGTGTGTTGCAATGATTTTATATGTTCATACGGGGAAAATATGTGCTGTGTGTTTAATATCCAAACGTTACTTAAGATGTTATGATGCTATTGACTTATATAACCATATAACAATTAGAGCAGGGAAATAGGCGATCTCTGCCATTCTAGTCCGTGCCGAACGCTACTCTCAGCTAGTCCCACCGACCTGCACTCAGCCCATAACCCTCCATTCCTTTCCTGTCCATATACCTATCCAATTTTTCTTTAAATGATAATACCGAACCTGCCTCTACCACTCCTACTGGAAGTTCGTTCAACACTTACTTCAAGCTCCCCTGATAATTGACTTACCTCTATATCCGTGCGAGGAAAATATGCGCTGTGTGTTTAATATTAAATTCGTTAGATAAACCCTTTTAGAAACGAAATTGAGTGTATTAGTCACTTATCACCTATATTGCGTTCGTGATTTACACCCCCCAGACAGAATCGCCAAAACTGATTTGTAGAAAAAAATCGGCACGCATGCGCACTGGTGCCTGCGCAAGGTTTCATGGTCATTGTAGTCTTTCTCGGGGTAAACCCAACGTATTTGACGGCAACCCTCCCCCCCCTCCCCCCCACCGGCCGGTCCGCAAGAATATTGTTAATATGAAACCGGTCCGCAGTGCAAGAAAGGTTGGGGACCCCTGTTCTAGAGCAACACAAAGAGAAATGGCCACAGCAAAGTCAACGGAGTAGAATATTTTATCACTTAAGTGATGCTGGGAACAGAGGTTTTTGTAAAAATGAAACAGAGAAGTTCAAATAGATCATCCAAGTAAAAGTTTAAGTTTTAAAAATACTTTTGAGGAAAGCGAAAAGGAAATGTCATATATTGCAAGAATAATTAAACTATTATTACAGGTAAGCACACAACTTTCATTTAAACTCATACTGGTGCACCTTACAGTATTCTGTGTATAGAAAACATAGTATCATTTTTCAGAGCACATCGCATCAGACTGCCAGAGGAAATAAGTTGTGAGCCACAGATCTTAATCTGGAGGTGTACTTAACAGAGTGCTCGAAAACAAACTAGATGCAACACCAGTGATTTGTAAAGAGACTAGAAACTCCAAAATACAAAATACAAACTGCTGGATCTTAGCAGGTCAAGCAGCATTTGGGGGGTGGGGGGTGGTGGTTGCTTGAGGGAAGAGAAATCTTCCTTCAGTTAGTCCTGACGAAGGGTCTCGGCCTGAAACGTCGACTGCACCTCTTCCTACAGATGCTGCCTGGCCTGCTGCGTTCACCAGCAACTTTGATGTGTGTTGCTTGAAGAGAAATTATTGATGTTTTAGGTCAGACACTGATGCAGTGGTCTTTGAAGATCGACCTTACCTCCATGCAGGGCCAAGGGATCTATTGAGATTTTCTTAATTTTCATGAGATTCTGTCATGCATGTTCTGCACTCTGAGAAGCAAACTTTTGACCAGTGGAGTTGAAAGTAAATCTGTTATCAAGGTATGTATATGTCACCATACACGACACTGAGATTAATGAGTGGAGTTTTTGGGGAGCAGCTTAAGGGATCTTTTCTGATTAACTGGTTTTCTGCATTCCATTTTAGTAAGCAACTTTTAGCAGAACTGTCCACCAGGCCTGCTGTGATTATTGAAAGCTTCTGAAGAGACATGTTAAAGGTAAGAAAATCTCTGCAGGTCCTTTGAATTTTGCCTACATATATTGAGCTCATTCGTAGTCATCAAGGGGAAGAAAGATATCAGCCAGAAAGTTGTATCAAAAGTCAAACCATGAAGAGAATTTCTTTCCTTTCAAAACAAGCTCCTCAACAAAGGTTACCAAACATCAAATGAGCGCAGAAGCCTCCTGTTTGTACAGCAGAGCAGGCTTACATTCAGTTTAATCCTTTGGGTACATCTCGGTCTTGAGCCAGTGCAGGAATAATGCCAATTAGTACACATGCCATGGGGCTGCTTACTTCCAAAGGCACCTGCTGACGTCAACCCAAGGACCAGCGGCAGATCAGGGATGCAGAGTGTACGGTGTGGGAGTAATAAAGTAGGAAAGAGATGAGAAGTGACTCACCAGATGCCAGCAGGATCTCATGACTTGCATCAATAAGGCGGCACAGTGGTGCGGCTGATACACCCGCTGTCTCACAGCGTCAGAGGTCCAGGTTCGATCTGCCATTTGGTACTGACTGTGTGGAGTTCGCATGTTCTCCAGGTGACAGCATGGGTATCCCTGTGTTCTTTGGTTTCCTCCCACTTTTCAAAGAAGTGATGAAATTGCTGTATATTGCCCCTAGTGCTTGGGTCAGTGGCAGAATCTGGGACGAATACAGGGCATAAGAATGTGGGCATAATTTTAAGGCAATTGTAGGAAAGTATAGGGGGATGCCAGAGGAAAGACTTTTACACAGAGAGCGGTGAGTGCTTGGAAAGCTATCAGGAGTGGTGGTAAGGCAGATACTGCACATTAATGGCATTTAAGAAACTCTTAGATGGCCACATGGATGATAGAAAAAATGGAGGGTGATATAAGAGGGAATGGTTAGATTGATCCTAAAGAAGGTTAAAAGTAAACACAACATTGTGGGCTGATAAGCTTGCACTGAGCTGTTCTGTGCTCTAATAAAATAGGAGAAGTGTAGGAAAAGATAAAATCGGTCGTCGACGGTTGGTCAAGACTTGATGGGCTGAAGGGCCTGTACTGTGCTGTAAAGTTCTATGACCTATGCTCTAATGAATGGGATTAATGTTGAAATAATATAAAATGGGTAGTTGATAGTTGATAAAGAATTGAGGGACTGAAGGATCAGTTTCCCTGCTGTATGATGATACTTCACCTTGCCACCCACTGTGAGTCTTCTCTCCTCAATTGCTCTCGAAGCAGGGATTGTGGGTGCCCTAGAGAGTATTAGCTAGATATGTTAGTGCCAATATCCTAAGCACAACTGTCTGGCTGTAAGACTAATACAATGCAGCCACTGTTGAGTAGCGACAGGGAGTAGAATAGCCTTACTACTTAGGTTCATGTCCCGGTCAGAATGTGAGCACAGTACTTAAGGACTGCTTCATTACCAACAATTCTACCTGTCAGATCAGGTGTTAAGCCCCGTCTGCTTATTCAGGTGGGCAAGATGTTTCCTTTGCTTCCTGGTAATAGAAACACAAGCTGGAGTAAGCCTTTCAAGCCTGGCTCGTCATCCAGTCATCCAATTCAGTCCCATCCCACCTTTTTCCCCATATTCCTTTGGCATTAAGAAGTATATTTGCCTCCTTGAGCATATTTAATGATTTGCCCTCCACTGCATTTCATCACAGAGAATCCCAATGGTTCACTGCCATCTGAGTGATGATATTCTGCATGATTACAGCTTTAGATGCCATTTCTCCTATCTTGAGGCTGTGACCCAGCCACCAGGAACACCCTCTCTGCATCTTGTCTGTCTGGTCCTTTTGTAATGTTACTGCTTTCCGTGAGGTCGAATGTCGAATCTCTTCTAAATTCCATCGTATATGGGTCTGATTGAATCAATCTCTCCTCGAGTATCATTCCTGCCTAGTAACTCTGCATGACACTAATTATATATACTTATGACTAACTGATCCCTGCCATCTGTGAAAAAGGACTCTATTATTTCTACTCAATGCACACAAAATGATGGAGGAATCCACCAGGTCAGGCAGCATCTATGAAGAGGAATAAACAGTCAACGTTTTGGGCTGAGACCCTTCATCAGGACTGGAAAGGAAGGGGGAAGAAGCGAGAATAAGAATGTTGGGGAAAAGTGGTTGAAGCAGGTATAGTAACAACATTTAAAAGACTCTTAGACAGGTAGATGGCTAGAGGCAGAACAAGGGCAAATGGGACTAGCTTAGAAGGGCATCTTGGTCAGCATGGACAAGTTGAGCCAAAGGATCTGTTTCTGCACTATGACCTACTGGGAGGTGCTGCTGCTTAAAGAATGGTTACCGTGATGGTGAGGTGGGGAATCAGGTCAGAGGGAAGGCCGCTGGAGAACAGAGCCCAGAGGCAGAGGGGTTACAGCCACCAAGAGCTGCAACTACCAAGTGCGCCTTACAGATGGTTACAATGGATCTGTCCAAGAAGATAAGATTGGTCTACAATTGTTTGCATGTTAACTTCCGGTTAAGGTGCCACTACTAAACATGTGTGATGGCTTCTGGAAGTAAAAAAGATAAGAGAGGTGACCTGATAGAGGTGTACAAGACAATGAGAGGCATTGATTGTGTGGATAGTCAGAGGCTGTTCCCCAGGGCTGAAATGGCTAGCGCAAGAAGGCATAGTTTTAAGGTGCTTGGAAGTAGGTACAGAGGAGACGTCAGGGGTTGTTTTTTTACGCAAAGAGTGGTGAGTGCGTGGAATGGGCTGCTGGCAGCGGCGGTGGAGGCGGTAATGATAGAGTCTTTTAAGAGACTCCTGGATGGCTACATGGAGCTTAGAAAAATAGAGGGCTATGGGTAAAGCCTAGGTAGTTCTAAGGTAGGGACATGTTCAGCACAGCTTTGTGGGCCGAAGGGCCTGTATTGTGCTGTAGGTTTTCTATGTTTCTAAGAAATTTGACTAAAAGCATCACTACAAATACATTTTCTGTGGTAAATTGTGTCAAATTATTGCCACAAAGAGTGAAGCAATGAGTGATGGTGAGGCAAGTTCAGGGGATGAGACAAGTTGTGTGTTGCAGAATCGTTGCATTTGGAGTACTGATGCTTGTACAGCTGGCTCAGGAGCAAGGTTGGATTGCTCTGGACAGAAAGAATTAAGGGACCGGGCAGAGAAGTTCTGATGCTCATTCCACTGGCCCGAAAGTGAAGTTGGATCACTCTGGGCACTGAAAGAAGTCAGGGTCTGGGCAGGGAAGTTTTGATGCTCGTTCAGCAGGCTCAGATGCGAGGCTGATGAGCGCTGAGCTGATCTGAAGACCTTGAGAGTGGCCTTGGGCTGGATGATGGAATCTGGGCTAGGAGCAAATCTCTGGGCGGCGTGGTCTAGGCCCGGTGCCCAGTTCCTACCTTATGCTGTTTAGACAACTTAAAGACTGGAGGCGAGAGCCCATCTCGCTTGCTCTCTGCGATTATCACTCCTCTCCCCAGGGCTCCGAAGCCTTTCACTGTTGTGTCGTTGGGTCTGTTTAAGTACCCGCCCAGATAAACTGAAAAGACACGATGTCGGTGAGCTAATTTCATTTGTTCTTCACGGTGGTCATCTCCATGGCGCTGAGGCTATGAAGACTGCCCCGGCTGCTGTGCTCGTGCCAGCTAATATGATGAACTGATAAGCGAGACTTTGGGCTTGATCCAGGCTGCTCTGAGGTTTGGACTTGAGGACTCGATTTTGGCTTGTTGGTGCAACGCTGTCTGTGGCTGACAAGACCCAATGCAAGATTGGCAGTCTCTATTGCAAAGTTTGCATCTATAATGCAGCAGTGGTCAGTCAACACTGGGAAGTGGCAGTGAACAGCAAATGTGGGTAAATGTGAATAACTGGGACTAACGTAGGTGGACACATTGGGCAATTATGGACGAGGTGGGCTGGAAGTCTTGTTTCTGTGCTGTACACTCTATGACTCTGACACATAAGTGGGATCTTTTCCATAGGATTTCCTGAAATCCAAATACACCATATCTGTTGTTTTGTTAGAGTGAGTTTTTGGGTAGATGATTCATTTACACTTAAATGATTCTGGCCACCAGTCTTCTGTTTGACAAGGTACTGTGGATTGAGTTCACAACAATGCGCTTCCTAAAAGCTGTGAATATCAGAATACTAGTCAGACTCTGTGGATGGAAGTGTGAAGTTTACAGGTAGTTTTGAAGACAGCCTTATCCATACTTTATAAATATGAATTGTCCACTATGTTAGTACGTAGAATACCAAATAAATGTATTGTGGATTTGACTTGCACTCCTAAAGGCTGTGAGTACCAACCCAGACATATTGGTGTCAGGAGGAAGGGATGAAGTTAGAAGGTGTGATGTTTTGTATGTAGCTTCGAAAGGAAGCATTGTCCATAACTTTGCAAGTAGTGATTGCCTTTGTGCTTAGCATATAAATATTGAGCCCACATTGGACTAGCAGACCTTTCCACCGAAAGCGTCTCCATCTGTATGATGCCTGCTGTACCTTATTGTGTTGAATAAAGAAGCTGCTTTGTATCTACCAGTAACTCTGTCTCTCCGGTGATTTCATCCACGCCACAACAGTTTTTCCTTTATCTATTCTACTAGTTACATCCTCGACAAAACTCCAGCAGAATTGTTGAGCATATTTTCTTTTTCATAACACCCTGCTGGCTTTGTCTAATCCCATTTTCCAAGTATTCTTTCGTAATACATTTCAGCATTTTCCCCACTATGGATATTAGGCTTAATGATATGTATCTCCTGCTTTATTGTCCTCCTTTTTTTAAATAATAGAGTTACATCCCCTCCTCTAATCTGCAGAAATATCCAGAGTTTAAGGGATTGTGGAAGGCAGCCACAAGCACATCCTGTGGGCGTTTCTGGCCGTAACAAATGGGCTGTCCATATTCTATACAAAGTCAGAAGAGGTAAAGTGAAGACTTAGTGAAACAGAACTATCATTTGTTACCACTGCAATAATTTAAATGTTACTGTTCAACATTAAACAAAATGAGAACACCTTCAAAATGTATTATGACACATACAGGAAGAAGCTAGTGAGTAATTCTCAATTTTGGAATTACTGTGTATATTTGTTTAGAAGCTACAACAACAGAAGATCAGGAAAATGATTCACTTTGATTACTTTAGGAACATCTGCCACAGCTTTATGATGACATTCACTGAGATAGCAGTGAATTCAACTAAATCATTTTATCCCTGTCAATCCACTTCTTTCCCTAAGCACCTTCTTATCATGATTTTCCTGGGAATCCCCTGGAGATTTCCTTATCTCCTCCAGGGCTTACTGATTTCTCTCTACCCCTCAGGAGCCAAGTACTTACTTCCATGCCTCTTATCCAAAGTAGATCACAGTAAATTTAATTTTGAAGTATGTATGCGTCATGATATAGTACCCAGAGATTCACTTCTTGTAGGTATACACAGTGTGGCCCTCTGCTGGTTCAGATCAACCACGGATGTTGTGTTCTAGCTATCTACATTGCTGGTGCAGCACCGTCTGTTGCAATGAGCGACTCACAGGCACGGAGATTGAGTTTGGATGCTTACACGGGCGCAAACGCCAGGCAGTGAACAGGAGGGATCTTGACACAGAGCTCTGATATGGAGTCTTGATATGGAGCCTTGACTAACAGACTGGACCCGGAGCCTTGACACGGAGTCTCATAGGTAAACCTTGAAACTGGAGCTAAACTTAGAACAAGTGGTTCTAAGCGGTCGGGAAATGTAGTTATACCACGGGGAAAAAATCAACTATCTGGCGACTAATGGTTCTTATACTGCATGTCTTGATAGAGACCAGGTGTGCTGTCATCAAAGAGAATTAGCAGTAAATGGGGAAATAAACGGTCAGAATCAAGGCATAATCAAAGGAAATTAGGAGCAGGATAGGGAATTAACGATCAGAACCATGACACTGTCTGTGTCTGATGAGACACAATGCAAAATTGGCAGACTCTGTTGCAAAAGCTGCATCTATAAGTGATGGAAGCAACACACATAAAAGTTGCTGGTGAACGCAGCAGGCCAGGCAGCATCTCTAGGAAGAGGTGCAGGACCTGATGAAGGGTCTCGGCCTGAAATGTCGACTGCACCTCTTCCTCGAGATGCTGCCTGGCCTGCTGCGTTCACCAGCAACTTTTATGTGTGTTGCTTGAATTTCCAGCATCTGCAGAATTCCTGTTGTTTGCATCTATAAGTGATCTCAGTTTTGCTGGAGATTCAGTGTTCCTTTCTATGGGCCTTCTTGTCTTCTGCTACTTTCAGGAATTTCTTCTTGTCTGACTTAAGGTATTGTTTTCAGGGTGCTTCTCCATCTAGTGCAGTCGGCTGCAAGTTCCTCCCAGAACTCAGTGCTGATGTCCAGCAGTTTCATGTCCCACTTGCAGATATCCTTGTAATGGAGTTAGGCAGCCAGTGGCTCTCGTGCCTGAAGCCAGATCACCGAAGAGGATCTCTTTGAGGATGTGGCCATCCTGCAAGTGGCAGCTATGACCCAGCCAGCATAGCCTATGCTGTCACAGCAGAGTATACTCACCTGGGAGGCTGATACGAGAGAGAACCTCAGCATTGTCTCACTAGGAGGTGCCCAAGATGTGACAAAGACACCTTAAATGGAAGCTATTGAGACTTCTCTCCCACCCAGCATGTGTTGTCCAGATCTCGCTGCTGTAGAGCAGTGTTGGTGACACAAACTTTGTAGACTGCCAGCTTTGTTTGGACTGATGGTTTGGAGTTCTCCCAGATTCAAGTGACAAGGCAGGCAAGAGTTGATGCAGCCTTCTCGATATGTTTGTCAATTTCTTCACCTAAGGAGAATAAAGAAATACAATAGAATCACTGAAAAACTACAAACCAGAAAAGACTGACAAACAATTAATGTGCAAAAGAAGACAAGCTGTGTAAATAAATATAGATAGATAGATCTGAAAACATGAGTGGTAGATTCCTTAAAAATAAGGCTATGTCCACACTACGCCAGATAATTTTGAAAACGAAGCTTTTTCTCTTCGTTTTGACCCTCTGTCCACACTGAAATGGCATTTTCATCCCCCAAAAACGGAGATTTTCAGAAACGGTCTCCAGAGTGAATAAATCTGAAAATGCCTAATATCCGTTGCAGTGTGTACAGGGTAACTGGAGCTTTTTAAAACCGCCGTCATGACGTGCTGGAACAGATGGCGGCAGCCCGGCATTTCATTGTTTTCTTCTTATTATTATTACTGCTACTTTATTGTCGCCAAACAATTGATACTAGAGCGTACAATCATCACAGCGATATTTGATTCTGCGCTTTGCAGAACCTAACAATTTTAGAACAGACGGCAACAAGACTGAAGCCAGAAGAGCTAGAAATGTACTCACCAAATACTTTGACCCATAGCTTACTGAATAAATAAGTACACTCACTTTGCCCTGTTTTCTGTCCTTGCTTGTATGAAGGTAAGGACAGAAAACACCCTCCGCTGCCTCCAGTTTAAATTCCATGCGGAATATTTTGGAGGATCAAGAACCAAGAACCAAGGTGGTTTACCTATTTATGCAAGTACTTCTCTGACAATAGATGTGTAACAGCCTAATGTAACATTGTATGGAAATACAAGATAACACTGATGCAGACATGCTTTATACATTTAACAAGGTGCTTTATTAATGCAAGAGTTAGTCAGTTTTTCAATGTTCATCGTCAGACGGGTCATATTGTCTGTAATCTCCCTGTCGGTTGCCTCCATACACTCCAGTATTTGTTTTTTTTAGTTTTAAGTCCTCCTGCGCGAGAGCCAAGAGCAATTCCTTTTAAGTTTTTCTACTCTGTAACTGGACAAACGTGCACCAAGTATACCGTTTCCTCTTTGCTTGTTTTCTGTGTGTCCTGCGCATGCCCAGTAGGAAGAGATTTTCCCAAATATCCGTCTAATGTAGACAGAGATATTTTGAAAAACGCTTAGTATGGACGCCTGTCGTTTTTACTTGAAACCGGCGTTTTCAAAATTATCCGGCGTAGTGTGGACGTAGCCTAGTCAGTAGGTTCTGGAATCAGTTCTTTCCCAGTCCTGGCTAAATTGGCAATGAAGAACTTATAGACAAAATGCACCAGCTAGTATGATAAGGTTCACCCAGATTCAGAACAGGCACGAGACTAAACATTCCTTTCTCCTTCCACCTTCACAATGTCATTCATTTATTACCTGTTCATTTACTGAAAGTAGACTCATTCTCACCTTCTCTATCATAGACATCAAAACAGATGACAGGCTTAGGCTACATCCACACTAGACCGAACAAATCCGTAACCGAAGCTTTTTCTCTTCGTTTTGACCCTCCGTCCACATTGAAACGGCGTTTTCCTCCCCCAAAAATGGAGTATTTCTAAAACGCTCTCCAGAGCGTGTAAATCTGAAAACACCAGTTGGGCGGTGTAGTGTGTACAGGGTAACTGGAGCTTTTTAAAAACGCTGTCATGACGTGCCGGAACAGATGGTGGTGGCAGCGCAGCGTTTCATTGTTTTCTTGAACGCATATAGCGTTCTTTGTAGCGGTTGAGGATGTCGTTGTATTTGATTTGGCACGACCCCCAGTCTACGTTCTCCACTGCTTTGCTGACTTTGTAGTCGTTTGTAACTCACAGAAGTAGCTCGACTTCATCGTCTGTGCAAATGAAGAAATCCGGTCTGCTTTTTCCAGCAGAGGTTTTCTTTGTATTCCTCAAAGACATTGTTGAAAACTTTCTTTCGCTGTTGTCGTGGGTACTCTAGTTTTTGACCAATGGAAATAGCACAATGCCGCCGCAGAAACGGAAATAGTATACCATTTCCTCTTCGCTTGTTTTCTGTAGATGTGTCCTGCACATGCCCAGTAGGAGGAGATTCACCCAAATACCTGTTTTAATGTGGACGGAGGTATTTTCAAAAATGCCTGGCGTGGGCATTTAAACTCCACATACTAGAAATCCATAATAAGTGTCCGGATACACAAGCAAGAATAACTTGGTTAATAGATATAGCCATTGCAAACACACATAAAATATAGAAATCACTAAGTGAAAAATACCAGAAATTTGCTGAATTAAAAGAGGAAATTGAAAGATCTTGTAACATGAACAGGGTATATGTTGTCTTGATAGTAATATCTACAACTAGTATCATCCTGAAGGCACAACACATTAGCATTAAACAATTAGGGCTACACAGCAATATCTATATAGTCTCCAGAAAGCCACAATACTAAACATCATTGGATTAGTCCGAAAGATCCTGGCAATTGAGAAATGGGTGTGCTTAACTATGCCTGTATCTCTGTGTAGGGTTTTCAGTAATATTAACTGTAATATTAACGGCTAACTGCTAATAATGAAATGGCTTCTCTGTAGTGTTAAAACAAAATGGCTTCTCTGTAATGTTAACTGATGAGGTAAGGTTCTCTGTCGCAGCATGTTTGGGTTATAATTAGTGATAACGGGACTTGTATTCGTTTGCTAACCAATGGAAGAGATGCTATTCTTTCTGTCTGTGTGAAAGCTGTTAGTTTGCGCAGGCTTGGGGGTTTTTGCAGTGAGGAAGAACGAAGAGGAAGGACCTGCTGGACGTGCTCTGGTGGACCACCGTGGTTGGTCCCAGTCGGAGGGTCGAGGAGTTCGGAGGAGATCGAATGGTGGAGAGAAGACTCCGTTAATTGAGCTCCAATGCTTGTGCACAAATTGATTGAACTCTGATAAGTTTGGAGCCTTTTTCTTTTCCTTTAGTATTTGTAGCTCTATTAACCACATAGTGACATTAAGATTTATGAAGTGTAATCAGTTAATCGTACCTTGTGTGCTGTCTGATATTTTATGTGTGAGTTTGTATCAGGGTGCATTACACAGCATCTACGCAAACGTGAGCCACGGTTTGGCTTGTAGATGTGCTCAGTAGTGGGGAGAGCTTTACCCATGATGGACTGGACCATATCCATTACTTTTTGTAGACTTCTCTGTTCAAAGGTGTGGGTGCTTCCATACCAGAGCCTATGATGTAACAAGTCAATATCCTCTCCACCACACATCTATAGTAGTCAAAATTTTGCATCTCATGCCAAAGCTTTGCAAACTTCGAAGAAAGCAGAGGGACTGCTGTGTTTTCTCTTCTTGCTGGAGGTACAGAAGCCTGAAGTTGCATGCCACCAAATTCATGAACAGCTACATTGTTTACAACCATCAGTTTCTTGAACTGATTAGCACAACCCCAATTCTACATCAACAGTGAACCATTGAACTGTCTCCACAACCTGTGGACTGACTTTCAAGGTCTCTTCACCTCATATTCTCGATATTTAGTGCTTATTTATTTGTTATTACAGTATTATTATTTATTTTATTTCTCTTTCTTTTTGTATTTGCACAGGTTGTATTTTTTGCACATTGATTGTTGTCTGCCCTATTGGGTGTGGTCTTTCATTGATACTATTGTGTTTCTTGTATTTACTGAGATTGTCTGCAAGAAAATGAATCTCAGAGTTGTACTTGGTGACATAATTTACCTTGAACGTTGAACTACAGACCATTTCTTGCACTATAATGGACTTGCCTTTGATAATATCTATTTAGTTTTTGGACTAAGGTCTTGCCTTTGCACAGTCTTTTTTCGCTGTTTAGTGTAATTTTATGTATAATATTATCTATAAAGCTGTTTGCATGCGACAGCGGCCACACCCCAGGCAACGGCTTCGACAAGCCGGCTAAACCAGGTGAAGGTAGCCGACGGGTCTCAAACCCTCGGTGAGATAGGGAGATGTCTATCCCAGCATGTGAAGACATACTCCCGAGGATTGAGCGGACGAGACCAATGGAAGGTCCAACGGTCAAGAAGGCGGTCTCGGCAAGCGTCGTGGAATGTGTAGAGCAGGACAAGACACAGAAGACGCTCTGGTCATCCACTGCGCCTAGTCCCACCTCCAGCCGTCTCGACTCTGTCTTGTCACTGGATCCAGATGGGAATTGGGAAGAGAGAGTGAGGCTGACACTGCGCAACTCTCCCTCACTTAAACCCAAATCACACGCTAGTCTCGACACCATCAATGGTGTCGAGGTCTTCATCGACGATAACGGTGGACGAACATCTATGTACAATTTATATTCTGTGCACTCTTTGATCCTGACCCGGATCCTGAGATGCTGCTGCAAGCAAGTTTTTGATTGTACTGTACCTGACTATACTTGTGCGCATGACAATAAACTTGACAGTCACTTTCCTTCCACACTATTTTAATCTGGCCAGCGAACATCTTGCTGGACGTGAATTCGAACGTCACTTGATGTAACTTACATTCATATTTCTGTGATCTTTTGCACTAATTTATTCTAGTTAAGTTGAACTGCACCGATAAAACCAGTGTAAACTAACAGAAACTCCTCAGTTTAACTCTGGTGAAAGATAAATATCCTGCAATTCTGAAATGTAAAGCAGGGTGGTCTCCTGAACTAACTTCAACTATCTTTAAAGGTTTGTACAGGAATTTTCCATTCCCACAGCTCTTCCCACGTGCTCCAACAATTGGCGTTGGGTTTTATCCATCCTGTTATCTCCCCCATGAGAATTTAAAGCCTCTGGTTGGGACAATGTGTCTCTATTGCAAATAATCGGCATTCCAACTGTCTGGAGGCCTCTCTGGAACAGTAAGCAACTTCCTGTCTGTTCTTTCTTGTGTGACAGATGTTTCATTGATCCACGATAGCATTGGGTAGCTACGGCCAGTAACACTGAGCCCACTACTCAAAATCACCTGGGGTGGAATGATTACAACATACTGCAGGAGACCTGATTGTACAAATCCCTACTTGTCACTTCATACTAGCTGGACATTACTAGTGTCTTTTCCTACTTGATTAAACACGCTTTTCTCTCTGAGAAACTCATATCTTATTTCCCAAGCATACTAGCTCCTCTCCATCATCTTTGCCAAGATGCTTCATCCATGTAGGCAAGGTATCTACAAGCTGATGAATGGAACTGTGGACTATCTGCTCTCGTTATGTTGGATCTCTCCTGCAGGGTCCTGAATCCTTCTGGTGGCTCTGGTTATTGTGACACTGATCTTCTCTGGAAATGGTTGTGGGATCAAAATCAAAGTGAAAGTAAATTTATTTTCAAAGTATGCGCCATATCTGTCACAATATACTACCTTGAGATGTATTTCCTTGCAGGCATTTACAGGGGGAAAAAAGAAACACAATAGGGTTTATGAAAATCTATACATAAACTAAGATTGACAAGCAATCAATTTGCAAAAGACAAATTATGCAAATACAAAGTAAATAATACTGGGAGTGTAAATGGTAGAGTCTTTGAAAGTGAGCCTGCAGGCTGTGGAATCAGTTCAGAGTTGAGGTGAGTGAAGTTATCCAGGCTGGTTCATAAGCCTGATGGTTGGTTGAAGAGTAATAACTGTTTCTGAACCTGGTGGTGTGGGACCTAAGGCAACTGTCCCTCCTGCCTGATGGTGGTAGCGAGAAGAGAGCATGGTCTGGATGGTGGGGGTCCTTGACGATGGAAGTTGCCTTCTTGTGGCAGTGGTCCATGTAACTGTGTTCAATCGTGGGGAGAGCTTTGCCTGTGATGGACTGGGCTGTTTCCACCACTTTCTGTAGACTTTTCTGTTCCTGGGCAATGGTTTTTCCATGCTAGTGCATGATGCAACCAGTTAGGATTCTCTCCACTGTGCATCTATAGAGGTCTGTCAAAGTTTTAGATCACCTGCTGAATCTATGCAAATTTCTACAGTAAAGGTCCAGACAACCTCTTCAACCTCAGAAATACCGGCTAGAAATTCATTCACACACACTCAGTGGCCACTTTATACAGTACCTCCGGTACCTAATAAAGTGGCCACAGTGTGCATGCCCATGGTCACCTGCTGCAATAGCCCATCCACGTCAAGTTTGATGTGTCCTGCATTCAGAGATATTTTCGTCACACCACTGTAGTATTGCTGTAGAGCCAGACAGTAGAGATACTGTCTGGCTGTTCTCTTCCAACTCTCCCATTAACGAGGCATTTTCACCAACACAACTGCCACTCACTAGATGTATTTTGTTTCTCCCACCGTTTTCTGTAAAGCCTGGAGACTATTGTGCCCGAAAATCCCAGGAGATCAGCAGTTTCTGAGATACTCAAACTGCCTCTTCTGGCACCAACAATCACCCCATGGTCAAAATCACTTAGATCACATTTCTTCACCTTTCTGATGTTTGCTCTAACATCGGTTGAACTTCTTGACCACGCCTGCATGCTTTTATGCATTGAGTTACTGCCACATGAATGGCTGATTGACTATTTGCATTAACGAGTTGGTGTGCAGGTGTAACTATGAAAGTGGCCACCAGTGTACTTCAGAAAATATGAGACGTGCATTTGAAAGGCAGCTCAACCCACTGAAGGGAATGTTATTTAAATGTGCCAAGTCAAATGGTGGATATCAGCCGAAGCACATGTGGAAGCCACGGTGTAACTGGAGCATGAGGAAAGTGGCAAACCTTCTCAGGATGAGACTGAGTAGCTACAAGTCATGGGAAATATTTAGTGAATAAATGGTGTGAATAGAGGTGTTTTATCTGTACTAACAATATAGTAGAGGCAGCAAGAGGAATAGAGAAGAAATCGATGCCTGTGATCCTTGGAAGGAAGCTATCTTTTACTAGAAACACAGAACTAGATACCTACACAATGCTAGTTAACGTATTAGTGCACTGACCAACAATGTGACGTCTCCTCCATCGATAAGATTGTCAATACATTGCTTAGTCACTTTAATGAAACAACGTCAATGTCAGAAACTTCCGAAAATTCTAAGTTTGCTCCCTGTAGTAAAATACCTGGGAAGTCTCAGGGATTATATCGCAGAGTTGCACGCAAAATGCCAAAGAACCCAACATATGTGGGTTGCTCTGGATTTCCAGCATCTGCAGAATCTCTTGCGTTTATATCACAGTTAATATTCCTTGGCCTCATAATTTTGGGATGCTCCTAAACTTCTGTCAGGCAACCTAGACAGCACAGTTCCTGCATTAAGCTGTCCTACATCTCATAAGTAAATATAATTCCTGCACTTTCAGTAGAAAAACACCCAAATGACATGAAAAGTAGTAGCAATAGTGCGATGTCTCGAGTCGAGTTTCATGCTCTCCTAAGGGGTCCTCAGTTGGCTGATCCAGGATCCACATATTTGAGTGCAGTGTGGGCAAGAGTAAGTGGTGGCCGTGGCTAGTGGCCACATCTTTTGGTCGTTCCTTTTCTCCTTTTGCAGCTGCCGCTTGTTCTCTGCAGCACAGTGGAGGTGATATCAAAGATACTGCCATGCCTAATTTTCATCACCAGAGTGATTTAATTGATCTAACAGACAACAGTTCACATTCACTAACTCAACGGCCAGATTGTTACCAATTGTGTCTCCTTTAAAATGAACCTATTTAAGAACCTAACACTCAGACTGCCCTCTTCGTTCTCACTGGGAACTGTGAGGTAAATGGGGCCTCCCTTGTTGAATTGATTTCTTTGCTCATGTCGTTAAGTTCACATTCAGCTTCCCAGCCTCAGGAACACAAACTTCTACTACTATTCTCTGCCAAATCCCACTGTTTTCTGATCACTGCTGCGTTAGGGTGTTCACTGCACTCCTCGGGGGAAGCATTATAGGACATAAAACATTGGAGCACAGTGCAGGTTGTTGGGCCCATGTTGTTTTGCCAACCTTTAAACCTACTTTAAGGTCAATCTAACCCTCCCCTCCTACATGGTCCTCCATTTTTCTATCATCCATGTGCCTGTCTAAGACTTACTTAAATACCCCTAACGTATCTGCCTCTAGCATCACCCCTAGCAGGGCATTCCATGTATTCATCACTCTCTGTGTAAAAAACTTACCCCTGTCATCCCTCCCATACATTCCTTCATTCACCTGAAAGCTATCTTCTCTGCACTCTATAATATCTGCATCAATTTACGTTTCTTTCATACCACCTGAGTGTTTCTCTGTGGGTTTTAATAGGTGACTCTCACCTTTACAGAGAGATCCACTGTAACCGCCTGTGGGTACCTGGCGGCTGTAGTTCCTCTGTCTCTGAGTTCTGTTCTCCCTTTTCCCCGTACCTTGCCCCACCTTATCATTGCTGCAACCATTCTTTAAGCAGCTGGTTATAGTCAAGGAGTCATGGCGTAATACAGCACAGAAACAAACCTTTCAATGCCCACCTTAAATTACCAGGTTGCCCATCTAAGTTAGTCCCACTTGCCCAGTTTTGGCCTGTGTCCCTCTAATCTTTCCAACCATGTACCTGTCCAATTGTCTTTTAAATGTTGTTATGTACTGTACTTGCTTCAACCACTTCCTCTGGCACCTCATTCCATATGCTGACCTCCTTTTAGGTGAAAATGTTGGGCATACTCAATAAACCTATACGATAATAACCATAACAGAATCAATGAAACACTGCCCAACTAGGACATTCAACCAGAATGCAGAAGACAACAAACTGTGCAAATACAAAAAGAAGAAATAATAATTATAGTAATAATAAGTAAATAATCATTAAATATCAAGAACATTAGATGAAAAATCCTTGAAAGTGAGTCCATTGGTTGTGGGAACATTTCAGTGATGGGGTGAGTGACGTTAAGTGAAATTACCCACTCTGGTTAAAGAGCCTATGGTTGAGGGATAGGAACTGTTCCTGAACCTGATGATGTGAATCCTGAGGCTCTTGTACCTTCTTCCTGATGATAGCAACAAGAAGAGAGCATGTCCTGGATGGAGGGGGTCCTTGATGATGGATGTTGCTTTCCTGCAACAGCACTCCCTGTAAATGTGCTCAATGATTGGGAGAGCTTAACCAGTGGTGAACTGGGCCATATCCATTGCTTTTTATAGGATTTTTCATTCAAGGGCGTTGGTGTTTCCATACCAGGCTGTGATGCAGCCAGTCAATAAACTCTCCACTACACATCTATAGAAGTTTTAGATGTAACGCTGAATCTCTACAAACTCCTAAGGAAGTAGAGGCTCTTTCTTTGCAATTGTACTTACGTGCTGGTCCCAGGACAGCTCCTCTGAAATAATAACACCTCGGAATTTAACTTGCTAACCCTCTCCACTTCTGATCCTCTGATGAATAATGACTCATGGACCTTTGGCTTCCTTCTCTTGAAGTCTGTAATTATGTAATTAGCTCCTTGGTCTTGCTGACATTGAGTAAGAGGTTGTTGTTATGACACCACTCAGCCATATATATATAAATATATACATATAGGTAGATATATAGATAGATAGGTATAGATTTATATATATATATATATATATATATATATATATATATATATAGTATATACACTTATTGTAATTCACAGTTTTTATTATTATATATTGCATTGTACTGCTGCCACAAAGACAACAAATTTCAAGACACATGCCGATGAAATTAAATCTGATTCTGAGGTTCTTCTGTTCTACAACACTTCACAGGTCCCTACTGTTCACTGTGAAAGTCTTACTCTGATTTCAATTCCAAATATATAACATCTCAAACATCTAAATTAAACTCTTCTTGCCATTGCTTGGCACACTTTCCTAGATGATCAACATCCCACTGTAATTATTGATAGTACTCTTCAATAGCACATATTTTAGAACCATCTGCAAACTTACTTGTATAGGATATTCTTATCCAGATTGTTGACGTAAATGACGAACAAGAAAGGGCTCAGCACTGATGCCTGTGGCACACCATTAGTCACAGGCCTTCAGTGTAAAAACAACCTTCTGCTATAACAAATAAGAGAAAATTTGCAAATGCTGGAAATCCAAGCAACACACACAAAATGCTGGAGGAACTCAGCAGGCCAGGCAACATCTGTGAAAGAGTACAGTTGTTGTTTCAGGCTGAGGCCGGTGCTGCTGAAGGGTCTCGGCCTGAAACATTAACTGTGCTCTTTTCCATAGATGCTGCCTGGCCTGCTGAGTTCCTCCAGTATTTTGTATGTGTTGCTTCTGCTATAACCCTCTTCTTCCTACCATCAAGCCATTTATGCATCTACTTAGCTTCCTCTCCCTGATCCCATACAATGTAACCTACCAGATTCCATGCAGGATTTTATTAAAGGGCTTACTGAAATTCATACAGGTATCATCCACAGCCCGTTTCTCACTAATCTTAGTTACCTCTTAAGAAATCTCTAACATAATTGTGAGAAATTATTTCCCATACACAAACCGTGCTGACTATCCCTAATCAGTGCTTGCCAAGGAGGAATGGACTGGTTAGATACTGTTCCTCAGAATTCCCCAGGTAACTTACCACCACTAATATCAGGCTCACTGGACTTTAGCTTCCTGGCTTGTGCTTGGGGACAACAGTAGCAACTCTTCAGTCTCTCAAAGTTTGAAACCTGGTTAAATTTGATGTAAATTTAATGCAAAACCCTCCATAACTTCTTCCATAGTTTCCCACAAAGCCCAAAGGCAACACTCAGTCAGGCCCTGGTGAGTTATCCACTTCAATGTTCTTGGGGACCACCAATATCTTCTCTTTAGTAATTCGGCCTAGCCGGCCGGCTCTCCCATCCATTCTGCTCTCCAATGTCTGCTTGCTGAGGAAATCGGGCTCGCAGTCCTCGGAGTCGCCTGATGCCAGTGGCCGGAGGTGGGGACGTCGTAAGCGGTGTGCGAGGAAGCGGAAGCAAGGTGAGCAGGCAGGAGTCCATGCCAGGAAAAAAGCAAACCCTAGCCGGCCGGCTCTCCCGTCCATTCTGCTCTCCAATGGACGTTAAATTGGACTACATCCGACTCCAACGAAATACTCGGCGGGAGTACAGAAATGGACGTGATCCCGGATGCTGCTGTTCAGCTGTTTATTTATGTAAGTTTTTCCCCCAAGCCATCGGACTACCAACCTACTGCCCTCCGCCTTGCCTTTTGTCTTGTTTATTATTTATTGTAATGCCTGCACTGTTCTGTGTACTTTATGCAGTCCCGGGTAGGTCTGTAGTCTAGTGTAGTTTTTGTGTTGTTTTACATAGTTCAGTGTAGTTTTTGTATCGTTTCATATAGCACCATGGTCCTGAAAAATATTGTCTGTGTACTGTACCAGCAGTTATGGTTGAAATGACAATAAAAAGTGATTTGACTAGACTTGACTTATGCATGGTCTGTGGAACTTCTTGGATTTTTCTTGACCTTGCTTGCCTGATCCATCACAAGCCCTACTTTTGGCTTCCTGATTTCCCTTTTAAGTGTACTCCCATACTTCTGGTACTCATTGAGGAATTACTTTGATCCCAGCTGCCTAAACCTCATACATTGTTTACTTCCTTTTTTACAAACCGGGTCTTCATAGCACCAGATGGAAGAGTGCTGCTTGTATCATCCAAGAGCTTGATGCCAAAATCAAAGTTGCTTGGCTACTTCATAAACACTAGAGACTCTGCAGATGCTGGAAATCCAGAGCAACACAGAAGATGCTGGAGGAACTCGGCAGGTCAGGCAGCATCTGTGGAAGAATGTGAACAGTCTAAGCTCTGCTCCCTTCCTTTCCAGTCCTGATGAAGGTTCTTGGCCCGAAATGTCAACTGTTTATTCTCCTCCACAGATGTTTCCTGACCCGCTGAATTCCTGCAGCATTTTGTGTTTTCCTCTGGCTGGCCATATCACTGGTAGCTCCATCATTGTAGATCAACAGGGTAGCAAGTAGTATTCCATAGGACAACCTGGGAACTTCTACAATGCTGTATTAAACCTATTATGTGCAGTGAAACTTTAAGGTTCATGCTGCTTGTGTTTCTGGATTCTGGTTACTCTTTTTTTGCTGTCTCTGAGAGGTTTGATCAGGACAATCAAAGTGGCAAAGAAAGGCCCTGCAGCCTGCATTGGGCTATCAGTGCAGCACTGAACTGAACTAAACTGAATACTCCTGGACTCCTGGTTTAACATTTGATATTCTATGTGTTGTTTGCCCGCTTTTTGCTGTTTGCGCAATTTATTCCTTTTTTTGCATATTGGGCGTTTGATGCTTGAACAGGTTCCACAGTGTTTCCTTTGCGGCCACCTGAGGGAGGATGAATCTGACGGTATTATTCTATATACATACTTTAATAATAAATGTACTTTGAACCTAAATCATTTCTAGACAATTGTTCCTTTCTAAAGTCCAGGAATGTCTATGGGGAACTATAAATGATGCTGCTGAGTACTTGCAAATCAGGGATGTCCATCTGTCCTTTGCTGCTGCTCTTCTGGGAAACGAAGAGAGGCAAAGGAAGGGATGGGATAAGAATGGCTGAAGGCTGAGGCTTTATGAGGAATTGGAACGAGGTGATGAGGAAAGGAGAAAAGAGAGAAAGGACCAAGGTAGGGATGGGTTAGGTGATAGAGGGAAGGGCTTCTGCCAGGGTCAGAGAAAGTGAAGAAGAAGGGGAAGAGGAAGATCAAAGAGAAAAGGAAAAACAGAGAAGGAAGAGGAAAGGATAGCCATAGGCAGGGAGGAATAGTCAGATAAGGTTTATATCTAGGATGATATCACAGTATATGAAAAAGCAACAGAGGAGATTCAAGATTCGAGTTAATTTAACATCTGTAATTGGAATATTAAATGAAAATCATGACCAAAGATAGGTGGAGGGGCAGGTAGAGTTGAGGAAGCAAGGAGTCTGCGGAAGGACTGAGATAAATTGGGAGAATGGGAAAAGTGGCAGATGGAATATAGAGTAGGGAAGTGCATGGTCATGCACTTTGGTGGAAGGTATAAAGATTAGACTGTTTTCTAAATGGGGAGAAAATTCGAAAATCAGAGATCCAAATGGACCTGTGAGTCCTTCCCTAAAGGTTAACTTGCAGCCTGAGTTGGTAGTAAAGAAGACAAATGCAATCATAGCATTTTATTTCAAGAGGACTAAAATATAAGAGCAAGGATGTGATGCTGAGGCTTTATAAGGCATTGGTCAAACAGCACTTGAAGTGTTGTGAGCAGTTTTGGGCCCCTTATCTAAGAAAAGATGTGCTAGCTTTGGAGAGGGTCCAAAGGTGGGTCACAAGAATGATTCCAGCAGTGAAAGGGTTACTGTATGATGAGCATTTGATGGCTCTTGATCTGTACTCACTGGTGGGGGGGGGGGATCTCATTGGAACCTATTGAATGCTGGAAGGCATATATATATATATATGTGCTGCCTGGCCTGCTGCGTTCACCAGCAATTTTTATGTGTGCTGCTTGAAATTCCGGCATCTGCAGATTTCCTCGTGTTTGCGTGGACAAGGAGAGGATGTTTTCTCTAGTGGATGAGGCAAGGACCAGAGGGCACAGCCTCAGAATAGAGGAACGTCCACTTGGACAGAGATAAGGAGGTATTTCTTTAGTTAGAGGATGGTGAATCTATAGAATTCATTTTCCTGGACAGCTGTGGAAGGCAAATCATCGTGTATATTTAAAACGAAGTTGATATGTTCTTGATTAGTCAGGAGTCAGTTTATGGGGAGAAGGCAGGGGAATAGGGTTGAAAGGGATAAGAAATCAGCCATGATGGAATGGCAAAGCATACTTGATAGGTCAAGTGGCCCAATTCTGCTCCTAGGTCTTATGGTCTTATGGTTTGCGTTAACAACCAATTCACCCAAGAGAGTGCTGGGGATAGCCTCCAGGTGTCATCACACATACCGGCACCAACATATCACGTCCACCATACTTGGCAGAACAACACAGAACACAAGTTACAAAACAACACCAAAACAAGCCCCATTCCTCCCTCCCACCACAAAAAAAAACTCTGTCCCCTATCTCTAGGAGAAGGGCTGTCTTCTTCAGCCTCTGTCTCTAGTGGACTCAGATATGGACACACAGACATTGGGCCTTCAACTAGCCCAGCAGACTCACAGAGATTTGCAGACCCAGGGCTTCTAGCAACAGGCCTCAACTTCCAGATGTTTGATTCATCCCTCAGGCCTTGATTCTCAGCATTAAAACCAGAACCCATTGATCATTGAACAGGCCTCAGGCTTTGTAGAACAGAAAAAAGTGGATCCAAGCATCAGGAGGTGAAATTGGTGTGCGGATGTAAGAAAATCACATTCTTGTTCGCCTAGGTGGAAAATAAAATGGTTTCTACTGAAAGGTGCCTATCCCAAGCTAAGTAGATTGGGTCAGGAACATAAAAGCTGCCTAAGTGTTCATCCTAAGATGCCTAAGCAGTCATCACTTGGCTGCTTTTTCTGTCCTCTTACCTTTACTTCACTATCACTTCCACACCTGAGCTGCCATTTTTCCTGGTCTCTCAGCCACCAGCCACCTGCCATTGCTTCAGATGAGATCCAATTTTCCTTGGCTTTTTGCCTTCAGCCCAGATTTTGCAGTTTTGGATTTCATTTGCATCGGTGCCTGCCGCCATTTTCTATTTTCCACATCTCTTCAAGCTTTAATGCCTTCGTATTTGTATGCCTCGCCAGTTTTGAGGATGGTACATTCTGCAGCATCCTGAGAAATGTCAACTGGACAATTTCCAGGATGGGTTGGTCTTATAACATTATGGTGATAGTGCCACCTACTGCCCTTGGAATTGTTGATTAAAAGGCTTGCACAAGGGGTAATTTCCTTCCCTGTCAACAACATATTTAAGACTTGGATTTTCTTTCACTTCCTTTCGAGAAAGCTTGTTGTCAGTCTCCTGCCAGGGCAAATTTCTGTCCACACCAGTAGTAGAAAATTCCTATGGAAACACGTGCAAATGTTATTACTAAAGAACGTAAGTATTAGAACCAGGAGTAGTCTATTCGCCTCTTGTGCCTATTCTGCCATCTAATAGGATCAATGTTTTACCTCAGTTGCTCTTTCCTCAATCAAACCTATACTCTTTTCTTCCCTTATTATCTAAACATCAAACAACCTCTATCTCAAATATACTTCATGACTGCCTCTTCATAGCCCTCCAGGGGGAAAGAAATTCCTGTAATGGTGAAGGAATTTCCTCTATTTTCAGTCTTGAATGATCAACCCTTTTTGAAACTCTGACATTTGGATTGACATACCTCAACCAGGTGAAACATCACTGTGTTGTTTACTGCTAAGCACCTTAATGATTTTTACATTTAAGTGAGATCATCTCTCATTTGTCTAAACTCAAGAGAGGAATCAGAGACTGGTTTATTATACTAACAGATGACACGAAGTGTTTTGTTTTGCAGCAGCAGTAGAATCCAAAGATATAAAAATTACGATCTTACAAAATTACAAAAATAAATAACAAGGTTTTGTTCTAATGAGGTCAGGCTAATCTTTTAATCTCCCCTCATATGACAAACACCACACCCCAGAGATCTATTGTACGAGCCTTCACTGCACCCTCTCTATTGCAAGGATTGTATATTGTTAGGTAGGGAGTCCAGATTTGTGCACAATATTACACATGGCCTCATATCGGCCTATAAAAGTGGACTAAGCCATCTATATTCTTGTTCTAAATTCCTCTTGTAGAAAAGGCCAACATCCATTTGCCTTCTTAATTAGTTGCTGAATTTGCATCTTAACTTTCAGTGATAGGTGTACCTCTGAATACAAACATCTTACAACCACCAACCATTTAAAATATACTTGACATATCTTTTTTTTCTCTAACTCATCCTCAACGGTAAAGTAGCGTACCAGCTCTCAAAACGCTTTAGAGTGCCAGCAACCTGGGGTCATTTCCAGCCGCTCTCTGTAAGGAGTTTGTACATTCACCCTGTGACCATGTGGGTTTCCTCTGGGTGCTCAAGTTTCCTCCCACATTCCAAAGACACACGTGGGTTAATTGGTCACATGGGTGTAATTGGGCAACATGAGCTGTTGTGCAGAAATGGTCTGTTATTGTGCTAGAGCTCTAAATAAATAAGTAATAAATCTGCCATGCCCTTGCTTATTTTCTCAGCGTATCTACTGCCTGCTTAAGTGTCTCTGTATCCTTCTTACAACCTCCATTGCTCTCCAGCTTTATACCAGCAAACAACTGCTGCAGGAGCTCAGGAGTTAGAGTAGCATCTTTTCAGCGAGGGGAATCGTCGATGTTTTGGCTCAAAACCCTGCATCAGGACTGAGGTCTTGGCCTGAAACATTGACACTTCCTTTCTCTAACAGATGCTGTTCAATTCTTCCAGCAGAATGTCTATTGCTTGAAATTCCAGCATCTTCAGTCACGCGTGTCTTCACCCAGCTTTGTCTCGTCACCAAGTACGGAAGGACTGATCCCTGCACCCAAATCAGTCAGCTAGGTTGTGAACATCAATCCCGGAGTCTCTCAACCAGAAAAAAATCCTGTTGGTTATGACACTATGCAATGCATGCTGACCGTAATTTTAACTAATAATCTTTGATGTGGTGCATGATCAAAGATCTCTGAGAATCCCAAATACACTACATCAATTGGTATAACCCTAACAAATTCCTGACGGCAAGCCTTCAGTGTAAGCCTTCCAAACCCACAGCCTCTGCTGCATAGATATATTCTGACCACGTCAGCTCAGCAAATGGGATCAGGCTGCACTGCATTCGCAACATTATATGATCCACTTTCAATGTCACCTCAAGTCGAGCATACTCGTGATTCCTGGATGAAATTGCAACTCCTTGTAACAATCGGGCCAAGCACTTGCAGTAAGGATGTTTCCGATCTCATCTGATCCTTGCATTCATGTCAGCAGGCACACGTAAAATGAGGTTCTATGTTTAGATTGTGCTTTTGTCTCCACACTGACCGAATGCCTCATGTCAGGAGAATGTCAAAGAGTTACAAAGTACACGTGGACTAAGATGTTAACTGTCCTGTGCTATCACTAGTGGGATCATCAGTTGATCTGCCACCTGTCTTCAGGAGTTTCGGCCCGCTTATGATCAAGACTCCCTCGAGGTGGTGGGTCAGCAGTGCTAAAGCACCACCTCCCACTGGTGAGCTTAAAAACTTGGCATCTGCCTCTATCAGAGTTGTTGGTCACTTCCATCCAACAGATAGTCTACTCTTCAGGTGTCTATGCAACTACTGAAGTGTTTGCAAGATATGTATACAGTGTCTGACTATCTGCCCCTCTGGACGTACTTGGTCCACACCCATGCTGATCCTGTCTCCGCTGCCTCAGCTACAGCCCTGCTGGTTGACTTGATCTCTCTTCTCGTGAAGCCAAGGTCACGCAGCCACTTCTGGAGAGTGAACGCAATAAACTCATGGCAGCCTACTTTGAATGGATAGCTTGAGACCTTCCACCCTCTGTCTCTAGAATGAGTCGTGAGAAAACAAAGCAAAGCCTGGTGAAATATCCATTAGGTCATGAATTAAATGTTTCATGTTGGGTTATTCTTGTAAGGCTGAAGATATTTTTAAAAATTATTATTCTCTGACCTGTCAGTATTTGCAGTCTTAATATTTTTCTATGTCAGTACGACATTCTACCACCTCTGCCTTATTGTTGAGTGGTTTGGGATTACTCATGGCCAGTGTTTACTTCAGTGAAGATCACGGGATAGAGGTAGCCACACACACAAAGAGTCATCACCTCTTCCCTCCCTCACATTTCCATTCAACTCCTTGGCAGCTTTGTTTTATATCCACTTTCCAGGATCTTGGGATCGCTGGCAGAGCCAGCAAGTACAGTTTATTTTCGTATCCATGGGTACAGTGAAGTGCAAATACAATGAAAAACTTGCTTGCAGCAACATCACAGGCATGTGGATTTAAACAACTCACTAAATATAATTTATACATAAATTAGGCAAGATAGTGAAGAAAGAGAAAAAGAAATACTTCTGCAAAAAAAAGCATCAAAGACACATCCACAGTAGTTCGAGAGGTGATCCATAATATTCTGTTACTGAGGTATGGTTAGGGTTATGCAGGTTGGTTCATGAAATTAATGGTTGTACGAAAGTGGCTGTTCCTGAATATGGTGAAGTGGGACTTCAAGATTCTGTATTTCCTGTACTTATTAACCAATCCTCCCCACCCTTATGAAGCTGCCTAGTGGGTATTCAGGGGAGGCCTACAGCCCCATGAGTCCATTCCAGCCAGGGTTTCACCCAGCTAGTCCCAATTTCTCTCTACATATCCCTCTACATTTCACCCTTACACGTACCTATCCAAGTGCTTCTTAAATTATACGGTTGTACCTGCCTCAACCAGTTCCTGTGGCAGCTTCTTCCATATTCTCACCACTCTCTGAGTGGAAACTGTGCTCTTCAGGTCTCTTTTAAATCTTTCCCCTCACACCTTAAATCTACGCCCCCTAGTGTTGGACTCCCCTACCCAGGGAAAAGATGTTACCATTCATCTCATCAATGCCCCTCATAATTTTAAACATTTCTACAAGGTAGCCCCCCATTTTTCCTCTGTTCCAAGGAATAAAGACCTAGCCTCATCAACTTCTCCCTATAACCACGCACCTCTAATTGTGTCAACATTCTCGGAAAGCACGTCTTTACGTGACCAAAACAGTACACATTACTCCAAGTGCAGCCTCACCAACAACTTATACAACTATGACATAATGTCCTAACTCTGATGCTCAACTAACTCCGACTGACCAACTTTCTCACCATCCCATGTATCTGTGATGCTGCTTTCAACAAGCTATTCAAAGGTCCTTCTGTTCCACTACTTAGGTAGGTTCTCGCAAATAAAATGGAATAAGGTGTTTTATGTTTAAGGAAATCCATAACAACTCATTTCTTGTACTCCAAACACTGAAAACAAAAAAAAAGTACTATTAGAACTTCATGTGATATATCATGACATCAGACAAGCGTCTTAAAGCAAACCCCAAGTCAACGTTGGTGGCTGTGAATTGTGTACGTTTCCACCAATTACATTACCCCACACAGACCCTGCCCCCGGAGTTCACTAAAACTGGATCTCAGAGGAGCCACCCAGCTCAGGTCCTATGTTCCATGGGAGGAGGAACAGCAGGCGCCTCTGACTCATCCTGAAATGCATTGACATGCTCACGGTCATGTTGTGATGGCAGGGGCTTGGGAGTGGAATTCTATAAATCTTGGTTGGCCAGTTTAAGGCGATCTACCAAAATAAATTCAGATTTACCCCTCCTATCTATGATAGGAGTCATTTCTCTCCATTCCAAGATGCGGAATGGGCCGTCACTAGGGGGCCTGAGGGGATGTTGGTGTGCATCATGGTGGATGAAAACAAGCGAGGTGGACTGCAGATCAACAGGAACCCAAGAGTGCTGTACGCCATGATGGGAGGGAGGTATAGGTGCAAAGGAATTGAATTTACTGAGGAGGTTGGAACGCAGCTGAGAGGCTGACCAGGTAGTCGTGGCATCAGAAATAAAATCACATGGAACTCATAATGTCTGCCCATATACTAACTCAGCCATGAACGACTGCAGATCCCCTTTTGGAGCTGTTCTGAGCCCAGCAGGACCCATGAGAGATGATCATTCCAACACTCACCCATTTGGGAAGCCCGCGGAGCAGCCTTTAAGGATGGTGAAACTGCTCACATCGGCCATTGGACTGCAGGTGATACCCTATAGTGTGACATAGCCTAATGCAAAGGTTCTGGGCCATTGCAACCCAGAGTTCTGGTATGAATTGAGGTCTGCGGTCAGAGGATATATCAGATGGGGTGCCAGACTGAGCAATCCAGGTGCTGGTGAGCACTTGAGCCGCGTCTACGGACATCGTTGATACTAGAGGGATGACCTCTGGCCACCAGCGGGTATGGTCCACCACCGCAAGGAGGTGCGTGAAACTGTTGGGGTGGTAGTAGGAAGAGGACCAGTAAGGTCCACATTGACATGGTCAAATCATCGCTCAGGGATTTAAAAAGGTACCAAATCTTTCCATATTGGCAAACTCAGCCTTCGCGGTTGCCAGCCTTTCTGGGTTCAGTTTCTGTGCAGCCTTCTGGACCAGATGCAAGAGACCTCCTGGATCAGATGGAGGAGAAACAATCTTTCTTCAGTTTGTGGGTACTATGGGGTAAGGGTAACCATCTGAAAAACTGCAGAGAAGAGAAACCTCATCTTCCCCAAACTTAGTTTCAGCCAATAGCAGGCCTGTGACTGCTGTTCAGTAAGCTGGACCTCTAAGTCAGTAGCTTGGTTGGCTGCCATGCCGGCACAGTCAACCCTTATGTGTATGGCTTCTATGGTTGGTCATGAGAGGCAGAAGCCATGGCATTATTTTTCCCTTGATTTGTTGTATATCAGTTGTGAACTCTGATATGTTGGCCGGGTGGTGTTGCTGCTGTGGAGACCAAGGGTCCAATATTTTGGTCATTGCATGCACGATGGGTTTGTGGTCAATGAATGCTGTGAAATGGTGACTCTCTAGAAGAAAACAAAACTGGCAAACAGCTTGATAGAGACTCAAAAGCTCACGGTCAAACATGTTGTACAGACTGAAGAAAGCAAGCGGCTGCCACTCGCCTCCGATCAACTGTTCACACACAGCACCCACAGCACCCACAGCATAGTCTGAAGCATCAGGAGTAGTGGCAATGGGTGTGTTGGGGAGTGGGTGAGCCCGTAGGGTCATGTTGAAAAGAGCTTGTTTGGTGTCATAAAATGACCTGGTCATGTCTGCTGACCAGTCAAGCACATGATTAGGGGTCTTGCCTTTGAGCGCACTATACAGGGGGAGCATAAGTTCAGCAGCCTGCGGAATGGAGCGGTGATAGAAATTTACCATGCCTAAAAACTCCTGTAATTTTAGTAGTGTGGGATGGCGGGAAATCCATAATAGCAGCAATTCTTAAGGGAAACGGTTTCACACGTTCCGCAGAGATGCAATGGCCAAGGAAGTCAATGGTTGACAACACAAACTGGCATTTATAGGCATTTGTTAGTCTCATGAGACCATGGATTTGTGCCTTGGAAGGTTTCCAGGGCTCAGGCCTGGGCAAGGCTGTATGGAAGACCAGCAGCTGCCTATGCTGCAAGTCTCCCCTCTCCACACCACCGATGTTGTCCAAGGGAAGGGCATTAGGACCCATACAGCTTGGCACCAGTGCCATCGCAGAGCAATGTGTGGTTAAGTGCCTTGCTCAAGGACATACACGCTGCCTCAGCCAAGGCTCCAACTAGCGACCTTCAAATCACTAGACAGACACCTTAACCACTTGGCCACGCGCCAACAACTGGCATTTAGCAGGGGTAATAATCAACCTGTGTTGGCTTAAGCACTCAAGAAGTGTGTGGAGATGAGATATGTGTTTGGATGTAGTTGCACTGGTGGCAAGTATGTCATCCTGGTAATCAAAAATACGGACTCCACCAACCATTGGAAAGTCTGTGCTGCATTTTTCAACCCAAACAGCATGCGCAGAAACTCAAAGAGGCCAGACGGGGTTAACACATCTGTTTTGGGAATGTCCTCCAATCTCAGAGCAGCTGATGGTAACCCCCAACTAAGTTGAAATTGGAAAAAATTAAGTTCCCACCTAAACATGCCGAAAAGTCTTGGATGTGTCGGAAGGGGTAATGATCGGGGGGAGGTGACCTTGTTAAGGCGTCGATGATCACTTCGTAGACGGCAACCGCTATCGGAGTTAGGGACCATTTGGGAGGGAGCGAAGCCCAGAATTATTCAACCAGTGTACAATGCCAAGTTTTCCATGCTGGCAAACTCAGCCTTCTTGGTTGCCAGCTATTCTGGGTCCAGTCTACACGTGCGGGCATGAACTGAAGAGCCAGTTGTAGAAATGTGATGCTCGATCCCATGTTTTGTGACTGTACTGGAGAACGTGGGCTTGGTGAGGTTTGGAAATTCACCCAGCAGTTGAGTAAACTCACAGGCAGTGGTGTGGGCGCTTGACAGAATTGTTGTGGCGAACTTACTGGGGGAGCAGAGTAACCATCCAAAGTTCACAAGTCAGCAGATTTTAAGATTGACTAACAGTCCTTGGGCACACAGGAAACCACTACCGAGCAGAGGTCTAGCCACTTTAGCCTGGACAAAGTCCCCTGTGAAATGTCACCCACAGAAGCAGACCGTCACCCATCGTGTCCCATACGTCTGGATCCTGTTGCCGTTGGCGGCCTCTGGCTAGGTTTTGTCGCTCTTTGCCTTCTCATCAACAGGCAAAGCTGGCAGCACACAGGAAGTGTCGCCCCGAAAGGGTGTCTCTATGAACAGTAGACAACCCTAACAGCTGGAACCCACAGTCTTCACAGACCTCCAATGTTCCAACGTGCTGGCACTGTCAAAGCTGTAAGGCACTTCCCAGTGTTCGTAACAAAGCAAGCATGGTGAAATCACAGTCCCAGCATCATAGCCACAGGCATCCTTACATTGTGGGCCTTGCTGGCCAGGCTTATTGAGGCAGGGAAATTACAAGGAATGATGCACCACTGCTTGGCTAAGTGTAGGCTATCAGCCATTTTAGCATGCTCCCTATAATCTTTCAAAGGTGTATTAGTGAGGGCTATGCAAACTTGATCAGGCATTTGCTGCATGAAGAGTTCTTTAAAAATAAAACAAGGATGGTGATTTTCCAGGAGAGGCAGCATATAGTACATTAGCTCCAACGGCTTAGCATCCCCAAGGCCGGGCAAGAACACTGTTTGGCACACTCAGTCCAAAAGTCTGTAAAAGGTAAGTTTTCAGCAATGGTATTTATCATGTTCAGATGAGTGTTTCAAATCAGCTGAAATGAGCTTTGATGATATCATGAATGTAATGCAGTAACATTTAGAACTGAAACCATTGTTGAATGCTGAATGCTATAGGTTTTATAAGTGGAATGAAAAGAAAGGAAAGTCCATTTCAGCTTATGTGGTTGGATTGAAGAAATTGTCTGAGCATTGTCAGTTCAGTGACAGCCTTAATGATGAACGGAGAGATCATTTAGTTTGTAGAATGGCTCCTAACTGAACCACAACTCATATTTAAAAGTGCAGTTGAAATCGCTGTATCAATGGAAACAGCAGGCAGAGATGCAGTCAGGAATGAAAGTGATCGTGAAAAAAAATTGTAACATCTAAACAGAAACTGCCTGGTCAAACACATTGTGTTACCTTTGTGGCAGGGCTCATGTACTCTGGATCAACGCAGGACTAATTATGAAACTTGCAGAAATGCAATAATTAGTACACATACAAAGAGCATGTCAGACAGTCAAAAATAAATGGATTGCACAAGGAAGAGAAAAAGGTAAAACAATTCAAGTTGCAATTTCATCAACAGAACAAATCTGCGTGCTGTTGATAAAACTCTGATAATGATGAGAGTGACACAGGTCTGGATAGCCTTGAGATTTACAATGTGAAAACTAGATAAGCAATAGGGCTTACACCAGAAGGGAAGAGCAAATTAATAAAAATGGAACTGGTTCAGCTGTTTTAGTTATTCCACAGAATGAGTTTGAATGTCAATTGAAAGATTCTGAACTGAAGCCTGTAGATGTTCAATGAAGAACGTATACTGGAGGAAAGTTAATGTCAATGGAAATGACATTTGTAACAGTGAAATAGAACAATCAGTAAGCTATATTGATCTTGTATGTGGTAAAACACAGGAGAGCCAGCATTGTGGGGCCATGATCCATATCATCCAGTGAAGCTTGTCTGTGACGACTCTCCTTACGGTTCAGGTGCATTCATGTCACATGCTATGAGTGATGGAAGTGAACACCCCATGGCTTTTACATCACATTCCCTTATCATTGCAGAGAAAAATTATGCGCAGATTGCCAGAGAGGCCTTGAGTCTGCTTTGGGGTGTAAATCCTTTTAACCAGTACTTTTATAGGAGAGAGTTTAGCCTCATCGCTGATCATCAACCACTGGTGTCCATTTTCAATCCACTACGGGGTGTTCCAGCCGCAGCAGCACAAACACAGTTTCCTGGAGGACACAATTACAAGAACGAACTCAAGAGGACAACTAATGGTGGAAATGCCCATGGATTGTCCCGTCTACCCTTGGAAGAGGAAATACCAAAAACATTTTCAAAAGAAGGCACTCCTCTTAACATATACTCCCTAATGCAAATTGATGGCCTTTCTATTATAGCAGAGATGATCCAAAGGGAAACCTGAAAAGACCCCACACTGACTCAGGTCTACATGGCTGGAATGTGCAGTAGAAACAGCAGCTGCCCCATTTTTACCAGCACCCGGATGAACTTGCCCCTGATGGGGGCTGCATTGCGTGGTGATTGAGAGTGGTTGTATCTCCAAGCTAAGGGCAAGAGTGTTGGAGGAGCCACATGGTGGTCACTTAGGCATGGTCAAAATGAAAGCGTTGGCTTGAAGCTTTGTTCGATGGCTTGATGATGCCACAATTTCTGTTTTACCCCTACTCATGCAGAGAGGTAGAATGGGGCTTAAATCTCATTATGGAAAGGATCTGTGCTGTAGCTTTCTGAGGGGGGAGTCACTGGGGGGGTTAACTTGTGATTAGCAAATACAAAAGTTTGCTGACGTTCAGGGAAAGGTTGATTCCCAATTTGCTGCCTTGCCAGCAGAATGACACAAATATTTTCATAGAATCGCAGACACGTATAGCACAGAAGGAGATTGTGCTGTGCAAGAAAGCAGCAATTTATGCTATTCTGAAGCCCTGATTCCAGACAGTTTTTATGATAGTTTCTGCCGCCACTGCACTTTCAGGCAGTGAACCTTATTACATTTCATGGCGGGTCTAAAATTTCTCCATCTCTCATCTGCAGCCAGTTCTATAAGTTTACCTCTATTATCTAGTAAGGCCTTTGATAAGATCCCTCATATTCACTTTATAAGGGTTCCTCACAATTATGCACATCAGTTTAACTGCTTGTGGGATATTTCACCTCCTCATCATTTATTACAATTTATACAGTAGTTCAACACACTCGGGTTAATATCTCTATATATTTCAATTCCACTCAAACACATGCTTCTCTTAAGAATGAATAGATTTAGTCAGTTCAAAGCATCTTTCTTCTCTGATCAATCCCCATTTGATGTGTCTATGGATTTTTCTGCCACTTCAGAAATGACTCACCTGCTATACTTAATAAAGTGGTCACTGGGTGTTGTTCGTGGTCTTCTACTGCCGTAGCCCATCTTTTTCAAGTTCCACCATGCTGTACATTCAGAGATGCTCTTCTGCTCAGCACTTATTTAAATTACTGTCACCTTCCTGTCAGTTCGAACCAATCTGGCTATTCTCCTCTGACCTCTCTCATTGACAAGGCATTTCCACCTGCATAACTAACTGCTCACTGGATATTTTTTGTTGTTCACAGCATTCTCTGTGAACTTTAGAGACTGTTATGTACAAAAGCTCCAGGAAATCAGCAATTTCTGAGTTACTCAAACCACCCATCAGCCACTAACAATCATTCCACAGTCAAAGTCACTTAGATCACATTTCTTCCCCATTCTGTTGTTTAGTCTGAACAGCAAATGAACCGCTTGACTGTGCCTGCATGCTTTTCTGCAACGAGTTGCTGTCACATGATTGGCTGACTAGATAGTTGCATCAACAACCAGGTGTACAGGTGTACCTAATAAAGTTGCCACTGTGTGTATCTGATTAGTAGCTTGATATTCAATATTTATTAGAGGGTGAAAAGTTCTTTTTTGTTAAGGCACGAAACCAATAAACAAGTTTTGGGAGCACGCACACCAGTCCAATCCTGCTTTATGTCACACTCTTGTTAATTGAGTGCTCCATTTCTTGGCCTGCCTCTGGTCTTGCATCTGTTAACAACTGCCTCTCCCTCAAGAGCATCAGCAGCACCTACTTAGGAATTGGTCACTGCACTCTGAGATCCCAGCTGTTGCCCTGAGCATTGCTTTTCCACCTTGCTCCTCAGACATGAAATATAAACCCTAAACACCAGTATAACCGGTGCAGAAGAACCAGAGGCCACGTGCTACTATCTCTGAATCCCTGTGAAGCAAATGAACACCTTCTAATTAATTCAATTAACTTCATTAAAAACAGCTGTTCATTTCCATTTGAAAGCTCAAAGCAATAATATTTAGCTGATGCTTTTACTCCTAATGCAATTTATTTTATTTCCATTTAAACATGAATTTACTGCACACAAGCCACCCACATGACATGTCAGTGTCCATACTCACATGAGCCTTTGTCCACATTCTCCATCTGACCTTATCATCTCTTGATGTTGTTGATCCTTGGTGTGCCTAACAATTAACATGAGATCCAGCAAGATGGCTCCATGTAGAGCCCACACGTGACTTTGGATTCTGCTGGCAGGAATTGAATCCAGAGGATGTGTGTTAAGTGGGGTTTGTGTGTTTACAGCTGCTATTGCCCAAAGACAGAATCTTCCCCCCCCCCCTCCCCCTGTGTTTCTCAATGAATGCTCAGTTGGACTCTTGTTTACTAACTCCCTTTGGTATTTTACACAGCACCAGATACTGACCAGATGTTTGAAAGATAAAGTCAGAGCGATTCCAGAGAAAATGCTTCTTTCCTTTTTATTTAGTTGGATGAGTTCAGTGATACCTGTGTCACATAATGGTTGAAACATGCAAGAAGGCCGTCCTACTCACTTCGTGAGGGTTGCCTCTTTGTACAAGCAATCCAGCTTGCCGCTCTCCCCAGCTGCAGTCTTGGGGAGAACATACAAACAGCGGTGGGAATTGAACCCAGGTTTTACTGGAGGAACTCATGGGTCAGGCAGCTGTAAAGCAATTGCACTAACCACTATGCTACCACGCCGTAAGAGACTGCAGATATTGGAATCTGGTGCAAAACAAAACAAACTTCTGGAGAAACTTGTAGATCAGGCAGCTGAGGAGGGAAATAGACATTTGGTGTTTTGGCTCAAGGCCCTTGATCACCCCAAATGAAGGATCTTCAGCCTAAAAGTCAATTGTCCATTTCCCACACAGATCCTGCCTGTCCCTGTGAGTTCCTGCAGCAGTTGGCTTTTTGCTCTCTTTGTTGGTACTCTTAGAATTGTGCCATTTAATTCTTACTATCCATTCTCATACTTCTGAGCAAAATGTAACACTTCACATTTCTTGGTACAGTGAATTCAGGTTAATTAGTGCAGATGCTTATTAGGGACAACTCTAAAAGAACACAAACAAGTAGAGAACATAGTCAGAATTCCCTTTCTTTATTTTGTGGCCATTAGACACTACGTTGTGCTTAGTGCAACCAGTTTTTATAGCATCAGTTGTGTGTGTGATCAAAAATCTGTGATTTTTGTCATTGATTGTTAGCGAGAAGTCTGCAGTGAAACAATCCAGAACCAGTTTGCTCACTGCGGTTTCAAGCATTCAGACTTGGAAATGTTAAAGATGGCTTGGAGTGAAAATGAAACCATTTCACTAGTTCAACAAGGTAGGAACTACAAAGAATTTGAAGGCATTGACAATCATCTTGAAATTTACAATGAAAATGAAGATCTGGAGAATGCAATCATTAAAGCATTTTATGAAGACAGTTCATTATCTGCACTGGATGTCTGTGCTGATTTTGTTCATTTACAGTCAGTCAAAAAATGGCAGCATACACTGGATGAATTCCTCTATTGATAACTGGTAGGAATGAATACACAGTTTGAAAGTACTGGATTAGTAGTGTTCTAATTTGCACTGTATTTAATTTAAATACATAATTTGTTACTCACTTAAATGGTAGTTTGTCTTTTTTGATATCTTTTTAACTATTTCCATGAAACTCCTTTGGCTAATTGGGTCTAACACAAAATGTGCTGGTCCCAATGCGTCCCAATTAAATAGAATCCACTGTATTAAAATTTTGCTGCTGCTATCTACCCATTGTAATAGCCCAACTCCAGGCTCTGAAGTCTTTTACTACCCACATTACAGGTTAATATACCTCCAAGATTTGTATCATCTGCAGATTTGGATCTATATCTTATACAGCCAAATCCAAGTTATTAATAAATTTTAAAGAATGCAATGGTCTCAGTACTGACTCCAAGGAACTCCACTCTACATTTATTGCCCTACAACCATCACGCTCCTGAACTGGTATGGATAACTTCACTCACCTCAACTCTGAACTGACTCCACAACCTACAGAATCTCTTTCAAGGGCTCGACAACGCGTGATCTCAGTCTTATTCATATTTTTTATTTGCACTATTTGTCTTATTTTGCATATTGGTTGTTTGTCAGTCTTTGGTATTTATAGTTTCCAAATAAATTCTGTTGTATTTCTTTATTTTCTTGTAAATGCCTGCAAGAAAATGAATCTCAAGGTAGTATATGGTGACACATATATACTTTGATAATAAATTTACTTATTCTTTCCTCTAGCCCATCACTAGTTTAATGAATGGACATCAACATGAAACATTAGCCTTGTGTTTGTCTGCCTGTGATGCTCTCTGCCTGCTGACGGTATCACAATGACACAGCTGGGAGAGCAGCTTTCTCCCAGTTCCAGTGTCCCGGATTCAACTTTAACTCCTGATGCTGTTTTTATGGAGTTTACGTGTTTTCCTTGTGACCATACCATGTTCTAGTTTCCTCCCACATCCCAAAAACATATGGGTTGATCAGATAAACGGTTGCTCTAAATGTAAATGCTGATTACACAAAAGTTAGTGGAATTGTGGATGGTGTAGATTGTTGCCATACACTACAGCAGGACATTGACGGGAAGCAAAGTTGGGCTGAGAACTGCAGATGGAGTTCAACCTGGAAAAGTGCCAACTGATTCACTTTGGAAGGTCAAATTTGAAAGCGGAATACAGGGTTAATGGCAGGATTTTTAAGAGCGTGGGGTTCTGCGGTCCACATCCACTGATCCCTCAAAGTTGCCTCGCAAGTGGATAAGGTGGTTAAGAAGGCAAATGGTGTGTTGTCCTTCATTAGTTGGGGAATAGGGTTCAAGAGCCACAAGGCAATATTACATCTCTATAAAACCCTGGTTAGACCACGCCTGGAATACTGTGTTCAGTTCTGTTCTCATTACAGGAAGGATGTAGAAGCCTTAGAGAGGGTGCAGAGGAGATTTACTAGGATGCTGTTTGGATTACAGAGTATGTTTTATGAGGATAGGTTGAGTGAGCTGAGGCATTTCTTTTTGGAGGTTAGGAGGATGAGGTATACAGGATAATAAGAGACATAGCACAAGTGGACAGACAGAGACATTTTCACAGGGCAGAAATGGATAATACAAGACAGCATAATTTTAAGGTATTGGACACAAGTATAAGAGGGGTGCTAGAGGTATGTTTTTCACACAGGGACTGATGGTAGAAGCAGATACATTAAGGCCAATTAAGTAACTCTTAGACAGGCATATGAATGATAGAAAACTGGAAGGCTAAATAGGAGTTAGGTTAACCTTAGCAACACACACATACAAAATGCCGGAGGAGCTCAGCAGGCCAGACAGCATCTATGGAATAGAGTACAGTCGACAGTTCGGCCGAGACCCTTCAGCAGGACTGTGCTCTGCTGAGTTCCTCCGGCATTTTGTGTGTGTGTGTTGCCTGGATTTCCAGCATCTGCAGATTTTCTCTTGTTTATAATTATGAGAGGTGATTGATAAGTCCGTGGCCTAGGGTAGAAGGAGTCAATTTTAAAAAACCTAGCACAGTTATTTTTCAACATCGTCCCCTCCTAAATTTACACATTTAGTCCGGCGGTCGTGGAGCATACGGATCTTGGACCTCCAGAAAGTGTCTACAGCTGGGGTGGTTGATACGTTCATTGCCTAAGGTAGAAGGAGATGAGTTATACAGCTCTCATTACATGCACGTACAGTTCAACTCTTTGAGTGATTATGCAGAAAGTTTGAAGTTAATAACTCATCTCCTTCTACCTTAGGCCACGAACTTATCAATCACCCCATGCAAATTATGTTAAAAGGTTGGCAGAACACTGGGGTTCGAAGGACCTGTACTGTGCCAATGATCGACATTGCATGTCCTGTCTCTTAGTGTGCCAATGAGTGAGATGATCTGGGAGAGTAAAGTGGGATGATTTTAAATGGGGTGTAAATCACTGGTGCAGTCTCATTAGGTCGAAAGTCCTGTTTCCATGCTGTACGATTCTGTGTAGTGTTTTTGTCTTTATTTCTTGCTCTCTTAGTCTGGTTCCCGTTGCTAAGGCAATTTTCCACTTAATGCCTTTTTCTCCATGGCTTTAATGAACTGCCTGTCTGATCATAAAATTGATGCAGTGGAATAAACGTGATATTCACTTTGAAATCAATTTAAAACTTAGTCAACACTGTAAGAAATGAGCTGAAAGGAGGTTAGCTGAAGGCTCGGTGAAGGAGATGACATTTGCAATTCAATGCTGATAGAATAGGAAGTGCTTCTGGAATTTCTACAATGTTTCGTGAACGTTAAGTTACTGTTGTTAGATGTATCTCTTTGGCACATCCATTACAGCTGTTAAACTCACCTCAAGTACGACTCCTGGCAAGTCACGAACAGGAAATATTACCATCTGTAGGTTACAATTTTTCTCTCAGAAAACAGAAATGATTCATGCAAAAATAATTATCAAACTATTTATCACGAACCAAGAATCCTAAGGACCGGATCAGGAAGGCTTTGTGGCAATCATATCTGCTAAATCTGGTGATAACCATCTTTATTCCCTCAGGGAGGGGAAGGAAAGGGAAGAGAGGACTCTGTATCAGTGATGGGGAGTGAACATCAGGGAGCGAGGGGACATCATTAAGGGACGGATGTTGGTGAAGAGTAGTGAACATTACGAAGGCGGGGAAGTCAGTGGGAGACAGTGAATTCAGTGAGGGGGGAACCGGTGTGAGCGAGAGTGAATTGGAATGAGGGAGGAGAGATTGGCTGTGTGGGTACGTAAGTGGTCTTGAAATATCTGTCAGGAAGTAAAAGGAAACTCTGACAGCATAGCCCTAGGGCCTCTCCCTCACTGCTTGTTTTGTTCTTTCATTAACTTTTGTCACATAAAATACAGGACTCTGTTGCCAAAGATATATCTGATTCACATGTTGTAGATCTCAGACTTGCAGGGTGAAACCCTGGGTTATAAACCTGATATACAGTAAATGTCAAATTTCAGTGGAAGGACTTCACAGAACAATTTTATTTCATATTCACCCAGTAGTCCAATTCAGTCCATTGTAGTGTTGCATAGAAACTGGAATAGTCAACAATTCCAGCAGTGTATCAATGTTTAAATTAATAAACTTTAACTTGTATTTAAGGCAAAAATGGTGTCATTTAAGGTGTCAGTACCAGGGTGCTCAAAGCCTGTGCACCTCAGCAATGTGGAGTACTTCGCCATGTCTTCATCCTGAGGCTGAGGCTCTGGAGGGTTCCTGTACTGTGGAAGACGTCCTGCCTTGTCCCTTTGCCGAAGACGCCGCGCCCCAGCGGCCTCAATGACTACAGACCGGTGGCATTGACCTCCCACATCATGAAGACCCTGGAGAGACTTGTTCTGGAGTTGCTCCGGCCAATGGTCAGGCCACACTTAGATCCCCTCCAGTTCGCCTACCAGCCCTGACTAGGAGTTGAGGATGCCATCATCTACCTGCTGAACCGTGTCTACGCCCACCTGGATAAGCCAGTGAGCACTGTGAGGGTCATGTTTTTTGACTTCTCCAGAGCGTTCAACACCATCCGCCCTGCTCTGCGGGGGGGAGAAGCTGACAGCGATGCAGGTGGATGCTTTCCTGGTATCATGGATTCTTGATTACCTGACTGGCAGACCACAGTACGTGTGCTTGCAACACTGTGTGTCCGACAGAGTGATCAGCAGCACTGGGACTCCACAGGAGACTGTCTTGTCTCCCTTTCTCTTCACCATTTACACCTCGGACTTCAACTACTGAGTCTTGTCATCTTCAAAAGTTTTCGGATGACTCTGCCATAGTTGTGTGCATCAGCAAGGGAGATGAGGCTGAGTACAGGGCTACGGTAGGAAATTTTGTCACATTATCTGCAGCTTAATGTGAAAAAGACTAAGGAGCTGGTGGTAGACCTGAGGAGAGCTAAGGTACCGGTGACCCCTGTTTCCATCCAGGGGGTCAGTGTGGACATGGTGGAGGATTACAAATAACCGGGGATACGAATTGACAATGAACTGGACTGGTCTAAAAACACTGAGGCTGTCTACAAGAAGGGTCAGAGCCGTCTCTATTTCCTGAGGAGACTGAGGTCCTTTAACATCTGCCGGATGATGCTGAGGATATTCTACGAGTCTGTGGTGGCCAGTGCTATCATGTTTGCTGTTGTGTGCTGGGGCAGCAGGCTGAGGGTAGCAGACACCAACAGAATCAACAAACTCATTCGTAAGGCCAGTGATGATGTGGGGATGGAACTGGACTCTCTGACGGTGGTGTCTGAAAAGAGGATGCTGTCTATGCCATCTTGGTCAATGTCTCCCATCCACTACATAATGTACTGGTTAGGCACAGGAGTACATTCAGTCAGAGACTCATTCCACCGAGATGCTGTACAGAGCATCATAGGAAGTCATTCCTGCCTGTGGCCATCAAACTTTACAACTCCTCCCTTGGAGGGTCAGACACCCTGAGCCAATAGGCTGGTCCTGGACTTATTTCATACTTTACTGGCATAATTTACATATTACTATTTAACTATTTATTACTATTTTTCTATTACTAGTTATTAGTTCCAAGACTATTATTATTTACTATTTACTAATAGCAGTATTACTATTACTAATTCTATTACTATTTATTATTTATGGTGCAACTGTAACGAAAACCAATTTCTCCCGGGATCAGTAAAGTATGACTATGACTATGACTATGACTATGACTATGAAAAATTGAAAGGTTCTTGATTTTTAAGGGGACTAATGGTTATGGGGAGAAGGCAAAAGAATGGGGTTGAAAGTATCAGCCACGATTGAATAGCAAAGCAGACTCAATGGGCTGAATGGCCTAATTCTGCTCCTGTACCTTGTGGCCTTTTAGCTTCTCTCTTAGCCAGCTCTTCAAAAGCATCAGACTGCGTCATCACGCACATTATTAGACACCCTACCATTGATTACTGTCCTTCAATCTTGTGACCATAGGCTGCTGCTCTCTAAGAATTTTTAGATCCAGGCTGAAGGCAGTTGAAAGGACCATAAAATCATAGAGTCAAAACAGAACAGAAAAGAAATAGAATTATATGACACAGAAGAAAAATGTACTCTTTCGTCCATCAAACCTGAGGTATCAATTAAGCAACCTATTTGTATTAATCTCATTATATTTTCCCTGTATTTCCATTACCTCACCCTAGATCCAACAACTCTTCTACATGTTAAGGGTAATCTACACATGTGAGTTAACTACCAGCCTGTATGACTTTGGGATGTATGCAGAGATCAGAACACCTTCAGAAAATAGGAAGAACATGTGCACTTCATACAGATGGCACCAGGCATCAGGAACTTAGGAATAGGAGTGAGGCATTTAGTTGTTTGAGCATTCAAGCCTTCTAACTATTCATCATTCAGAAAATACCCTGTTCGTTCAATCAATAAGATTGTGGCCTTTTTTTTGACATAACTCCAATCACCCATATTCCTTCATGGTATAAGATGCCAAAAGGCGGGTAATAATCCTTGATGTAAAACTAGCAGCTGAGCTGGCACCAATTGCTGTTAGAGAAGAAAACTCTAAGTGCTTGCCAACTGTGTGTCATGTTGCTTACCAAATCAACTCCTGAAAAGCTTGGGTCTTGTATTTGGATTTTGCTCTTTAATCTGTGGAAGGAGTTTTTTTTCCAGAAGTCAAATGTGTTCCAGTTTAAAGCGCGAAGATTTCAATCTAGTCACTGCTTTGCCTGCTAAATACTGGGAAACACAATTTAGTTTTCTAAGTTCTCTCTTTGTAATGTGGCGCACGGTCCACGTAGGAATCTCACTGAAGGACCTTCAAGCTGTATCTAGAAATGCGTGTTGTCCCTCAACTAGGGCCGCCACCGTCGTCCCTGTGCTGAAGAAGTTTTCAGTGTCCTGCCTCAACGACTACCATCCCGTTGCTCTCACATCCATCATCATGAAATGTTTTGAGAGACTCGTCATGAGGCACATCAAGGCCCTGCAGTCCCCCTCACTGGACCCCCTGCAGTTTGCGTATCGTCCCAACCACTCAACAGACGACGCCATCGCCACCACCCTCCACCTGGCCCTCACCCACCTGGACAAAAAAGACACATAAATTCGAATGCTGTTCATAGACTTCAGTTCAGCATTCAACACAATCATTCCTCAGCACCAGATTGGAAAGCTGAAACTGCTGGGCCTGAACACCTCCCTCTGCAACTGGATCCTAGACTTCCTGACTGGGAGACCTCAGTCAGTCCGGATCAGGAGCAGCATCTCCAACACCCTCACACTGAGTACGGGGCCCCCCAGGGCTGTGTGCTCAGTCCACTGCTGTTCACTCTGCTGACCCACGACAGGGCTGCAGCACACAGCTCGAACCACGTCATTAAGTTCACCGAAGACATGACCATGGTGGGTCTCACCAGCAAGGACGATGAGTCAGCATACAGAGAGGAGGTGCAGCGGCTAACAGACTGGTGCAGAGCCAACAACCTGTCTCTGAATGTGAACAAAACAAAAGAGATGGTTGTTGACTTCAGGAGGATACGGAGCGACCACTCTCCGGTGAACATTGATGGCTCCTCCGTTGAGATCGTTAAGAGCACCAAATTTCTTGGTGTTCACCTGGTGGAGAATCTCACCTGGTCCTTCAACGCCAGCTCCATTGCAAAGAAAGCCCAGCAGCGTCTCTACTTTCTGCGAAGGCTAAGAAAAGTCCATCTCCCACCTCCCACCCCCATCCTCACCACATTCCACAAAGGATGTATCGAGAGCATCCTGATTCGGGAATTGCTCCGTATTGGATTGCAAGACCCTGCAGCGGATAGTGAGGTCAGCTGGGAAGATCATCGGGGTCTCTCTTCCTGCTATTACAGACATTTACACCACACGCTGCACCCGCAAAGCTAACAATATTGCGAAGGACCCCACGCAACCCTCACACAAACTCTTCTCCCTCCTGCCATTGGCAAAAGTATCGAAGCATTCGGGCTTTTACGACCAGACTGTGCAACAGTTTCTTCCCCCAAGCCATCAGACTCCTCAATACTCAGAGTTTAGACCGACATCTACATCATGTATTATTATATTGTAATTTGTCCTCTACTGTGCTTGTTGTCTTGTGTATTAATTATTGTACTGACCTGCACGGTTTTGTGCACTTTATGTAGTCCTGTGCAGGTCTGTAGTCTAGTGCAGTTTTTATGTTGTTTTACGTAGTCTAGTGTAGCCTCGTGCTGTCTCACATAGTCTAGTGTAGTTTTGTGTTGTTTCATGTAGCACCAGGGTCCTGGAGGAATATTGTTTCGTTCTTACTGTGTACTGTACCAGCAGCTTATGGTCGAAATGACAATAAACTTGACTTGATTGTGTACCTGTCACTCTGTCTATCCTTTCTTCACTCAGCCAGCATCACATTACCCTTCTTGGTGAGTTTCTAAATCTAGCATATAATTTAATGATTTACATTCACAGAACTCTGCTTTCAGCCTTTCATCAGATAGCCAATACTCAATTCTGTTACTTTCAAAAAAATTTAACAAAGTGAGTGACCTCATTTATACAATACCTTTAAAAATCTATTTGCTGTGATATTGCTTATTAATCTATTATTATCCATGAGAAATTTGATGCTTCCACCTACACTGTTTATATTGCTGCCTATCTTTGAGTCATCAGCAGTCATACACTGGCCTATCATCCATCATTTTTAGATATAATGAATAGATGCTGCCCCAGGAAAGTTCTGGCAAACACGATGACTCAGAACCTGCCAATCTGAGTGCTGACCCATTATGCCTGCTCTCATAGTCAATTTCACAGACAGATTAGAATTTATCTTCCCTTCAGTGAATGTCAATGTTAGCTAACAGCCACCTATCTGAAGCTTCATCAATTAATTTCTGGAGTTCCATACTAATGGCACCCAAAGATGACAAGCTGCACAGCAGTTAATGTGGCTTCCTCACACCTCTGGGGACCTGGTTCTTTCCTGACCTCCCACACTGTCTGTACGGAAACTGCATTCTTCTCAAAGTTCAACACTGAAAGTAAATTTATTATCTAACTATGACTACAGTATGCCATCATCTACTACCCTGAGATTCATTTTCTTGCGGGCCTTCACAGTAGAACAAAGAAAGGCAATAGAATCAATGGAAAACTACACACAAAGACTGACAATCAAACATTGTACAAAAGAAGACACATTGTGCAACTACAATAAAAACTAATAATAACAATAAATAAGTAAGTAAATAACACTGAGAACATGAGTTGTAGGGTTTTTGACAGTGAGTCCATAGGTTGTGGAATCAGTTTAATGTTGAAGAGAGTGAAGTTATTCACCCTGGTTCAGAAACCTGATGATTGAAGGGTAATAATTGCTAGATATATATATGCTCAGGTCACTCGTCTGAGTGCTACTGGTACCATGTAACCCAGTACTACCTGTCGCATGGTCGGGTGGTTGGTGACTAAACTGGCTCCCCCACCAGGCTTGCCTGGTGAGGAGGGTGGCTAGACACCCTGCAGGACGAAAAACAAGACCTATCAAAGGGCGGATGAACCCTCTCATAGGGTCAACGGCCATCTAGCAAACACGTGCTGTGAAGCGCGGAAAGGGCATCCCTTGCATCGAAGCTTGGTCTGACCATTTACTGCAAAAGAACTTTCCCCAGCCGTCTTGGACCCCACCATGCCGCTGGATCTGGGAGGGGACGTCGAGAGGGTGGGTCTGGACCTGTGCAACCCCCTACTCACCTAAAATCCACGCACGCACACGCTGTTCCTTTCTGAGGAGTGGGGTACCACTAAATGACTGAAAGGAACCATCATCATCCAATGGGATGGATAGCCAGAGAGAGAGAGAGAGAGAATAATTGTTCCTGCACATGTCTCCTGTACCTCCTTCCTGATGGCAGCAGTGAGAAGAAAGCATGGTCTGAATGGCGGGGCTCCTTGATGATAGATGTTGCTTTCTTGTGGCAGTACTCCTCGTAGACGTGCTCAGTGATGGGGAGGGCCTTTCCTGTGATGGACCAGGCTGTATTCACCACTTTTTGTACATTTCCTGTTCATGGTTTAACCACACGGGTTTATGGGTTTTCTGTGGGCGCCCTGCTTTCAGTTCAAGGTGGGATGGGCTTATTAGCTACTGTAATATATTGCCCCCTAATGTAGGTGTAATACTTGGCAAGAATCTTAGATATATATAGAACTTATGCACTGTACTGTATTTGTCACTGTTGAGCAGAGAGTGAGTTTGTAAATTAGGCAGGAGCAAAGGGTGTTGGAAATGGCAAGAATGAAGTGCTGTGGGAGTGTGGTGCAGGTGCAGACACACCCAGCCCTGAGGCACCAGGCAAGGTCATTTGATTCCAAACAATTGGTTTATTGATCATTACAGAGCATCTCCCTGGTGCTTCCCACACCCTCCCCTCTCCCTTTCGTTTTTCCCAACGACGATGCCCGTCTTCCTGCCACCTTCCCTCCCTCAGTCCACAATAGAGACTCATGTCAGAATCAGGTTTATCGTCATTTCACATATGTCATGAAATTTAATTTTTTTTTTTTGCAGCAGTACGGAGAATTACATAAAATTACTACAGTACTGTGCAAAAGTCTAGGCAGCCTAACTATCTATTTATCTATATATATGTGCAGGACTTTTGCACAGTACTGTAGGTGACAGGAGTATTAGTATGGGTGGGGATTAATGTGAAATGGAACAGGTTACTGTGGAATAGTTGAGGAAATGGGATTGTTCTGAGAGTTGATACAGGTCCCTAGAGTCATAGAGCTTTATAGACCCGAAACAGGCCCTTCGACCTTAAAGTCCTTGCCAACTGTTTTGCCCTTCTGCACTAATGCTTCTGCTCTTTCTTTGTCCCAACTTACTGATGCAGTTACAAAGAAGGCACATTAGTGGTTATATTTCATTAGGAGTTTGAGGAGATTTAGTATGTTACTAAAGACTCTAACAAATTTCTACAGATGTAGAGTGGACAGCATTCTGTTTGGTTGCATCATCACCTCGTATGGCAGCGCCAGTGCACAGAATCAGGAAAAGGCTACAGAGAGTTGAAATTCTGCTGGCTCTCTCTGACCATCTGAAAAGTTTCAAGACGTGAAATCTTCCTACCCTTTACTATAAAGACCAGCAATTTCCCAGCAAGAAATCCCGATCTAAAATAATGGGTGACTTACACAATTTGCGATGACAAGAGAATGGTTGTTTAAAGACAAGGGTTTGGAAAATTATAGTTAGAACCATTCTGAAAATATTCTCACCTAATTACTTCAAAACCAAGTGTGAAGAGGTGAGCTTCTCACAACTCTATTTGTAATTTTGCCCTCTGTCACTCAGAGAAATTGATTTTTATCAAGTCACGGCTTCATGAACAGCTACGGTTGAATTATTATCCCACTTGACTAGACTTTCTGCATGTGCAACCACAGATAATGAGCATTGGCAAGTTGCATGGCTGAGCTTAGTCCAAGGTATCCTCACCTATAATCAGATTAGAAGCTCCATGCTGCTTAATCCTTTTTCTAACCCAGTGATGCTTAACATTGGTTAATACTTCTACCAATATCCTGATATGGATTAACAAACTGTGTACAAACCCAACAGTCAAGATAAGGCACTACAGCTACAACTCACTACATGTCATGGTTAATTTTATTTACCCAAGGTCATTCCCTACAGATCTTCTGCAGTTTGTATTTGTATTTAGCATGAAGTTCGCCCATCATGATTAGCCAGTATCGGGTTAGACCATAAAACCATAAGACACAGGAGTTAAGGATTAACATTCTTAATCTATCCATTTGAGTCATTTATAAAGTCCTATGCCAGCAATAAGTATATGCAGTTAATTTAGAAAAACACTTAAGAGTATTTCACATCCAGATAATAATAAAACTTATGTTTCACCAAGCAAAAGTTAAAAGGGAGAAAAGTACTGCAGAAAAGTCAAGTGTATAAGAGAAAAATTACTAGATTTTAAAGGCACAGTGAGTGTAAGGGCATTTTATCTGGATACCTGCAGTATTCGTAACAAGGCCGGTGAACTTGTGGCACAAATCAGTATAAAGGGGTATGATTTAGTGGCCATTAAAAAAATGTGGTTGGAGGGTGGAGAGGATTGGGAATTAAATATCCAAGGACATCAGGCAATACGGAATGATTGGCAGGAAGGTAAAGGAAGAGGGGTAACGCTCTTAATTAAGGATGAGATCAGGGTGATAGTGAGAGATGATGTAAGATCTAACAAGCAGAATGTTGAATCCATCTGGGCAGAGGTTAAGAATAGTAAATGGAAAAAATCACTGGTGGGAGCCACCAAATAATAACATTCTTTCGGACAGAGCAATAGTGCAGTCAGAACCTCTGCAGTGATCCAAGTTGAACCCTAATCTCCAGTGCTGTTTGTATTGGCTGTATGCTCCAATTTCCTCCCACATTTTACATCATTTTTAGCATTGCCGAGCAAACTGGCCACTGTGTAGAATCCAGGATAGGTTGATGGGAATGTGGGGAGACAAAAATAGGTTAGGGTAGGAGGAGTGTTAAAATGCCCATTTGGTGATCAGCAGAGACTCAGTGGGCCGAAGGACCTGACTCTGTAAAAAAGAAAAGGGGAGTACAGTAGCATAGCTGGTAGAGCTGTTGCCTCACGCCTCTAGTGATCCTGGTTCAATCCTAACCTCTGGCTCAGCTCGTGTGGACTTTGTCCATTCTCATAGGTTTCTGCTGGGAGACGCAGTTTCGCCTCACACTGCAAGACCATGCAGGCTAATTAGTCACTGCAAATTCTCTTGAGAGTGTAGGTGAGTGATAAGAATTTGGGGAAGAGTAATAGCAATATAGAGAGATGAAACAGGTTTGAATAGAATCTTTATGATTGAAATTCAAATTGTGAAAAATTGAAATAAGTTTAAAGTCATCATGGACTCAGAAGGTTGTAAGGCCCATTTCTGTGCCGTAGAACTCTATCAGTATATACAATATATGTAGCGGTTCCTTTAAAACAAACCAAAACCACTGGGAGTCCAGGCCAGGAGAGCGACACTGTATGATCCACTTTGAAATACTGAAGTTCCAAAGCCATGAAAGGAACTTTCAATCCTTTATTACAAAAGCAGCAAAGACAAATGATCTTGTTGTGATTAAAAAAACTTACAAGACTAAGTCAGTGATATAGCATTCGATTTAGTGAAGTAACGAAGTTAGTGGTGAAACTAATGTATTTAAGCAAAGTTAACAATCTAGTGTTTCAATAACGTCCCAATTAATGCAAGTAAGTAGTCAAACTAATCTATACGTATTTCAGCATACTAATAGCATTCCAACAAAAAATACAACTTTCTGTAGCTTACCCCCTCTCAACTAGACTAAACAGCGAACGAAACAACAATACATAACTGTACTCATTTGTATGTACCATGCCCCAACCCATGTGACAGGTTAAAATGTCAGCACATCATTGTGAGCAAAAGGGATTGTCCCAACATAGCGCTCAGATAATACTTGGGAGAGAAACGCTGAATACAGCAAGCAACAAAACAACAAGGCCAGTTCCTCCTTCCTACCTATCCACACTCACACACACCCTCAAACTCCAGGACAAGTTGTGTCCGGATTCCAGCCTGCGGCCTCCAGTGGACTCATAGATTCCCAGATGTTGGGCTTTGACTTCCCCAGCGCATTTACAGTAGACTCAGGACTCTGGTCCGATGAATCACAAATGGCATTGTGAAACTGTGGATGATGATAGCTTTAAGAGAAAGTAAGCTGGTCAAGATTATGCATGTTCAGCTGCATGGCATAAAGCATGTTTCTCAGGAAGCAAATACTTGTTGTAAAGTAAACAGAACAGTTTCATAATTAGATTTTGCTTGCACCTTAATTTGGACCTTTAACAATTTTGGTGTCAATGGAAGAAGCTTTGGAAAGAGTGTGAAATGCACAGCAGGTTTATTGCAGGTCAGTAGGGATGAATTACTCCAAATTTGCAATAATTCTGCTCAGAGGTCAGCCTAAACTTTGAACTAAGGTTTTTGAAACACGACTTGCACCACCAACTTTCTATCTTTGAAGCAAGAGCATAACCACTGACCCTCAAAGCTACCATTTACAATTCCAAGTAGTAAATATGTGGCAAAGTCTAGGAGAGAAGGAGCAGAATGAACCGATATTCAGATGTACACACTTCTGAGATGCTGGCATCAACATTGGTGCCCATCTCCTGATCGCTACCATGCTGAAGCCAGAAGTCAGCTGCCAGACACCTCTTCTTTCTCACTCCTTGAACAGGATCCTACTAGGAAGCATCAGACCATTGTCCCCTGCACCATTCCCAATGGCTTCAACTCTGGAAGATCTCCCATCCAATGCCACCAATCCCATAGTTCCCTAAACCCACACTGCTCATTTCTACCTCCAACCAAAGATCCACAAACCAAACTGTCCTGTTGGGCCCATTGATTCCGACTGCTCCTGTCCCACAGAACTCATGTCTGCATAAGTAAATCGATTCCATTTTGTTCCCTTTGGTTCAGTACCTTCCTGCTTGCATCCATGATACTTCCCATGCTCTCCATCACTTCAATCATCTTCAGTTTTCTGGCCCTGATCACCATATTTTCACTATGGATTTCAAGTCCCAATACACTCCAATTCCTCATCAGGAAGGCTTTAAAGGTCTCCACTTATTTCCAGACAACTGACCTAACCAGTTCCCCTCCAACACCACCCTCCTCCATCCAGCAGAACTGATTCTCACCCTCAAGACTTCTTCTTTTGGCTCCTCCCACTTTCTCCAAACCAAAAGTGCAGCCATAGCCACTCATGTGTCCCAGCTCTGCTTTCATTTTGGTTGGCCATGGAGAGCAATTCATGTTACAAACCTACACTGGTAATGCTCCCCAACTCTTTCTGCATTACCTTAAAGACTCATCATCTACCAATATTCTCAAATATCCACTAAACCCTCAAATTTACTTAGTCCACCTTTGACAATTCTTACCCCTTTCTCTATATCTCTATCTTCATCTCCAGAGACAGACTATCAACTGAACTCTTTGCCAAACCTACCCATTCTCACAGTAATCTTGACTACCTCTTCCCAACCTGTTAATTGTAAAAGTGTTATTCCTTTTGCTCAGTTCCTTCATCTCTACTGCATCTACGTTCAGGAACATCTCAGATATCTTTTTTTCAAAGAACTTCCACAGCCATTGGTGCTGCCCTCACTCCATTCTCCTGCTGTTATAACAGGGATAAGGTTCCCCTTGTCTTTACCTACCACCCCATAAGCCTCCGTATCCAGCAGGTCATTCTCCCTAACTTCCACTATTTTCAATGGGATCCTACCGTTTTCTGGAGGGATCAGTCTCTATGTGAATCCCTTGTCCACTTGTCTAAGCCCAATGATCTCCTTTCTTTCACTTATTCCTACAAGTGTAACAAGTTCTCCACCTTCCCCTAAACCTCCACCAGCTCCACCATTCAGGGCCATAAATAGTCCTTCCAGGTGAAGCAACAGTACATCTGCAAGTCTATCTGAATCATCTACCATATTCAATGCTCCCAGTGTGTCCTTCTATGCATCGGTGAGACCTGATGTAGATTGGGGGACCACTTTGTCTAGTACTTTTGCTCTGTCCACTGCAAAAGACAAGATTTGAGGTGGCCACCCATTCCCTTTCCCATTCTGACATGTACATTCTTAGCCTCCTCTACTGCCATGATGATCCCCAACTCAGGTTGGAGGAGGAACAGCACCTCACATTCCCTATGGGAAGACTCCAACCTGAATATTGATTTCTCTAATTTCCTGCAATCACTCCCCCTGCCCTTTTTTTTAATTCCCTCTTTCCCCTTCTCTTCTCTTTACTTGCCCATCACCACCCTCTCGTGCCCCTCACCTTGCCCTTTCTTCCATGGTCCACTGTCCTCTCCTATTAGATTCCTTCTTCTTCAGCCCTTTATCTCTTCCACGGATCACCTGCCAGCTTCTTTCTTCATCCTCCCTCCCCCACCCACACATCTACCCCCTCACCTGGCTTCACCTATCACCTGCCACATTGTACTCATTCCCCTTCCCTTCCCTTCTTATTCCGACTCCAAGTTCAAGTACGGCTATATTGCTTCAACCTTTCAGTTTTGAACCAAAAGGCACATCATTATCACTAATATTTAACGACACAGTGACCACTTTGATCATCTTGCTCCAAAATTGACTTGGTTTCTTTTGTTCTAGTTCTGTTTTTCACTGTGTTTTCACCATTGACATTGAGTCCCAATACACTTCCATCCCCCATCAGAAGGCCTTAAAGCTCTCCACTTCCTTTTGGACTCAGACTTAACCATTTCTTTTCCAACATCACCCTCCTCCGGCTGAGGAAATTGGCGTTCTTCTTGTAAAAACTGTGTGTATAGAACATTTACAGTTCTATTACAGCACAGTACAATCCCTTTTGCTCACAATGTTGTGCTGACATTTTAACCAAGTTCAATCTAACCCTTCCCTCCTACAACACACATCAATGTTGCTGATGAACGCAGCAGGCCAGGCAGCATCTCTAGCAAGAGGTACAGTCGACGTTTCTTGCAAAAACGCCATCCCCTTCTCGCAATTCCTCCATCTCCACCGCATCTGCTGTCAGGATGAGGCTTTTCATTCCAGGACGAGGGAGATGTCCTCCTTTTTTAAAGAAAGGGGCTTCCCTTCCTCCGCCATCAACTCTGCTCTCAAACACATCTCCCCCATTTCACGCACATCTGCTCTCACTCCATCCTCCCGCCACCCCACTAGGAATAGGGTTCCCCTGGTCCTTACCTACCACCCCACCAGCCTCCGGGTCCAACATATTATTCTCCGTAACTTCCGCCACCTCCAACGTGATCCCACCACTAAGCACATCTTTCCCTCCCCCCCCCCGCTTTCCGCAGGGATCGCTCCCTACACAACTCCCTTGTCCATTCATCCCCCCCATCCCTCCCCACTGATCTCCCTCCCGGCACTTATCCTGGTAAGCGGAACAAGTGCTACACATGCCCTTAGACTTCCTCCCTTACCACCATTCAGGGCCCCAGACAGTCCTTCCAGGTGAGGTGACACTTCACCTGTGAGTCGGCTGGGGTGATATACTGCGTCCGGTGCTCCCAATGTGGCCTTCTATATATTGGTGAGACCCGACGCAGACTAGGAGATCGTTTTGCTGAACATCTACGCTCTGTCCGCCAGAGAAAGCAGGATCTCCCAGTGGCCACACATTTTAATTCCACATCCCATTCCCATTCTGATATGTCTATCCACGGCCTCCTCTACTGTAAAGATGAAGCCACACTCAGGTTGGAGGTACAACACCTTATATTCCGTCTGGGTAGCCTCCAACTTGATGGCATGAACATTGACTTCTCTAACTTCTGCTAATGCCCCACCTCCCCCTCGTACCCCATCCATTATTTATTTATATACACACATTCTTTCTCTCTCTCTCTCCTTTTTCTCCCACTGTCCCTCTGACTATACCCTTTGCCCATCCTCTGGGACTTTTTTTGTTTTTTTCCCCCCCCCTCCCCCCTTTCCTTCTCCCTGGGCCTCCTGTCCCATGATCCTCTCATATCCCCTTTGCCAATCACCTGTCCAGCTCTTGGCTCCATCCCTCCCCCTCCTGTCTTCTCTTATCATTTTGGATCTCCCCCTCCCCCTCCCACTTTCAAATCTCTTACTAGCTCTTCCTTCAGTTAGTCCTGACGAAGGATCTCGGCCCAAAACGGCAACTGTACCTCTTCCTAGAGATGCTGCCTGGCCTGCTGCGTTAACCAGCACCTTTGATGTGTGTTGCTTGAATTTTCAGCATCTACAGAATTCCTCGTGTTTACCTTCCCTCCTACATAGCCCTCTACTTTTCTATCATCCATGTGTCTAAGAGTTTCTTAAATGCCCCTAATATGTCTGCCTCTACCATTAACCCTGGCAGTGTGTTCCACACACTCACCACTCTCTGTAAAAAACTTACTTCTGAAATCCCCACTATACTTTCCTCGAATCACATTAAAATTAGGCCCCCTTGTATTAGCCAGTTCCTCCCTGGGGATAAAACTCTGGCTATCTACTCGATCTATGCCTCTTATCATCTTGAACACCTTTAGCACATCACCTCTAATCCTCCTAGCTCACTCAAAAAACCCTGGCTCCCTCAACCTAACTTCATAAGACTTGCTCTCTAATCCAGCCAGCATTCTGGTAAATCTCTGCACCATCTCTAAACCTGCCATGAAGTTTAATTTTTCTAGTGAATGCTGCTTACCTGATACTATGAGACTCCAGTGCCACTGCAAGCAAGTTTTTACATCCGTGCATATGACAATTAACTTGACTTTAACTGGAGACTTGTAGGGAGCATAATGACCAGGAGTGGAGTTATGAGCCATTTATGTGACATTCTATGTAATTCAAGTGACCGTGTCATCCTCTGAAAGAATTACTCATTTAGATCCAGTCCTTTGCCCTGTTCCTCATTCCCTTCAAAAATTATTGCTTTTAAATATTTACCTATCTCATTTTGCATGAACTTCTTTAACACTGGTGTTCTTAACAATACCATGTTTCTGCATAAGGTAATTTTTTCCAAACTTTATCTTTGGTAATAATTTTAAATTTATGCCTTCTTACAATCATTGATCAGTTGAAATTACTTTCCTTGTCAAAAAATGGAATCATATTGCTCATTTCTGAAAGAACTTTCTTGCTTCCAATGAATGGAACACTGCTCTGATCTTTTCACATACAGTAAAAGGATTAATCTCATTGCTTCTCTGCATATTCACCACGATATTAACATGCTTCATCGGCTGCTCAGCAATATACTAACCAGTCATAACGTCATTTCTACTGTTACTTACTATGTATCTTCTTGCAAACCCAAGTGCTTTATATATCTGAAGAGATTATCAATTATAAATGTCACGGTCCCGATCATTAATTCCCTATCTTGTTCCTAATTTCCTTTGATTGTGCCATGGTTCCGACCGTTAATTTCCCATTTGCTTCTAATTCTCCCTGATGACAGCCTGGTTTCCGTCAAGACCTGCAGCATAAGAACCCCAGCATTACAACCACTAGTCGCCAGATCGTTGGTTTTGCCTGTGTGGTGATTAACGTTTCCCGGCCGCTTAGAACCGTGTGTTCTAAGTTTTGCTCCAGTTTCAGGGTTTACCTATGAAACCCCGTTTCTCTGTGTCAAGGCTCTGTGTCAAGGTCCCTCCTGTTCGCTGTTCAACATTCACGTCCGCGTAAGCATCCTAACTCAATCTCCGTGCCCGTGTCCTGCACTTGGGTTCACTTCATTCCCTCACTGCAACAGAACAATCTGGCCGCAATGGACCCAGCGGACATGAATACCCTGCAACAAGCCCTCGCCAGCCAGGGCTCCCTACTGGGCCTACACAATCAACTTCTCCGGGATGTCATGGAGAACCTCCGTTCCCTGTCTGCTAACGTAACAAAAATTGGAGACCAGGTGGACTGTGTATCCACTCATTTTAGCCCATCTACTCCTGGAACTCTGTCTAACCAGCCCAGACAAGCCTGTAGTGATAACCCCCTACGTGTCAGCAACACCCCCACCAAGAGAGCTGCACGTACCTGACCCAGAACACTACGCTGGGGATTTGGGGAAGTGCTGGGCCTTTCTTCTGCAGTGCTCCGTGGTGTTCAAATAGCAGTCATCCACGTACTCCACAGATAAGTCAAAGATAGCTTACATCATGGAGTTGTTGCGGGGAAGTGCCCTAGCGTGGGCTACAGCTGTCTGGGATAATCAACCGGATATCTGCTCTTCTTTCCCCACCTTTATCACGGAAATGAGAAAGATCTTTGAACACCCCGTCCATGGTAAAGATGCCGCTAAGTGTTTACTCGCTCTCCGTCAGGGCCCACGCAGTATTGCCAAATATTCCGTGGAGTTCCGGATGTTAGCGGCCACCTCGGGGTGGAATGATGAGGTACTCCAAGGGGTATTTCGGAACGGTCTCAGAGACATGGTGAAAGACGAATTGGCAGCAAGAGATGACACCGACAGCCTGGATTCCTTGATCCCCCTAGCGACCAGGTTGGACAATTGTTTTCGAGAACGCCATAGAGAAATAACTAGTTGTCCACCACCTTTGGTCACTCCATGGCACTCATTACCGTCTCCCACCAGCACAAGCCTCTCTTCTCCTCCTGCTCCTAGGATAGCTCCCAGACCAGCAGTTTCCACCACCCCGGGAGAGGAACCAATGCAGCTGGGATGGAACCGTCTTTCTCCCACAGAGTGACTCTGGAGATTGAGAGCGGGGGAATGTCTCTATTGCATCCAGTCTGGCCACTTCCATGCTACCTGTTCCCTTCGGCCAAAGGGAAGGCTCACCAGTAGAAAGGGGGACCCTGGTGAGCCAGACAACATTCCCTTCTGTCCTCCAAACCCGGATGCAGATCCCAGCTACTTTACATTACAACCAACAATCCCTGCCTCTGTCAGCTCTAGTGGACTCCGGCGCTGAGGGAAACCTATTGGATGAAAACATATCTTCCCAGACTGGAGTTCCTAGGGAGCCGTTGAGTACCGCTCTGGAAGCCCGGGCACTGGACTGTAGACTTCTGGCCCGAGTCACACACTGCACACCACCCCTGTCTCTTATTCTCTCTGGGAACCATCGGGAGCAGGTACGATTTAACTTAATTTCCTCTCCTCAAGCTCCTATAGTCCTTGGGTACCCCTGGTTAAGTCGCCATAATCCCCACATTGACTGGTCCACTGGGAAGATAGTCAGGAGTCTGTTCTGTCACTCCACTTGTCCACAGTCGGCCCTGTCTCCTATGAAAGTCACCGCGACTTCATCTGCCTCTGAAACCCCCGACTTATCCAAGGTTCCAGCAGAGAATCACGACCTGGAAGAAGTATTTAGTAAACAACAGGCTCTTTCGAAACGACCTTACGAATGCGCAATTGACCTTCTTCCCGGAGCCGCCCTACCCACCAGTCGGCTGTATAACCTGTCCCGGCCAGAAAGGGAAGCAATGAAGGCGTACTTAAATGAATCTCTCGTGGCGGGCATTATCCGACCCTCATCTTCCCCTGTAAGCACAGGTTTCTTCTTTGTGGGGAAGAAGGACGGCTCACCGTGCCCCTGCATTGACTAACGAGGCCTAAATAGTATAACCATAAAGAACAAGTATCCACTGCCCCTTATCAACTCCACTTTCGAACCACTTCACAGAGTCACCATCTTCTCCAAGTTGGACCTACGAAGTGCCTACCATCTGGTCAGGATAACGGATGGAGATGAGTGGAAAGCAGCTTTTAACACCTCTCTTGGTCACTTCGAGTACCTGATCATGCCATTCAGTCTCACCAAGCCCTGAGAAACAATGTCCTTAGGGACTTCATTAACCATTTTGTTTTTGTTTATTTGGACAATATCTTAACCTTCTCCTGCAGTCTACAGGGACACACCCACCATGTCCATCAGGTTCTGCAGAGGCTTTGGGAGAACAAACTATTCGTAAAAGCTGAGAAGTGCGAGTTTCATGTCCCTTCTGTCAGTTTCTTAGGGTACATCATCGAGAGCCGACGAGTGAGGGCAGATCCCGAAAAGATCTGGGTGGTGGTGGAGTGGCCAAGACCCACTACACCCAAGCAACTCTGGTGATTTCTGGGGTTTGCAAACTTCTACTGTTGCTTCATCAGGGATGACAGTTGGGTGGCAGTGCCCCCAACTCGACTCACCTCGCCTACGACCCCTTTTCACTGGACCCCTGAAGCGGACTCAGCCTTCTCGGAGCTGAGGAGGCGTTTCACCTCCGCTCCCATCCTGGTCCAACCTGACCCCTCTCGCCCATTCATTGTGGAAGTAGACGCCTCCGACTCTGGGGTGGGAGTGGTCCTCTCCCAACACTCCGGCCTAGACCAAAAACTCCATCCCTGCATCTTCTTCACTCGTTGTCTATCGCCCGCCGCACTGAACTACGACGTAGGGAACCGGGAGTTACTGGCCATCAAACTTGCTTTGGAGGAGTGGAGGAACTGGCTGGAGGGAGCGGAACATCCATTCATCGTCTGGACAGACCACAAGAACCTCCCATACATTCAGACCGCCAAATGCCTGAATTCCCGCCAAACACATTGGGTATTATTCTTTGGTCATTGCAGATTCACACTCACCTATTGTCCGGGGTCCAAGAATGGGAAACCCGATGCTCTCTCCCATCAATACGTCTTCGAGGAGGGCCCCCCCATCCCCGAGACCATCCTGTGTGGTGGCTGCCCTCACCTGGGAGATTGAGTCCGCAGTCAAAGAGGCCCAACAGACTCAACCCAACCCAGGCAACAGACCCTCCAATTGCCTCTTCGTGCCCGATTCGGTTCGGTATCAGGTTCTTCAGTGGGGACATACTTCCCGTTATGCCTGCCATCCCAGAATCGATCGAACTCTGTCCCTTCTTAAGAGACATTTCTGGTAGCCTTCAATGGATGCTGATACCTGTTCCTTTGTCTCTGCTTGTTCTGTTTGTGCCCGTGGAAAAGCCTCCCACCGACCACCTGCTGGATTGCTTCATCCCCTACCTGTCCCTAGCCGCACTTGGTCTCACATTGCACTGGATTTCGTCACTGGACTACCCCCTTCACATGGGAACACTGCCATACTCACTGTGGTGGACCGCTTCTCCAAAACTGTGCACTTTGTAGCCCTTCCCAAACTCCCTAGAGCCTGTGAGACAGCCGACCTCCTTGTTCATCACATCTTCCACCACCATGGAATTTCCTCTGACATTATTTCTGACCAGGGCCTCCAATTCATCTCTCAGGTCAGGAGATCCTTTCATCAAGCCCTTGGAGCCTCAGTAAACCTGTCTTCCGGATTCCATCCACAAACTAATGGTCAAACAGAACGAGCAAACCAGGATTTTGAAGAAGTGCTGCGCTACATAACCGCCAACAACCTGACATCCTGGAGAGCCCATCTCATTTGGGTCGAGTACGCCCATAACTCCCTGGTCAGCACCGCCACTGGAATGTCTCGCTTCAAATACTCCCTTGGCTACCAACCCCCTCTGTTTCCTGCACATGAAGATGGCTCTTGTCAAAAGACAACCCCCTCAAGAATGAACCCAAGAAACTCGCCCCTCGCTATCTGGGACCATTCGAGATTGAGAGTATCATCAACCCCTCGGTGGTCAGACTCAAACTGCGTGGATCCATGCACATTCATCCTACAATCCACATCTCCCAATTGAAACCTGTATCTGTCAGCCCTTTGAGCCCTCCTGCCGAACCCCCTCCACCCGCCCGGATCATTGACGACCACCCAGCGTCCACCATTTGACGAACACTGGATGTGCACCGCCGAGGCAGGGGCCTCCAGTACCTGGTTGATTGGAAGAGATACGGCCCAGAGGAATGCCCCTGGATTCACCGCTCCTTCACCCTGGACCTTTCCCTCATCCGTGATTTCCATCAAGACAATCCGGACAAGTCTGGTGGTTCGCCTGGAGGCTCCCATGGAGGAGGTGTACTATTATGGTCCAGATCGTTAATTCCATATATTACTCCTGATTTCTTTTGATTGTGCCACGGTTCCGACCTTCAATTTCCAATTTGCTTCTAATTCTCTCTGATAACAGCACACCTGGTTTCCATCAAGACCTGCAGCATAAAAGCCCCGGCATTACAACCACTAGTCGCCAGATCGTTGGTTTTGCCTGTGTGGTGATTAATGTTTCCCAGTTGTTTAGAACTGTTTGTTCTAAGTTTTGCTCCCGTTTCAGGGTTTACCTATGAAACCCCGTCTCTCTGTGTCAAGGCTCCGTGTCAAGGTCCCTCCTGTTAGCTGTCCAACGTTCACGTCTGCGTAAGCATCCTAACTCAATCTTCGTACCCGTGTCCTGCACTTGGGTTCCCTTCATTCGCTCATTGCAACAATAAAATCAGTTTATTTTGCTCAATCCTTTTACGTTAAGTTTCACCATTTTCACTCTTCATTTTCATTTCAGTATGTATCCATTCATAATTCTCTAACTTAAACTTGGCTTCTAATCCTCCCAGTCAGCCTATTTAAGAAAGCATTAAAGAAGTACATTAAGATGTTGGTTATGGCTCGAATAAAGTCCTGTCTCAGTAAAGGACCCAGACCTGCTTAAATTCATCAATCAGTATAATAGCTTACAGCAGATGCTATCTCACTAGCTCTCCATTCTGCTCTGGACAACCCAAATGCATATATCAGGTTGTTGTCCTTTGACCACAGCTCAATGTTCAACACCATCGTTCCCTCAAAACATCATCAAGTTCCAAGACCTGGATCTTTGCACCTTGCTATCTACTTGCTACCTCACTGGGAAACCACAGTCAGTATAAAGCAAATCAGCAAACCTCATCTAACCATCAATATAGACACTCCTCCGGGCTGTATGCTTATCCCTCAGCTCTAATTGCTCAATACCAATGAGTGTGCGGCTAAGCATAACTCAAATAGCATCTGCAAATTCACTGATGACACCACTGTTATTGGCAGCATCACTGAGGGAGATGATGAAGCAGCATTTGGGGTTAGCTACGTTATCTGGTTGAATGGTGCCATAAAAACAACCTTGTGTTCAACATTAGGAGGGCCAAGGGGGCGTATGGGGTGTCAGGGAGGGGTGGCACCTCTGGTGGGGGAACATGTCGCGTCCTTTTCAAGGCGGTTAGTCCACCCTTGGTCCCCACCTGGCACTCAGGTCTCACCTGTGGCTCCCAGTAGCTGTTTGCATGCGACAGCGGCCACACCCCGGGCAACGGCTTCGACAAGCCGGCTAAACCAGGTGAGGGTAGCTGATGGGTCTCAAACCTTCGGTGAGATAGGGAGATATCTATCCCAGCTTGAGAAGACAGACTCTGGTGGATTGAGCTAATGAGACCAATGGAAGGTCCAATGGTTAAGAAGGCAGTCTCTGCAAGTGTTGTGGAACACGTAGAGCACGAGAAGACAGAGAGGATGTCCTGGTCATCCACTGCACCTAGACCCATCTCCAGCCGTCTTGACTCTTGTCTTGCCGCTGGATCCAGATGGGAATTGGGAAGAGAGAGTGAGCCTGACGCTGTGCAACTCTCCCTCACTTAAATCCAAATCAAGCGCTAGTCTCGACACCATCATCATCATTAATGGTGTCGAGGTCTTCATCGACGACGATGGATGAACAACAAGGAGGGCCAAGGAACTGACTGTTAACTTTAGGAAGGGAAAGTCATGAAAAGGCCACCAGTCCTCATTGAAGTTTCTGTGGTGGAAAGGGTGAGCTGCTCCAAATTCCAAGCACCTATACTAGGTTTGGCACACAGATACAACCATGAAGAAGGCATATCAACATCTCTACGTTATTAGAAGTTTTACAAGATTCAGCATGTCATTGAAGACTTTGACAAACTCCTACAAATGTACAGTGGAAAGTATTCTTCTATGCAACATTCACAACACGCTGGAGAAACTCAGCAGGTCGGGCAGCATCAGTGGAAAAGATCGGTCAACGTTTCGGGCCGGAACCTTTCGTCACGACTGTTGCTTTGACCCCAGCATCTGCAGATCATTTTGTGTTTTTATTCTTCTAGGGTTGCATGTTGGCCTTGTATGAAGACTCCAGTTTTCAGAGGAACACAGCAGGCTACCGAAGTGGTGTACTCTGCCCGTTCCATCATAGGTAGAGCTCTCTTCTCCATTGAGGACATCTACAGAAGACAATGTCTCAGGAAAGCAGCATCCATCATCAAGGACCCCCGTCATCCACACCATGCTCTTTTCTCAATGCTTCCATTAGATAGGAGGTACAGAAGCCTCAAGACCCACACCTCAAGGTTCAATGATATCTTCTTCCCCACTGCCATCAACTTCTTGAACTGATGTAAAGCGTTAATGCTACCTCCAACTGAATTAGAGATTTAGAGATTGGCACAATTAGAGATTGGTCGGTATGACGTTGTGGGCATTACTGAGTCACGGCTGAAAGAAGGCCATAGTTGGGGGCTTAGCATCAGAGGATATACTTAGTATTAAAAGGACAAGCATAGGTGGTGGTGGTGTGGCCCTGTTGGTATGAGATGGAATTACATCTTTAGAAAGAAGTGATATAGGGTCAGAGAATGTTGAATCTTTGTGGGTGGAGTTAGGAAACTGCAAGGGTAAAAATACCCATTATGGGAATCATATATGGGCCTCCAAATAGTAACCAAGATGTGGGGTTGAGATTGCAAAGAGAGCTGGACAGAGCATGCAATAAAGGTAATGTCACAATGTAATGGGGGACTTCAATATACAAGGGGGTTGGGAAAATCAGGTTGGTGTCGGATCACAGGAGAGGGAATTTGTTGAATGCCTATGAGATGGCTTTTTAGAGCAGCTTGAGCCTACTCAGGGAAAGGCTATCTTAGATGGGGTGTTGTGTAATAACTCAGATATTATTAGGAGATTAATGTAAAGGAACCCTTAGGAAGCAGTGATCATAATATGATTGAATTCATACTACAATTTGAGAAGGAGAGCATAAGTCACATGTATCAGTACTGCAATGGAATAAAAGGAATTACAGAGACATGAGAGGGGAACATGCCCAGGTGGATTCAGGGAGGATACTGGCAGGGATGATGGCGGAGCAGAGATGGCTGAACTTTCTGGGAATAGCTCACAAGGCACAGGATAGCTATGTCCCACAGAAGAAGTTCTCAAGTGGCAACCGTGCTGAACAAGGGAAGTTAAGGACCGAATAAAAGCCAAGGAAAGGACATTTAAGGTAGCAAAAGTGAGTGTGAAGTCGGATGATTGGGAAGTTTTTAAAATCTAACAAAAGGCAACTAAAAAAGCTGTAACAGGGAAACGATGAAATATGAGGGCAAACTAACCAATAATATAAAGAAGGATACTTAACTTTTTTCAGTTATAGAAAGAGTAAAAGGGGGTGAGAGTTGATATTGGACCACAGGAAAATAATGCTGATAAGGTAATAATGGGGGACAAAGTCATAGCAGATGAACTTAATGAGTACCTTGCATCAGTCTTCACTGAGGAAGACACTAGCAGTGTGCCAGGTGTCCTTGAGTGTCAGGGAGTAGGAGTGAGCGCCATTGCTACTACAAAGGAAAATGTGCTAGGCAAACTCAAATGTCTGAAGGTGGATAATTCATCTGGACCAGGTGGACAACATCCCAGAGTCCTGAGAGAGTCGTGTTCCTCAGGAGTCAGTATTGGGGCAGCTACTTTTCACATTGTTTGTCAGTGATTAAGATGATGGAATTAATGGCTTTGTGGCAAAGTCTAAGGATGATACAAAGATAGGTGAAGGGGTAAGTAGTGCTGAGGAAGCAATACGATTTCAACAGGACTTGGACAAATTGGAAGAATGGACAAAAAAGTGACAGATGGAACATAATGTTAGGAAATGTATGTTAATGCATGTTAATATTGTTAAGGAACAATAGTGTGGACTATCATCTAAATAGGGAGAAGTTTCAAACTTCAGAGGTGCAGAGTGTCATAAGGTGGTGGCTGGGAACGGACCCAAGTGCAAGACACAGACACTGAAGTACTAGGGACAGGATTAGGATACAGGGTGAGGGCTAGGACATGGACACGAAAACCAGGAACCTGGAACAGGACTGGACAAGAGAGCTAGGATCCAGGGCTAGGACTCCGAGCCAGAGACTGGACAAGGACCCAGAACCTGGGTCTTGCCTCTGGCTCAGACCCCAGAACTAGGGAAGGACATGACTTGGCTGGAAGGCAGGACGAGGCTAGAGTCTTCAGACTTGAGGCGAGGCTGGAGACCAGAGACTTGAGGCGAGGCTTGAGACCAGAAGCTTGAGGCTTGGGGTCTTGAAGCTTGGCTTGGGGTGAGGCTTGAGGCTAGGGGTCTTGAAGCTGCTCCTGGGCAGGGTGCGGTACTCCTGGGCAGGGTGCAGTACTCCTGGGCAGGGCGCGGTACTCCTGGGCAGGGCGCAGATCACCTGGGCAGGGCACGGTACTCCACCCGACAGAGGCAAGGAACAGGAAGGGACAGAACCAACCGCAGGGTAACGGCAATATGGCCTGGCTTACCCGATGGAGGCAAGGGACAGGAAGGGACAGAACCAACCGCAGGGTAACGGCAAGACGGCCTGACTTACCCAGCAGAGGCAAGGGACAGGAAGAGAGCTAGGTATAGGATGGCTCCAAGATAAGACTACAGGCAAAGCGAGGCGAGAGTTACCGGCAAGACAAGGCAGGGCTGCAGGCGAGGAAACAGAAGGCAGGGGAAGGGATACAAGGAGTAAGGACAAGAACAATCCAGCAGCCATGCCATGGTCTCTGGAGGTATTTATGCAGCCAGCCCCAACGAGAATCAGCTGCCTCAATTAGTGCTCAACAGGAACAGAAACAGGGTAGATAGGAAAACCTGGAGCAAGGGCCGATGGACCGGACTGTGAACCGGAATGCAGACTTCACGGACCGGACCATGACACAGAGGGACTTAGGAGTCCTCATGCAAGACTCCCAGAAGGGTAATTTACTGGTTGAGTCTGTGGGAAAGAAGGAAAAAGTAATGTTGGCATTTATTTCAAGGAGAATAGAATATAAAAGCAAGGAAATAATGCTGAGCCTTTCTAAGACAGTAGTTAGGCTGTGCTCGGGGTATTGTCAACAGTTTTGGGACTCAAATCTCAGAAAGTATGTGTTTTCATTGGAGAGAGTCCAGAGCAGGTTCACGAGGATGATTCCAGGAATGAAGTGATTAACGTATGAGGAGTGTTTGGCAGCTTTGGGCCTGTACTCAAGGGAATTTAGGAGAATGCATGGGAATCTCATTCACACCTACAGAATGTTGAAAGGACTAGATAGGGTGGATGTGGAGAAGATGTTTCCAATGATAGGAGTATCCAGAATTAGAGGGAATATTCTCAGAATTGAGGGGCATCCTTTGAGAATAGAGGTAAAGAGGATTTTTTTACACCTCAGAGTAGTGAATCTGTGGAATGCTCTGCCACAGACTGTGGTGGAGGCCAAGTCCATGGCTATATTTAAGCAGAAGTTGATTGTTCCTGATTGGTCAGGGCATCAAAGGATATGGTGAGAAGGCAGGTGTATGGGTTTGAGTGGGATCCAGGCTCAGCCATGATGGAATGGTGGCGTAGACTCAATGGGCTGAATGGCCTAATTCTGCTCCTATGTCATATAGACTACGGTCTTACATATTTTTTCTCTCTTAATCTAGCACTTATGTCATTGTACTTATTTTGTTTTTGTTTCATTTTTCATGTGTTATGCATCATTCATGTTAATTTAAGTTTATGTTGATGTTTGTTTGACCTTGTCTTGTAATGTATCATACTGCTGCAGCAAAAAAGCTAATTTTCATGGCATTTGTACCTGTATACCCTGTGTATGTATGCTAAAAACAGCAATAAATTTAAATATCCATCCCAACACTGATCATAGACAGATTGGGTAAGGCTATCGAGAAAAAACTCCTCTGGTCCGTAACATCATCCATAAAACAAACAGCTGTTTTCCATTATGTAACCAAATTCTAAGTCATCGCTGTATGCCTCAACATTATCAGTAAGCCTCCATGTGATACTTAACTAAATTCATTTTGCTAACTTTATGTATAACATTTGATGCATTTCCATTATCAATAGATTATTACATGCCAAAAATCATATGACAATTTTCTTCCTTAAAACCTTGAGAATTTTATATTCTTCCATCTTTAGCATTTTGAATGCTGCCCCTGTTCTTTGCTTCACTACTGCCATTTGCACCTTCATAAAGAGGAGCTCCTTCATAAAGCTTTGTATTTCCTCCTCTCTGGTAAAGCATATTCATAAAGCCTCCATCATTAACCAGATGTCTTCAAGTAATAATCTGTACAATAAGGACCTGTATCTTAAATAACTAATGCACTATCTTCGAAGAATGCTAATTATTGCTATATCTCTAATTTTTAATCTAATTCTTGAATGTTCTTTCTTTGCCTCTGCCAATTATTCTCTTGTTAATGTCTTTATAAAATTTCCTTCCATTAAGGGAATGCCAAAATTGCTTTTAACAAATCCTTAATTTTTATCTTTAATTAAATATGTTTCATAAAATAAATATCTGTTTTACTATACACTACATCATCCAGAAATTTGCCAGTTATCAACGTTAGGCTTAAATCTGAATAGGCAAACATCAGACAAGCTATCAAGTTTACAACAATCGATGAAGTAACAGCAGTTCTGATTTATATCAGAATGCTCTAATGCTGCTGATTCTGTGAGTGTTCCCAGTATTACCTCTTATGCTACTGATTTCCAGGAACTGCATATTTCTGCTTTAATCAGTATTTATAGTCTTCAGACTATCCTTCTATAAACGGACACATCAGATTTGCAACTCTACAAATTCATATGCAAAGTGTTTGGAGTGTTTTGTTCAGAGCCTTCACTGTTTCCTTTGTTGATATCTCATCTCTTTGAGGGTAAACAACATCAAATCCTGAACCTTCCTTTCCTCTCTGTAATGCTTCAGCGTCTATAGTTATCATGTATAATATTGCAACTCCTCAACATGAACCATATCTGTTAGCATCACTGAACAAACTAGTCATTTCACAAACTCAGACAGTGCTGTTAAACAGAATCTGAATCAGCCTGGTGAATGACCCAAAACAAGAGAAAGTGGCCAATCTCCAAAAATCTCAAAGTTCAAAGTTCAAACCAAAATTCTTATCAAAGTATGTATATATCACTATACACTACCTTGAGCTTCATCTTCTTGCAAACATTCTCAGAAGAACAAAGAAATACCACAAGACATAAGACCACACGACATAGAAACAGAATTAGGCCATCTGGCCAATTGAGTCTGCTCCACCATTCAATCATGGCTGATCCTTTTTTTCTATCTCCTCCTCAACCCCAGTTCCCGGCCTTCTCCCCATTACCTTTGATGCCCTGTCCAAACAAAAACCTATCAATCTCTGCCTTAAGTACACTCAACAACCTGGTCTCCACAGCTGCCTGTGGTAACACATTCCACAAAACCACCACCCTTTGGCTAAAGAAATTTCTCCGCATCTCTGTTTTGAAAGGGCGCTCCTCTATCCTGAGGCTGTGCCCTCTTGCCCTAGACTCCCTCACCATGGGAAACATCATTTCCATATCTACTTTGTCTAGGCCTTCCAACATTTGAAAGGTTTCAATGAGATCCCACCCTCATCCTTCTGAATTCCAGCGAGTGCAAACTCCTGGGTATGAAGATAAACTACATCCGGCTGTGGAGCACTTGCTTTGGGTAATGAGGTTACCATTAACCACAGCTACCTCCAGGTCACCCTTAAGCAAGGTGTAGCATCTGTTAGCCTCCCTACCTGGGTTACAGTGAAGCCACGGAATGCAGGTGGTGGATGAAACAGAAGGCAAGTTGTGAGTAACATAATCAATGGTTCCTGCTTCTCAGACGCTGAGCAGTAGATCCTTTTAATAGGACAATGATCAGGGTCACTGGAAGCAAGCAAGGGGAAGCTACTTCTTGTATTTTATCCCTAGTACAACCATGGTTAATACATACACAAATGTAAACGACAACAGCGTAAATGGCAGCCCACTTCCAAATAGTGTGGACACCTCGCTCGGTACGGGATATCATGTAAACAGACAGGTGAACCCAGATCGTCATACCACTACTATCTGCAAGAACAAGAGACTGCGAATTGCCACTTGGAATGTTCGAACCCTGCTCCAAGCTGGTAAGCTAGAAAACGTAAAATTAGAAATGAAGACACTAGAAATCAGCATCCTAGGCCTAAGTGAAATAAGATGGAAAGGCACTGGAGTATTCCAATCAGAGAACTACAAGATGATATACTCTGATGGAGGTAAATATGAAAAGGGTGTTGCAATCATCTTAGACAAAGAGACATCTAAGAGCCTGCTAGGACACTGGCATATCTCAGACAGAATGATGCTAATCAAACTAAAAGGACAACAAAACAACATCTCTATCATCCAAGTATACGCATCCCCAATGGGAAGTTCAGAGGAAGAAATTGATGCCTTCTACCACTCCCTAGACAAAGCACTAGAAGAATGCAAATCACAAGAAGACATCATAGTCATGGGTGACTTCAATGCAAAAGTTGGTGAGGAAAGAGAAGACCATATTGTTGGAGACCAGGGACTGGGAGAAAGAAATGAAAGAGGAGAGAAGCTTACATCATGGTGTAAAACAAACAATCAGATAATCACCAACACTTAGTTTAAATAACATCCAAGAAGGAAATGGACATGAAGAAGCCCAGATGGGAGGAACAAAAACCAAATCAACTACATAACAATCAATAACAGATTCAAAAACTCGATAACTCAATCTAAAAGCTACCCTGGAGCAGACTGTGGAAGCGACCCCATACTAGTCATTTGCAAAATGAAAATAAAGATGAGAAAATTAAAGAAACCAAAAAGATCAGAACCACTGGATTATTAACAAGTACAAAACAACCCTCATCTGAAAACAGAATACACAATCAAGGTGAAAAACCATTTTCAACTGCTGCAGGATGAAGGAGACAAATCTTCCTGGGACATACTGAAGGAATCCATGGTTGAAGCTGCAAAAGAAACCATCCCACGAAAAGAACAGAAAAGTAAGAAGAAATGGATAACTGAAGATATAATACGACTGATGCAACAAAAACAGAACATCAAACCAAGAGACAGCGGAGAATACAAACAATTTGATAGGACAATAAAAAGAAAATGCAGAGAAGCTAAAGACAGATTGCTAAATGAGAAATGCTCAGAGATAGAAATGCTACAAACCCATAACCCTGGAACAAAGTTGATGCACAGTAAGATTAAAGAACTAACGGGGAAATTATCTTGCTCAGCAAGTGGATGCATCAAGGCAAAAGACGGCAGCTTAACTATGAGCAAAGAGGAAATTCTAAACAGATGGACAGAATATATAAAAGAACTTTTTGAAGACCAAAGGAGAAAAACTGAACATAAAGGAGAACTTTGAAGGACCTAGCATTCTAAAATCAGAAATTCGAGCAGCCATAAATAAAACAAAACATTACAGAGCAACTGGTTCAGACAACATCGCTGTTGAAATGATACTGGCCTTAGAATAGAGAAAATAATAGAAATAGCAAATGAAATGTATGATCATGGGGAGATACCTGATGATTGAAGTAAATCAGTGTTCATCACACTTCCAAAGAAAGAGGGAGCAACAGAATGTGAGTTGCATCGTACAATAAGCCTGATGAGCCACGTGGCAAAAATTATTCTCAGAGTAATCATGATGAGCGCAAGACGCTATATAAAACCAGAAATCAGTAAAGAACAATGCGGCTTTGTGGAAAACACTGGAACCAGAAATGCAATTTTCATGCTACGGATGATCTGTGAACGAGCCATCCAGGTACAAAAAGACATCTACCTATGTTTCATCGACTATACAAAAGCTTTTGATGCTGTCAGACAGCAACATCTTCTGGAAATGCTTCAAGATCTTGACATAGATGGGAAAGATATATGTTTCTTAAGAAACTTATACTGGGACCAGACAGCATCCATCAGAATAGAAAGAGAAGTGAGTGATTATGTGAATATCATGAGAGGAGTCAGGCAAGGTTGTGTCTTTTCACCAGACTTATTCAACCTGTATAGTGAAAATATCTTGAGAAGTATCAAAGACATCAAAGGATTCACAATTGGAGACCATGGTATAAATAACATTAGATTGCTAATGACATCATACTATTAGCTGACTCAGAAACAAAACTTCAAGAACTACTCACTATAATGGCAGCAGAAAGTAATCATAGAGGCCTCTCAATCAACACCAGGAAGACAGAAAGCATGGTCATCTCCAGAAAGACAAACATCCCACAATGTGTGATCAAGATTGGAAATACAAACATCAAACAAGTCAACAAATTCAGATATTTTCGCAGCCTAATAACAAGTAATGGCAGGTGTGACACAGATATCAAATACAGAAGAGCAATGGCGAAAGAAACTTTCCAAAAAATGAAGACCATATTAACAGACAGAAAGATTAGCATGCACACTAAAAACAGAATACTGCAGTGCTACATTTATTCTATCCCGACTTATGGAAGTGAATGCTGGACCATTTCCCCAGCAATGGAAAAGAGACTAGAAGCAGCTGAATTATGCTTCTACAGGAGAATGTTAAAAATATCATGGACCACACACACATCAAATGAAGGAGTTCTCAGAAGAGCCCAAGCAGTTCGATCACTCATACCAACAATAAGGGAAAGACAACTCAGATTCCTAGGACACACCATGCAGAAAGATGAACTAGAAAAACTCATACTCTCTGGAAAGATCGAGGGGAGCAAACCTAGAGGAAGATCTCAGCTTATGTACATCAGAAACCTAGCCAGGTGGATACACATCGAGGAAATAGAAGTCATCCAAAGAACAAGGGATAGATCTATATGGAAAACCACGTTCACCAACGTCCGCATCGGATATGGTACCTAGACAGACAGACTCAGAGCCATCAAACGTTCCTTGTATGATAACACTTTCATTCTTGGAAATATCCTTGTGAACCTCCTCTGGACCCTATCCAATGCCAGCACATCCTTTTTAAGATGAGGAGACCAAAGCTGTACACCATACTCAAGCTCAGGCCTCACCAGTGCCTTACAAAGCCTCAGCATTACATCCCTGCTTCTGTATTCTAGACATCTTGAAATGAATGCTAACATGGCATTTGCCTTCCTCACCACTGACTCAATCTGTCAGTTAACCTTCAGGGTGTTCTGTACAAGAACTCCCAAATCCCCCTGCATCTCTGATTCCTGGATTTTCTCCCCGTTTAGAAAATAGTCCACACATTTATTTCTACTACCAAAGTGCATGACCATGCATTTTCCAACATTGTATTTTATTTGCCATTTTCTTGCCCATTCTCCTAATCTGTTTAAGACCTTCTGCATCCCACCTGTTTCCTCAACACTACCTGCCCCTCCACCAATTTTTGTATCATTTGCAAACTTGGCAACAAAACCATCTATTCCATCATCTAAATCATTTATATACAGCATAAAAAGAAGTGGTCCCAACATCATCCTCTGCAGAACACCACTAGTCACTGGCAGCCAACCAGAAAAGGATCCTTTTATTCCCACTCACTGCCTCCTACCAATCAGCCAATGCTTTAACCATGTTAGTAACTTTCCTATAATGTCATGGGCTCTTAACTTGGTAAGCAGCCTCATGTGTGGCATCTTGTCAAAGGCCTTCTGAAAATTCAAATATACAACATCCACTACATCCCCTTTATCTATCCTACTTGTAATCTCCTCAAAGAATTTCAACAGGCTCGTCAGGCAGGATTTTCCCTGAAGGAAACTATGCTGACTTTATACTATTTTGTTCTGTGTCACCAAGTGTTCTATCACCTCATCCTTAACAATTGACTCTAACATCTTCCCAACCACTGATGTCAGGCGAACTGGTCTATAATTTCCTTTCTGCTGTCTTTCTCCTTTCTTAAAGAGTGGAGTGACATTTGCAACTTTCCAGTTCTCTGGCACCATGCCAGAGTCCAATGATTTCTGAAAGATCATTTCTAATGCCACCTCAATCTCTACTGCTACCTCTTTCAGAACCCTAGGATGCAGTTCATCTGGTCCAGGTTACTTATGTACCTTTGGGTCTTTCTGAGCACCTTCCCTCTAGTAATAATAACTGTACCCACTTCTCTTCTTTCACACACTACAACATCAGGCATACTGCTAGTGTCTTCCACAGTGAAGACTGATGCAAAATACTCATTTAGTTCATCAGCCACTTTCTTGTCCCCAGTTATTATTTCTCCTGCCTCATTTTCTAGCGGTCTTATATTCACTCTCATTTCTCTTTTATTTTTAACATACTTGAAAAAGTTTTTATTATCCACTTTGATATTGTTTGCTAGCTTGCTTTCATATTTTATCTTTTCCCTTCTAATGATTTTTTTAGTTGCTCTCTGTAGATTTTTAAAAACTTCCCAATCCTCTATCTTCCCACTAATTTTTGCATTGTTGTATGCCCTTTCTTTTGCTTTTACAATGGCTTTGACTTCCTTTGTCAGCCATGGTTGTACTATTTTACCATTTCAGACTTTCTTCATTTTTGGAATACACATGTCCTGCACCTTCCTCATTTTTCCCAGAAATGCACACTATTGCTGCTCTGCTGATATCCCTGCCAGCAGCTCCTTCCAATTTACTTTGGCCAGCTCCTCTCTCATACCATGTAATTTCCCCTTACTCCAAAGATCGCAGAGAGACATTGATAGAATGCAGGAGTGGGCTGAGAAGTGGCAGATGGAGTTCAACCCGGAGAAATGTGAGGTGGTACACTTTGGAAGGACAAACTCCAAGGCAGAGTACAAAGTAAATGGCAGGATACTTGGTAGTGTGGAGGAGCAGAGGGATCTCGGGGTACATGTCCACAGATCCCTGAAAGTTGCCTCACAGGTGGATAGGGTAGTTAAGAAAGCTTATGGGGTGTTAGCTTTCATAAATCGAGGGATAGAGCTTAAGAGTTGCGATGTAATGATGCAGCTCTATAAAACTCTGGTTAGGCCACACTTGGAGTACTGTGTCCAGTTCTGGTCACCTCACTATAGGAAGGATGTGGAAGCATTGGAAAGGGTACAGAGGAGATTTATCAGGATGCTGCCTGGTTTAGAAAGTATGCATTATGATCAGAGATTAAGGGAGCTAGGGCTTTACTCTTTGGAGAGGAGGATGAGAGGAGACATGATAGAGGTGTACAAGATAATAAGAGGAATAGATAGAGTGGATAGCCAGCGCCTCTTCCCCAGGGCACCACTGCTCAGTACAAGAGGACATGGCTTTAAGGTAAGGGGTGGGAAGTTGAAGGGGGATATTAGAGGAAGGTTTTTTACTCAGAGAGTGGTTGGTGCGTGGAATACACTGCCTGAGTCAGTGGTGGAGGCAGATACACTAGTGAAGTTTAAGGGACTACTAGACAGGTATATGGAGGAATTTAAGGTGGGGGCTTATATGGGAGGCAGGGTTTGAGGGTCGGCACAACATTGTGGGCCGAAGGACCTGTACTGTGCTGTGCTATTCTATATTCTATGTTCTATGTTCCACTGAAATACTGCTACATCAGAATTTACCTTCTCCCTATCAAATTTCAAGTTGAACTCAATCATATTGTGATCACTGGTTCCAAAGGGTTCTTTTACCTTAAGCTCTCTAATTGCCATTGGTTCATTACATAACACCCAATCCAGTATAGCTGATCCTCTAGTAGACTCAATGACACACTCGTCTAAAAAACTACCTCTTAGGCATTCAACAAACTTACTCTTTTGAGATCCATTACCAACCTGATTTTCCCAATCAACCTGCATGTTAAAATCTCTCATGACTCCCATAACATTGCCCTTTTGACTCACCTTTTTTATTTCCTCTTGTAACCTGTGGTCCTCCTCCCAGCCACTGTTGGAAGGCCTGTATATAACTGCCATCAATGTCCTTTTACCCCTGCAGTTTCTTAACTCAACCCACAAGAATTCAACATCTTCCAATGCTATGTCACATCTTTCTACTGATTTGATGCCATTCTTTACCAGCAGAGCCACACCACCTCCTCTGCCTACTTTTCTATCCCTCCAATATAACGTGTAACCTTGGACATTCAGCTCCTAACTACAACCATCTTTCGGCCACGATTCAGTGATGGCCACAACATCATTTCTGCCAATCTGTAATACTGCAACAAGATCATCCACTTTATTTCTTATACTACGTGCCTACAATAGAATCAATAAAAAACCACAAAGGCTGACAGACAGCCAATGTGCAAAAGAAGACAGATTTGCAAATAAATAAAAGAAAGAAGTTAATGAAGTTGCCTGTGATGGACTGGGATATTCTGTTGTTGGACTGGATGAATGTGGAACATTCAAGATTTTGGTGGTGCTGTAATAACAGATTTTCTGGACTATTGAATATTATTCTTACTACTCCCCCAAATAAAATTACTGGTAGCAAATTAATATAAAAGAAAAGCTTGAAGCATCTACAGCACAGTCAGCTGCATTAGTTAAATAGGTGATTAACATTACTTGCTTCTAAGACCACCAGCATCAGTCAACTTTGTCGTCATCCAATTTGATTCAGGGAAACCAAGGACTTCACATCACCAGAACCAGCACACCCCTTGCTATCAAACATGATCCTTTATTGCAAATCTATCAATACTCCATCTCTTGATCCAATGGCTTGTTGGATGTCAGGCAAATGGCACATCTCCAGGATGCAAGCTTAGTCCACTGCTCCCACTCACTCTGCACCAATGACAGTGTTGCTGAGCACAGCTCAAATGCTATCTATAAATTTGCTGATGACCCAACTATTGTTGACAGATCATAAACGGGAAATTCTGAAGATGCTGAAAATCTAAAACAACACATCCAAAATGCTGGAGGAACTCAGCTGGCCAGCCAGTATCTATGGAAATGAATAAACAGTTGATACTTCAGGCTGAAAACCTTCTTCAGGACTGGAAAGGAAGGGGGAAGATGCCGGAATAAAAAGGTGCAGGGAAGGAAAGGACAATAGCTAGAAGGTAATAGGTGAAGCCAGGCTAAAGACAGATACAGGAGGAAGCTTGAGTGGAAACTCCAGCAGAACAACATGAGAGAGGTCTGGAGTGGGATGAGGACCATCACTAGGTTCCGGCAAGCTAGCAACAGAAGAGCTGAAGGCAGTGTGGACAGGGACAACGAACTTAACCTATTCTTTACCAGATTTGACATTGTGACCCCTGCCCATCCCCCACATTAGCCATCTGTTGTCAGCCCCCAACCAACACATATTCCACTCTCCCCTCCTACACCTCCTCACAGTCCCCCACCCTGCTCTCATGACTATACCCCTTCCCCACAGGAAACCACCACGGTGGGCTTCACAGCTGAACAGATGAGAAGACAGTTGGAACGTCTCAACCCAAGCAAGGCTGCAGGCCCGGATGGAGGCAGTGCCAGGGTGCTCAAAGCCTGTGTCCCTCAGCTATGTGGAGTACTTCGCCACATATTCAACATGAGCCTGAGGCTCCGGAGGGTTCCTGTACTGTGGAAGACGTCCTGCCTCGTCCCTGTGCCGAAGACGCCACGCCCCAGTGGCCTCAATGACTACAGACTGGTGGCATTGACCTCCCACATCATGAAGACCTTGGAGAGACTTGTTCTGGAGCTGCTCCAGCCTATGGTTAGGCCACACTTAGATCCCCTCCAGATTGCCTACCAGCCCCGATTAGGAGTTGAGGATGCCATCGTCTACCTGCTGAACCGTGTCTACGCCCACCTGGACAAGCCAGCGAGCACTGTGAGGGTCATGTTTTTTGACTTCTCCAGTGCATTCAACACCATCCGCCCTGCTCTGCTGGGGAGAAGCTGACAGCGATGCAGGTGGATGCTTCCCTGGTATCATGGGTTCTTGATTACCTGACTGGCAGACCACAGTACGTGTGCTTGCAACACTGTGTGTCCGACAGAGTGATCAGCAGCACTGGGGCTCCACAGGGGACTGTCTTGTCTCCCTTTCTCTTCACCATTTACACCTCGGACTTCAACTACTGCACAGAGTCTTGTCATCTTCAGAAGTTTTCTGATGACTCTGCCTATAGTTGGATGCATCAGCAAGGGAAATGAGGCTGAGTACAGGGCTACGGTAGGAAACTTTGTCACATGGTATGAGCAGAATTATCTGCAGCTTAATGTGAAAAAGGCTAAAGAGCTGGTGGTAGACCTGAGGAGAGCTAAGGTAGCGGTGACCCCTGTTTCCATCCAGGGGGTCAGTGTGGACATGGTGGAGGATTACAAATACCTGGGAATACGAATTGACAATAAACTGGACTGGTCAAAGAACACTGAGGCTGTCTACAAGAAGGGTCAGAGCTGTCTCTATTTCCTGAGGAGACTGAGGTCCTTCAACATCTGTCGGACGATGCTGAGGATGTTCTACGAGTCTGTGGTGGCCAGTGCTATCATGTTTGCTGTTGTGTGCTGGGGCAGCAGGCTGAGGGTAGCAGACACCAACAGAATCAACAAACTCATTCGGAAGGCCAGTGATGTTGTGGGGATGGAACTGGACTCTCTGACAGTGGTGTCTGAAAAGAGGATGCTGTTTATGCCATCTTGGTCAATGTCTCCCATCCACTACATAATGTACTGGTTGGGCACAGGAGTACATTCAGCCAGAGACTCATTCCACCGAGATGCAGCACAGAGCGTCATAGGAGGTCATTCCTGCCTGTGTCCATCAAACTTTACAACTCCTCTCTTGGAGGGTCAGACACCCTGAGCCAATAGGCTGGTCCTGGACTTATTTCATGGCATAATTTACATATTACTATTTAATTATTTATGGTTTTATTACTATTTAATTATTTATGGTGCAACTGTAACGAAAACCAGTTTCCCTCGGGATCAATAAAGTATGACTATGATTATGACTATGACTATTTATTTGTGAAAATCCTATATAGGTGACCCCGATGCTCTAGGACAATTCCAGAGTTATTGAATATGTTGGTGAAACTGCCAGAGTTTTGGGAGCAAAGCATGGTATCTACAAGCCAAGCTCCAATTCGAGCTGCGAAAGGTCACTCTGGACCACACCAAATTCAACTATGTGGTAGCATCACTCAGAAAGTCCATGGCTGTGAGAGTGGTGATTCTACTAGAACACCTGCCTGAACATGATAAATACCGATCACTGAAAACTCGCTTTTTACAGACACTTGGACAAATGGAGTCTGAGTGTGCCAAACAGTTGCTCTTCTTACCCGGCCTCAGCAATGCTAAGCCTTCAGAAATAATGGACCACATGTTTTGTCTTCTGGGAAAATCAGCATCCTTGTTTTATTTCCAGACTTTTTAAATGTGGAAGGGCCTTCAATTTCACGTTACTTGTCAAAATAAAACAAAGGGAGTATCTATTTTTATTAAATCTAATATTTTATTTATCCAAGAAGACATTGTGTCAGATATTAATGGTAGATTTTAAATGTTAAATGAACAATTTGTAATAGAAAAATTGTCCTGGTTAATCTATATGGACCTAATGTAGATGATCCATCCTTTTCTAAAAAATGTATTTGCTTTATTGCCGGATTTAAATAAATATATGTTGTTAATGGGTGGTGATTTCAACTGTTGTTTAAAACCTTTGATTGACAATAGTTCAACCAATCAGTGGCTTCCGAGTTGTTCTGCATCACTTATTAACTCTTTTTTAATTGATTATGACCTGGTTGATATTTGGAGACATTTACATCCTAATGATAGAGTTTATTCTTTTTTTTTCACATGTTCACAAAAAATATTTGGGAATCAATTATTTTATAGCTGATCTCTGATTTCTGTCCAAAGTACAGAAATGTGGATATGATGGTATCGTTTTCTCAGATCATGTGCCTTTGAGCTTAGCTTTTGAATTGAATGATGTCGTTATGGCGTTTTCCAGAAAATTTATTACAAAGTTCGGACTTTGTCAAATTTATTGAGACTCAGATAAAAGATTTTTTTCTTTTTAATAATATGGGAGATGTGTTGAAATTGATTATATGGGATACATTTAAATCATATTTGCGCGGTCAGATAATCTCCTATTTAGCTAAGCTTAGGAAATAGATGAAAACAGAATTAGATAAGATTTCAAAACAAATTAAAGACTTGGATAATATTTATGCAATCTCTCCTAACACTGATTTATTTAAACAAAGGGTTGAACTCCAATCACAATATAATTTATTATTAACTTATCCTATTGAAAGAAATTTGCTTAAATTGAAAAGTCAATTTTATGTGTTTGGAGATAAAAATAATAAGCTATTAGCATCTCAATTAAAAGCAGCTAGAGCCAAAAGACAGATTTTAAAAATTCGTAAGGGAGACGGTAGTTTAGCATGTAAGTATGAAGACATTAATAAAATTTTTCAAGACTTTTACATTGAACTTTATAAATCTCGGTTTCCAGTTGATTCTTCTAAAATGAATGCCTTTTTACAAAAGATTGATTTTCCTCGAATTTCTGTTGAAGATCAACAAACTCTTGATGCTCCTACAACTGAAAACAAAATTTAGAAAGATATTTTTTCAATGCAATCTGGTAAAGCTCCTGGACTGGATGGTTATTCTGTAGGATATTATAAAAAATTTGAAAAATCGCTTTCTCCTTATATGTTGGAAATCCATAAAGATTCTTTTTTGATAGGAGAGTTACCTCCCACATTTTATGAAACTTATATTTCTTTAATTCTTAAGAAAAATAAAGACCCTACTGACTGAACATGTGGATGCTAAAATTCTTTCAAAAATAATGGCTAATCGGCTGGAGAATATTTTAGCTAAAATTATCTCTCAGGACCAAACAGGTTTTGTAAAGGGCTGTCATTCCTTCTCTAATATTTGGAGACTTTTAAATATTATGTATTCATCCTTTTCTAAAACCCGCCAATGTGTTGTCTCTCTCGATGCTGAAAAGGCATTTGACAGAGTTGATAGAAATACTTATTTAATGTTTTAGAGAAATTCGGCTTTAGTATTAATTTTAATAAGTGGATCAGAATGATATACAAAAGCCCTATCGCTACTATTATTACCAATAATTGTAGATCTCCTTTTTATTGGCTTTCGCGGGGTACGAGACAAGGTTGTCCATTAAGTCCCTTGTTATTTAATTTGGTGCTGGAACCCTTGGCTATTGCACTTTGTGAAGCTAAAGATATCCATAGAATTTTCATAAATGGGACTATTCATAAGATCTCCCTTTATGTTGATGATCTCTTAGTTTATGTTTCGAATCCTGAATAATCCATTCCTAGTTTATTGAAATTATTAAACGAATTTGGAAAGTTTCTGGGATATAAACTAAACCTTTATCAAATTGAATTATTTCCTCTAAATGATTCTGCTTCTATATATGGTGACACTCCTTTTAGAGTTACGGACTCTTTTAAATATTTATGTATTATTATTGCTAAAAATCATAAAATCATAAGGCTAATTTGTTTCCTTTAGTGGATTTTATGAAGCAATTATTTTGTAGATGGAACCCACTTACACTTTCGTTAGCTGGCTGAATTCATGCAGTTAAAATGATGATTTTACCAAAATTTTTATGTGTATTTCAATATATCCCAATTTTTTTAACTAGAAAGTTTTTTGATCAGGTTGACTCTATTATTTAATCTTTTGTTTGGAATAATAAAAGACCAAGAATTGGTAAATATCATTTACAAAAATTAAAAAAGGATGGAGGTCTTGCTCTGCCTATTTTAAGAATGTATTATTGGGCTGTTAATATACGTTATATGCGTTTTTGGTTATATTGGACTGATAAAAATGAATGACCACCTTGGGCTGATTTGGAATTGAAAGCTGTGAAACAGTTTCACTTAACCTCATTATTGGGAGCTCCTCTACCTGTACAAGTGGCCAAAACTGCTAATTTAAATTTATATCCTGTGATTAAGCAGTCATTACGAATTTAGTTCCAGTTTCGTAATTTTTTTAATCTCAAAATATTTAAACTTTTTCATTTAATTTATCAAAATCATTTATTTAAACCTTCATTAAGTGATCCTACCTTTCTTCTTCAGAGGAATAAAAGAGTTTATTCCTTCATGGATCTGTTCCAAGATGGCCGATTGATGTCTTTTGAGAAATTAGTAACTAAATACTCTCTCTCGTATTCGCATTTCCTGCAATATCTTCAGGTCAGACACTTCTTACAAGACTATTTAAGTAATTTTCCATATATACAGGATTCTGACCTGTTAGATATTATTTTAAAAATGAACCCTTTAGTGAAAGGTTTTATTGGGAAAATTTATAATTTATTGTTACAACAGCACAATTACCCTTCAATTAAGTTTAAGCAAGATAGGGAGAGAGCGCTTAACATGACCTTGATAACAGAGGATTGGTTGCAGATTTTGAAGTTGGTTAGCTCTTCTTTGATCTGTGCCAGTCACTCTTTAATTCAATTTAAAATTGTACATCATTACTATTTGACAAAGGAGAGACTGTCTAAAATATTTCCTAATGTTGATAGTCAGTGTGATAGATGTAAAACTGAGACAGCTATGTTGACACATATGTTTTGGTTGTGTTCTGTATTGAAACATTTTTGGAAATGTATTTTCTCTACAATTTCCAAAGTTTCAAAAATTAATTTACAACCTAATAAATTGACAGTTTTATTTGGTATAATCCCTCAATATATTCATGGTATTTCTCTATCAGACCAACATGTAATTGCATTCTTTACATTATTGGCCAGAAAGGCGATTTTGTTGAAATGGAAAGATGCTTTGATACAATGGTTCTCTCAGGTGATGCTATGTCTTAGTTTGGAGAAAATCAGAAGTTGAACTTTTGATCCTCGATTTGATTTTGAGAAAAGTTGGGGTTCATTTGCCTGCTACTGTCATCTGATTTGAGTTAATTAATATGGTTTCCTTCTGATTTTTGTTTAAATGGATTTGAGTTGGCGGATTGATGTTTTTTTTAATGGAAGCTTGTATGACGTATAGCTCCGCGGTCGTGCTCCCAATAGGTTTTTTTTCTTTTATTTTAGTTAGTAGGGGTTTTTTCCTCTTAGTTAGTAGGGGTTCTTTTTTTCTTTCAAAAAATATTCTTAACACTTTATTTTTTCTTATTATTATTGATATATTGTTTGGCTTTATTAATCAGTTATTTGTTAATTTACTTCTTCATTGTACATATTGACATATTGACTTGATTACCTTAATGTATGTTTGTTGATCTTTAATAATAATTAATAAAAGATTTTAAAAATGAAAATGAAATGAAATTCACATAGCCTTCGCTAATGCACTCGTGAAGGGCTATAGGGAGCTTGCTAAAAGCTGATAGTCTACACTCAGCTAGGCAGCGGTGCATCACTCCTCCTCCTTTTCCTGCCTCAATATGCCCGGTCAGCAAGGCCCCCGACATAAGAGTGCCCACAGCTGTAAGAGAGATGATGCCAGGCCTATGTTTTTGCAATACTTGCTTTGGTATGAACGCTAGGCCAACTGCCTTGCAGCTCTGACATTGCCAACACATTGGGACATCAGAGGATTGTGAACACTGTGAGTACTAGCTGCCAGGGATGTCTACTGTTCATTCTGGACACCCTTTCAGAGCAACGCTTCCTGTGTGACATGGGTGCTCAGGTGAGTATATAGTCAGCATCGCCTATTGATGAGAAGGCAATGAACAAAGAAATCTCGCTGGGGGCTGCCAACAGCAGCAAGATCCAGACTGATGACGCTCTGCTTCACTGGATGTCATTATACATGGGACTTCATCCTGGCTAAAGTAGCTAGACCTCCGCTCAGTGCAGGTTTCCTGTGTGCCCAAGGACTATTAGTCAATCTTAAGAGCAGCCAGCTTGCGGATGTCAAGGACTTTAGGTCCTTTCCCTGGTCGGCCAGCAAGTTCCCAACAACGACTCTGTCAAGCCCCACCGTATGTGAGTTTACTTAACTGCTGAGAAAATTCTCAAACCTCACCAAGCCCACACTCTCCACTACAGTCACAGAACATGGGGTTGAGCACCAGATTTCTACAACTGGCCCACCAGTCCATGCCCACGCACGTAGACTGGACTTTGAAAAGCTGGCAACCGCGAAGGCTGAGCTTGCCAACATGGAAAGGCATGGCAATGTATGCTGATCAAATAGCCCCCGGGATTCGCCCCTTTATATGGCCCCTAAGTCTGATGGTGGTTGCTGCCCCTGTGGAGATTTCTGATTCCTTACCAAGGTCACCACCCCAATTGTCGCCCAGTCCCACACATTCAAGACTTTCCAACACTCACAACACGCTGGAGGAACTCAGCAGGTCGGGCAGCATCTGTGGAAACGATCAGTCAACGTTACAGGCCGGAACTCTTCGTCAGGACTGAAGAGGGAAGGGGCAGAGACCCTATAAAGAAGATGGGGGGGGGAAGGTGGGAAGGAGAAGGCTGCTAGGTTCCAGGTGAAAACCCAGTAAGGGGAAAGATAAAGGGGTGAGGGAGGGGAAGCAGGGAGGGGATAGGCAGGAAAGGTGAAGAAGGAACAGGGGAAAACACAATCAGGTTTTTCACCTGGAACCTACAAGCCTTCTCCTTCCCACCCTCTCCCCACCTTCTTTATGAAGCCTCTGCCTCTTCCCTCTACAGTCCTGACGAAGGGTTCCAGCCCGAAACGTTGACTGATCGTTTCCGCGGATGCTGCCCAACCTGCTGAGTTCCTCCAGCATGTTGTGAGTGTTGCTTTGACCCCAGCATCTGCAGAGTATTTTTGTATTCAAGACTTTCCAGCATGTTTAGCTGGAAAGTTGACTTTTTCCAAAGTCAGTCTAGTTAGAGGCTACTATCAGGTGCCTGTGTGTTCAGAGATCATTCCCAAAATGGTTGTGATAACCCTGTTTTGCCTCTTTGAGATTCTACGCATGTCGTTTGGGCTGAGAAATGCAGCACAGACTTTCCAACAGCCGATGGACTCTGTCTTAAAAGACGTAGATTTTCTTTTTGTTTACCAGTATGACATACTTGTCGCCAGTGCATCCAAATTCAAATGCATATCTCATCTCCGCACACTTTTCAAGTGCTTAAGCTCACAAGGGTTGATTATTAACCCTGCTAAATGCAAGCTTATTTTGTCAAGCATTGACTTTCTCAGCCATCGCATCTCTGCAGGAAGTGTGAAACCCCTCCCATCAAAATTAGCTGCTATTATGGATTTCCCACCACTCCACACTATGAAAAAACTACAGGAGTCTTTAGGTATAGTAAATTTCTATCACTGCTTCATTCCATGAGCTGCTGAACTTACTTTCCCTCTGTTTAGCGCGATTAAAGGCAATGCCCCTAATCAAGTGCTTGACTGGTCAGCAGACGTGAACAGGGCACTTGATGATATTAAAGCCTGATGTATACTTCTGCGTCAACGTGACGCCGTAAGTACTGCGACGCCGCAAACCCTACGCAGAGCCGATGCGGATTCCTACGTCAGAGCCTGACGCACGCTTCTCCCAAAATGTAACCATGCGTCACGACAATGCAGAACGCAACAGCAGTGATTGGTCCGCTTGGTAGCATCGCACTTCAGCCTAGGCTGCAATAGCTTCCCATTGGGCGACTGAAGGGCAGGGAAGGAACTCTGGCTGCAATGTTTTCCATAAAGCTTTACAGACCTCCGAAATTACGGAGGACACATTTTGCTTTTACGAAAAAAGATGCTTGCTTCTTGTTTACCCCAAGAAAGACTACCATGACCATGAAGCCTCGCCCGGGCAGGTGCGTGCGCATGCGTGATGTGCACGAATCGCAGAGTGATGCAGACACACCAACGTGCGAGTATAAATGCTCACAACACAGGTAAGTCACTCACGCGGGTTACCACGTCGAGTTAACACAGAAGTATAACTCAGGCTTAAGCGAGCTCTTTCTAATGGCACACTCACTCTCTAACCGACACATAGTCATTACTGCAGACGGTTCAGACTATGCTGTGGGTGCTGTGCATGAACAGTTGGTCAGAGGTATGTGGCAGCTGCCCATCTTCTTCAGTCGACAGCTTCGTCCCCCCAAAAGGAAGTACAGCACATTTGACCATAAGCTTCTCGGTCTCCATCTCTCTGCCTGCCATTTTTATTTTCTTCTAGAGGGTTGCCATTTCATAGTGTTTATTGACCACAAACCCCCTCATGCACGAGATGGCCAAAATATCAGAATCTTGGTCTGCAAGGCAGCAATGCCACCTGACCTACATATCAGTGTTCACAACTGACATACAACATACCAAGGGAAAAATAATGCCGTGGCTGATTGCCTCTCGCAGCCAGCCATTGAGACCATACACATAGGGGTTGAGTATGCTGGCACGGCATCCAGTCAAGTTGCAGACCCAGAGGTCCAGGCTTACCAAATAGCAGTCATGGGCCTGAGGTTGGCTGACGGTCAGTTTGGGGAAGCTGGGGTTTCTCTCTTGTGTGATGTCTCAACTGTCGCCCTCACCCCATAGTGCCCGCAAGCTGGAGGCGGACGGTTTTTAACTTCATACATGGCCTCTCGCATCTGGGCCGGAAGGCCTCAGAGAAACTTGTGATACTAAGGTCTGCGTGGCACGGCCTTAGGAAAGAGATGTGTGATTGTACTGCAGTCCGTGTGGTGTGCCAGCGGGCAAAAATTAGCCGTCACATTCAGACACCATTGGCACCTTTCGAGGTCCTTGAGTGATGGTTTGACCATATCAACGTGGACCTTGTTGGTCCTCTTGCCCCCACTTCCGCAGTTTCATGCACCTCCTTACCATGTTGGACTATACCACCAGGTGGTCAGAGCTCATCCCTCTAGCATCAGTATCAGCCAAGAAGTGGCTCAGGTGTTCATCAGCACCTGGGTTGCTCAGTCTGACACCCCACCTGATAGTTCCTCTGACCACAGTCCCCAATTCTCATCAGAACTGTGGGTTGCAATGCCCAGGACCTTGGCATTAGGCTACATCACACCATGACGTATCACCCGCAGTCCAATGGCCTATGCAGGTCGTTTCACCACTCTTTAAAGGCTGCTCTGAGAGCTTCTCTGACGGATAACTGCTGGGATGATCATCTCCTGTAAGTTCTGCTTGTCTCTAAATAGCTCCAAAAGAGGACCTGCATTCGTCCTCATCTGAATTGGTAACTGGTGGGTGTTATGAGTGCCAGGTGATTTTATTCCTGACACCACAGCCACTTGGATGGCCTCTCAACAGTATTCCACTCTCCTCAGTAAATTAAATTCCTTTGCACCTATTCCTACCTCCCATCAAGGCATACAGAACTCTTGGGTTCCTGTTGACCTACATTCTGCCTCATTCATTTTCATCTGCTATGATGCACACTAACGTCCCCTTAGGCCCCCTTACCATGACCCATTCCACAACTTGGAAGGAGTGAAATGACCTCTATCATAGATAAGAGGGTAAACCTGAATGTTTTAGCAGATCACCTTAAGCCGGCCCACCAAGTTTTGGAGGATTCTGCTACCTTGCCCCTGTTGTCACAACATGACCATGAGCATGTCAGCATACCTCTGGATGAGCCAGAGACACCTGCTGTTCCTCCACTAATGGAACATAGGACCTGAACTGGGCCACTCGTCTGAGCTCCTGATAGACTTACAACGCCAGTTTTACTGAATTCTGGGGGGAGCCTGTGTTGGGTAATGTAATTGGTAGAAACGTACAGAATTCACAACCAGCAATATTGAGTTGGGGTTCACTTTACGAGGTGGGTCTGATGTGATAATGTAATTACATAAAGTACTTTTACTGCACTTTGTGTTCAGTTTTTTTGAATTCAATAAACTGAGTTGTCACAATTTTTTTCTTAAACATAAAATGCCTCATGCTGTTTTATTTGCAAAAAGTTACAAGATCCCTTTGGAGATAACGGAAGTTGCAGAGGATGATGTGTTAGATGCACGTGCTCATGGGGTGGAAGGTAAGGACCAGACAAATTCTATCACTGTTTCAGAGACGGGAAGATGAAGTGAGTGCACACGTTTGGGAAATGGAGGAGAAGTAGGTGAGGGCAGCATCATTGGTGGAGGAGGGGAAATCTCATTCTTTGAAGAAGGAGGTCATCTCTGTTGTCCTGGAAAGGAAAGCTACATCCTGGGCACAGATGCAACAGAGCTGAAGGACCTGAGAAAAGGAAATAGCATTTTTACAAGAGACAAAGTGGGAAGATAACCATAGGAATTGGTAGGTTATTGTTAGCAGAGTTTAAGATGATGACGAGGAGGCGTACAAGAGTGAAATAGATCTGCTGGTTGAATGGTGTCACAACAATAACCTTGCACTCGACATCAGTAAGACAAAAAAACTGAATGCGGACTTCACAAAGGGGAAATCAAGGAAACACACAGCGGTCCTCATCAGGGGAATATCCAGACTGCAGAGGCAAACACCTCCCAGTCTCTACTCAACTAACAGGAATCATTTGCCACTCATTTCTAGCTCATCACCTGCAGCCTATTTAAACCCAACTCTCATCTATAGCTGTTCTTCACTAATCAGACAAGCCAACCTTAAGCGGTTGCTCTTAGCCTTCAGTTACTTTGTTAACTGTGAGTTAAGTATCCGTTCTCTCTTGCTTCATGGCCCCTTGTGGCTTGATATTTTCCAGTGGATTATAAAAGCTAACCTTCACCGGTAAATTGTCTCTGCTGCTCTGTGTTTGGAGATCAAGCCTCCACTACAGTTCCTGACAGGATGAGCGAATACTCAGTTGACCCAGTAGAGTATGTTTGCTAAAGAAAGTTATCCTTTGACATGAGCAAACAATCTAGAAGCAGCAGGAAACCACTGACCATCTACTTGCCACTCTCTTCCAACTTCCTGTCTCGATACGGCAACCTGTGACAGTCACCCTCATCCCTCTTGAGCCCCAGATTCCAGTACCTGAACACTTTGATGGATTCTCAATGCGATACCTCAGCTTCCTATCCTTGTGCACCTTACACTTTGAGCTCCAGCCAACTCTGGTCATATTCCATGGACTGAGTCAAGGTTTCCCTCGTCATGTCTCTCTTGACTGGGTGAGCTCTGACCCGGGCCGCCGTTAACTGACAAGCCCTCCAAATTGACAGGAATCTTATAGAATGACCCTCCAGACCATCAGCCAGAACCCCAGTTCAATTCCCTGAATTATTTCAGGCTGGAGGACACATCCATAACCCATAGTTATGGAAAGCTCCCTTAACTTCAACCCCAACCCTCCAAAAGCAAGAGCATCGGTGAAGAACAACTTGCACTTTCACTGTGGAGCAGCTGACCAGCCACAAGTCAAATGCACACTGTTTCTGGGAAAACAGCACCACCAGGTAGACGAGGGACCTTCTTCCTCGAAAGCTTTCCCCAGCCTCTCGTTCCAGCACCATAGCCCGACTAACTCTTTCTGTACTCCTCCCTGACAGCTCTACATGCACAGGAGGCAACTTTCTGGACTGGATTCTGTGTGTAGCTTGGGCTCCCTACTGAGCCTATCTTTCACCCCTTCTGTGTCAAGGCCATTGGTGGATGCCCCTTGTGTCTGGGATGGTCAGAGTATGCACACAGCCTCATCCAATGAGCATTGGAGAGCACCACAAGTCCATACAATTCCTCCTGATTGACTCACCCAACACTTCTCTCATCTTGGGTTACCTCTGCCTCTCAACTCATGACCCCCACTTCGCTTGGTCACCCGGATCACTGCTGAGAAGGGAGCCTCCAGCTAGACCACCTGCCCGCAGCCTCAGTTAACTTCACCCCGTAAATCCATGGAGGAGGAGGAAACTCCCGACCTCACCGAACTCCCACGGGAATATCACAACATAGACATCTCCTTCAGTAAAAGAAAAGCCAGCCTCACAGACAACACAACTGTGTGATCGACCTCCTCCTGAGCACCACTCCTCCCCACGATCATCTGTTCTCCCTCTCTCCTCCTGAGACACAAGCCATGAGTGACTCCATCACCTATAGCACTGCTTCGTTCCACCATCCCAGTTCCCATCCAGTTCAGGATTCCCCTTTATCAAATTGCAAGATTGGGGCCACTGAATCTGCATCAACTATGTGGACTCAACAAAACTATCATGAAGAATTACTGTTTTCTCTCAATGATAGCATATTAATCTGCAGGGCCCAGATCTTCACCAAACTGGATCTAAGTAGCATATCCAACCTGATCCGTACCCGCTAGAGGGATGAGCAGAGGATGATGCTCAGAACATCCACTGCCCATTGCAAATACTTGGTGATGCCTTTCAGATATTCCAACAGTCTAGCTGTTTTCCAAGCCTTCATTAACAAGGTCCTCGGAGATATGGTACACAGGTATATGTTCAGCTACCTCAATGACATCCTCGTCTTCTCCAAGGATCCCCAGGACCACAGCTGTCACGTCTATTCAGTCCTTCACTGTCTCATTGAAAACCAACTGTACTGCAAGTTAGAGAAATGTCAGTTCCAGACTCTAGTCACTTCCTCCCTGGGTTAAGTCTTTACAATCCAAAGCATAACCTGGACCCAAAGAAAGTGCGCGCCATCATCGAATGGCCCCGACCCAGTTCCCTCAGACTGCTACAGAGCTTCCAGGGCTTCTCCAACTTCTACTGCTGTTTCATCAGAAACTACAGCCAAGTCACCACTCCTCTCACCTCCCTCATGAATAACCTGGTCTGCTGCTGTGTACCATACTTTCAAAGAGCTCAGGAGACTCTTCACCACCGCACCCATTCTCCACCAACCAAACCTTTTGTGGTAGAGGTGGATGCATCTGACATGGGTGCTGGGGCCACACTCACCAAGCGAGGACCGGAGAGAGGGCTACTCCCCTTAAGTGGGCCTTGGAAGAATGGAGACATTGGCTGCTGGGAAACAGTGAGCCCTTCCAGAACCTCATATCCATACAATAGACCCGTAAACTGAACCACATCAGGCTTGCCGTCTTCTTAAAGCAATTCAATTTCTCCATCTCCTACCAACCCAGTTCCAAGGACCCTAAGGTGGACACCCTGGCATGACTGTTCCACCTGGCAGAAACAGAGATCGACCCTGTGCCCATCATCCCATTTTCTCAGATACATTCCCCAATCGCCTGGGACAGTGAGAACCAGCTCCACCAGGCCCGACAGCATGAACCTGCTCCAGCCGCCACACCTGATAACTGCACGTATGGGCCAGCAGCCATGCGCTCTGAGGCTCTCCAGTGGGTCCATTCCTCACCCCCTCCAGCCTTTTAGGCTCACAACAGAGCCTGGATTTTCTCCAGTGTCAGGTCTGGTGGACTATCGTGATCACAGATGTACACAAGTTTGTTGCTGCCTGCCCTCAAGGTTCCCTGTCCGATTTCTCCAGCCAGCAGCCCTCTGGGCATCAAGCTAGCAATTTGGCCTCATAAAAAAACAACAGATGCTAAGGAAACGGCAAAAAAAATACCGCCCAATGCACAAAAAGGAACAACAGAAAGGATGAACAAATATTCAAAGATTAGAAGTATATTTATTATCAAAGTATGTATGCAGTATACAACCCTGATATTCGTCTCCCCACAAAACAAAGAAGCGTTATGCAACCCATCAAAATAAACCATCAAACACTCAACATGCAAATAAAAAGAACAAATCACACAAATAGCAAAAACAAACGAAAACACAGAATATAAAACATCAAACCACAGTGTTATGTTTTGGAAGTTCAAAACATTAAATTAGATTAGATTAGATTATGAGGACACGCAGACCTCTTTTATTGTCATTTAGTAATGCATGCATTAAGAAATGATACAATATTCCCCCGGTGTGATATCACAGAAACACAGAGCAGACCAAGACTGAAAAACTAACAAAACCACATAATTATAACATATAGTTACAGCAGTGCAACAATACTATAACTTCATGAAGAACAGTCCATGGGCACAGTAAAAAAGTTCAAAGTCTCTCGAAAGTCCCACATCTCACGCAGACGGGAGAAGGAAGAAAACTCTCCCTGCCATGCCCGACCACAGTCCGACTCTGAGTCTCCCGAAAACTTCGAGCTCCGATCAGCCCTCCAACACCGAGTACCGAGCACCATCTCTGCCGAATGCTTCGACCCCAGCCTTGGTCACCAGCAGCAGGCAAAGCCGGAGATTTTGGGGCCTTCCCTCCGGAGATTCTCAATCGCACAATAGCAGCGGCAGTGAACCGGGCATTTCAGAAATTTCTCCATGTGTTTCTCTGTGCCTTCTCACGTCTGTCTCCATCAAATTAGAATTGTGCATGGCATCCCACTTACAAATACGACATCATTTCACTGGAGAGCTGCTCGCGCTGCGTCGTGCCGCCATCTTCTCTTCCTGCCACATTGATTAATGTTTTGGAGTTACCAAACATAGCATTGGCTACGAGGTATTTTTAAAGTGAACCTGACACAGCTAATGACCCATTGAAGTGCAGCGAGGAGTCTATTATTAAGGATGAGGTTTCGGAGTACTTGGAGACTAATGATAAAATAAGTCAAAATCAGCATGGTTTCTGTAAAGGGAAATCTTGCGTGACAAATCTGTTAGAGTTCTTTGAGGACGTAACAAGCAGGGTGGACAAAGGAGAGGCAGTGCATGTCATTTACTTGGACCTTCAGGGGCATTTGATAAGGTGCCATTAATGAGGCTGCTTAACAATATAAAATCCAGTGGCATTACAGGGAAAATACTGTATGGATAGAGGAATGACTGACAGGCAGAAGGCAGTGACTGGGAGTAAAGGGTGCATTTTCTGGTTGGCTACCGGTGACTAGTGGTGTTCCTCGTGTCAGTATTGTGATGGATATGGACTGTGCCTTTAAAAGGAAGAGAGAGGGAGAAACTGACTACAGTACTGCTGCCTGCTTCTGGGTTGCCATGGTGAGAGAGAGGTGGAGTTATGTGATGGACAGTTCGATGTTTACAGTTGCTTCGCAGCGTGTTTATTTAAGCAAGGTCAGACGACTCTTACGGACACAGAGTGGAACACCAGTTAAGGCGGCCGGTCAATGCATGGAAACCAGTGACAGAAGAGTCACTGGGTGGAACTTTCGAGTGCCCACAAGGGTGGGTTGAGGATCGATCAGCAGCTATCATGGTGTGTAGAAGGTGTGTCTACCCTTTCCTGGGTGGTAGTTTTCCCTCGAAGATGGTCCCCTATGTGATAAGCTACGTTTGGCTAACTCGAGAGTGGATTTGGATTCCGACGACGGACGACCAATGGCACCTGTTTATTTGTTCTTCTCCTATTGTGGATTTCACCTCGGCTTACAAGCATCCCTCTCTCCCCCACCAACTCCGTGCATTGAACTGAACTTCCTTACATTACCATCGTAAAGCTTTAAATCTTGCCACTTGAGCTTGTAAGAGTTTGGGAATGATATTTACACACACACACACACACACACACACACATACACACACACACACACACACACACACACACATACACACACACACACACACACACACACACACACACACATACACACACACACACACGCACACACACACACACACACACACACACACACACACACACACACACACATATATATATATATATATATATATATATATATATATATAGATATATATATAAAAAACACTGATAACTTTGGATTTACCTGGTTTAAGTTACTATATTAAGTAGTTACTAATAAATAGTGGTTTTTAACTTCAGAACCAGACTCCAGGTGTGTTCTATTGCTGCTGGTTCATTTAAACCGTGGCGTGTACGTAATAGTATTGAGACCACTACTTTTCACATTGTCAATGATTTGGATAATGGAATTGATAGCTTTGTGACAAAGTTTGTGGATGATATGAAGATAGCTGGAGGGGTAGGTAGTGCTGAGGAAGCAATGCAATTGCAGCAGGACTCCATATTGGAAGAAAGGTCAAAAATGTGGCAGTTGGAATACAGTGTTGGGAAATATATGATAATGCATTTTCATAAAAGGAACAATGGTGCGGACTATTATCTAAATGGGGAGAAGTTTCAAACATCAGAGGTGCAGAGGGACTTGGGTGTCCTCATGCAAGACTCCCAGAAGGTTAATTTACAGGTTGAGTCTGTGGTAAAGAAGGCAAATGTAATGTTGGCATTTATTTCAAGAATATAAAAGCAAGGAGATAATGCTGAGCCTTTCTAAGACACTACTCAGGCAGCACTTGGAGTATTGTCAACAGTTTTGGGCCTCATATCTCAGAAAGGATGTGTTGTCATTAGAGAGGATCCAGAGTAGGTTCACGAGGATGATTCTAGGAATGAAGGGGTTAACATATGAGGAGTGTTTAGCAGCTTTGGGCCTATACTCACAGGAATTTAAAAGAATGTGCGGTGTTCTCATTGAAAACTACTGAATGTTGAAAGGTGGATGTGGAGAGGATGTTTCCTGTGGTGGGGCTATCCAAAACTAGAGGGCACAGCCTCAAAATTGAGGGTCAACCTTTTAGAACAGAGGTAAGGAGGAATTTTTTTAGCCAGAGAGTGGTGAATCTTTGGAATGTTCTGCCATAGACTGCGGTGGAGTCTATGGCTATATTTAAGGCAGAAGTTGATCGTTCCTGATCGGTCAGGGCACCAGAGGATATGGCAAGAAGGCAGGTGTATTGGGTTGAGTGGGATCTGGGATCAGCCATGATGAAATGGCGGAGCAGACTCGATGGGCTGAATGGCCTAATTCTGCTCCTGTGTCTTGTGGAAATATTTGAACTAAAAGCAATTTGTGAGGGGTGGTCAAATTTAAAGGAAACAGCCCAGCACATGGACAGTCAGTCTTCAGAAGGGAAGACACGATCAAGTTTTTTTTTTAAAGGCTATAAATAGAAGATTTCACAAGTGAGTACCAGATGATAATAACCACTAAATAAAATCAGAAATGGCTGGCTACATCCGAAAGATTGACGGGTTTGAATACACAATGAGTAATTGCCTCATATATACTAAACTATTGGAACTGTATTTTGAAGCAAATGAAATACTCAATGAGAAATGAGTGGCAATTTTGCTAAGTGCATTTGATTTAAAGGCATACAGTTTGCTTCAAAGTTTGACTGCTCCAACCGAATCAGCATAAAAGAGCTTAGCTGCTATTGTAAAAGTAATGCAGGTACATTTTAAGCGAAATGAAAAAGAAGGGGAGTCTTTTCCAGCATACGTGGATGAATTGAAGAGATTATCTGAGCATTGTCAGTTTGTTAATGGGTTTAATGACGCACTGAGAGATGGTTTGTGGAATCTTAAAAGAAAGCATTCAAAACTGGCTCCTAACTGAAGCACAGCTTACTTGTAAAAGAGCACTGAAAATTGTTGTTTCTTTTTTTTGTAATGTATTTTTTATTGAATTTCATCATCAAACAAACATTTCTTCAATAGAAACAGCAGAGACGTAATTGAGTTGCAGTCAGGAATGAAAGTGATTGTGAACAAAATTACAATGTCCAAACAGAAACCTGAACAAATTGTGTTACCACTGTGGCAGGGGCTCATATTCACCAAACAAATGCAGATTTAAAGGCGAGACTCGCAGAAAATGCGACAAAGTAGTACATGAACAAGGAGCATGTCGGGAAGACAAAAATAAATGGTCTGGTCGGGAAAGAGAAAAAGATAAGAAGTCAAGTTGCAGTTTAAAAAAGAGCACTTATCTGTATGCTGTTGATGAAAAATCTGACAATGATGAGGGTGACACGGGATTGTGTAGCCTCGAGATTTACAGTTTGAAAATTAGCAATAAACAAACAATATGGCTTCTGCCGGAAGTGAATAGTAAATTAATTCAAATGGAATTGGACACTGATTCAACTATTTCAGTCATTCCAAAAATTAAGTTTGAAAGGCGTTTCAAAGATACTAAACGGACGGCTGCAGATATCCACCTACTAACTTATACTGGAGAAAAGATAATTCTGGTGGGAATGACATCCTTTACAATGAAATAGAACAACCAACAAGCCACATTGAACTTGTATGTGATAAAAACAGGAGGACCAGCATTGCGAGGATGTGATTGGCTGAAACAACTACAAAGTGATTGGAGATCCATCCATAATTTGCATGCCACAGTCCTGCAATGAAGCCAACTGAGAGTGAATTAGGAAAGGTACTGGATGATGCCACAACTCTCCCTATGCTATACACTGTGAACCGTTGCCCAACAGAGGACAAGCAGATGCTGGTGCCAACCTCTGTACCTCTGGTTGGAAAGCATATTGGACAAAATAAGGACCATGCTGCTCAAAGGGATCAGAAAAGTAACAAAAACTACTACAGTTTTTGGTTGCAGCATATCTGAGAAAGCTTCTGATACGTTAATCAGGCAGTTACTTGCAACATGAGAGTAGGGGAGATTCAAACAAGAGGACATGAGTTGTGAGTTAGAGGGCAAAAGTTTAGGGGTAACATGAGGGGGAACTTCTTTACTCAGAGAGTGGTAGCTGTGTGGAACGAGCTTCCAGCAGAAGTGGTTGAGACAGATTTGATGTTGTCGTTTAAATTGGACAGCTATATGGACAGGAAAGGAATGGAGGGTTATGAGCTGAGTGCGGGTCGGTGGGACTAGGTGAGAGTAAGAACTCGGCATGGACTAGAAGGGCCGAGATGGCCTGTTTCCGTGCTGTAATGGTTATATGGTTATATGGTAAGTATAAAGAACCAGAATCTACCCTGAGTGCATTCAGGTTGTTGCATGAACTTCAAGTTGGAGACCAAAAGCTGCTTGTAAAGGTAGATGCAAAGACCAGAGCTCAGGTGGATGAATCGTCTGCAGGTTTCTTGGACTCCAAGCTGCACACTCTGCTTGAAACCTCATCGAACTCTCAGAGACAGCAAAGCACCAGATCACTCAAACAGCCCGAAATCACACAATCAAACAGTAAATCACATTTTCCAATCGCAGGCAGCTTAATAACCGAACCATATTTGAAAGGAGAAGTAAAAGAAGTAGTTCTGTAACTGTCTGAAGGACGCTGCTGTTGGTCGCATTGTTCACTGGTGCCATCTTTCATTGGATATGAAAAATTACCAATGACCAAAGCTAACAATGTGAGAGCCCACTTTCAAAGTTCAGCAAACGAGATCCTTGAACTGTTATTCCACATCTATTCTGAAGAGCCTACCTGCCCCTCTACCTTTTGCATTGAAGAAGTTGATGGCTAAGCTGCTTTAGCCTGGAATCTTTGACAGGTTAATGTAAAGGAAGTTTTATCGGCAGTTAACATGCTGCAACTTAAAATGAAAATATTTTAAAATCTGTTCCTTGTTCTTTTTTGATTCAGCAGCAATCGGTATCCGCAAAGGAGGCAATCTACCCATGTTAAAAGTTGCAAAAGTTACTTTATTACAATTATTTTAAAAATGAAATACAAAAAGAAGGAAGAAAACATAATGAAATAGAGAAAGAAACAAAATAATACTCAAAATAATACACTTAATGAACTGAACACTACAAAGCCAAAGGGAGCCCCTGTACTTTCTCAAAGCATTCGCGCATCCCAGACTAACTGTCTTTTGTTTTCCATTTGGTGTAACATATGTTAGCACATAAGGAGGTATCAACTTTAACTCTTTCCTTACAGGGACAAAGGGAAAGCTTCACCCTTTGTCCAATCCATTCCTTATGAGTTTCTTCCAGAGCAAAATCATCCCCAAAAGAATGGTTTGGATTGGTAAGAGAAGCTGGGCGGATGCAGGTGGGGCAGATTTACTGACCAGTCAACCAGTATGACAATCTGCACCAGTTACTTTGCCTTTGCAGCAGGGTAGACCAATTTAAGGAAACACATTTCCCTCTCACAGAATCAGTTAAACAACACACAAACATATCTTTTCACAGATGAATATTCAGAGTCTTTTGACTTTTTTACACGTAGCGCTAGGAAAATGGCCACTTATGAGTTTTATGGCAAGTTTTCCTTACCAATAAGGCTGATGGACATCAGCAGGAAAGTCTATCAGTCTACCATCTCGGCAGGACTTGTAATCATCCGGGACAAGGATCAGGCAGCAAAAAATCATTGTGGACGCTGGCCACCCTACAAACTGCATTTTCCAAAAGCTTCCTTCTATGGGACAATAAAACAAATACCTCATATCATCTTAAAAGATTTTCCCCCAGAGCAGTTAATCTGATCAATCATTCTAATTAGCCCACATCCAACCCCACCCTAATTATTACCCCCATAACTGTGCTGCACTGTAGACATTTAAAACCACTTTTCATAATGCTGTTAACACTGATTCTTTCATTCATTCTATTATGGATTTATTGAGTATGCCCGCAAGGAGATAAACCTCAGGGTTATATATGGTGACACATACGTTCTTTGATAATAAATTTACTTTAAACTTTGTAAATACATGCTGGTGTAACGCTCAGCTATATTGGTTCGTATTTATCTAGGGGAAACTCCGTCCGCCACCCAACCTTGTCTCCCGGTTACGTCGGTTGCTGTGCAATGCCACCTGATGCGGCTTCAAACATCAATCATCAGCCAGCACTCAATGTACGTTTTACAAATTACACTTTATAAATTTTACTAGGACTATGAGATTACTAGATGTACAACACAAAAGGGAATGAAAAAGGCGCCAGACTTATCAAAGTTCAATTTCTTCCTGCACACAGTTGGAGCTCGGGACCTCCTTTCTTCCCCCTGCGATCCACTCTGACCCCCTCGACTCACAGCTCGGGAACACCCAAAGTGATTGACCAGAGCATTCCCAGCATGTCCGTTGTCCTCCCGGTCTCTCCTCCAACTCCCCACCAAAACCCCCGTTTCCCAGCCATATGAGACAGCCTATCACCCCAAGAAAGAATAACATGGACACCCATTGGCTCATTTGCCCTATTATCAATAATATAACCGAAGCAAACGGCCAGCTAGATAACCTTCTCAGCATTTAACATAACAAAGAAGCCATTTTGACTAACATACGCAGTAACATGAAAGAAGAAATCCCTTACACTCTCCCCCCATCAAATAAAAGTCATGCCCTCATGACATTAACAGAGTTCACCATTGCTCCTTGCAAAACACAAAACCCAACCCAGGTGCAGAGAGCAGTGACATAACTTCCCAGGGCTGTAGAGATCACACCCGGTTCTCCCGACGCCGTACAGGTCAACCTCTCCGGGGGGGTGCCTACTTCTCTGAGACCTCTGTACTTCCTCTGCTGACTCTTCTGGCTCAGACACCACAGGTGACACCCCGGGCCTGCCTGTCGGACCCTCACTGGGATCCCTCGGCACCTGTGAGCCCTCTGTCTGGGGTTCTGGCTCCACCCTCTCTTCCCCCAATGCCGGCTGTATTTCAGGCTGCTTCTCAACACCCTCCCTCATTTGAACTCAGGATCCAGCCCCTGGGGGGTCACTCACTTCTTCGAACACCGCTCGAAACATTGGGTGTACTGAGAAGGTCTCCAGAAAGTTCTCCCCCGCCTTCTCCTTACAGACTCCCAGGAGCCGTCACACAAGAGGGGAGTTAGTCCCCACCAGAAGGGCAGCACCACCTGTTTCCACCGGGTCCGGACAAACCAACATCAACGTCTCAGGGGCTTCCGACACTCACAGCCCACGGTGCTGGCCGTCCCCCGAAGGGGGTACTCTCCCTGTCCATCTCCTCAAGTGGGGTGTCCCTACCCCCGGGGACCTCTTGGGTTTCTCAGTTCTCAACCGAGCCACCACCTCCTGAACCACTGAGGACCGTCCCCGGTGGCCCGAGCCCCTTTTCCGGCCCAACACGCTCTCCTCCTCCCACATTTCTCTAATCAGCTGCCCGAATGATGGAGGGGAGCTCCTCTTATAGGACTGTCAGAGACTCCAATCCACCTTGTCCTCCTCCAGGGAACCACTAAATATCTGACTCATCCTCAACCTCACCATTTCATCCGCCTTCACTACCCCTCGGTGTCACAACCCAGTAAGCATTCTCTCCAGCCGAAAAATGTATTCTGAGAGCTTTTCCTCTCTACCCTGCCCCATGTGATGAAACTACACTAAAAGCTCCCAGGGATCTACTGACATTCCAAACGCACCCTCCAGGGAAACCGAGGGCTGTTCAGCTTTCAGCTGCCGGATGACACTGGCTGCCCCTCCCCTCAAACTCTCCACTAATTGCTATCTCTTTTCCTCATCCGAACCTGGCCACGCCTCTAACAACTGGGGACGTATTCTCAATCCATATCTCATAGTCGTCCTCCCCTTCCGGGGTAGGCGTGACTCCTGAGAAAATTCTCAGCTTCGGGTGGGGCCCCTCGGCCCTTCTCACCAGGGAGGTAATGGCGGTTGCTAACTCGGAGGTCTCACCTCTAGCTGGGGGACGGGGCCTGGCCAAACCTTCCCACTCTGACCATCCAAAACTGGCTACTGGCACCTTCCCTGGGGTCTCATCTAGCTCCTCCTCCGGTGTCTCCTCACCTTCTTCCTCCGGGAGGGTGTGGAGGCCCCACGGCCGCCCCCTCCCCCTGGACACCAACCGTCACTGGCAGTTCCAACGTCATGATGTCAGCACTCGTACGAGCCAACAACCAGCTAAATTCCACTCCTTTACCGCATCTTCTAGCTACCAGTTCTACTTGCCCTATACCTTTGATCAAACTCAACCCCCGCACTAGTACATCTCCGGAAGTGTGGAAATCCACCCCACTTAACACACACGCATGATTCACCAGTACCTCCTCTAACTCACACCAGCTTACAATCCTATCTCGATCCATCTCCGCACTACTTAACGTGGCGATTTATACAGCTTTACCGAAAATCTAAACCCAGACGTCTGCCCCCACAAATGTAACGCTCAGCTATAGTGGCTCATATTTATCTTGGAGAAACCCTGTCCGCCATCCACCTGGTCTCCCGGTTATGTCAGTTGCTGTACAACTGCCACTGGATCCAGCTTCAAACATCAATCATCAGCCAGCACACAATGTACATTTTACAAATTACACTTTATAAATCTTACTAGGACTATGAGATTACTAGAGGTACAATATAAAAGGGAATGAAAAAGGCCCAGACTTATCAAAGTTCAATTTCTTCGTGCCCACAGTTGGAGCTCAGGACTGTCTTTCTTCCCCCTACGATCCACTTTGACCCCCTCGACTCGCAGCTCGGGACCACCCAAAGTGATCGAGCAGAGCACTCCCAGCACGTCCGTCGTCCTCCCGGTCTCTCCTCCAACTCCCCGCCAAAACCGTCGTTTCCCAGCCATATGAGACAGCATATCACCACAAGAAAGAATAACATGGACTCCCATTGGTTCATTCGCTCTGTTATCAATGATATAACCCAAGCAAACTGCTAGCTAGATAACTTTCTCAGCATTTAACACAACAAAGAAGCCATTTTAATTATGTGATGGGATCCTGAATTACCCCATGTGCTCATTTACCCCTATTAACTGTGCTTTTGAAAAGAGAGAGAGGGAGTTGTTTAACATCAATATCTTGTTTTGAAGAGAGAGAGAGAGATGAAGACTAACTGTTGGACTGTCACTTTAAGGCACTTTAAGAACTGGCTAACTTTTGGATTTCTGCTGAGTTGGAGAGAGAGATGGCACCGAGCAGATCGGAAGTTGCTATGGTGACCAAAGGCAGTGTTATTTGATAGACACTCGATGTTATGATTTTCGGCAGGTTGTTGGTGCTTCCCAAGGACATTTGCCTTCTTGTACATTTCTTACTCAGACAAAGGAAGGAGGAGTTATTTGAGTGTCAGTTGGTGCTGAGCATGGGAAGATAAAATAGGAGGTCAGATGATAGACCTCAGGCATATGTTTTTGGACACTGAATGAGCTTTGTTGTGCCCGCAGGAAAAGTGGGTTTTAGGAGGATCAATCAGGCGGATTGATCAGTCGCTCTTGCAGTGAAAAGGAAAGGGGTTGACTGGTGGGGAGTTGTCCATGTGTCCACCCTCGCTCGCCTGGTTGATAGCTCCACCACAGAAAACCGGTCCCTTTGTTAAAGTCACAGTAGGTGATTTTAAAGGATTTCGAAGGACAACGAGAAGATCGACAGCGTCAGCTCACCTGAAGACTCAAATCTCTCCCCCTCTCTCTCTCTCCATCACTACTCAAATCAATACCACGAACTGAACTGAACTGAACTTTACTCATCATAATAAGACTGTATCTTTTTACCCCTAGACTCGAAGAAGCTTGGTTTTCACATGTATTTCCACACTTACTGATATACTTATATATATAATCATTGCTAACTTGTTTGATTTATCTACATTTATATTACTGTATTGTGTAGTTATTAATAAATATTATTAGTTTTAGCAATACTGGACTCCAAAGTGTTTTCCATCTCTGCAGGTTCTTCATTCCCGTTACCCGGGTCCCTCACAATTAACATACGCAGTAACATAAAAGAAGAAACCCCTTACACTGGTATTTATTTATTTATGCACATTTTATTCCATATACATCCTTTAACCTCTAACATTGTTAGTTTTTTAATATGTAAGTTTTTATATGTGATTCCTTATTCTATATAATTGTTGAATATTTTTTCTTATTGTATGTTGCACCCTGCCCAACACATCACAACAAATTCCTACTTCCATGTAAGTGTATATGGTGAATACAGTTAAACATAAGAAATAGGAGCAGGAGTAGGCCATCCAGCCCATCGAGACTACCCCGCCATTCAAAAAGATCATGGCTGATCTGTCCGTAAACTCAGCTCCATCTACCTGCCTTTTCCCCATAACCCTTAATTCCCCTACTATGTAAAAATCTATCTAACTGTATCGTAAATATATTTACTGAAGGAGCCTCAACTGCTTCGTTGGGCAGAGAATTCCACAGATTCACCACTCTCTGGGAAAAACAGTTTCTCCTCATCTCCATCCTAAATCTTCTCCCCTGAATCTTGACGCAATGTCCCCCAATTCTCATCTCACCTACCAATAGAAACAACTTTCCTACTTCTATCTTATCTATCCCTTTAAAAATGTTGTATGTTTCTATAAGATCCCCTCTCATTCTTCTGAATTCCAGAGAGTATAGTCCCAGGCAACTCAATCTCTCCTCATAGGTTAACCCCTTCATCCCTGAAATCAACTTGGTGAACCTCCTCTTCACTGCCTCTAAAGACAGTATATTCTTCCTCAAGTATGGAGACCAGAACTGCACACAGTACTCCAGGTGCGGCCTCACCAGTACCCTGCATAGTTCAGCATGACCTCCCTGCTCTTGAATTCAATCCCTCTAGCAATGAAGGCCAACATTCCATTTGCCTTCTTAATAACCTGTTGTACCTGCAAGCCAACTTTTTGCGATTCATGAACAAGCACTCCCAAGTCCCTCTGCACAACAGCAGCTGCAATCTTTCACCATTTAAATAATAATCTGCTCTTCTACTATTCCTTCCAAAGTGGATGATTTCGCATTTACCAATGTTGTATTCCATCTGCCAGACCTTGGCGCACTCACTTAACCTATCTATATCCCTCTGCAGACTCTCCACATCCTCTGTACAATTTGCTTTTCCACTCAGTTTAGTATCATCAGCAAATTTTGCTACACTACACTCAGTCCCCTCTTCCAAATCATCAATGTAAATGGTAAGACAGCTGTGGGCCCAGCACCGACCCCTGCGACACCCCACTCACCACTGACTGCCAACCGGAGAAACACCCATTTATACCAACTCTCTGCCTTCTATTAGTTAACCAATCCACTATCCATGCCAATACACTTCCTCCAACTCCATGCATCTGTATCTTATTTATAAGTCTCTTGTGCGGCACCTTATAGAACATCTTCTGGACATCCAAGTATACGACATCCACCTGTTCCCCTCTATCCACAGAACTCATTATGTCCTCAAAGAACTCCAGTAAGTTTGTCAAACAGGACCTGCCCTTTCTGAATCCATGCTGCACCTGTCTAATGGAACCATTCCTTTCTAAATGTTTTGCTATTTCTTCCTTAAGTTGATCCTTAAATGATCTCAGTCTGGGAGGACTAATTGCTTTCTTGTGATCAGTAATTGCCCATTAAGTTTACAGAGTTATGCCAACTGGAAAAGAGGAAGATTTGTTTATCAGCTTTGCACTATTGTGCAGAATATATTCCAATGGGCAATGACCCTACAGATCAGAAATTCATACTGACAGCTCATGCTTCAAAGAGCCAATTTTCTTTGTCTTCTTTCAAACCCCATCCACCACCACCATCTGCGAACTACAGTGCAAAACAGGATCACTGTTAATCCATTTCACTGGTCAGAAAGTTAAAAAAAAATTATAGATGGTGGAAATCTGTAATAAAAATGGAAAATGCTCTTCAGGTAAGCCAATATCTGTGGACAGGAATCCAGAGCTAACCTTAATGTTTTTAATCTGGTTTACTGCTTAAACTGACCTAACATCAGTTCATTATCCACTCTCGAGCCCAGGCCCCACTGCTTCATTCCAGCCCAAGGATTCCGTTGGACCCAAGGGCACTCCAGCAATGGCCACCGCAGCCGTACCTGCATTCTCATGAGTCCGGTTCACCAAGTATTTCGGGATACCCCAAAGACACCAGGTTGTACAGATGGTTCAAATCACACTTCCCACTGGGAAATTGCAGACTGCAGATTGCAGTGATCGTAGTCCCAATAAGGCATATTTAGTAGAGTTGTTAGTAGTTTTGTCTGCTGCATGGAAAGCATCACAGTGTCTCATCATTGCTACTTTCATATGCACAATGTTGTTTGATTCTATAAATCCCTTGATGATACATCATTCTGATGGAAGTGATATATAAATGTATAGTTTGCACTGGTGCTGCAGTGCCTTTTGGTTACCATAATTACTCTTGAAGATTGACGACTCTAGTAATGACAATGTGCCAGAGGACAGCCACCTTCAAATAAGTAGGCAGATCCTTCTGAATGAATGGAGGTCACCAACCAAGTTAATCCTATCTGTGATCTATGAGGAGAGGTTGGACAAACTTTGGTTGATTTCTTTGGGAGCCTCGGTGGTTACAGGCGATATCTGATAGAAATTTATAAAATTACGAGGCATAAGTAGAGTGGGTGATCAGAATCTTTTCTCCAGGGCAGAAATGTCAAATAACCAATGAACATGCATTTATGGTGAGAGGGGGAAAGTTTAACAGAAATGTGTAGGGCAAGATTTTTCGCACAGAAAGTTGTGGGTGCATGGGACATGCTGTTAGGTAGAAGTTTTTATGATAGTGGCATTTAAGAGGCTTTTAGATAGATATATGAATATGCAGACAATGGAAGGATATGCATCATACACAGGCAGAAGTGATTTTATTTAACTTGGCATTGTTTTTGGTGTAAACATTGCAGGATGAAAGGCCTGTTCCTGTGCTGTACTTCTCCATATAACATATAACATACAACAATTACAGCACGGAAACAGGCCATCTTGGCCCTTCTAGTCCGTACTGAACGCTTACTCTCACCTAGTCCCATCTACCTGCACTCAGCCCATAACCCTCCATTCCTTTCCTGTCCATATACCTATCCAATTTTTTTTTTAAATGACAACATCGAACCTGCCTCTACCACTTCTGCTGGAAGCTCATTTCACACAGCTACCACTCTCTGAGTAAAGAAGTTCCCCCTCGTGTTACCTCTAAACTTTTGCCCCTTAACTCTCAACTCATGTCTTCTTGTTTGAATCTCCCCTACTCTCAATGGAAAAAGCCTATCCACGTCAACTCTATCTATCCCCCTCATTATTTAAATACCTCTATGAAGTCCCCCCTTAACCTTCTACATTCCAAAGAATAAAGACCTAACTTGTTCAACCTTTCTCTGTAACTTAGGTGCTGAAACCCAGGTAACATTCTAGTAAATCTTCTCTGTAGTCTCTCTATTTTGTTGACATCTTTCCTATAATTCAGTGACCAGAACTGTACACAATACTCCAAATTTGGCCTCACCAATGCCTTGTACAATTTTAACATTACATCCCAACTCCTATACTCAATGCTCTGATTTATAAAGGACAGCATACTAAAAGCTTTCTTCACCACCCTATCCACATGAGATTCCACTTTCAGGGAACTACGCACCATTATTCCTAGATCACTCTGTTCTACTGCATTCCTCAATGTCCTACCATTTACCATGTATGTCCTATTTTGATTAGTCCTATCAAAATGTAGCACCTCACGTTTATCAGCATTAAACTCCATCTGCCATCTTTCAGCCTACTCTTCTAACTGGCCCAAATCTCTCTGCAAGCTTTGAAAACCTACTTCATTATCCACAACACCACCTATCTTAGTATCATCTGCATACTTACTAATCCAATTTACCACCCCATCATCCAGATCATTAATATATATGACAAACAACATTGGACCCAGTACAGATCCCTGAGGCACACCACTGCACACTGCCCTCCAATCTGACAAACAGTTATCCACCACTACTCTCTGGCATCTCCCATCCAGCCACTGCTGAATCCATTTTTACTACTTCAATATTAGTACCTAACGATTGAACCTTCCTAACTAGCCTTCTGTGTGGAACCTTGTCAAAGGCCTTACTGAAGTCCATATAGACAACATCCACCACTTTACCCTCATCAGTTTTCCTAGTAACCTCTTCAAAAAATTCAATAATCCTATGTTCTATGTCCTATGTCCTTCTTTTTATGCAGTAGGCTTACCAGAACACTAATCCACCTTGCCATAGGTTTTGGCATTGCTTCTATGAAGCAGAAGGTAGCAAATTTAACTCTACTATTTAAGAAAAGAGGGAGAGAAAAAAAAGGAGGTGGTGGACCAATAGCTGAAGCCTCTCTAAAGAATATCCTAACAGGATTGAGCTAAGTTAACCTGGATATCCAAAAAGAAAATTGTATTTGACTAATCAGCTGGGGGACTATGAGAATCTGTTTGTAGAATAGATAAGGGGGAAGCATTACTTGTGGAAGGCCTTTGATAAGGACCCTACATTGAAGACTGGTCAGCAGCAGCAGATGATGTAGAACTGCGGACGATGTACTGACATGGCTTCAAGGATTAATTTTATTCATCAGATACATTTACAAGGGGTGATGATAAGTTTGTGGCCTAAGGTAGAAGAAGTCAATTTTAGAAAACCGAGTACATTTATTTTTCCTACATTTACGCACTTAGTCCAGCGGTTGTGGAGCATATGGATCCCTTCTTTGCAGAAATCGGCGTCTTGGACCTCCAGAAGTGGTCCACAGCAGTGGTGATTGATAAGTTTGTGGCTTAAGGTAGAAGGAGATGAGTTATTAACTTCAAACTTTCTGCATTATCACTCAATGAGTTGAAATGCAAGTGCATGTAACGAGAGCTGTATAACTCAACTTCTACCTTAGGCCATGAACTTATCATTCACCCCTGCTGTGGACCACCTGGAGGTCCAAGATGCTCTCAATACATACACATGCAGTTCAACTCTTTGAGCGATAATGCAGAAAGTTTGAAGTTAATAACTCATTTCCTTCTACCTTAGGCCACAAACTTACCAATCACCCCTCATACACGTATTAGTAAGTTGCCATGGTGTGTTGGTATGGCACACAACAAAAATAAACAACACTGAACAATTACAGGAATAAAGAATTATATATAAATAAACAGAGGCCAAATTATGCATACGGAATAAAATGTACATAGTGTGACGAAAGAGGGTTACAAAAGTACACATAGACTAAGATGTTAACTGTCCTGTGCTATCACAAGTGGGATCATCAGTTGATCTGCCAGCTGTCTTCAGGAGAGAGAGATAAGTAAGACAATGGAGCAGCATTTGGAAATGTTAATGAGGAGACGAGAGAGATTAACCGAAGGAGACACCGGTCTGAGTATTGTCAAGACCGGCTCCTTAGAACCCTGAACTGTTTGAAGTGTGATGGACAGGCGATACCCCAGCAGGGGGATAAAAAGAGACAGGTTCGCTAAGGCAACAGACACCACACACGACACCACGAGCTGACGAGACCCTGGAAGCGGTGTGCCCCCACAAGTCGGTGGGAGTTTTTGAGGGATTGGTCGCGGGACCAGCCATAGACACACAGGGTGGAAAGGCACGATCGGCGGGAACCTGGTGTGTGTCTGCCCTTGCCTGGGTGCCGGGTTCACCGTAGGGGAACGATCGTATCTGAAGCGGAGGGGTCTCAGTCGGTGACCTCAGAAGACATTACAAAGGGCTCACCCGAAAGCTAACTGCGAGAAATATCAAAGGTCTGTTGAATCCAATTTGAATATCACCATTCGCTCTCTCTCTCCCCGACGGCACAACAACGATTGCTGCGAACTGAACTAAACTGAACTCTGTCACTTGTGATTGAACATTTTATCCCTAGACTGCGATAGAGCTTGATTGATCCTATTATCCTAGTTCTGTGTACATGTGTGTTTATTCATTGCTAACCTGTTGCATTTATATCCATACTATTAGAGTACTGTGTTGCTTATTTCTTTAATAAAACTTTCTTAGTTCCAGTAATCCAGACTCCAACTGAGTGATCCATTTCTGCTGGTTTGGCAACCCAGTTATGGGGTACGTAACATAAGATACAGAAATACCACCATGTATTTACAAAGTAAGCAACATTATAAAAAGTGGTTTAAAGTGTGTACAGTGCAGATACTAGATAGAGAGGGATGGGGTTGCTAACTAAAGGTTGATCAGATTAACTCCCTTGAGGAAGAAACTTTTAAAATGGTGTAAGGTTTTTGTTTATTGGATGAAAAGCAAAGATTGGGAAACATTTGGATGTTCTCATGTAGGGAGTCTCTGACACGAGTCACCACAGGAATTGGTGCTTGGGTCCTGGCTAGACGCAACCTGAAGTGATGATTTAGCTGTGGAACTGTTATATTTCCTTATTTGCTGAAAATACTGAACTGGTCAGGATTATGAATATGGAGAAGGCTGGGCAAGAACCGGGCAGGTTAGACTATAACATGCAAAATTGTGAGATCATCCATTTACATACACATAACAGAAAAGCAAAGCATTTAGTATGCAACCCTCTCACTGGGCTCGTATACAAATTTGGCTTATTAGCTATCTCCGTTAACAGCTCCATGATCCAGTGGTGAGAAGGTCACCTTTCATAAACAATATATGTCTAGGATCAGAATGATTCTGGGTTCCACCAATCAGGAAGGTTAGGATGTTCCAATTGAGGAACATTGATTCTAGCAAACTCTTTGTAAATACTGCCCCATACATAGCTATTGTTCACCAGGAAATGACAGATCGTACACCGGTATAAAATTACAAAGGAAGTATATTTACCAAGTTTCCACTTTACTGAACAGTTACCGAAAAAGATAGAAGTGCGCATTACAGTTAATCCAGTCCAATGTGCACATAAACAGCGGAGCTCATTTCCGTAGTAGTTAGGTGTAAGACTTTACTCAAACACTGAACCTACATTCTGCATGAAAGACAACAGCCACGTTTGAACTTCCCTCGAAGACCATCTCGAACGAATTGGCTAGCTCAGGAGTATTGGCACTTCCTCCTTGGAGCCATTTGTCTGCATAAAGCACTTCTTACAACGCGGTCTCTCCTTCAAATGGCATCCAGCAGCATCTTCCCTTCTGTCCCACTCCTCTGCTCCCACTGAAAGACCCCAAACTAGACTACTGTCCTTCAGGAATCTGATCCCGCACAGATCTCTGGAATCTTCCCTTGCATCCCACTGGGTAGAAGGTTACAACACATACTAAGACAACCCCAAATGGCTGACACAACGTTCCTAAGTTGGACAATATGCCCTTACCTTTAGCTGAAGCCAAAGCACTCTTACTAGCAGGACACAGTGCTTTTGCAGAACACTGCTAAAATAAAATACCTCACAGTGTACCAGTAGAAATCTTAACCAGGGCATTACAATTAAATGATGAGAGACTGGATAGTGTTGATGTTCAAAGGGACATACCATATGCTTATTCACGAATTACTGAGGCCCAATATACAGTGCACTAAGCAATTCAAAAGGGGGAATTAGTATGTCAATCTTTATATTATGAGATATAAATGTAGAAAGAAGGAAATCTTACTGTGATTGTGTAAGCCCTTGGTGACACTGCACCTGGATTGTAGTGTTCTGCAACACAAATTTACAAAATTTACAGTTGTCCATGGTAGGGTAGTGGATAGTGTAACGTGATTACAGTGCCAACCTGTGAGGAGTTTATTTGTTCTCCCCTGACCATACTGTTTTCCTCCGGATGTTCCAGTTTCCTCCCACATTCCAAACGTGTACAGGTTAGTAGGTAAGTCGGTCATGAGTGTAATTGGGTGGTTCTGTGCTGTATATCGAAATAAAAATAAAATAATAGTCTCCACTACCTAAAAAAGAATGTATTTGTCAAACAAAGTGCAGTGAAGAATCATTAGATTGATTTGGGGGATAGAGGTTTTAATATATAAAAAGAGATTAAGTAGATTGCGATCCTATCTTCTAGGATTTAGAAGAATAATAGGAGAGCTTAAGCAGGCTGGTTGCAGGGAGGATGTATATCCTGTCTGGGCAGTCTCGCTCGGGGTACAGCTTCAGAACAAAGGATTTGACGATTAGAACTGAGATGAGGGGAAGTTCTTCACCTGGAAGACAGCATACCTTTGAGATTCTCTACAGCAGCTGGCTGTAAAGGTCAGTTCTTGTGATCACTCAACGGAGATGGTTAGACCATAAACACAAGATGTTATATTCATTCTGGGTAGCTTCCAACCTGGCAGCATGAACACCGATTTCTCTAACTACCAGTAATTTCTCCCCCCTTCCCCCTTCTCTCTTTTTCCATTCCCCAGTCTGGATCTTCTTCCCTTCTCTTCTCTCACCTGCCCATCACTACCCTGTGGCAATCCTTCGCCTTCTCTTTCTCCCGTGGTACACTCTCCTCTCCTATCATATTCCTTCTTCTTCAGCCTTTTACTTTTTCTAACTATCACCTTCCGGCTTCTCACTTCATTCTTCTCCCCCACTCACCCACTTACCCCCTCACCTGGCTTCATCTATCACCTGCCAGCTTGTGCTCCCTTCCACTCCGCCCCACCCCCACCTTCTTATCCTGGCTTCTTCTCCCTTCCTTTCCAGTCCTCATGAAGGGTCTCAGCCCAAAACGGTGGCTGTTTATTCCCCCCCTATAGATGCTGCCTCACCTGCTGAGTTCCTCCAGCAATATGTGCGTTGCTCCTCAAATGATCAGATAGCTGGACTAAGGTAATGGGATGGTATTCATAAATATCAGATAACACTGAGAGAGATTATCCACTTGTCAGTTAAAGTGCTTTATTCTTGCCCTTCCTCAGTTTTATTGTTCGTTTTTTAAATTTAGAGATACAGCCCAGAACAGGCCTTTCCGGCCCAACAAACCACACTGCCCAGCAACTTACCTACTTAACCCTAAGTCTAATTACAGGACAGTTTACAATGAACAATTAACCTACCAACCAGTATGTGTTTAGACTGTGGGAGGAAACCGGAGCACCCAGAGGAAATTTCTGGATTGCTGCCTGTGCCACGTGCCAGTGAGGGTAAGAACAGGGTAATTTAGCAGATGAATTCATGGCTGAGGAACTGATGCAGGGGGCAGGGCTTCAGATTTCTGGATCATTGGGATCTCTTCTGGAGAAGGTATGAGCTGCACAAAAGGTATAGGTTACACCTGAATCCTAGTAGGACCAATATCCTTGCACGCAGGTTTGCTAGAGCTGTTGGAGGGGGTTTAAACTAATTTGGCTGGGGGATGGGAAACTGAGTAATAGGGCTGAGGATGGGGCAGTTGGAATACAAGCAGAGGCAGTCAGAAAGGACAGGCAGATGATAGGGCAAAATTGCAGATAGTGAGTTGAATTGCAATATAGCAGGGGGACAAAATCAAAAGAGTGACAAATACAGGACTGAAGGTGTTTTATTTGAATGCATGCAGTATATGGAATAAGGTAGATGAACTTGTAGCACCATTAAAGATTGGCAGGTATGACATTGTAGGCATCAATGAGTTGTGGCTGAAAGGAGATTATAGCTGGGATACAGATTGTATCGGAAGCACAGGCAGGTAGGCAGAGGGGTTGACGTAGCTCTGTTGGTAAAAAAAATGAAATCAAAACCTTAGAGAGAGGTAACATAGTATTGGAAGATGTGGAATCGTTGTATGAACTGCAAGGTAAAAAGACCCTGATGGGTGTTATACACAGGCCTCCAAACAGTAGCCAGGACGTGGGCTATAAATTACAATGGGAGATAGAAAATGCATATCAAAAGGGCAATGTTACGACAGTCATGGGGGATTGCAGATAGATTGGGAAAATCAAGCTGGTGCAGATTTTGGACCCCAAAAGAAAGAATTAGTTGAATGCCTATGAGATGGCTTTTCTGAGCAGCTTGTGGGTGATTCTACTAGGGGATTGGCTGTTCTGGATTGGATATTGTGCAATGTATTGGATTTGATTAGGGAGCTTAAGGTAAAGGAACCCTTAGGAGACAGTGGTCATCTACATACTACTAAAACTTTCATGCTCTATCTGTCTGTTTGTCTGTTTGTGACCTCCAATCAGCACAAATGGTGCACTACAGAGGCACTTTTTTGGCTAAATCGAATTAAAATGTGCTAACTTACAGAATGCAGGCAAAGTTCAGGGTTATATATTCGTATAAAATTGCTCATTCGCCAAAAATCAACAGACTGGCTTTCACCCGAGACCCGATCGGCCATCATGGAAATCGGGACACGTCAGCCCAACGCATGCGCACGGTCAGCCTCAGCAGCGACACCTACCGGAGCAAAAGGGCAGGGCAGCTCTATTTCCAAGGGTCACATTCTGCTAATCACCATCAGTATGTGCAGGATTGGGACAGGTCTAACTGCCACCCATCAATAAGAGATAATTAAATCTTATTGTAATGACGGACTTCGAGACACCCATAAAACCTTTTGCTGCAGTCAAAGGACAGCGGTGGCTATATCACATCCATTTAGGAGAGCACCAACTACATCATCAAGAGTTAATCAGCATCCTTTGGTGTTAGTGCTTTGTATCTTCTATCCAGCATTAGGGCAAAAAAAAGGTCAGCCTAATTATGCCGCATGGAAAGGGAAGGGGGACATTATGGTCAAGAGATGATACCAAAAGTCATCGGAGAGCGGCAAGGAGAGGGAGAGAACAAGAATCAGATGAGGCCAGGGCCGCACAACTCCAGGATCAAAGAGTCAGGACAAAAAATGATGAGAGAAGAAGAGACAGAGGAGGAGAGGCATGCACGTCTCCAGAATCAGAGACAAACAACAAACAGCAGAAGAGATGAAGAGATGGGGGATGAAAGGACTGCACATCTCCAGAATGACAACGAGAGGCACGAGGGTGGCAGATAAACCAGAAATGATGTCATCAAAAGCGTCCTTCATTAAATGAGGAGGAGCTATATTTGCTTTGCTACGCGTCATTCTTTTTTAATAAACTGAGGTTTTCTACCTCAGTTTCCAAAGCAAAGTGATACCAATAGCATTCAGGAAAATTTAATGTTCATTCTGGTCACATCAGACTGCACTACCCTTCTCTCAAAGGGTGCCCCAATGGGTCACCCCGTTGTCTAGTAATATGATAGAATTAACCGTAAAATTTGAGGGGAAGAAGATAAAGCCAAATGTATCATTATTACAGTGGAATTACAGAAGCGTGAGAGGAGTACTGACCAAAGTAGATTAGAAGGGGACACTAGCAGGAACAGTAATGGCTAAAGTTTCTGAGAATAATTTGAATAATGCAGGATAGATCCCAAAATAGAAGTATTCTAAAGGCACGATGACATAACTGTGTCTGACAAGGGAAGTTAAAGCCAACATAAAAGCAAAAGAGAGGGCACATAATAGAGCAAAAATTAATGGGAAGTTAGAGGGTTGGAAACTAAAAAGCCAAGAGGAGGGAATATATGACATATGAAGGTAAGCTAGCCAATAATAACCAAAAGGATACCAATTTTTTTTTCAGTTATGTGAAGAGTGAAAGAGAGGCAAGAGTAGATATCAAACTACTGGAAAATGATGCTGGAGAGGTAGTAATGGGGCAACAAGGAAATGGCAAATGAACTGAAAAAATATTTTGCACCAGTCTTCACTGTGGAAGACTCTAGCAGTATGATGGAAGCTTGAGAATAATAGGGGGCAGAAGTAAGTTCTGTGGCTACTACTGGGGAGAAGGTGCTTGGGAAGATGAAAGGTCTGAAGGTAGATAGGTCACCTGGACAAATGAACTACACCCTCAGGTTCCAAAGAGGTAGCTGAAGAGATTGTGATGGAATTACTAATGATTTTCCTAGAATCCTGACAAATCTGCTGGGATCTTTGAGGAAATTACAAGCAGAATCAATGGGTGGATGTTGTGTACTTGGATTTTCACAAGGCTTTTGACAAAGTGCCCACATGAGGCCACTTAACAAGTGTCCATCGTAACACAGGAAAGCTACTAGCATGGATAGAGGACTGGCTGATAGGCAGGGGCAAAGAGTAGGAATAAAGAAAGCCTTTTTGATTAGCTGCTAGTGACTAGTGATGTTCTGCAGGATTCAGTGTTGGGACCACTTCTTTTTACATTGAAGGTCAATGATTTGGATAATGGAATTGATGGCTTTGTGTCCCAGGTTTACAGATGATACAAAGATAGATAGAGGGACAGATAGTGTTAAGGAAGTTGGGAGGCTGCAGAAGGATTTAAACAGATAAGAGAATGGACAAAGAAGTGGCAGATGGAATGTAGTGTTGGGAAGTGAATGGGCATACACTTGAGTAGCAGGAACAAAAACTGGGGGAAAAAAATCAAGAATTCAAGGTGAAAGGGGGTTTGGGAGTCCTCATGCAGAAATTCCTGAAGGTTAACTTGGAGGTTGAGCCTGTGGTGAGGAAGACAAATGCAATGTTAGCATTCATTTCAAGAGGACTAGAATATTAAAACAAGGAAGTAATGATGAGTCTTTATAAGACACTGTTGAAGCCCCATTTGGAGTATCGTGAGCAGTTTTGGACCCCTTATCTAAGAAAGGATGTGTTGACATAGGAGAATGTTCAAAGGAGGCTCACAACTATGATTCCAAGAATGAAAGACAAAAAATGAAGAGCATTTGATGGTTCCGGGCAATACTTGGTGGAATTTTGAAGAAAGATGGAGGATCTCATTGAAACCTATCAAATGTAGAAAGGCCTAGATAGAGTGGATGTGGAAAGAATGTTTCCTGAAGTGGGGGAATCTAGGACCAGAGCGCACAACCTCAGAATAGAGGGACGTCCATTTAGAATGGAGATGAGGAGGGTAGTGAATCTGTGGAATTCATTCCCACAGGCGGCTAAGAAGGCCAGGTCTTTGGGTGTATTTAAGGCAGATGTTGATAGATTCTTGATAAGTCAGGGCATGAAAGGTAATGGGGAGAAAGCAGGAGAATGAGATTGAGAGGGAAATGGATCAGCCATGATCAAATGGTGAAGACTCGATGGGCCAAATAGCATATTTGTGCTCCTATGTCCTATGATCTAAAATATATTCTCAGCTCTTACCATCATCAGTGCTTCTTGTAGTGTTGCACCATTGATTTGTCAGCCAATAGAGAGGGAGAGAAGTTGGTAAGTTGCACCTTTCCTTGTTCAGTCACTGACTCCCATGTTAATGAGGAGGACCCCCAAGGCCAATCCATGCTTACTGATCACCACTATGCCACCTGTTCTAAAGTTCGTCTTTGGGACCTACTGTACATGCTCACTGCACTCTGTGTGGTTCTGGGCTGTGACTAGGCTTGGCTAGTCTGTGGAGCTGCTCTCCCCGGCCATTACTAAGGACTCTGAGGGGGCCACTGTGCAAAACATTCATTTAACATGCCTGGTGCCTCAGAGTGTGTCTGGTTATACTTTTTTTCTGCAGCAGTTGGAAACTAAAGGATTAATTGAGAATTTCAGAAGGCACAGTCAACACATTGATTTGGAATGAAGTTACATGCAAGCCAAACCAGTCAGGGACTGTTCCTCAGAGGCCTCGGTTACAACAATCCAAAGCATGTACAATCATTACTGTATATTTCCAGATTTATTTAATTTTCAATGTTTAAGTTCCCCAGCTGCCTTGTGAACCCTTGAGATTTAAAACAAGCATACGGAGTATATTTCAGTATGTGTTGTCATATCCCCTTTCATCACCGCAGTAACTAGATTTGAAGAGCACTTAATCGACTGTGAGATGCTCTGGGATTTCTTAAAATCATGAATGGCGACTTCCACATTTTCTCAATGATGTCAGCGTACAGCCTCTGCCGTTTTTATTTGCTCATGTTTTGTCCAATGGCTGTTCAAATCTGCTCAGTTTGCAGGCTGATTGGCTCACTGTGCCTTGTCTATACTTAAATGTATGGTGAATGATAACAACAGCAACCACAACTAGCACTTATATCACACATTATTACCATAGCAGAGCCTCACAGCAACAATTGTCAAGTGGAATCAGGATTGACTCAGAGAAGGTGGTTGATGAAAAGGAGAATCTTAAATGAAGAGAGGGATGCTGAGAGGTGTTGCCAGGGGTTCCCGATGATGGAGGCTGGAAGCAGACTTGCCAAAGATACAGAGGACACCCATGGAATGCACAAATGCTCAGGCTCGCACAATCTAATTGCAAACAGGGTGGCACGGTAGGTGCAACACGTTATAGTTCACTGACCCTAACCGGTACGAGTTTGAAATGTGGGAGGAGACCAGATCACTCGGAGGAAACCCATACACTCACAGGGAGAACGCACAAACTCCTTGCAGGCGGCGATGGAAGTAGATGGAAGTAGACTTTCATCGCCGCCTGCAAGGAGTTTGTGCGTTCTCCCTGTGATTGTGTGGGTTTCCTCCAAGTGATCTGGTCTCCTCCCACATTTCAAACTCGTACAGGTTAGGGTCAGTGATCTGTGGGCATGCCATGTTGGTGACAGAAGCTTAGCCACTCTGCCAGGCTGTCCAGCTCAATCCTCGCTGATTTGATTTGATGCTATACAATTAATTTCACTTTATGTTTCAATGTACATGTGACAAGTGAAGCTAATCTTTATTTTTATCTTTAGAACATCCCCATAGAATGAGGAATACTTGCAGTCCCATGGATTGATGATTTGGGAAAAGGAGGCAGAAAACTGTATTGGAAACGATTATCAAAAACAAGAGGAATGCGCCCCCTCCTAACACAGAGGATGATACCAGCAGCTTTTTCTCACTACCCTTTCATCCACATTCTTCTATTCTAAAACCACTACTTTCTGAGATGGCTACAGATCTCAGGTGAGGAGGAAGGTGTGTGGGTGGGGAAAGGGGGAATGAAGTAAAAAGCTGAGAGGTGATAGGTGGAAGAAGTAAAGGACTAAAGAAGAAAGACTAAAGAAACAGAGGACAGTGGACCATGGAAGAAAAGTAAGGGGGAAGGACACCAGAGGGTGGAGATGGGCAGAAGAGAGCAAATATCAGAATGGGGAATGTGCCTTTCCTCCTACATTTGCCTCTGTCACTTCTGTTGCCTCCCTCTCCTCTTCCTGTGCCTGGCCTTTCTCCTGTCTCTCTGATGACCCCTCATCCCTGTTTCACACTCCTATCCATCTCTTTCCTGTCTGCTCCCTTTATCCTGTCACTCTCCCTCCTCTTGGCTCTCTGAGGCCGGTATGGATAATTTGCAATGATAGAAACTGGCAGGGCGAGGGTAAGAGGCTGGGCCCTCCTACGTGCTTGTGTTCTCTGAAGTGCCGGAGGCTGAGGGGAGAGAGCAAAGTCAGAATCGGAATCAGATTCAGGTCTTTTGTCACTGACATAGTGTGAAATTTGTTGTTTTGTGACAGCAGTGCAGTGCGAGACATAAACTGACTATAAGTTAAAAAATAAATAAATGATGCAAATGAGGAATGATGAGGTAGTGTGCATATGTTTATGGACCACTCATAAATCTGGTGGTAGAGAAGATGACGCCATTCCTAAAACTTTGAGTGTGTGTCTACAGGCTGCTGTACCTCCTCGCTGATGGTAGTCACAAGAAGAGGGCATGCCCTGGGTGGTGAGGGTTTATAGTCACAGATGCTGTCTTCTTGAGGTAATGCCTCCTGAGGATGTCCTTGATGATGGGGAGGATGCTGAAACTACAACCCTCTGCAGCCTCGCCTGATCCAGCTCTCTGCAGCCTCCATACCAAGTGGTGATGAAACCAGGCTGAATGCCCTCCACTACACATCTTTAGAAATCTGCAAGAGTTTTTGGTGACATAGCAAATCTCCTCAAACTGCTAATGAAGTAGAGCTGCTTCATGATTGTTATCCTAGGCTCAGGATAGAACTTCTAAGATGCTGACACCCAGGAACCTGAAGCATCTCACCTTTTCCACTATCAAACCCTCAATGAGGACTGTTTCCTCTAAGTTGTGTGGGTGCATGGCCATGCAGTAACTGAAATGCTCCTGTGCACATAGCTTTTGTTGCCACACAGCTGGAATTTTCTTTTATATGTTAATATAATTTTGAAATTATGCGAATATACTATGTTAATTGTGAAACACCCTGTAATTAATTATATGTTTATGAATATGATCCATAAACTTTATAAATGTACCAGAACCTTTACTTCAAAACATTTGAGAGCTTCGACATATTTATATTGGTCAGTGTTTCAAGTTATAACACTGTTACAAATTGTAACAATAAACACAGAATGGAAGTCAGTAACTATTTGTTAATAAACTGCCGGCCTGCTGAATGCTGATGCCATCTAAGTGTAACAGTTTGCAAAACTTGAAAGATTTCCTTTGATGTTCCTTATTTTATTGTACCCTTCATTTAACAGATCAAAGGTATGTGATTTTTTAATTGTCATTCTAAATATTCATAACATGCACATAACTGTCATGGTCCAGTCCATGAAGTTTGCATTCCGGTTCATGGTCCGGTCCATGTACTCCAGACTCCGGGTCTTCCGGCTGTTCCTTGTTTCCGTTGGGCTTACTCATAGGCACCTGATGCTCATCTTGGGGCTGGGAATATAAGTGGCCCTGGGGTCGAGTGTGGTTGCTGGTTTGTCTCATCAGTATCCCCTTGGAACAACCTGCTGGTGGAAGGCTAAAGCAGCCATTTGTGATCTCTAGGCCTGATTGGAGGATCATTGCTTCATGGAGCCTTGTTGTCTCTAGTCGGAGCAGTCATCATGGTATGGATTCGGCCATTTTCGGGGCCAGCTGAGTGGCCGTCTCCCACTCTGAGCTAGATATGGATTCGGCTGTTTCCGTAGCTGGCAAAGGTTGCTGGCTGCCCCGAGACTCAGAGCCACCCCGGATTGAGCTCCCTTCCTGTCCCTGCCTCTGTGGGGTAAGTCAGGCTGTCCTTGCCGTTACCCTGCAGTTGGAACTGTCCCTTCCTGTCCTCGCCTCCGTTGGGTAAGTCAGGCCGTCTTTGCCGTTACCCTGAGGCTGGTCTGTTCCCTTTCCCTCTCCATCTGAACCCCTGACAGTTTCCTCGGCAGTTTACCTCAGCAGTCATCCCGGCCCCGCATCCTAGTAAGCATCCTGGCCCGGCGTCCAAGGAAGGAGCCTGGCCCTGCATCCTAGAAAGGGTCCCCGCCCTGCGTCCCAAGAAGGAGTGCCTCATCCTGCCCAGGAGTGCCTCGTCTAGTCCTGTAGCCGAGCCTTAAAGTACCCAAGGCATGTCCAGTCCTGTAGCCATGTTATGTCCTCGCCTGTTTCCGGGGTCTGAGCCTGAGTCAAGACCCAGGTTCTGGGTTCTTGTCCAGTCTCTGGCTCGGAGTCCAAACCCAGGCTCCTAGTTCCCAGTTCCTTGTCCTGGTCCTGCTTTCCCAGCCAAAGTCCCGGTCCAAGTCTGTGTTCCTGTCCCAGCTCCTAGTCTGTGTCCTGTCCCGCCCCTAACTCTAGTCCCGTCCAGTTCCCAGTACTTCAGTGTCTGTGTCTTGCATTTGGGTCCGCCTTCAACACCCGCCTTATGACACATAACAACAAACAAGAACATTTAAAGTGCTGCACAGTTTTCAGGCCATATAAAAGTCTCCTGCTCAGAGTGGTTGGTCTGTGCAGCTGGGAAAAAAAAATAGAGGAAATGTGATAGATTTATAATAAGAGAGGCATACATAGAGTAAACAGTCTGAATATTTTTCCCATGGCAAAAATGTCAAATACTGTACTAGAGAGCATATCATTGAGGTGAGGGGGGGGAGTCATTTTTTACACAGAGATTGGCAGGTGCCTGGGAGCAGCAGCCTCGTTTGAAGCAGATATAGTAGTGGTTTTCACCAAGCTTTTAGGTAGACAGGAATATTTAATGTGCGAAGGGATACGGATCTTATACAGGCAGAAGAGAATAGTTTAATTTGGCGTTGTGTTAGGCACGGTATGACGGGCCAAAGGGCCTTTTCCTATTTTCTATATACACAGCACAGAAACAGCCCTTCTGTCCATCGAGTCCACATCAGCCATCTTGAGTCCTCATTTCTGTCTGGCCCCTCCTCCTCTCTTGCTTATTTCTCTCCATTCCTTCAATCACTTTTTCTCCGTCGCCTCGCCCTTTCTCTCCTTCTTATAGCCGTTGCTCACCTCCTCCTGGTGCATCCCCTCTTCCTACTTCCTCCCTATTGTCTCCGGACTGATTTTCACCGCCGCTGCCCCTCTCTCCGTCCCCCCTTCCCTTGCCCCGTTTCTTTCCCCAAGTGAACTGAGGTCCGGGTGTTGCGGGCTGACTTTGCCGTGTCGCTTGCGCCCCCTGTCGGAGGACCGTCGTACGTATCTCCTCCCCATCCATCGCCCAAAGCTGCTATATATTTAGGAGCTGGAAGCTCAACAAGTCAGTCTCTCCAAGCTTTTCATTTTGTTCCAGTTTACTAACCAAGAGTAACCCCACCCCTCCATCAACGAAAAGCGTCAGATATTCTCGGTGTGAAGATGTTAGCGGTCTTTGGTCTGATACTCCATATACATCAGCGGCTCTCGGTTCACTGGGGCTAAGGACTCGGGTTCAAGACCCACCCCGTCCTTCCCGTCCCCAGTCGCTACAAATAGGTAAGTCTTAAACTGCGCCCAGTTTCCTTTATTTGCAAGATGCGGCGCAAGGTTCATAATTGTTGCAAGGTTTTCGATTGCATCGTGACCTTTCTATCCAGATCGGCGTTGCTCGATCCTTAAAACCGTGTGAATCGTGATCAAGTTCTAAATTATTCGAACGGCTCGAGGTTAAGAAGAAGGAAAATGCGCTAAACACAGTTTGGTAATGAAGGGTGGGAGCCTAATTTCTGGGGTCTATTTTCAGTAAGACATCATAGTTTCGTTGCTGGAAAAACGGTGAAGGGGAGAACCAAATGTTAACTTACAGGACTAATGAGTTCGTGCTCATAAAGGAGGGATGGAGCGGATCTCATTTTGTTGCTGGCTGTAAAACTAAAAAATATTTTTTTAAAAAACCGCAAACTGCTGGAGGAACTCGGCGGGTCTGACAGTATCTGTGGAGGGAAAATGTTTTCGGTTGAGGTCCTTCATTTGGTTATCAAAAGTTCACTGACCGTGAACTTTTCTCAGATCCTGGCTGGTCCGTTGAGTTCTTCCAATAATTTGTTTGTTGTTCCAGATTCTAGCATCTGCAGTGTTTTGAACTGGGGACTTGAACGGCGTGCTTTGTTTTCCAGTCTCCCTGGACGTGCGTTGGTTGAAACTGAGAGGGAACTGAACGGAATCCGGAGGCTTGGACCGCGGCTGTCCCGGGACGCGAGACTGAGGCAGAAGAAAGTTACCGCGGAATTCGCAACCCGTTCGGTCAATCCGAGCGAATCAAGAGCGGGCCGGAGAAAGAAGAAGTAGATGGTTAGGTGGCCCTGGAGGTGAGAGGGGGGATGGCCGCGTCCTGCCAGCAGCTCGATGCAGGAGCGTGGAACCTCACATCCAGCGGCTGGGCAGCGGTGCCGAGCAACAACGCCACTGTGACTTGCAACGGCTCGGCTGGGATCGTCGTGAGGGACGAGGTGGTGGCACATATCGAGGTGGCCGTGCTCGCCATTATCCTGATCCTCGCCCTGAGCGGCAACATCGGAGTCCTGTTAGCCATCTACTCCAGCCGTCACAAGCCCTCCAGGATCTACTTCTTCGTCAAGCACCTGAGCATCGCCGACCTGGTGGTAGCCATTTTCCAGGTGCTCCCTCAACTCATCTGGGACATCACCTTCAGGTTCTACGCGCCCGATTTCCTCTGCAGGGCGGTGAAGTACTTACAGGTAGTGGGAATGTTTGCCTCTACTTACCTCCTGATCGTCATGTCGATTGACCGCTGTATGACCATCTGCCAACCCTTGAAATCCCTGCATCAGAACTCCAACCGAGTCTTTGTCATCCTCTCCTGGGCCATCAGCCTTCTCTTCAGCCTTCCCCAAGTCTTCATCTTCTCCCTCAGGAGGATGGGCCCCGGCGTTTACGACTGCTGGGGTGTCTTTGTGCAGCCATGGGGAGCCAAGGCGTACATCACCTGGATCACCCTCTCTGTCTATATCATCCCGGTCATCCTACTCATCATTTGCTACTCATTGATCAGTTTCAAAATCTGGCAGAACGTTAAACTCAAGACCCGCAAGGAGACCGAAGTTTCGGGAGGCGGGGTGATGTCCCAGGTCAGCAGCGTGAAAATCATCTCCCGCGCCAAGATCAGGACCGTCAAAATGACTTTTGTCATCGTCTTGGCTTACATCGTGTGCTGGACTCCGTTCTTCATCGTGCAGATGTGGAACGCGTGGGATCAGAAGGCGCCTCATGAAAGTAAGTTCATCCCAGAGGAAGTCGAGATCATTGCGAGCAGAGCCGTTCCCGCTCCCGTACACCTAGACACTCCTGCACAGTGGTGAAAGGGCGAAAGGGCGAAAGGAGTTAAAAGAGAACAGGGCAGGGAAATAGCCAAGTCGTACGTCTTGCCTCTTCGGCGAACCGACCCGACTATTGCATTAAATGCTAAGTTATTGTGTATTGCCTAGTCATAAATCATTCTCTTATTATATACACTGACAGTCACATTAGTTAAAAGGAGCCTCACGATAGTTATACTAACAGTTCTGTTCATTATAGCTAAGTTTAACATTTACTGTGATTATGGACAATTCCATATTACTCTCATTCACGGCTATATTATAGTCTTATATGAATAACTCTGACAGTTGTATATTAGCTATTCTGATTATTACATTAGTCCAGCTGTCCTACTCTATTCAACATTATTGGATATTTTATTCAAAATGCATGTTAGATTACATTATATTCAATACACTGGGGTGCGATGAAATTTATATTAATTATAGCGCCAAAATTATATTAGTTGAAAATTAATATAACCTGATATTTCTAACAGGTAAGGAAACTAGCTGATTACATATTCTCACATTATTTACTTCTAGTTAAAACGTACACCAATTCATTATACACTATATAGTTTACTGGCCAGTTGTTTAATGATGAATTATCATTACATATTGATTGATGTGCATACAGCAGCATAAGTGCTCAGTAAATGTAGACTAATTGCTTACTGGTTGTTTCTTGATTAAATTGTATACTAATTAGTTGGTGTGGAATTTAATCAAGAAATTTGGCACAATTCATACTTGAAATTGTCTTGTTTATACTGCTGAAAGAATGTTCCATAAATGCAAATCGTTTATAGACCAGTACAGTCAATTTCATGAACGCAGGAGATTCTGCAGATGCTAGAAATGCAGAGCCAATGAAGAGTATTGATGAAGGGTCTTGGCCCAAAATGTCAACTATTTATTCCTTTCCATCATTGCTACCAGACCTGCTGAGTTACTCCAGCATTTTGTAAGGGTTGTATGAGAATCAGAATCGGGTTTATTATCACCGACACGTGGCGTGGAATTTGTTAGCTTAGCAGCTGCAGTTCAATGCATTACATAATGTAGCAGAGAGAAAAATAATAATAAATAAAATAAAACATAATAATAAATAAGTAAATCAATTATTATATTGAATAGATTAAAAACATGCAAAAACAGAAATACTGTATATTTTTTTAAAAAGTAAGATAGTGTCTAAAGCTTCAATGCCCATTTAGGAATCGGATGGCAGAGGGGAAGAAGCTGTTCCTGAATCACTGAGTGTGTGCCTTCAGGCTTCTGTACCTCCTACCTGATGGTAATAGTGAGAAAAAGGCATGCCCTGGGTGCTGGAGGTCCTTAATAATGGACACTAGGGGAAATCAATTTCCCCTACAAGGAATTAACTATTTAGTACATATTTTCTGAATTAAGAACTATTCCTTCATGCACTTGTTAGTGGTAAGCTAGTGAAGACAGGGTTATACAATCAATAAGGGTTTATCACAAAATTTGAGTACTTTCATAATGCTTGTACGATCCTTCACCAAGAGATATCCTACTATAAGTCTCTACTTGTTTCTTTCGTGCATTTTGTCAATTCCTTAGTAACTTTTTAAAAGATCCTCCTGGTGCCTGTGAACAAAAAGCAGAATAGATATACTTATTTGTAGAGCTTTCTCAAATGTACAATATTGATGGACCTCTTCACTCTCACTGCTCTGATTTGTGTTATGGTTTATTTTGTAAGTGTGTGGGGGCTAGGATCAAATTTGACTAAGATTACTTTATCAACCAGCCTTTTCACAATTTTGAGTTTTTACTTGACTTAACTAATGTTTAAAATTTCCCACTTGTTTTTACAAGTTAAGACAATATGATCAAATTTGTATTATTAATACATGTAATAATGCAAGCCAGCATAAACTCTGCCTTTATATATTAAAAATTGACAGTTTACAATGCTTACTGACTCTTACAGTTACCATGTGTTAACCATTTGTAATATTCAGCAGTTATAAATTAATTTCCATATATGTGTATATATCTGTATATATGTTAATATTGAACAGTTATAAATTCATTTCTCATTATAGCTACTGACTATTTCCATATATTACATGGCCTAAGCACTCATAAGCTCACAAACTTTACATGTCAGGGTGTGTCGCACATAGACCTGCGACCTCATAGATCCAAAGACCTCAGGTGCTCTCTCTGTGGCGTTTGCATGTTCTGCCATGACTGTGTTTAGGTTTCCTTCCATTTGCTAAAGATATTATGTTTGGAAGGTTAATTGTCTTCTATAAATTTCCCCTAGTGTATTTGAGGAGTGGGGGTGGGGAGGATTGATACTTATCAAAGAGCCATTGAGACAGAGAGGATTATAGGTCTGTCAGCCCAACTTGTCCATGCTGACCAAGATGCCCACCAAATGATCAGAGTAGTGGTATTTCACCAGTAGCCCTCAGAGAGCCTCCCATTTATTCTATGTCTCCTGGAACATGAGCGAGAGAATGAGATCAGTGTAGATGGGGCCTGATGGTTATAACACCAAATGCAAAGAAATACCTGAGGTGGGATTATTCCACTCACTAACCATTCACCATAAGTGTCTGTGAATTTTACCATGATATTTATTAAAATTTGAAAAAGTGGAAATAGAAATTAAACTAATCCTATGAGTCTCTTTAGATGTTTCAAAAATAACAGATATGAAGCTTTTACAAGCACCTGCTTCTTTCAAGGCTCCTGAAAGTAATTATTACTGTTCCAGCCATGACTGAGTGGTTATGACATTATCTGTTTCAGTAGTGGAATTACTGCTTTGTGATTATCCATAAACACCTATCATTTTTTACAAAGTTGCCAAGAGTAATATTTACATTCCACCATAATTTATCAGGGGAAAACTAAGAGACAGTGAAACACTGATATCGAATAGACTTACCTGCTTATGAAAATAGTACAAACTCCTGAATCCCACTGAGTAGCCCGGCTTCCATCTGTATCCAAAAATATGTGGATTGATAAGTTGATTAGCTGCTGTGAGTTGCCAATAATATGTAGTTGAGTGGGTAGAATCTGAAGGCAGATAATGGAAGTGTGAGGAAAATAAAATGCAATTAGTGTAGGATTAGTAATAGTGTTGTTGGGTGTTGAGTAGCCAGTGTTGACTCCAGGGTTCAAAGGCCCTGCTTCCATCTATCTCTTCTAAAATTCTGTAAATTAAATGAACCAACACACTGGGGAAAAGAATGTTTGAAGATCAAGGCCTCAAACCATACTAAGAACGCATGGTCTACTGGGCAGCAGTGATCCCTGCCTTCCTGTTTGCTTCTGGAACTGGGACTAGTTACAGCAAGCAACTCTGGGCACTAGAAAAACATCTAATTTGTGTGCACACACACGGCACCAATTGGGACTTTGATGGATGGGTGTCAAAATTTAGGAACAAGTCTGATGCATACCAATCAGACTGTTGGTCCCAAACTCAAATATTAAAGTTTGCTGAGCATCATTTCATATGTATCATGGCCCTTTAGAGCTGCCTTAACTAACGCTGAACATGTTATAACCAGGGATTTAAAATAAAAGCCAATATTGCACAATTCTTCTTTTTCTCCATTCTTACAAGATCTCCATTAGTTCAATTCACAACCTTTTTACATCCTTTGTTCCTGAGGTGCTAGCCATGCCTGGTTAGTAACACTCACAGTTTGCGACAATGTTTTCGGCTAACCATGTGAATGTGGAATCTAGGCTGTCGCACCTATTGATGAGCTGAAGGGTTGCTGCACCCATTGGAAGTGCAAATGTTTCCACGAGCCAAGACCCTGCCCAAGGCATTTTAATAACATCTCTGCTATACAAAGATGGAATGCTGAAAATACTCAGCAGGACAGGCAGCATCTGTGGTTGATTTTTCAGCAGAACTCAGTAAAGTTAGAAAGTTTTAAGTTGCAGAGCAGGGACAGAGAAACGAGCTGTCAAGGTCATAGCCAATGTAAATTTATTTACAGTCTGTCACCATATATTACCTTGAGGTCCTGAGGGGGGGGTCTCAGTGCGAAACATCGATTCTTTTTTCCTCACTATAGATGCTGCCTGACCTGCTGAGATCCTCCAGCATTTTGAGTTAGCTACCTTGAGATTCATTTGTCTGCAGGCATTTATAAGGAAATAAATAAATCTAATCCAGTTTATGAAACACTATACATAAGCAGATTGACAAATAAATAATGTGCAAAAGGAGACAAATTGTACAATAAAAAATCATACATCATACGGAGAACAGGAGTTGTAGAGTCCTTGAAAGTGAGTCTGTAGACTGCAGAATCAGTTCAGAGTTGTGGTGAATGAAGTTATCCACACTGGTTCAGGAGCCTGAGGATTGTAGAGTAATAACTCTTCCTGCCCAATGGTAGTAGTGAGAAGAGAGCATGGCCTGGGTGGTGAGGCTCCTTGTTGATGGATGTTCCTTATGAGTGAGCTCGGTCTCAGTGGTGGGGAGGGCTGTATCCACCACTTTCTGTAGACGTTTCCATTCCTGGTGAAACACTCCGGTTCCATCGGCTGCGTAAATCTAGGGAAGATAATCTCCGGCCCCGCCAAGCGTGTGAGTTTGAGGCGCAAGCCCACCACAAAACCCCCTGTTTGTGTGGATGGTGCATGATGTTACCCTGTTACAAATAAGTGCCAGGAAATAACAGACAGTACATTGCATACAATTAAAAGATTTAGCTTTATAACTCTTAATTGGACTCAAGAGTTAGTAAGAAAGAGCAAAGAAAAGGGCCCATTTTAATGATACAGTCTAATGTGCACAAGTTGGAGCTCTCAGTTTCCCCATCACCAATTCTCCTTCGATCTCACCCCAGGCTTCGTCAAATCACAGCCCCGCTCCAGGTCAAATCCTACAACTTCTCTCCGGCATCTTCTCTCTTCCTTCCCTTAACAAAAGCCCCGAGCCCAACCTTTGTGTCCGTCACCAGAGAAACATCCCCTTAATCCGGCCACCTGAATTGGATGGCATACCATTCTCCTATCTCTTATCTTCAGCAGTAACCCAAACAAGCAGCTTGCAGAGAACAGCACAAAATCAAATACAGAACAGCACAACAGTAAAAAAAATATGAACCAGGGTGTTACACAGGGCATTGGTGTTTCTGGTGGGGATCAGTGATCTGTGATGGTGCAGAGACCATGACAGATTGAGCGAGAGTTGAATGTTACCTCACTGCCCCGATCTACCTTGGCCATTCAACCTATATATTGCATCTTAGCAGATGATAGGGCTATTACTGTCTGCAGCTCCTCACTATATACAAATTAGCTGTCACGTTTCCTGCATCACAACAGACTCATAAAAAAACTAAATAGAAACAGAATGTGAAACAAACATCAAATTTGTCATTTTTTTGGCAAGTTTTAGTTACAGAATTAGCAACATGCTTGGTTTTATGGGAATATAACCTTTTGGTAACATGGGAATGTAGTGTCTTTTGTTTCTCTCTCTCTCTTTCTATTTGAACATTTTTCCTCTCTGAATTTCACTTGCTGTACTTGAATGGGCAATGAATTTATTTCTTCTAACTCACCCATGTTTTTTTCAGTCTTTCCTCCTTTTGTTCCCAATCCTTAAATCTCATTAGTGAAAGTAATCCCCTATTAGTTGTGCGCTCCAGTCAATAGCCAGATTCTGTCGTAAAGCAGTTATCAGACTGCACTTCCAGAAACTTAATGGACGCATATTCTTTGAGCTGAAGGAGAGGTCAAACAAGTGGACATCTTGATCAGATGACACCTTTAAGCAAAGCCTGGCTACACTATAAATTACAAATCAAAGCCCACAGAACATCCTGCGGCTGGATTTCCAACTGTCCCCTTGCTAAACAGGTGGATTATTACTCAGAGACCTTTGCATTAGCTGTTTACATAGTCACAGCTATTTTTCCAACCACGAGATTCAAAGATTAGCTTTACTTGTCACATGTACATTGAAGCATCGTAACATACAGTGAAATGCATCGTTCGCGTCATGAATATGCTGGCGGCAGCCGCTAGTAACGCCACGCTTCTGTTGCCAACATAGCCCGTACGTCTAACCCTAACCCAAAAATCCTTGGATTGTGGGAGGGATCCGGAGCACCCAAAGGAAACCGACGCAGTCACAGGGAGAAAGTACAACTCTTTACAGACAGTGGGGGAATTTGAACCCTGATCACTGGTGCTTTAAAGCGTTAAGCTAGCCAGAATGTAGCCACTCCACCATCAATCACATTAAAATAATATATTCATTTCAGTATTTATTTGGCTGCTTCCTAGTAGTTCTGGAAGTGTTTAACCACTGATAGTGTGTTTTTCTTTCGGGAAAACTAGAATAATCTGTAATATACACTCAGTGGCCACTATATTAAATAATAAGGTGGTCACTCAGTATGCTGTATCTTCGTGATCTCCTGCCACTATATTAAATAATAAGGTGGTCACTCAGTATACTGTATCTTCACGATCTCCTGCCACTATATTAAATAATAAGGTGGTCACTCAGTATACTGTATCTTCGCGATCTCCTGCCACTATATTAAATAATAAGGTGGTCACTCAGTATACTGTATCTTCGCGATCTCCTGCCCCTATAGCCCTCCATTTCAAGCTTTGACATGTTGTGCATTTAGGGATGCTCTTCCTGCACATCACTGTTGTAACGTGTGGTTACTTGAGTTACTGTCGCCTTCCAGTCTGGCCATTCTCCTCTGACCTTTCTCATTAACAAGGCGTTTTCAGCCACAGAATTTCCATTCATTGGACTTCTTTTGTTTTTCGATTCTCTGTAAAGTCTAGTGTGCTGTGTGTGAAAATCCCAGGAGATCAGCAGTTTCTGAGATACTCAAACCGCCCTGTCTGGCACCAACAATCATTCCACCTCCAAAGTCACATAGATCACATTTCTCCCCCATTCTGATGTTTGGTCTGAACAACAACTGAGCTTCTTGACCATGTCTGCATGCTTTTATACATTGATTTGCTGCCACCCACATGAGAGGCTGGTGAGATTTTTGCGTCAACGAGCCACTGTGCAGGTGTAACTATGAAAGTGGCCACTAAGTGTACTTCAGAAAATTTGAGGCATGCACTTGCAAATTAGCTCAACCCATAGAAGTGAGTGTCACTAAAGTTTGCCAAGTCAAATGGTGGACATCATCCTAAGCACATGTGGGAGCCCAAGTGTAAATGGAGCATAAGAAGAGTGGCAGAACCCTCTCAGGATTCATAGTTTGGATGACTGAGGAGCTACAACATGACATGGGAAATATTTAGTGAATACCTGGAGTGAATAGAATTGCTGCCTCATGATTGGATATTTGTATTGATGAGTAGGTGTACAGGTGTACCTAATAAAGTGGCAATTGAGTGTGTGTTGGAAGAGATAAGGAACGGGATCAGCTGTAGACAATTTTCCCCCCTGAGACCACCCCACTGTTCAAAATGATCATGGCTGATGTTATAGCTCAGCATCACTTTCCTGCCTTATCCCCAAATTCCTCAACTCCTCCAATATCCAGAAATCTGCAGATCTCACTTTTGCATGAAATTAGTTCATGAGCATTTTCCTATATTTATGAACCCACATGAACTCGGGGGCCATCAAAGCACACCTGCGCTTCTCTTTCCTTGGAAGGCTAAGGAAATTCAACCTATCCCAGATGACCCTCACCAAGTTTTACAGACGCGCTACAGAAAGCACCCTATCTGATTGCATCACAGCTCGGTATCCCAACAGCTTTTCCCAAGGCTGAGAGAAACTGCAGAGCGTTGTGAGCACAACCCATTCTAAGACAAAAACCAGCCTTCTCACCTGTGACTCTACCTACACTTCCTGCTATCTCAGGAAAGCAAACAACATAATCAAGGACCCTCACACCCTGTAGACAGATGATACAAAGAGATGAGAACATTGCCACAAGATTCAAGGACATCTTCTATCCTGCTACTACCAGACACTTGAATAGGCCTCCCCTATATTAAAAAAAGAACTCTTCATCTCCCAACCTACCTTCTCGTGCTCCGTGCACTTTAAGCATCTAGCTGCACTGCTCTTTTCCTGGAATGGTACCTCTATATCCTGCATTTTGTTTTTGTTCTTGTACTTTAATTAATCTACACATGGAATGGTCTATCTGGAGGGCATGCAGACAAAAGTTTTTCAGCATATCTCGGTACATGTGACAATAAAAACTAATACCAATATTAACACCTATCCCAGGGTAGGTAGGTTGTAGTATGTAGTGATCAATACTTGGGTTGCAGCCTGTTACAATCTACATTTGCAACTTGACTGAGGGGACAAAATGGCGTATTTTCAAGTTTATAGGTATCATAAAACTTGATGTGTAAGTGAACAACGTCATTCATAGAGTCAGAGGATCACCTCAGGAGGAGGAAACTGAAAGTACATGAGCCAGTCCTGATCAGGGAATCAGAGGTGGAGAGAGTCAACAACTTTAGTTTCCTCAGTTTGATCATTTCAGAGGATCTTGTCCTGGAAGCAGCATGGAAGTGCCGTCACAAAGGCACACAGCGGCTCTACTTTCCTAGAAGTTTGCTTAGATTAGGCACGTCATCTTAAACTTTGACAGACTTCTATAGGTGTACAGTGGAGAGTATCCTGACTGTTTGTATCATGGCGCAATATGGAAACATCAATATCAGGGAATGGAAAAGTCTACTGAAAGCAGTGGACACCACCCAGTCCGTCACAGGCAAAGCCCTCCCCATTATTGAGCATATTTACAAAGAGCGCTGCCAAAAGTAAGCAGCATCTATCATCAAGGACACCGTCTTCCCCATCCCAGCCATGCTCTTCTCTCATTACTACCATCGGGATGGAGGTAGAGGAGCCTTAGGTTCAGGATTGGCTGTTACCCTTCAACCATCAGGCTCCTAAACCAGAGTGAATAACTTCACTCACTGCAATGCTGAGCTGATTCCACAACCTTACACAGTCACTTTCAAGTTCTCTGCAATGCAATTTTTTTTTGTATTTCCATGATTTGACTCCTTTTGCACATTGGTTGATAGTCTTTGTTACTTGGAGTTTTTCATAAATTCTATTGGATGCTTTATTTTCCAGCAAATGCCTACAATAAAATGAATCTCAAGGTAGTGTATGGTGACATATACATACTTTAATAATAATTTTACTTTGAACTTTGAATACAGAAAGAGGCCCTTCAGCCCATCAGTCCATTCTGACCATTGAACTTATCGATATCCATCCCATTTATGGGCAGTTGGTCTATAAATTGGACTAGTGTGGAAAAGGAGGATGTTTGGGAGATATTTACAAGTGACTGACTAGAAATATGGAAAATAACGTAAAATTGTGGTTATCTATTTTGGCACTCACCATAGAAGAGTATTGTTTCCGTGGTGATAGATCAGGAAATGTTGATGTTCAAAGTGTACACAACCCATTCAAAGCCAACATGCAGAATAAGAATGGTAAATGGTACATTGGACTTTATTACACGAATATTTGAGTATTGGAGCAAAGGTATCTTCCTGCAGCGATACAGGGCCTTGGTGAGATTGCATCTGCAGTGTTAGGTCCTTTTAACTAAGAACAACAGAGATGATTGAGTGAACTAGGTCTGAGTTCTCTAGAGTATAGATATCACTGGAACTTACTCAATTTAAAGGGCCTGACCCATTGTCGGCAGAGAGAATGATTGGATTGAGAGGGATAATAATTCTGCCATGATTGAATAGCAGGCATACTCGGTAGGCCAGACGGTCTAATTCTGCTCCTATGTCTTATGGTCTTCCCTGGTGAAGGGTTGCTGTTTCAGGATGAAGGCTGGGCTATTTCGGATTGAGACAAGGAAAATTTCCTCAATCAGAGGGTAACATCCTGCAGAAACCCAGCACACATGTACACCCTGTCTAAATGCCTTGCAGTGCCCATACCCAAACTCATCCTACACTGGTCGCTTGTCACCTCTAATTGCTGCTGTTTCACATAGTTATACGAACGACTGCTTGTCTATTATAATAGTGCCAGTAACATTATACTGTCTTACATAAACATGCACCTCACAATTTATGTCAACCTTCAGACCATCCCACTCAGGGACTTGTGCTAATATTATTTTGTCACTGTATGTGCTGTGTTATGCACCTTGTCCCCAGAAAAGCAATGTTTCATTTAGCTCAATATATATGTATGGTTGAAAGATGATAAGCTTGAACTTGGAGGGCCAAATAGCTTACTTTAGTTCCTTTATTTTCTATATTGGCTCTACAATACTATTAGCTTTAAATATTAAATTAGTGTTGACGCGTGGCCAAGTGGTTAAGACATCGGTCTAGTGAACTGATCTAGTTCGAGCCTCAGCTGAGGCAGCATGTTGTGTCCTTGAGCAAGGCACTTAACCACACATTACTCTGCGATGACACCAGTGCCAATCTGTATCGGCCCTAGTGCCCTTCCCTTGGACAACATCAGTGGCGTGGAGAGGGGAGACTTGCAGCATGGGCAACTGCCGGTCTTCCATACAACCTTGCCCAGGCCTGCACCCTGGAAACCTTCCAAGGCACAAATCCATGGTCTCACGAGGCTAACGGATGTCTAAAAAGTATTAAATTAGATATGTGTGCATGTATTCAAAATTTCTTTCAGTAAACCACAGATTAAATTCAAATCTGAAGAGATACTGCGTGAATTACTGCAATAGATTAAAAATCTATTCAGCGTTGTTTAGATCTTATCAGAGTTGGGAACTAATATTCAGGTTAACTTGAGGATCTGTATTGAGGTCTGGATTCAGAATGTCCAGTACAGGGTAATCGTACACACAGGTTATAGGAAGCATGGAATCAGAATAGGTTGCTTGATAGTGGAGAGTGATTGATCCATTCCCTCATGGCTGAACTATCAGCTCCCTTAATCCCATTCTCCTGCCTGCTTCCCAAACGATATCAAAGTGTAAAGTGCTCTGTGTAGGAACAGATGGAAAACATCCCCAAAGAATGTTGAAATAACTTTAATTAATGTTAAGCAGGTGCAACCAATAAAGTTAATAAGGTACTGGATAATGCTGCCAGAACAAGAGTGTAGGTCAAAGGAGTTAATGGCCATACAGTTCAGCCAGATCTGGTTGCCAAACAGAGGAAGAAGAGCCGGTAAGATCCCCAGATTACGCTATAATAATTAGGAAAGACATATGATGAGGGAGTTCCCATGAGATGATGCTCTATTCATTAATTTTATTGGAAAAAGCATTGAGAAATTGAATTATCATGTGACTAACTGGGAGTAAATCAAAGGTGCAGGGCTTAAACTTGAGGTCCACACCAAAGTCAGACATCAGGAAGTTCAGGCTGTCGAGTCAAATAAAAGCATATCAGGTACGGTACACCTGTGGAAAGAGATGATCATCTCAGGTCAGTGGAACCTGAAACAGAGTTAGGGTTTCAAGTCTTGGTTAACTCACTTTCTTTTCACATGTGCTGTTGATTGCTGCATGTTTCCAGCATATTTTATTTTGTTTTCAGATTTCCAGCATCTGCAGTTCTTTTTTTATATTTTCATTTAATATAAGAAATAGAGACAGGAGTAGGCCATTCAATAAGATCATGGCTGATCTGGCCATAGACTCATCTCAACCTACCTGCCTTTTCTCTATAACCCTTAATTCCCCTAGATGCAAAAATCTATCCAACCTTGTTTTAAATATATTGCCTGAGGTAGCCTACACTGCTTCATTGGGCAAGGAATTCCACAGATTCACCACTCTCTGGGAAAAACAGTTTCTCCTCATCTCCATCCTAAACCTACTCCCCCAAATCTTGAGGTTACTTACTTAGCAAAGTCCCAAAGATTCCTGCAATTTAATGGACTCTCACAAGATTTTAGATCTTAGTCCATATTGGTAGTTGGAAGAAAACATACTGCATGTAAGGTTATGTAGATAATATGTTGCAGTCTTCACAAACCAAACCAGCTTTGATTAAGGGGTTTGAATTTTAATACCATGACATAGGAGCAGAATTAGGCCATTCATCCCATCAGGTCTACTCCACCATTTCATCACGGGTGATTTATTATCCCTCTCAACTCCATTCTCCTGCCTTCTTCCCATAACCTTTGACACTCTTACCAATGGAGAACCTGTCAACCTTCACTTTAAATCTACCCAATGACTTGGCCTCCACAACCATCTATGGCTCTGTTCTAAAGGGACGTCTTTCTATTCTGAGGGTGTGCCCTCTGGACCTAGACTCCCCCACTATAGGAAACATCACGTCCACTCTACCTAGGCCTTTCAATATTCAAAAGGTTTCAATGAGACCCCCCCATTCTTGTATTTGTCCTGCAGCTTAACAAGAGGTATTGTAAAATGTAATTGTGTGTCAGTCACTCTTTAAAGTAGGGGTTCCCAACCTTTTTTTATGCCATGGACCCCAACCATTAATTGAGGGATCCTTGGACTCCAGATTTGGAATCCCTGCGTTAAAGGCTGCTGCTCACACCAGTTGTCATTGCTTAGGCTATACAATGGTAAAGAGTTGTTATGAAGGTACTGAGAAACATTTACACCCAGTTAATTCAGTACCTCCCCCCTCTCCCCAAAAAAAAGAACACCGGATACACAATAAAAGACCTAAAGCAATTCCAGAGTATGTTGGCCTGGCAAACATTAGGACAGAGAGAGAGAGAGAGAAAGTGATAATGAAAGGAGGGGGAGAAGAAAGACAAGGGAGGTGGGGGGGTGGTGTAGAGTGGAAAATTTAGAAAAGGAGAGGGAATGTGGAGGGATGGGGAAGCAAGAAAGAAGAACGAGAGAGAAAGGGTTTATGTATAGTTTAGATACACCAAAATCATACAATATTTGTTCTGTCTTGGTCTGATACTTGGCAACAGCTTTAAATTCCACTGAGGTAAATTAAATTTAATTTGTTGGAGAATTTAAGTGAAAATAGAGTGATAAAATCTACTAAGGTCCAGATGATTGATGTGACTTATTTTTTGTATCCGGTTTTTGATTTCATTTTAGTAACTTTTTAAAGGTATTTTTGTTAGTTTCCTATTTCTTTTGGGAAAATCCTGAGCAGACCTTGTCTCTTCATTCCATTTCTTAGATTGTGTTGTTTTAAATTCCCTTGTACCCGTTCAGGTCACTGACATCCACCAAGGAATAAAGTTTCTCAAATAATTCACTGACAAGTCTGTGGGTTAGAACAGAAGTACAATCTTCTATGCGGTGGTGTGCTGGGGCAATGGCATCAACACGGGTGATGCCAACAGGCTCCATAAACTGGTTAGAAAGGCTGGCTCTATTATAGGTGTCAAACTGTACACACTGGAGGGGAATAAATTACAGGTAAAATTTGAGGGGATGTGGTGTCACTCTATAAACCAGTATAGACTGAACAGGCTGTGTTATAAGGAAATACAGATTATCTGCTCCCAAGCAATAGAATCGCAGTAATCTCCAGCCTAGACAGAGGCCTTTTCTCTCACCTCCATCACCATTTCAGCTCTCCATTTGAAGCATTTGCTCTGATCTCATCCTCTGGTACGCTCATAAACCTTGTATAAAAAGAATGTGGATGGAGCCAGTGCCTCAGAGGCTCAGTCCCGACCTTGGGTCCTCTCTGTGATGGGAATTTGGGGAGAATAAACAAACAGGAATTAATGTACGTTTGTAAATGGATGTTTGATGACCAGCACAGACTCGATGGGCTGAAGGGCCTTTTCCCCTGTTGGGTTTGTCTTGAGCCAGGTCATTGAGTGTATTTAAGGCAGAGTTTGATAGGTTCTTGATTGGACACAGCATCATAGAACATAAACATAGAACATAGAAATTTATAGCACATTACAGGCCCTTCGTCCCACAATGTTGTGCCGACCATGAAACTCTAGAAACTGCCTAGAATTTCCCGAGAACATAACCATCTATTTTTCTATCAGTGGCTACAGGGAGAAGGCTGGGAAGTGGGGCTGAGGAGGGGAAGAAAGGATCAGCCATGATTGAATGGTGGAGCAGACTTGATAAGCCAAGTGGACTAATTCTGCTCCTGTGCCTTATGGTTTAAGATACAGTGAAAAGCTTGTCTTTCATACTTTTCACACAGATCAATAACAATGTAGAATGAAGTGTAAAGGTTGCCAAACAAGTGCAGTGCAGGTAAACAATCGAGTGCACGAACGTAACAAAATAGACTCTGGGGCCAGTGGTCCATTTTGTCATACAAGAAATCTGTTCAAGAGCCTGATAACGGTGGGATATAGTTCCCTAGAGTTCTGAGGAAGCAGTCTGCGGTCTGTACCACTGTGTCACATTCAGAGACAAAATCCTGCCCTCCTTCCCCAGTCTCTGTAAAAAAGCTCCCACTCCAAAGCAGCTCAAAACGGACACCTCAACCACCACCAGCAAGATACAAAACCTTGAGACCACGCACCGCCAGAGTGAAGGACAGCTTTTATCCGGCTGCTATCAGGCTATCGAACAGACCTCTCATTTGCTAAAATAGGAACTTGTTGAGCACCCAATCTACTTCACTGTGACTGTGGCATTATACCTGTCCAGCTGCACTGCACTTCCCCTGAGACTGTAACCCTTTAATTTGCGTTCCATTTCTCTAATTACTACCTCAACGTGCATATGATCTGTCTGGATGGTACTCAGAATAAAACTGTTCACTGTTTCAGTACATGACAAGATAATAAACCAGTAAAAATTCCAATACTTACAGCTTGCAATTTCAAACAATATGCTTCTAACGACTTTCCACTGACACGATGAGACTACTCTCAGGTTAGAGGTCCAACACCTCATATTATGTTCGGGTATCCCGTAACCTAAAGGCATCACATCAACTTCTCTAACTTCTAGTCATTTCTCCCCCCTTCCCTTTCCCTATTTTTCGATTCCCCATTCTGGCTTTCCTCTTACCCCTTCCCCTCACCCGCCCATCACCTCCTTTTGGTATTTCCCACCCCTTTCACTTTCTCCCATGGATTCCTATTGAATTCCTTCTTCTTCACTCCTGTACTCTGAACTCAAAAACTTTCTGATTGCGTGCTGCCCACTGATATCAATGCAAGTCGGGGCTGAAGTGCATTACCGGTGTGCTTTGCTGCCCTCTGCCGGCAGTCCTGTAAAGTACAATCAGCGTATCTGCACTGCTTTGAATTAAGTGATTGTGTTCCAACCTGATCCGTGTGTCAGTGCCTGTTCCAACTTAGTCAGGAAGTTTCAGTCTCTGGTGTGATGTCAAGTTGCATTTCATGTGGTATAGGTCATCAGAAGTATTGTGCAAAAGAACAATTCCCTCATGTGTATCATATTAACACCGAAAGCAAAATATTATGGATACTGGAAATTGGAAAATAAGGTTAGAAAAAAAGTGGTGATACTCTCGTGGGAATGAAACAAAGCTAACGTCACGAGCCAATGATCTTTCAACTGAACTGGAACAAATTACTGCTGGGTAAAGGAGCGAAGAGGAAAATCATCGATCAAGTTAATGGTGTAGTAGTTTTGTTACTAGACAAACTATCCAGGAATTTAGTTGCTAACCAAGTTCAGAAGTTTAATATAAAACAGATGGTGAGTGGGAGCTCCAGGAGTGGATCAAATCAGTTCTGGATCCCACTAAATGATGGCAGATGTGGATGACAGACCCATCAGGCTGTTCCCTCTCTCGTTACGAGATAGTCATAGCCAACAAAAGATTATCAATTTGATGTGGAAAACTGCTGTAATTCAGCAAACACCAGAGGTGGCGAGTTCCGGATTTCCCTCTACCTGACCTTAGTCTGAGAAGAGCTTCTAGCTTTAGTCCCCAGAGATCAAGTTAAAACTAAAATGTTGTTTTCTTTTATCAGTGGAAAATAATGAGTTATTGTCCAACACTATCAAGTTTTTAATTAGTTTGTAGACTTCAATTAAGAGTCAACTCAACGTTGTCTGTCCCCATCCGTTAACGTGTTGTCAGAGATCAAAGACTGGAGGAAGTGAGATTGATAGCGATGTGTCCATAGCATCACCCCATCAGTGATCTTTCTGCTGCGGACAAACACCAGGGGACTGGGTTGCTTCCTAACAGCTGGCACGTCAAGTCCGGAAGGATGGCAGGGAGACACTTGCTTTAGTGTCTACGTGTGCATCCATGGAATTGGAATTGGAAAATGAATTAGGATTAGTTTATCATTGTCAAATGTTCTGTGATACAGTGAAAAGCTTGTTCATACAGAGCAGATCATTACACAGTGCATTGAGACAGAACAAGGTAAAACAATAATCATGCAGAATAAAGAGTAAAAGGTACAGAGAAATTGCAGTGTGGGTAAACAATAAAGTTCAAGATCATAATGACGTAGATTATGAGGTCAAGAGTCCAAATTATCATACTAGGAAACTATTTAATAGTCTTATAACAGGGGTAGAAGCAATCCTTAAACCTGGTGGTATAAGCTTTTAGACTTCTATACAATGGAAGAGGGGAGAAGGGAGAATGTCTAGGATGGTTAGGGTTTTTGATTATGCTGGCTGTTTTACTGAAACAGTAAACAGAGTAGTTGTCATACCAAGCCTTATATATCCCCATAGGATGCTTTCAAAAGGTGCATTAATAAAAATTGTTACGATCATAAAACATAGGAGCAGAATTAGGCCATTCAGCACATTGAGAAAGCTTCACCATTTCATCTTATCTGATTTATTATCCTGCTCTTGTTTTTTTCCCTGTAACCTTTGAGATTCTTACTTATCAGGAACCCATCAACTTCTGCTTTAAATGTACCCAATGACATAGCTCCGTAGCTGTCTGTGGCAACAAATTCCACAGATCTACCACCTTCTGGCTAAAGAAATCCCTCCTAATCTCTGTTCTAAAGGGACAGCCTCCTATTCTGAGGTTGCGTCCTCTGGTGCAGTCTACCCCCAGTGTGGGAAACATCCCCTCCACATCCACTCTATCTAGGCCTTTCAATATTTGATAGATTTCAATGAGATTCCCCTCATTCCTTTAACCTCGAGCGAGTTCAGGCCCAGAGTCATCAAACGCTCCTCATATGTTAACACTTTCATTCCCAGGATAATTCTCCTCTGAACCCTCTCCAATGCTTTTTTAGATAATTTCTTAGATAAGAGGCCAAAACTGCTTATTATATGGTAAGTGTGGTCTGATCGATGCCTTAAAAAGCCTCAGCATTAAATCCTTACTTTTATATTCGACTTCTCTCAAAATGAATTCTGATGTTGCATTTGCCTTTCTTGCCACCACCTCAACCTGCAAGTTAACAATCCCGCATGAGGACTCTCAAGTCAACAGAGACACAGGGGCATGCCAAATTTCTTCAGCCTCCTGAGGAAGTAGAGGAGCTGGTGAGCTTTCTTGGCCATGATGTCTATGGTGAATCAGATCAGGCTACTGGTGATATTCTCCATTAGGACTTTGAAGCACTCATCCTTCTCAACCTCAGCGCTGATGTAGACAGGACCATGTGCCTTGCTTCCCTTCCTGAAATTAATGACCAGCTGACACTGAGGGAGAGACTGTTGCCATGACAGCAGGATGCTAAGCTCTATCTCCCTCCTGTACTCCAACTCAACATCATTTGAGATGCAGCCCATCGCATTGGTATCATCCATAAACTTGTAGGTGGGGTTAGAGCAGCATCTGGCCACATAGTCACGTGAGTGTACAGGGAGCTGAGGATGCAACCTTGTGTTTTGAATCCACATGGCGGAGTTGTGGCTGCCTATCCTTACCGATTGCGGTCTGCTGGGCAGTAAGTCAAGGATCCAGTTGCAGAGGGAGGTGTCGACTCTCATAGTCCAGAGTCGGTGATGAGTTTGTTTAGAATTAAGGAATTGAAGGTGAGTTGAGGTCCATAAACATTAGTCTGACATAGGTATCTTTACTGTCCAGGTGCTTCAGAGATGAACATTGGGCCAGGGAGATGGTGTCCACTGCAGACCTGTTGCGTTAGAAGTCAAATTGCAGGGATTTGAGGTTGTCTGGAAGGCTGCAAGGAGGAATGAAGAGTGAGGCTTCATTCAGGTCTGCACCTTAGAACATGGGACATAAAAGTTGAAGTCAACCACATGGTTCACTGAAGCCATTTCATCAGACAAGATCCAGATAAAACTATACAGCCCAAAGTCTATAAAACACAGGCCAGAATACAGTCAGGAAGCGAACATCTCCACCCATCTGTACAAGGAATTCCAATGACTTGCTACTCTCTGAGTAAGATCACCTCAGTCCTAATTGGCTGACCACCTCATCATGAGACATTGTGCTCTCATCCTAGACACTACCCTGAGCCTCTGAGTATGCACTTTTTCAAACCTGCTCTCAATTAGGTGATTGGAGAGAGGTGACTGCTGCTGGTGAGAAACAGTGTCATGTGACTTTTATATAGCCAGGAAGGCAAATTCCTCTCAGTTTTTTGAATGGGATAGAGCATAGGAACAATGGTATTTAGTTCATCCTCGTGCAATGTTCCGCAAGTCAAGACATGCCTGACTTCAATTGGCTAATATATCCCTGTCACTAAAAGTCTGCCAGGCTGAGTTCTGAAGTTTTCAATTGATAATAAGACTCAGTAGCTTTTTGGGAAGAGATTTCCAAATCTTCACTACTTTTTTTGTTGAAAAGTCCTTGTGTGCTCAACATTTAATCACGAAGCTTTTGTTCAGGCTCATTGTTCTGGATTTTTGCACCTAAATAAATATTTTCATTTCTCTGCCATACAAAATCCTTTAATATTCTAAAACGCCTCCACTAATTTTTGGGGAACTAAGCAGGATCTGACAAAGGTCTATTGGGTGAGTCTGTTTGAGGACAAAGGAATGAATGGCAAGTGCGAGGCTTTCAATTCAACCCAATTCAATTCCAGTTTCATTGTCATTCAACCATACGTGAGTCCCCATGAAAACAGCCAAACAAAACAGCATGACTCCAGCGCCAAGGTGAAAAACACAGTACCGACAGTCACACACAGCACAAGGTACATGTAAGCACATGTAAGATATCAGTAATATATGTTAAAGTTAAAGTCTGTCCCGAGACTTATAGGCTCATCAGGCCGGTGCTTGTGCCAGTTTCCGTGGCGTGAAGCGACTGAGAGCACGATACTTCCCCCCCCCCCCGAAAGGACGCCAGTCTATCATGAGGTTAACCCCCAGCATTTTGCCAGTACCCATTTTCAGCTGGGTGGACTGGAGCAGTGTGTGGTTAAGTGCCTTGCTCAAGAACACAACATGCTGCCTTGGCTGGGGCTCGAACTTATGACCTTCAGATCGCTAGTCAACACCTTAACCAGTTGGCCATATGCCACACACTTCAGTAAAATATAGTCACACAAAAAATATTTAGTCCAAGACCCTGAGTCCATCAATGCTGCAGCAGTCTGCAGTCGAACTCAATATGACTTGTCTTCTGCCAAGCAGACAACGGTGGGGCAGCAACGACTCCAGTTTGGGCACTGCGGCCCCAGGTTTAGTCCCTGCCAAGACTGAAGCCACACAGCTCCCCCCTTGGTCCACCAATAAATCAGTGAATTGGACTTACAGCATTCCACAGCAACAATGCCATCAGAAGATAACTGATTAAGACAATCATCTGCTGTTAGAGTGCACACCTCCTTTGCTCACCGACTCCTTCCATGTCTTTCCGATGCCCACCGCAAACCCAGCTACTCCGCCAACGAGCAACCCACTGATGAGATAGACACGCAGCACTCCAAGTTCTCAATGTCCTGCAGGGTCTTGCGATAGTAAGAATCGGATATTAACACCTCTAGTTGGACGCTCAGAAGCAACTGCGCACGAGCGTGCCGCCATCTTATCAGAAGTAAGCGTGCGATGTCAAAGTGTTCAAGAGTAGCAGATTCCTGTCTGGATAAAGGGTAAACGTGGCACGTTCAGGGAACCTTTCTGATGAAAGGCATTGAGACAATGGTGAAGAAAAAGAAGGGAGCATGCATCAGGTTTAGGAGATTGGGGATGATTTAATCTTGTGATGATTATAAAGTATTAACAATACTCAAGAGTGAGAGCAGAAGGGCAAAGAGAGGGCATGAGATGGATCTGGCAGGTAGAGTTAAGGAAAATCTTCAGAGATTCTATAGGTCTATTAAGAGTAAAAGTGTAACCAGAGAGAGAGTAGGTCCCTTTAGACAACAGTAGGGCTGAATATGTCTTAAACTGCAGCAGGTGGGAGGGACTTTAACTTCTGTTGTACAATATAGGTGAACTCATGATCTGTCAGTCTGCCTCGGCATGGCCTTGCTCCTTATTGTCTATCTTCACTGTACTTTGGCTGTAACTGGCACGTTGTGCCATGCATTCTGGTTTTGTTTTCCCTTTGCTCTCTCTTAGTGTATTTATATTTGGAAGGGTCTCCCCGGCAGGTATGCAGACAGAAGCTTTTCACTGTTATCCAGATGCATGACCGCACTTGGAATATTGTGTTCAGTTCAGGTTGCCTCATTACAGGAAAGATGTGGAAGCCTTAGAGAGGGTGCAGAGGAGAGTTATTAGGATGCTATTTGTCTTAAGAGGTTAGGTTGAGTGAGCTTGGACTTTTCTCTTTGAAGCAAAGGAGAATAGATAGATAGATACTTTATTGATCCCAAAGGAAATTACAGTGCATAGATATACAAATATTAGAAGAGAAGTAAGAAAGAATGTTAAAATAAGTTACCTCAAACAGTCTAACAGGAGGAGGCCATCACTTCGCCAACTATGGGTTGACATTATGGAGCTTAATGCCTGAGGGTAAGAATGACCTCATACGACGCTTTGGGGCAGTGCAGTTGTCTTAGTTTATTGCTAAAAGTGCTTCTCTGTTCAGCCAAGGTGGCAATCAGAGAGTGAGAAACATTGTCCAGAATTGCCGGGATTTTCTGCAGGCTTCTTTGTTCTACAATAGCCTCCAGTGTGTCCGGTTTGACTCCTATAACAGAGGCAGCCTTTCTAATCAGTTTATGTGAGGTGACTTGATAGAGGAGTACAAGATGATAAGATGCATAGATCAAGTGGATAGCTGGAGACTTTTCCCAGAGCAAAAATGACTTCTGTTAAGATAGCAGTGAGCTAACCTAAGGTGTAATTGTTCTTTTTAAACGTATTTTTATGATCGCAAGACCCTGCTGGACATTAAGAACTTAAAGGACTGCAGATATACCCCATCAGCAAGTTGCTCATTGACAGAGGAACTGAAGGAACTGGTGCAGATTGTGCTGCCGCCTGTGTCAGAGAGGCGTCGGGGTGTATGCATGAAGGAACTGTGCGGCCTAAGAGCAAGTGATTGTCCTAGTTGCTTTTCTTGTGACTGCAGGACCCCATTGGACATTGTTAATGTGGGATGCTGCAAGTCCAATTCACTGGTTTATTGGCATACGGTGGGGGTAGATGGAGGGGGAGCTACGTGGCCTCAGTCGTAGTGAGGACGAGGCCTCAAGCCACGTTATCACCTATTTGTAGTCTCCCAGCAGAGAGGTATCAGAGTTGGTGCACCCACCAGAGACCGGAGTGCAGGAGGCAGTGTGGCACGACGTACATGCTGGAGTTGGTGCTGCTGCTCTCCAGTGTTCGCTTGGCAGAAGACAAGATATATTGTGTTCAACTGCAGACTGCTGCAACATTCACGGACTTGGGAACTTGGACTATATAATTTTTGTGTGACTGTATTTTTCTGCTGTCTTATATGTGCTATATGTGCCTTGTGCTGTGTATGACTGGTGGTACTGTGTTTTGCACCTTGGCCCTGGAGTAATGTTATTTCATTTGTAGGTATTTATGGGTATTCATTTATGGTTGAATGACAATTAAACTTTTAACTTGATAAGTTTCAAGTGATTAGAGGAAAGTATAGGGGAGATGTCAGAGGTACGTTTTTTACGGTGAGTGCACAGAACACACTGCCAGAGGTGCTGGTACATTAGGGGCATTAAAGAAACTCATAGGTAGGCATATGGATGATAGAAAAATGGAGGGCTTTATAGGAGAGAAGGGTTAGGTTAATCTTAGAGTAAGTTAAAAGGTTGGCACATCATGGGCCAAAGGACCTGTACTGTGCTCTAGTGTTCTATGTTCCATGTTTTATGTGACAATAATTAACCATTAAATAACTTCCTTCCCCATACCCCGCCATTCACTGTCACCTCATGAGATGACACTCCAACCATTGTTCCTCATTAGGTTATCCTGATTCCCACCATTAGACTAAGCAATAAATGCTTTCAGACCCCATCTCCTACCAAACCCCGTGAGGTCCCCAAGGCTAATGTTAGATCTTCACTCATCCACCGCTCAACACATCCATCATCGGGCCTCTCCAACCAACCATTATCAGATATTCTCAAACTGATAGTGCTGACCACCTTTTGATGTCTTCACCAGCCACCATTCTGGCCACTTCCATAATTAATCCTGACCACTTAATGAGCAGCCTGACCACCAAAGGACCAGCCACCATCAGACTGCCCACCATGGACCAGCCACCATCAGTCTGACCACCAAAAGACCAGCCACCATCAGACTGAACACCAAAGGACCAGCCACCATCAGACTGCCCACCATGGACCAGCCACCATCAGACTGACCACCAAAGGACCAGCCACCATCAGACTGCCCACCATGGACCAGCCACCATCAGACTGCCCACCATGGACCAGCCACCATCAGACCGCCCACCATGGACCAGCCACCATCAGACTGAACACCATAGACCAGCCATCATCAAATGGAACACCAAAGGACCAGCCACCATCAGACTGACCACCAAAGGACCAGCCACCATCAGACTGAACACCATGGACCAGCCACCATCAGACTGACCATCACGGACCAGCCACCATCAGTCTGACCACCACGGACCAGCCACCATTAGACTGACCACCACGGACCAGCCACCATCAGACTGACCACCATGGACCAGCCACCATCAGACTGAACACCATGGACCAGCCACCATCAAATGGAACACCACGGACCAGCCACCATCAGACTGACCACCAAAGGACCAGCCACCATCAGTCTGACCACCATGGGATCCCTTGATCACCAGAGTTACTCTTTTGATAGATGTGGAACATCTCCCGCTCCCACAAACCAACAAACATCAGACCTCTCAAATACTAACAGCTCTACTTAAATCAACATTGGCTTCCCTCCAAGTAACACCAGAACTTCGCCGTTGACCGCTGTTGATTATAGAGTATTTCCTGAAGGAACTACTCACCCTATAATCAACCTAACTCCCAGGCAAATATCTATCGCTCAGGAAACCATGAGACTGCCCTTGCTGACCACACTTCAAGGCTGCCCCAGGCGATGGCCTATATTACTTTCCACTGGACAAGTGTCTATTCAGGGGTCACTCTTTGCTATCCAGCTACTGGACCAGGGAGAATTCAGAGGGGAGGGGTGCTATGGAGGCACAAGGTGGCTGATATTAAAATGGAAGTCCTTTGTTTATGAGTTGAAAACAAATCCCATTCTTACCAACTCTCTTCCCATCTCACCCAATCCTCTTACAAATCACTACTGAACCGTTTCGGATCGATTGCGAGAATATGGTGAGTGCCCATGCGGCCGATTGATTGCGCAATGAATGGATTGGGCCTCCTAAGCACAGCTGAGAGTTTAATTCACATCCTTATGGATTAATGTTGTCCATTTGGAATGCTGTAACGTCAGAATCAATTGGTGTTTTGGGTGTAAGGGAAGAGTTAAATGAGCTTCCTTCTTGGTATATGCTAAAATGGAAGTCTGCAAGACAAAATGGTGCTAGCTTGGAGTGGGATTGTTCTGAGAAAGTAAAAGAGAACCAGTCCACAGCAACATTCTGGGAGAGTCAGGGCAGTATAAGAATGCAGCCATAATGGTGGAAGATAGTGAAAGACATGTTGGTCTGGGTTGAGAGCTGGTATCACCAAGTGGGAAAAGTACTGGTGCAAGGGGCTTTTAGGGATATAAAACACTTTGTGCGGGGTGGGGGGTGGTTTAAAGAGAGTTTTATCTTGGGCTAGATCATGGCTGGTGCTGAGAGGGGGAATAGTACGCTGAGAGAGTCAAGTTAGAGAGGGAGAGACAGAGAGAATAAACAGGCTCCGAGTAGATTTGTCAGATCTGTGACTCCCTCCAATATTGCAGAAATCAGCTTGCTTAGTTGATGATAAGTATTATTTTGATTCCTGTACTGCTACTACTGTTGACCTCTGATTTGCTTTCTGATTTGCACCTGTGCTTGTTCTAATAGTCTTTTCTTATGATTATGTGTGAAGTGTCTCCTTTGTTGGCTGATGTGTATGCAAATAGCTTGAGCTGTTATCGGAAAGAATACATTACAAAATTTTAAATCATTTTTCATTACATTGGGTCCCATAAACAACAAAGAGTGTAATGAGCAGATGAATTGAATTTTGGCCAGGCGGCATCTATGGAAAGGAAAAATAGTCAATATTTCAGGCCAAGACCCCTCTTTAGAACTGATAAAATCCTTGGCCTGAAACATCAGATCTTTATTCCTTTCCATAGATGCTACCTAACCAGCTATGTTCCTCCAGCATTTTGCGTGTGTTACTCTGGATTTCCAGCATCTGCAGAATCTCTTGTTGTTTTGTTTAGACAGTGGGGCAACAATATAATCAGCCTCTAATATTCCCACGGGATCTATAATGTTCAGGCAGGAGTCAGGTGAGGCCTCAGTTGGATGCCTGATCAGACCTCTAACAATGCAGTCCTCCCTCTTCAGCTTATACAACAGGAACCTACACTGTGTGAAAGGCCAGAATTTTGGAGAGTTTCAAGGTCTTGGGAGTTCAGAATTCTGAGAATAGTTGTATTCTTAAATACCTCTGAAGTTTCCTAGAAAGCCACTCAATGCAAGAGCAACCAATGTTGGCCCAGTGAATATTAAATGAAATTATACTTGGGAACAAGGTTGTGGAAGGATTTTTAAACAAAACGTAATTTGAATGAGGTGATTTTCAGACTAGAACACACCAAAGTGGGATATTATGAGCATGAATAGAGCCATAAAGTTGTGCACCATGGCAACAGGGCATTGGGCCCAACTCGCCATGCTGACCAAGTTGGCTCATGAGTTAATCCCACTTGCCTGTGTTTGGCCCAGAACACTCTAAGTCTTCCTACCTATGTGCCTGTCCAAATGCTCTTTAAATGTCATAATTGTACTCGCTTCTACCTCTCCCTCCAGCAGGTAGAGCAGCAAATAATTAATGTTAGCATTCATTTTGTGAAGACTGGAATATAAAAGCAAGCACGTTATGCTGAGGCTTTATAAGGCTTTGGTCAGTCCACACTTGGAGAATTGTGAGCAGTTTTGGGCCCCTTATCTAAGGAAGCATTTGCTGGCATTGGAAAAGGTCCAGAGAAGGTTCACGAGAATGATCCCAGGAATGAAATGAGAAGCATTTGATAGCTCTAAACCCGTACTCTCTGGAGTTTAGAAGAATGAGGGGGATCTCATTGAAACCCATCGAATATTGAAAGGCCTAGATAAGAGGGGATGTGGAGAGGATGTAACCTGTAATTGGAGAGTCTAGGACCAGAGGGCACAGCCTCAGAATAGAAGAATATTCCTTTAGAACAGAGATGAGGGAGAATTTCTTTAGCCAGAGTGTGGTGAATCTATGTAGATGGCTGTGGAGGCCAAGTCATTGGGTATATTTAAAGCAGAGGTTGATAGGTTCTTGATTAGTCAGGGTATCAGATGTTACCAGGAGAAGGCAGAAGAATGGGTTTGAGCAGGAAAATAAATGATGGAATGGTGGAGCAAACCCGATGGGCCAAATGGCCTGATTCTGCTCCTATGTTTTATGGTCTTATGGTCTCATTCCTTAACATACCCTTGTGTGAAATAGTTGCCTCCAAAGTCCTTTTTAATTAGTTCTCCGCTCACTTTAAAATCAATGCCCTCCAGTTTTGGACTTCTCTACCCTGGGGAAAAGACTGTGGCTATTAACCTTATCTATGCTCCTCATGAATTTATAAACTTCTATAAGCTCAGCCTCCTACACTTGAGAGGTAAAAAAGCCTCAGTCTAACAAGTCTTTTCTTGGAACCCGGGCCCTCCAGTCCCAATAACATCTTTGTAAATCTCCTCTGCACCCTCCCCAGTTTCATGACATCCTTCCTACAGCAAAGCAACCAGAAATGCAAATAATGCTCCAAGTGTAATATCGCCCAAGTCTTGTAACAAGATGTCCCAAATCCTGTACTCAGTATTGTGACTGATGAATAGATGATTGTTTGGTTGAAGGAGTCATCCAGTTGTTTGCTTTGATCTTCCCCTAGACATGGCCTTTGTCATCACGATGCTGCTGGCCAGCCTCAACAGCTGCTGCAACCCCTGGATCTACATGTTCTTCACCGGGCGGCTCTTCCACCACCTGGTTCAGCACTTCCTCTGCTGTCCCAGGCGGCCGCACAGCGTTGAGCAGCCCAGCGGGGAGCTGACCTGCAGCAAGAAGAGTAATTCCTCCACCTTCGCCGTCAGTCTCAAGAGCTCGAGCAGTCAGAGGAGCGGCTCTCTCCAGCTGCAGCAGGGGGAGCAATAGGTCGAGGAGCTCCTGGCCGGGCGATATGAAGACCCCTGGAACTTTCCCCTTGTCGCTTATTTCCTGACCCATTTCGCAAGATGCCGTGCCAGTGATAAGTACTAATTCCTCTCAAATTCCCTTTAATGCACGGATAGAACTGACCCTTATAACCATCAGTTTCATTTGGTGTGCCATTATTACAGCCAGCAGTTCTCTGAGGAGAGACAGAACACAGGACCATTATTTCTCCTCCAATGAGCTCGAACTAAATAGCTACTGAGCGTGGAGGCAATGTTACAGTCTGTTACGTACCCCGTAACTGGGTTGCCAAACCAGCAGAAATGGATCACTCAGTTGGAGTCTGGGTTACTAGATCTAAGAAAGTTTTATTAAAGAAACAAGCAACACAGTAATCGAAAGGATAATAAATGCAACAGTTCAGCAATGATAAACACACATGTGCACAGAATTAAGATAACAGGATCAATCAAGCTCTATCGTTGTCTAGGGGTAAATGACCAATTTCAAAGTGACACAAAGTCCAGTTCAATTTAGTTCAGTTCGCAGTAATTGTTGCCATGGCGATGGACAATGTGGGGGGAAGGAGAGAGAGAACAAGAACGACTGATCATTCAGAACGGCTTCCACACACAGACCTGCGATATTGCTCACAAGCAGCTTTCGGACGACTCCTTTGTGATGTCACCTGAGGTCACCAACTGTGACCCCTCCTCCAGATGCGGTCGATCCTCTGCAGTGAACTCGGCACCCAAGCGAGGGTGGACACACACCGGGTTCCCGCTGATCGTACCTTTCCACCCTGTGCGTCTATGGCTTGGTTCCGCAACCAGCCTTCCAAGATAACTCCTGCCGACTTGCGGGGGGGGGGGGGGGCATCGCTTCCAGGGTCTCGTTACCTCGTGGTGTTGTGTGTGTCCTGCCTTAGCGAACCTGTCCCTTTTTATCCCCCTGCTGGGGTATCGCCTGTCCATCACTTCAAACAGTTCAGGGTTCAAAGGGGGCGCCGCTCTAGACAGCTCTCTCTCCCGTCCCTTCATTACACATCTCCCAAATGCTGCTTCATTGTCTTCCTTATCTCTCTCTTGAAGACAGGTGGCAGACCAACTGCTGATCACACAGGACAGCTAACATCTTATCTATGTGTATTCTTGTCACAAGTCTCACTGTAGGGAGGTCAAAGTCCACTTCAGGAGGCCAACACGGAAAGAAGTGGTCCTCGTAATTAGTTGCCATTTGTTGGATGGAGGAAATTTTGTAGCCAGCGTCATATAGATAGGCTGACACAGACATGACCAAAGCTCAAATATGCTATGACTTTTAACTTTTACTAGGAAGTTTCTTTGTCATATTTGTTACGCAGATTTCTCTGTATTTATTTCGACTGCATTCATCAATTTGGTGTTGTCGTGACCAGAAGTTAAGCACTTTCTGAGTCCACATTACTTCTAGCGGCTAGCAGGATGGGAATTCCTCACAAATTACAATGCCACTCCTGGATTGGAAAAGGACTGAAAGTTTTGACAGGGATCGTGCAGGAATTTTGTTTCAAGTTGTAATAGATCCTAGAAACTCCTTGTAGGCTCGTGCTCACCTCCCCCAACTAGCCACCTGGAGTTAGAGATTGATCACCATTTACTCGCACAGGTAAGGAATGGGCAACCATCTGATGGGGAGATCGACATTGGAAATGATTCATCCAAGTCCAGAGTCATCACTTCCCATCCAGAACCAGGAGGAGCTGAAGATTCAAGATTGTTTATTATCATTCTTTGGTACGCAAGTATAAAGGAGAACGAAATGATTGTTACCCCAGATCTGATGCAGCTTAAAAACACAATAAGCATTAAAAGATGAATAAAGAACAGAATTTTAAAAACACAATAAATATAAGTATAAAAGCCACTCTATAAAACACAATGTGTAAATAACTGTTATATACATAGACTGATTTTATGTATATAAAGTGTTGCTGGGTGATGTGTATGTAGTAGTGGTGGGATGGGTTAATGGGTTGAGGTGTTGATCAACCTGATGGCTTGAGGGAAATAACCGTTCTTGAGTCTTGTGGTCCTGATTGAATGCTGCATAACCTCTTCATTGGTAGGAGCGGGACAAAGAGTCCATGAGCAGGGTGGGTGGAATCCTGCATGACATTGCTGGTCTTTTTCCAGCACCTTTTGATGGCACGTAAGCTGGTGCCAATGATGCATTAGGCAGTTTTGGCTCCCCATTGTAGGACCTTTCTGTCTGCCACGGTGCAGTTTCCTTTCCACACAGTGATGCAGCATGTTAGGATGCTCTCCACAGCACACCTGTAGAAGGTCATGAGTATTGGTGTGCATAGACTGGCTCGCTACGGCCTCCCCAGCAAACAGAGGCTTTGGTAAGCTTTTCTGAGACCGTGAGAAGTTGTCCGAGATGTGCACTCCCACGAGTTTGAAATTGCTCGCAGTTTCCACTGCTGTGCCGCCATTCTGAAGAGGGTTGTGAGTGAAAAAACCACATAATGATAATTTGATCTCCAGACTGTTAGGAAAAGCTCTTTTGGGCAAATCTACAGGTGAAAACTGGGTACAAAACCTTACTATCAGAACAAGCTAAGTATGAACCTGAAATATGGCAGCAAATGCCTGTCCCATGGTATGTAATTTCCAGAAGCGTTCAGCTACAATAAGACAGGGTCAATCGAAACACCAGACTGATGCACAGCCAAGCTTCTGCCGTATGCTAAAACTAGGGTCCGAATGCGGTGAACATTCTGAGGAATTTCCTGGAGTGAGCTTGCAGTGAGCTGGACCAATGATGAGAACCTCAGTTATGAGAAAGTATTTGGAAAAAGGGGAAATAAAGTGGCTAAAGCCAGATGTAAATTTTAGTGCAGGGAGAGAGCAGTGAACTAAAAAGGAAAATGTGAGGTGCCTTTGTGTTTTGATTTGTACCACAGACCCTGTTCATGATTAAACAAACTTTGCTTGACAAATAGATCTGACTGGAGTTTCTTTGGGAATTGAAAGCACTCATCACAACATTAGAACACACTCATTAGCACCTCATTATAAGGAAGGATGTGGAAGCTTTAGAGAGGGTGCAGAGGAGACTGACCAAGATGCTGCCTGGATTAGAAGACATGTCTTATGAGGATAGGTTGAGTGGGCTAGGGCTTTTCTCTCTCGAGCGAAGAAGGGTGAGAGGCAACTTGATAGAGGTGTATAAAATGATAAGAGGCATAAATTGAATGGATAACCACAGACTCTTACCCAGGGCGGAAATGGCTAATACCAAGGGGGCATAATTTTAAGATGATTGGAGGAAAGTACTGTGGGGGGTGTCAAAGGTAGATTTTTTTTAAACAGAGAGTGGTGGGTGAATGAAACGCCCTACGTGGGTGAAAGAAACGGTGGTAGAGGCAGATATATTAAGGGCACTTAAGAAACTCTTAGATATCTCATGGATGATTGAGAAATGGAGGCTTACATAGGAGGGAAGGGTTAGATTAAAACATCAGCACAGCATCTCGGGCCAGAGGGCCTGGTCTGTGCTGAAATGTTCCATGTTCTATATTCTTTCCTCAAATTTATATCCAGTACTGTACTTGGGGCTTCACATTACAAATGTCATGCCCATGCTCTACAACTTGTTCAATAGAATTTCATTATGGTTCAGGCGGGTGTATGACACAAAGATGGCAAAAAGCATGGTACTTATCCTTTTTCATAAAATTTCCTAAATGGCTTGTCAAAGGATCTGGAAGAAAAGGAGGGTAAATTTGAAGCACGTATGAATTATTCCTTGTCTCTGACACATGAATATCAATCTCTGATGATTGCTGGTGATTTATGCTGCTTTAAAGGGAGACCATAGCTGTGCAGCTACTCTGTTCCTTGGCACCAAGAATATATTGACCCTACCTTGCACTCGAGAGTAGAATGGCTCATATTCACCTCCGTGGCTTGTGCAAAGGCTTGGAATGATTCCAAGATGGTTTTGTCCCATCTAGGTAGAGCCTGGCACAGATACTGTGTGTCACTTTGTCCTGATTGGGTGAAGGTTACCAATTGTGGCTCGAGTGCTGTTTGGATGCACACAGCTGAAATCAGAGAAGTGATGGTATAGAGAAGGGGACTTTAGTGATCTGCATGAACGTACTGTACTTTTGGTTAATAGTGGCAGCAGATATTGTACAACCACTTGTTCCTGTTATGAAGTTTTTAATTTAAGAAGGCAAAGACTGTGTAGGATGCCCAAGTCAGGAAAAAGAAACAATTCCGTTTGGACGAAGGGTCTTGACCTGAAATATTAACTCTCTATTCCCCTTCACAGATGCTGCCTTCCTTCAGCATCTTCCCCCTTAGTACTCACTGCACCATAACCACACCCCATTTTTTCCATTCCTCATTCTGGTTACATTCTCTTCTCCTCACCTGTCCCCCACCTCCCTCTGGTCCCTTCCTCCTTTCCTTTATTCCAAGGTTCACTGTCCTCCCCTATTAGGAGAGCCCTTAAGCTGAGATTTTCTCTTCAGCCCTTAATCTTTTCCAACTATCATCTCCCAGCTTCTCACATCATCCTTCCTTCCTCCTCATCTGATTTCGCCTCTCACCTGCCAGCTTGTAATCCTTCCCCTCCCCCCACCTTCTTATTCTGGGTCCTTCCCCTTTCCTCGCCAGTCCTGATGAAGGTTCTCAACCCAAAACATGTTCCCCTCCATAGATGCTGCCTGACCTGCTGAGTTCCACCCGCATTTTGTGTGTGTTGCTCAAGACTTCCAGCATCTGCAGAATCTCATGTGTTTATCCTCCAGCATCTTGATTGTTGCTCCAGGTTCCAGCATTTGCAGTGTCCTGTCTCAAAACACTTCTGTTACCTGACCTTCCCTGGCCAGGCCATTGATCTTCATCTGGTACTGCTTTGCAGTCTGGGGTGAGGGGCAACATGCAATGCCAGCATCACCTCCCTGGGCATGACACACGTTTCCACTCATCAAAGTCCAGCAGTTGGCCCCACCTCTCTCTCAGTCCAGGAGACCTGACACTGATGAATCGTTAGAATGCCAGGCTCTTCTACCACACTGTCAGTCCCTGCTCTTTATCTGACAACACCTCATCGAATACTTGTGAGACTCTCTGCCTAGCCTCCTACCCGTGAATGAATTACTTGCACTGGGCAAGCCACCTGCACTGCTATTTAAAGGATGCATTTACCGGCCCCCAAACACCCAATCACATTATACCCATCTGAAACCAATAACTCCAACAAATGATTGCAATTGAGTTAAGACAAAATTCTAGTGCAACTTACTGGATGTATTGCTGAAACTCAGGAGATTTGGTATACAGCTAAAGACTCTTAGCAAATTCTGCAGATACCTGTATACTGATGAGAGCATTCTGACTGGCTGCGTCACCATCAGGAGGATTCAATGTGCAGGATCGAAAGAGGCTGCAGAAGGTTTTTAACTCAGCCAGTTCCATTGCACACAGTGCCATGGAAACATAGTGGTTAGTGCAATCGCTTTACTGTGCCAGTGCTTTACCTGTGTTGCTGTCACGAAACAACAAAGTTCACCACAAAGATCCCAATGAAGGGCTTTGGCCGGAAATGTTGACAGTTTACTCTTGTCCCATGGATGCTGCCTGGCCTGCTGAGTTTCTCTAGCATTTTGTGTGTGTTGCTTGGATTTCTAGCATCTGCAGATCTTCTTATTGAAGTTCAAGGGCTTGGTTACTTTGTAAAGTGGGCAGTGGACAAGCTTTAAAGTATCTGGTGTTTTCCATCTGATGAGAAAGGAATGCTCCCCCTTTGCAATTGCAGTATCCAGAGACTCTAAACCTATTGGTGTCTGTATGTGGACGTGAGCTGACAAAACAGTAGCTCTGACTCATTTTTGTGTGAGTTAAATGAGTCATAAATTCACTCATCTCATAATGCATCAGCACTGCTTGATAACACAAGCACTATGCCCAGTGGATTACCACATTATTGACTGGATCCTAGTGATGGAAAGAAGTCCATATGGCTCATTATAACTTTACTTTCCAATTAATTAATGCAATTGCAGCCAAGCCCACGCTATAGAAAATAATTTCACACTATAAAATCATTCCTATCATCTCCAGTGTAGAGTTCTTTAAAGTGGTGTGTAAGCTACCTCTTTATTTATGAAATCCATCTTTATTCCAATATTCTGGCTCTGAGCCTCATCAAAAAGATGTGATCATCTGGTCCCAGATACACCAAATATTTTCAAAATACATGCTTTCCATTGAGTATGCCCAATGAGCATTGAGGTTTCTGTCAGTAAAGGAGTCAATATATCACATTGTGTTTCTGCTAGCTAATTGTTTGGATAAATATAAAATACAAGAACAAGATTAATAAGAGGAGGAGTCAACCAAATGGCTCTTCAAGTCCACTCTGCCACTCAGCAGGATCACAGCTAGTTTTCTGCCTTCATGCAATTTTCCAGCACTATCTTCCTAACCTACATGTCCAAAAACTTATCCGCCCTTGGTCTGAATTGACACGATGATTAAGCTGGCACCTCTGGGATTTTGGTAGTACTACAACAGCAGGTTTCCCAGACTATTGGATTCTACTCCTACTGATACCTAAATATGTTTTCATTTCATTCTCTTTTACAGGTTAGACAATATTATAATAAATTTTCCAGTGAACCCAGTGCAATTAAAGGGACCAGGAAACATTCAAACACTCCTGGAAAACCCAATCACATTACTGACCCCAGCCCCTACCCCGACCCCACACTTCTCCCATATCTGGCAACCTTGCTCCAGTGACACACCTCACTTGCACTCAGGATCCCTGCTCAAGTTCCACATTAATGAGTGAGCCAGATCCAAGACCATCAAGGTTTTCAAATGGTTGGATACTATGAGCAGAATTAAGCCACTCAGCCTATCAGATCTGCTCTACCATTCAATCATGGCTGATTTATTATCCCTCTCAATCCCATTCTCCTGCCTTCTCCCCGTAACCTTTGACACCCTGACTAATCAGGAACCTATAAACCTCTAATTTAAATATACTCAATGACTTGGCCTCGACAGCCATCTGTGACAAAACAAAATCCACAAATTCACCACCCTCTGGCTAAGTATATTCCTCTTCATCTCTGTTCTAAATGGACATCCATCTATTCTGAGGCTGTGCCCTCTAGTCTTGGACTCACCAACAATAGGAAACATCCTCACTCTGTATAGGCTTTTCAATATTCGATAGGTTTTGATGAGAACTTCCCCCCACCAACCCATTATTCTAAATTTCAGCAAGAACAGCCCCAGAGCCACCAAATATTCCTCATATGTTAACCCTTTCATTCCTAGGATCATTCACGTAAAGCTTCTCCAAACCTTCTCCAACGTCAGCACATCTTTTCTTAGATAAGGGGCCCAAAACTGCTCACAATACTCAGTGTGGTCTAACCAATGCCTTTATAAAACCTCAGCATGATATCCTTGCTTTATATGCTAGTCCTCTTGAAATGAATCCTAAAATTGCATTTGCTTTCCTTACCACTGACTCAAGCTGCAAGTTAACCTTTAGGGAATCTTGCATAAGAACTCCCAAGTCACTTTGCACATCTGATTTTTGAACTTCCTCCCCATTTAGAAAACATCCTATTCCTTTATTCCTTCTACTGAAGTGCATGACCATACACTTCCAAACACTATTCCATCTGCCAGTTCTTTGCCCATTCTCCCAATCTGTGTAAGTCCTTCTGCAGACTCCCTGCTTCCTCAACGCTAACTGCCCCTCCACCTATCTTCATATTGTGTGCGAACTTGGCCAAAAAGCCATCAAATCGGTCATCCAAATCATTGACATATAGCATGATAAAAGCAGTCCCCACATGGACCCCTACAGAATACCACTAGTCACTGGCAGGGAGCCAGAAAAGGCCCCCTTTATTTCACTGCTTTCCTCCTGCTAGTCAGCCAATTTTTGATCCATGCTAGTATCTGTCCTGTAATACCTTCAAGTTTACCTTCATGTTTCATCCTTTCGCTCCTTATGGCTTTTTAGGTGCCATCTGTTGGTCCTTAAAAGCTCCCAATCCTCTAACTTCCTACTATTTTTTTCCTATATTATATGCCCTCTCTTTTGCTGTCTTTGACTCGTCAGCCACAATTGTGCCATCCTGCCTTTAGAATACGTCTTCATCTTTGGGATGAATTTTTCCTGAACTTTCAGAATTGCTCCCAGAATCTCCAATCAATGCTGCCGTGCCGTCATCCCTGGTAGTGCTTCTTCCAAACAACTTTGGCCAGTTCCTCTCTCAGAGTCAAGGGACTCTGTAATTCCCTTCACTCCATTGTAATACTGATATATCTGACTTTATCTTCTCCCTCTCAAACTGCAGGGTGAATTCCATCATACTATGATTACTGCATCCTAAATTAAGCTCCCTAATCAAATTTGGTTCATTACCCAACACCCAATCTAGTATTGCTCCAAAAGCCAGTCTCTTAAGCACTCTACAAATTCCCTCTCTTGGAATCCAGCACCAACTTGATTTTCCCAAACCACCCTGCATATTGAAATTCTCCCATGAATATCGTAACATTAACCTTTTAACATGTCTTTTCTATCTCCCATTTTAATTTCAGTCCCACATCCCGGATACTGTTCAGAGATCTGAATATGATCCCCATCAAGGTCTTTTTACCCTTGCAGTTTCTTAACTCTACCCACAAAGGATTATACATCTTCTAATCCAGGTCATCTCTTTCTAAGGATTTGATTTCTGTTTTTTTTAACAGAGCCTGATTGAGTGTTATAATGATAATGCAAATGACTCTGGAAATAAATAAGTGGTGAAAAAGCTGCACCATAATGACAAGGATAATGATACCTCTATACAACACACAAACTGCTACAGGAACTCAGCAGGTCAGGCAGCATCTATGGAGAGGACCAGTCAATGTTTCGGGCCGAGACCCTTCATCAGGACTGTAAAGGAATGGGGAAGATGCCAGAATTCAGCTCTTTACCATCTCAACCTATCACCTTCCGGCTTCTCACTCAGTTCCCCCGTCCCTCATCCAATCACCTTCCCCTTCATCCAGTTTCACCTATCACCTGCCAGCTTGTACTCTTTGCCCTGCCCCAACCTTCTTATTCTGACTTCTTTCCTCTTCCTTTCCAGTCCTGCTGAAGGGTCTCGACCAGAAATGTTGACTGTATATTCACCTGACCTGCTGAGTTCCTCTATTATTTTTAGTCTGTTGCTCTGGATTTCCATCACCTACAGAATTTCTTTGTCATAGATCTATACAGTTTGATTGTTAAATCATCAAGAATTGTGTATTCTGGTGGTGCCATTTGGAGACCTTGCTAATTTCCATCCTGTTGTAAATTCCAGAAAATCCCAAAACCTCCAAACTCCATGTAGATTTGAGTTCATTGTGGACCCCAAACCATCAAACCCATTTAATCTATTGACAGAAAGTGTTTAACTACTGGTAGAAATGTTGAAGTTAATTTCTATTCTCTTTTTAGAATTGTTCACTGATTGAAACAAGATGGTATCAGATTAGCATCATTGAGGGCCTTCTATTGAACACATTTCGGTGATCACAATGACGTTGAAATCAATGCTTTCCTTACTTAAGCTATGTTTTTCTTTTAACAATGTATTAGTTCTTTAGGGAAAGGAGCTAAAGGTCATGGTGTTTGCGACTTCAAGTGCCAAAGCCTTTAAAGCATTGATGGACTATTAAAGATCCAGCACGAATGAGTCATTCTCTTACTCATTAGATGCTGGAAGCACTTTATTCCTGCTTTTATACTGCACCAATTGGGGGATTTAAATCTGAAAAATCAACTTGGTGGATTTAAAACCTGACAAAATCCTCTCACCCTCCAGAGCCTGGGTTCATTTGGGGGGAAAACATCTTGGAGGAGGCGTATTACATATACAATTGCATATGATGAGAACGACCGGTGGATGTTGGTGTATTTAACATGACCCATACTGGTTTTCATTGTAACCGAAAACTCAGCATAAAACCGGGCTGGATGTGGAGAGTCATGGCATGAAGCAAGAGCCAGGGTTGGGAATAGTCCTGTCCGCTGCTTGGTGCTGAGCGTAACAGCAGGCTCAACTGCTGCAGTCTCTTTGAACTACAGGGAAGTGTATGGTCATGCACTTTGTTGGAAGGAATAAAAGCATTGACTGTTTTCTAAATGGGAAGCAAATTCAGAAATCAGGGGTACAAAGAGACTTGAGAGTCCTTTTGCTGGATTTCCTGAAGGTTTTCTTACAGATTGAGTTGGTGGTAAGGAAAGAAAATGCAACGTCAGTATTCATTTCAAGAGGACTAGAATATAAAAGCAAGGATGTAACGCTGTGGCTTTATAAGGCATCGGTCAGACTGCACTTGGAGTAATGTGAGCATATTTGGACCCATTAACTAAAGAAGGATGTGCTGGCATTGGATAGGGACCAGACAAGGTTCAGAAGAATGATTCTGGGAATGAAATGGTTAACAATATGAGGAGTATTTGATGGCTCTGGGCCTGTACGCACTAGTTTAGAAGATTGAGGGGGCATCTCATTGACACCCACCGAATATTGAAAGGCCCAGACGCAGTGAACGTGAAGATGTTTCCAATAGTGGGGGAGTCTAGAACCAAAGGGCACAGCCTTAGAATACAAAGAAGTACCTGTAGAACAGAGAGGAGGAGGGCTTTCTTTAACTAGAGAGTGTGATATCTGTGGAATTCATTGCCACAGATGCCAATGTGTAGGCCAAGTAACTGGGTGAATTTAAAGCAGAGGTCAATAGGGTTTTGATTAGTAAGGGTGTCAGAGGCTATGGGGAGAAAGCAGCAGAATGGGTTTGAGAGGGATAACAAATCGGCCATGATAGCATGGCAGAGCAGACTTGATGGGCCAAATGGCCTAATTCTGCTCCTACATCTTATGGCCTTATGGTCTCTAACATGGAGCAAGATAAAGAGCATGCAGCATTGTCCACTGGGAGGAGGAATGGGGGCATCGCCCTCGAGGCAAGAGTAGGAGGAGTGAGGGTGCAGCCTCTCCAATGAAGAGCAGGGTGAAGGGAATACAGGAAGTCCCCAGGTTACTACAGCGTTCTGTTCTTGAGAACCGCTTGAAATTTGAACTGGTCATGAGTCAGAAATGAACAAGAAGTTACTTACGGTGAGAGGGGTCATTTCAAAGGAGGTGTGAGGGGCAAATTTTTTTAAATACACAGAGAGTGGTGGAATGCACTGCCTGGAGTGGTGGTAGAGGCAGATACATTACAGACTTTCAGATAGGCAAATGAAAGTGAGGAAAACGGAAGGATACGGGCGTTGTGTTGGCAGAGGTGATTAGTTAGGATTTAACTGGATCAGCACAACTTTGTAGACTGAAGGGCCTGTTCCCATGCTGTGGTCCTGTTTTATGTTCTAAGGGCAAGGGAGAGGATTACAGGGACAGCTTTGGAGGGAGAGTCAGTAGGAAGAGCGGCCGCCAGTCAGCGTCAGTGACTCAGTGAGCGAACAAACAAATGAACCTACTCAGCGATCCCACCTCTACTCAGCTCCACTGACGGTGGGAGGTGAGAGTAAATTGTTTAATCGGAAGGTGTGAGTGTAGAATAACAGGAACATGGAAAAATCCTGTTCCCACCCTGCAGAAGATAGCTGGGGACCTGCAAAAGCTGACAATTCCAGGACACTGGGCTCCCAAACACAATTTACTTGGTTAAGTGCAAGAAATCAGGAGGGACCTACATCCAATGGGTCAGAGCACCAGGAGAATGGAGGACAGAGGACTGATTCAGATCCAGGAGGAGGAGGAGGAGTTTTGAGAGTTTGAAGTAGGGGGAGGATGAAGTTTGAGGGTCTGGAGGAGGAGGAGGAGGAGGAAATTTGAGGGTCTGGAGGAGGAAGTTTGAGGGTCTGAGGAGGTTTGAGGGTCTGGAGGAGGAAAATGAGGAGGAAGGTTTGAGGGCCTTGAGAAGGAGGAGGAGGATGAAATTCGAGGATCTGAAGGAAGAGGATGAGGTTTGAGGGTCTGGCAGAGGAGGATGGTTTAGAGGGCTGGAGGAGGAAGAGGAGGAGAATAGTTCAAGGGTCAGGAAGAGGAGAAGTGTGGTTTAGTGGTCTAGTGCAGGATGAGGGTGAAGTTTGAAGGTCTGGAGGAGGAGGATGAAGTTTGTGGGTCTGGAGGAGAAGGAGGATGTTTGAGGGTCTGGCAGAGGAGGAGCATTAAGTTTGAGGGACTGGGGAAGTATGTGGAGGATGAAATTTGAGGATCTGAGGAGGAGGAGGATGTTTTGAGAGTGTGGCGGAGGAGTGGAGGATGAAGTTTGATAGTCTGGAGGAGCAAGAGGATGACATTTGAGGGTCTGGAGGAGAAGGATGAAGTTTTAAGGTCTGGAAAATGAGGAGGAGGATGAAGTTTGAGGTTCTGGTGGAAGAGGATGAAGTTTGAGGTTCTGGTGGAAGAGGATGAAGTTTGAGGCTCTAGAGAATGAGGGTGAAGTTTGAGAGTCTGGTGGAGTAGGAGGAGGATGTTTGAAGGTCTGGAGGTGGAGCAGGATGAAGTTTGAGGGTTTGGAGGAGGAGAATATTTGAGGGTCTGGAGGAAGAGCAGGAGCAAGAAGTTTAGAGGTTTTAGAGGAGGAGTAAGTTTGAGGGTCTGGATGAGGTGGAGGATGAAGTTTGAGGGACTGAAGGAGGAGGATTAAGTTTAGAGGCAGGAGGACAATGATAAAGAAAGTATCCACAGGGAAAATGGAGAAATAATATTTGCAGCACAATTGCATACAAATTAGTGTCTGGGAGACCAGTGGGCTGGAATCATCAGCTGTTGCAGAGCTAGTGGTCATCTTCAGCAGGGTAAGAGCACAGCATTTCCACGTGCTTTCTCTCCCCAGTTCTACCCTCACACCTTCCAATTTGAAATTTACCCCCCCCCCCCAACTCTTATCCACAACAATCAGGCTCTGGGTGGAGCCAACAGAGGCAGAAACACTGAATGGACTCGCCCACTCACTAAGTCAATGACTTAGTCACTACGCCACTCCTCCTACTCCTTCTCGTGCCAAAGCTGTCCATGATCCTCTCCCTCGCTCTTTATGCCTGTGGTACAGGTGAGTGGAGTCCTTTGCTGCATGAGGAGTGAGGGTGGTGGGAGGCATTTAGTTCCTGCAAATTTCCAAGCATTTGGGGGAATAGGAGGCAGTGCCCAGTGAACTGGAGGAGATGGGCGGGAAAAGGAGAATAATGTAACAACATCTAAACACATCCACAACACGCTGGAGGAACTCAGCAGGTCTGGCAGCATCCGTGGAAACGATCAGTCGACGTTTCGGGCTGGAACCCTTCGTCAGGACTGTAGGGGGAAGGGGCAGAGGCCCTATAAAGAAGGTGGGGGGAGGGTGGGAAGGAGAAGGCTAGTAGGTTCCAGGTGAAAAACCAGTAAGGGGAAAGATAAAGGGGTGGGGGAGTGGAAGCAGGGAGGTGATAGGCAGGAAAGGTGATGAAGGAATAGGGGAAAACACAGTGGGTAGTAGAAGGAGGCGGAACCATGAGGGAGGGGGTAGGTAGCTGGGGGAGGAGGCAGAGTGAAATAGGGATAGGGGAACGGAGGGGGAGGGAATTACCGGATGTTGGAGAATTCTATGTCCATACCAAGGGGCTGGGAACTACCCAGACGGTATATGAGGTGTTGCTCCTCCAACCTGAGTTTAGCCTCATCATGGCCGTAGAGGAGGCCATGTATGGACATATCTGAATGGGAATGGGAAGCAGAGTTGAAGTGGGTGGCTACCTGGAGATCCTGTCTGTTGTGGCGGATGGAGTGGAGGTGCTCGACGAAGGCGTCCCCCAATCTGTGTCGGGTTTCACCGACGTAGAGGAGGCCACACCGGGAGCACCAGATGCAATAGATGACCCCAACAGACTCACAAGTGAAGTGTTGCCTCACCTGGGAGGACTGTTTGGGGCCTTGAATGGTGGCAAGAGAGGAGGTGTAGGGACAGGTGTAGCACTTGCGCTTACAGGGATAAGTGCCAGGCGGGAGATCTGTGGGGGGGGACGTGTGGACCAGGGAGTCGCGGAGGGACCAATCCCTGCGGAAGGCAGAGAGGGGTGGAGAGGGAAAGATGTGCTTGGTGGTGGGGTCCTGTTGAAGGTGGCGGAAGTTGCAGAGGACAATGTGCTGGATCTGGAGGCTGGTGGGGTGGTAGGTGAAGACAAGGGGAACTCTGTCCCTGTTGTGGTGGCGGGAGGATGGGGTGAGATCTGAAGTGCGGGAAATGGAGGAGATGCGGGTGAGGGCATCATTGATGACAGCAGAAGGGAAACCACAATCCTTAAAGAAAGATGACATTTGAGATGTCCTGGAATGGAAAGCCTCATCCTGGGAGCAGATGCGGCGGAAATGGAGGAACTGGGAATAGGGAATGGCATTTTTGCATGTGGCGGGGTGGGAAGAGGTATAGTTGAGGTAGCTATGAGAGTCAGTGGGCTTGTAGAAGATGTCAGTGGACAGTCTGTCTCCAGAGATGGAGACCGAGAGATCGAGAAAGGGGAGAAAAGTGTCCGAGATAGACCAAGTGAATTTGAGGGCTGGGTGGAAGTTAGAAGTAAAGTCAATGAAATTGACGAACTCAGCATGGGTGCAGGAAGCAGCAGCAATGTAGTCGTCAATGTACCGAAGGAAAAGTTGGGGAGCAGTACCAGAATAGGTTTGGAGCACAGACTGTTCCACATAACCAACAAAGAGGCAGGCATAGCTAGGGCCCATGCAAGTTCCCATAGCTACACCCTTAGTCTGAAGAAAGTGGGAAGAGCCAAAAGAGAAGTTATTGAGTGTGAGAACCAGTTCCGCCAACTGGAGGAGGGTAGTGGTGGTGGGGAACTGGTGAGGTCTATTATCCAGAAGGTAGTGGAGGGCTTTGAGGCCTTCTTGATGGGGAATGGAGGTGTATAGGGATTGGACATCCATAGTGAAAATGAAGCGGTCGGGGCCGGGGAACTGGAAGTTATTGAAGAGGTGGAGGGCATGGGATGTATCCTGGATGTAGGTGGGGAGGGACTGAACTATGGGTGACAAAATGGAGTCCAGGTGGGCAGATACAAGTTCGGTGGGACAGGAGCAGGCAGGAACTATGGGTCTACCAGGACAGTCAGGCTTGTGTATCTTGGGGAAGAGGTAAAACCGAGCGGTATGGGGTGTGGGAAAAATGGGATTAGCAGCTGAGGATGGAAGGTCTCCGGAATTGATAAGGGCGGTGATGGTACGGGAAACAATGCTTTGATGTTTTTTGGTGGGGTCCTGTTCCAGGGGTAAGTAAGAGGTGGTATCAGAGAGCTGCTGTTTGTCCTCAGTGGGGTAGAGGTCCGTCTGCCAGACTACTACGGCACCACCTTTGTCAGCGGGTTTGATGGTGAGGTGGGGATTAGTGCGGAACACATCCTCCAAGAAGACCTCAAGCTTGTCGCGGTTTGGAGGCTTGCGTGCCTCAAGGACCCAGAGAGATATGTTGGCTGGAGTCAGGGCTTTATGCTTTGACTCCTGGTAGGGTCATCCATGCCAAACAGGTCAAAAGGTAGAGGCCAGACCAAGAGTGGTCCACTGGTCTTCCAAGTTCGGGGGTTTAGCTCAGGGCTGACAACCTGACTGGTAAAACAAAATTGTTACAGAAACAACAATGAAGAATCCTCCTACATCTGAATGCGACGGTATTCCTGAGTCTCCACCCAGGACTTGCATGGCTGACAGTAGTGAAAACCAAGAAGAAGCTACTGACACAAATGAATAAAGCCCTGAACACTGCCAGAGATGGATGACCTTCATTGCTGCCCTAAATACAGGGTACAGAGAAGATTCACTAGAATGATTCCGGGAATGAGAGGGTTAACATAAGAGGAACGTTTGTCCACTCTTGGACTGTATTCCTTGGAGTTTAGAAGAATGAGGGGAGACCTTATAGAAACAGTTCGAATGTTAAAAGGCATGGACAGAGTGGATGTGGCAAAGTTGTTTCCCATGATGGGGGAGTCTAGTACGAGAGGGCATGACTTAAGGATTGAAGGGCGCCCTTTCAGAACAGAAATGCGATGAAATTTTTTTAGTCAGAGGGTGGTGAATCTATGGAATTTGTTGCCACGGGCAGCAGTGGAGGCAAAGTCATTGGGTGTATTTAAGGCAGAGATTGATAGGTATCTGAGTAGCTAGGGCATCAAAGGTTATGGTGAGAAGGCAGGGGAGTGGGACTAAATAGGAGAAAATGGATCAGCTCATGATAAAATGGCAGAGCAGACTCGATGGGCCGAATGGCCTACTTCTGCTCCTTTGTCTTATGGTCTAAATATCGGTGGTATAGGTAAGTAAGTGTAGTATTTGACCACATGGGTAGGAAGAGGGGAAGGAGAATACATGTTATATCCTTGAAGACGGATTGCACATTGGCTATCATGTCAGTCTTTGTTATGTTGAGTTTTTCGTAGATTCTGTTGTATTTCTTTATTTTCATCTGCAAGAGGATGAATTTCAAGGTGGTATATGATATATCTTGATAACGAATTTGACTTTTGAGGGAGATTCCAGGCATCAGGATGGAGAGAATGGAAGGAGCAGGAGCAGGAGTAGACTGGTGCAGACAACGTCAGATAAGCTGGAGAAGGAGCAGCTTTAGAGGCTCAGCAAGAGGTGGAAGGGGCTGGAGGCAAGGTTGAGTAAGCTAGAGATGTTAGAGGGTGCAGCCAATGTTCTAAGGAACTGCAGGATGAAGAGAGAAGAAAGATGCCGGTCCCAGCAGCTGGAATTAAAGAGTGCATACAGTGTGCAAGGAAGCAGAGGATGACTGACAGAGGACGTAAGCAGCATTGAGGAATAGGACAGGGAACAGGAAGATGATGCACATTCTGTAGCGTAAAGAGGTTGAGATGGTGGATACATCGTGCGTCTGAGCAGCAGGAAAAGGAGGAGGATGCAGGCAGTGTCCTGGGAGCCGGGGGTATGTGAGATCTACTATGTCCTTGCCAAGTAACATAGCTTGTCTGTTTCCCTTGATCAAAGCACTCAGAATGTTGGAGGAACTCAGTAGGTCAGGCAGCATCTATGAGAGGCATAAACAGTCAATGATTCAGGCCAAGGCCCCTCATCAGGACCTGTTGCAGAGTAGCGGCCTGAAACAGCAACGGTCTATTCGTCTCCATAGCTGCTGCCTAACCTGTTGAGTTCCTCCAGCATTTTGTGTATGTTGCTCTGAATTTCCATCATCTGCAGAATCACTTGTGTTTACTATTTCCACAGATGCCTACTAGCATCCTCCTCACGGCCCACTCTACCACTCAGCTTAGCATCAGCAATAACATTTAGATATATTACACTTGATATCCTGATCACTTTCATCGAATAGATTGTGAAGAGCTGGAGCCCCAGTATGAATGCCTGTAACACCCCAATGATTACAGCCTCCCAATCTAAAAATGATTGTTAGGATGAAAATAGCATGAACAGAGCATGTGAACCAGAGTCTGATGTAGGGACAGGCTGAAATAACTGATTCCAGAGGTGGTAGGTACATGCAGGAGGGTTTCAGGAGCAAATGGGCAGAGAAGGATACTGACAACACTACAGACCTATGTATAGTGTCAGTGTGAAGCAGAGGTCATGTCGTGAGTTCAACCTTGGATTAGATAGGATGTCCAGACTTTGAGTATTCTGATTAGACCCAAAACAGTAAGCTTGAGAGAGGATGGAAGTACTGTTGGGAAGCATTAGAAATTAGCTTAGGGTATCGATACAGTGAAGTTCTTAATTGTAAGTAGACATGCATGAAAAATGACTCAGACAACTCTTTGTCAATTCATTTTCAGGGATTTTTTGAACTGCTCAATGATCAAAAGTGGAAAACATTGGTGAGATCAAGTTGCAACCATATCAACAGTCGAAGTACAATTATATTTGCAAAAGTTCTGAATAAAATCTAGCAATTTAGCAGACAGGCCGCATTTGTTGATTGGAACCATAAGGAGAAACTAAATTTCCTTGTGTAAATTGACACGGATGTTGCTGAATACTTTCCCCAGGGCTTCATAGAAGGGGTCACAGAAGGTGTGAATGCACAGGGAGAAGACCCTGTTGATGCATTGGGTCTCAATCAGGTAGCTCTTGATGCAAGGCACAATGGCCCAGATGTGGCAGAAGGAGAGACAGGCAAAGTAGAAACCCCAGATCAGTGACAGGGGGACTCCAAAGATAGCAGAGATTATCCGGTAGCACCAGTACTTGGACACAGTGAAGACTGTGCTGCTGGTTTTCCACACACTGTCCAAGCTATATGTCCCCTCGGGCTCTGCGATCACATCTTCAAAGTCCACCTGTGGGAAAGAACCAAAATCATACTTCAAACCTCCATACCTGTCACACACAGAGCCTTCTTTCACCCTGCTTCAGTCCATAAGCTTATGAAGAGAATACACAGAATTGAGTTGGTTTTGAAAGCATTTCCATGATGGTTGGTGAAAGTTAAGCTATCAGACTTTATTTTGGGGAACTCATTTTTAGGAGTGGAATACTGGAGAATACCAGGTCCTAAATCCTCCTCCATCAAGTGGGGATGGGGAAAGATTTAGGACCTGGTAAGAGTCTATATCTACACGGCTGGTGGAGCAGTGACATCAGCGCCGGGCTCCGGAGCGAAGATTCCCGAGTTTAAATCCAGTCGGGCCGCTCCCGGGCACGCTTTCCATCCGTGCCAGGTTGCGTGTCGAGCTCGCAACGCGGCCTCGTAAAAAAAAACTGCGCTGTGAGAAGGACGTGGGGGACCACGCACAGAATCTTTCCTCCAAGACAACCACTTGGAAAAAAAAGTGGTCGCCGAGGCTCTGGCAGAGTATGGCACACACAAAAAAAAGTAAGAGTCTAATAATTACATAAGAAAACTAAGCAGGAACAGGCCACTCAGCCCCTTGTTCTGTTCTATCACTCCATATGATCATAGCTGATCATCACCAGTGTCACTTACCTGCACTAATCTTCATTTTCCTAATATCTAAAGATCTACCAAACTCATCCTAGAATATGCTCAATGACTAAATCTCAATGACTCAATTGAGTGGTGAATTAGAAAGATTCACCAGCCTCAGGGTGAGTGACTGTCTTCTCACCTCTCCCCCTAAATAGCTGAGCTCTTATTTTGAGTGTGTGGTGTATGCATACAGAAAAATAGTTTCCTTGGGTTGAGGGGTCTGTAACATAGTAATGAACTTAAGTCATTAAAGAGTGAAATTGGGAAAGATTTAACAGGGGGTGAAGAGACTACAATTCCCTCTCTCTCAGAAGTTGTAGGTATTGGGAACCGCTTGGAGACAAGGTTGATCAATCTTTAACTAGAGGATTAAGGAAACAAAACAGATGAATGATCTAATTAAACAATGTATTGGTCTCTACCTGTTCACACAATCCTAAACTGCTGGACCACACAACATTTCTAGACTGCTAATCAGAGAAAATACATTATCTTGCTTTTGTTTAAAATGAAACTGTGGTGCCAATATCAAATTTCCGAATTGGGGAGAATTGGAAGTTCCCAAAATACTGAGAGCACTTTGATATACATTGCAGCATAAATGTACCGTACCAGTCTCATTCATAATCTGATTAGCAGGTCAATTAAATTACATTGTGTAACTATAATTTTGACTAACAGTAGCAATGAACTGTGAAATTGTACAAGTTGATTCAACCCTGATCATCAGTCTAGTCAGATTCAACCCCAGTTTCTAAGTGTGAGAGCTCACTGTGGTAACTACCAGGGTGCTTAGAAAGTTTAAAGACTTATTCCTATTCAGTCCCATGACAAAGGTGTATATCCAATAATCTAGTATCCAATTGTTGGACAAATCTGGCTCACCCATTCATTTGGATTGTGATCCAGGGTTAAGAATGTTTTTGTATTTCCCTCTCCCTCCTAACCAGTTTTAATGTACCACTGTGGGGACAAATTTGTCCTCGGAGTGACATACAATAGTCCAGAAAATCTGTTTGTCCTACCCTACAAAGTCCTGAAGGTGCAGAATTATTGGAGTTTAACTGTATACGGAAAGGTTGACAGTAAGATCTCTGAAATTGAGTGAAATGTTGGACCTGGGCAGAAGGTAACTGCCAGTGAACCATGGTGATAAAGGGCTGGAGTCGCATATAGGGCAGACTAAACAGATGCTGACAACTTATTTTTCCTATGGTCACTCATACTCAAACTAATTAGTTATTTCTTGATATTTTTGAAACAGAATTCGGATTCCTAAGGTATCCAGGTGGGCCTCAAACTGACAAGTCTAACCTGCATTTACATAGCGCCTTTATCACAGCAAAATCCAATGAGCACCATCTGCAACAAGCAGGGTTTCCTGGTGGCCAACCAATGTAATTCCAATCCCCATTCTGAGTTGTTGGTCCATGGCTTTCTCAGCTGCCATGATGAGGCCACTCGCAGGTTGGAGGAGCAACACCTCATACTCGGTTTGGATAGCCTCCAAACTGACGGCACGAATACCAATTTCTCCAACTTCCAGTAATTTCTCCCCGTCCCCCATCTCTCTTTTACCAATCTTCATTCTGACTCCCTTCTTAGCCTTTCTTATCTCCTCACTTGCCTATCACCTCCCTCAGGCACCCATCCTCCTTCCCTTTCTCCCACGGTCCACTCACCACTCCTGTCAGATTCCTTTGTCCTCGGCCCTTTACCTTTCCCATCTATCACCTCCCAGCTTCTCAGCTCATCCCCCCCTCTCCCATCCACCTACCTGCCCCCTCACCTGGTGTCACCTACCACCTTCCAGTTTGTACTCCTTCCCTCCTCCCACCTTTTTATTCTAGCTTCTTCCCTCTTCCGGTCCTAATGAAGGACATAGGTTCGAAATATTGACTCTTTGTTCCTTTCCATGGATGCCGAGTTCCTCCAGTATTTGATGTGCGTTACTCAACAAGCTGCCTCATTGAACCATTTTCATAGAGATTTTCTCACCAGGCCGTGCAGAGAAATATGATGATGAATGCCGGAAGGCTTAGCAAGGGAAGGGAAGCAGCAAAGATGGAAAGAGAGATGTGGAGGCAGTGTTTTTATAGGAAGGCAATTAATTTCAGATCTTCAAGTTTTGCTTATGTGATGGCTATGAACAGAAAGCATGCACGAAAATCCAAGGGTGACTAAGAGGCCAGAACTGGAGGAGTGCAGACAACTTGGAGGCTGAAGGGCTGGAGATGACAGATAGAGGACTGAGGCACTAGATAGATTTGAAACAAGGATGAGAATTTTTAAACTAAGGTGTTACTAAACCTTTCAGCCTACTCTTAAGCCAGTTAGAAGAGTGGGCTGAAAGGTGGCAGATGGAGTTTAATGCTGATAAATGTGAGGTGCTACATTTTGGTAGGACTAATGAAAATAGGACATACATGGTAAATGGTAGGGCATTGAAGAATGCAGTAGAACAGAGGGATCTAGGAATAATGGAGCATAGTTCCCTGAAGGTGGAATCTCATGTGGATAGGATGGTGAAGAAAGCTTTTGGTATGCTGACCTTTATAAATCAGAGTATTGAGTATAGGAGTTGGGATGTAATGTTGAAATTGTACAATGCATTGGTAAGGCCAAACTTGGAGTATTGTGCACAGTTCTGGTCACTGAATTATAGGAAAGATGTCAACAAAATTGAAAGAGTACAGAGAAGATTTACTAGAATGTTACCTGGGTTTCATCTCCTAAGTTACAGAGAAAGGTTGAGCAAGTTGGGTCTTTATTCTTTGGAGCGTAGAAGGCTGAGGGGGGACTTGATAGAGGTATTTAAAATTATGGGGGGATAGATAGAGTTGACATGGATAGGCATTTTCCATTGAGAGTGGGGGAGATTCAAACAAGAGGACATGAGTTGAGAGTTAAAGGGCAAAAGTTTAGGGGTAACATGAGGGGGAACTTCTTTACTCAGAGAGTGGTAGCTGTGTGAAATGAGCTTCCAGCAGAAGTTGTTGAGGCAGGTTTGATGTTGTCGTTTAAAGTTAAATTGGATAGCTATATGGACGGGAAAGGAATGGAGGGTTATGGGCTGAGTGCAGGTCGGTGGGACTAGGTCAGAGTAAGGGTTCGGCACGGACCAGAAGGGCCAAGATGGTCTGTTTCCATGCTGTAGTTGTTATATTGTTATATGGTTATAAACAAGGAGCCAATGCAGCAAGTACCGAGTGTTAAGTGAAAGGTGTGGTGCCAGTTAGGCAAGGGCATTGAGTCTAATAAACATAATGGAGGATGGTGACATTGGAATAGTCAAGTCTAGAGTAAGAATTGTGTGGTAGAGTTTCAGTGGCAGACAAGCTGAGGCTGGGTGCAGATGAGGTGGAATGAGCGCAGATGAGCCAGATCCAACCTTGAGTAATACATACAAAATGCTGGAGGAACAGGTCAGACAACATCTATGGAGAGGAATAAACAGCCCATGTATCAGGCCAAGGCCCTGATAAAGGATCTCAACCCAAAACATTGACCGATGGACTGGTTATTTCTTCAGCGGTTTGATCAGGGCACGACTGCGCAAGTGCGTGGACGTCATCCAGTGAGAACAGCGAGAAGAGTTTAAAAATGAGAAGAGTTTAAAGGGAGACAGTTATTTCTTCAGCAGTTTGATCGGGGCACAACTGCGCAAGTGTGTGGACATCAGCCAGTGAGAACAGCGAGAAGAGTTTAAAAAGAGACACCTTATAGAGCAGGCGTCAGTGGAGCAGATGACAGAGTAGAGGGAGACAAAGTAGAAAGGCTTTGGCTCAACAGGGCTTTGGCGATAACAGGTCGAAGCGAGGTAGGTTACCTGTGTAGAATAGGGACAGGAAGAATGTGTGTGAGGCCGGTGCTCTGGGCTTGGCGTCAGATGTGGGAGGTCCTGGAGACTCCCAGCCTCCTGGATGGCCACATCTGCATAGGTGTGTCAAGCTGCAGCTCCGTAGGGACCCTGTTAGGGAACCAGAGATGCAGCTCGGTGACCTTTGTCTGGTCAGGGAGAGTGAGGATGTGATAGAGAGGAGCTACACAGGGGCCTGGGGAGACAGACAACTGGGTAACAGTCAGGAGAGGGAAGGACAGGAGTCGGAGGCTAGAGAGCCTGGCCCTGTGGCTCAGAAGGGTAGGGAAAGGAAGAGGCTGGCAGCAGTGATAGGGGACTCTATAGTTAGGGGGTCAGACAGGCGATTCTGCGGACGCAGGAAAGAAGCACAGATGGTAGTTTGCCTCCCAGGTGTCAGGTTCCAGGATGTTTCTGATTGCGTCCACGATATCCTGAAGTGGGAAGGAGAACAGCCAGAGGTCGTGGTACATATTGATACCAATGACATAGGCAGGGAAAAGAAGGAGATCCTGAAAGCAGACAACAGGGAGTTAGGAAGGATGCTGAGAAGCAGGACCACAAAGGCAGTAATCTCGGGATTGCTGCCTGTGCCACGTGACAGTGAGTATAGGAATAGAGTGAGGGATTGGAGCCGGGGCAGGGATTCAGATTTCTGGATCATTGGGAACTCTTTTGGGGCAGGAGTGACCTGTACAAAAAGGACAGGTTGCACTTGAATCCCAGGGGACCAATATCTTGGCAGGGAGGTTTGCTAAGGCTATTGGGGAGAGTTTAAACTAGGAGTGCTGGAGGGTGGGAACCAAACTGAAGAGACGGAGGAAGAGGCGGTTGGTTCACAAACAGAGAAAGCTTGGAGATAGTGTGAGAGGGAGGATAGGCAGGTGATAGAAAAGGGACGTGCTCAGACCAATGGTTTGAGATGTGTCAATTTTAATGCAAGGAGTATTATGAACAAAGCAGATAAGCTTAGAGCATGGATTAGTACTTGGAGCTATGATGTTGTGGCCATTACAGAGACTCGGATAGCTCACGGGCAGGAATGGTTACTTCGAGTGCCAGGCTTTAGATGTTTCAGAAAGGACAGGGAGGGAGGCAAAAGAGTTGGGGGTGTGGCACTGTTGATCAGAGATAGTGTCACGGCAGCAGAAAAGGAGGAAGTCATGGAGGGATTGTCTACGGAGCCTCTGTGGGTGGAAGTTAGGAGCAGAAAGGGGTCAATAACTCTACTGGGTGTTTTTTGTAGACCACTCAATAGTAACAAGGACGTCTAGGAGCAGACAGGGAGACAGATTCTTGAAAGGTGTAATAATAATAGGGTTGTTGTGGTGGGAGATTTTAATTTCTCAAATATCGATTGGCATGTCCCTAGAGCGAGGGGTTTAGATGGTGTGGAGTTTGTTAGGTGTGTTCAAGAAGGTTTCTTGACACAAAATGTAGATGACCCAGCAAGAGGAGAGGCTGTAATTGATCTGGTACAGTATTGGGAAATGAACCTGGTCAGGTGTCAGATCTCTCAGTGGGAGAGCATTTTGGAGATAGTGATCAAAATTCTATCTCCTTTACCATAGCATTGGAGAGGGATAGGAACAGACAAGTTAGGAAAGTGTTTAAATGGAGTAAGGGGAAATATAAGGCTATCAGGCAAGAACTTGGAAGCATAAATTGGGAACAGATGTTCTCAGGGAAATGTACGGAAGAAATGTGGAAATGTTCCGGGGATATTTGCGTGGAGTTCTGCATAGGTACGTTCTAATGAAACGGAAAGGATGGTAAGGTACAGGAACCATGGTGTACAAAGGCTGTTGTAAATCTAGTCAAGAAGAAAAGAAGAGCTTACGAAAGGTTCAAAAAACAAGGTAATGATAGAGATCTAGAAGATTATAAGGCTAGCAGAAAGGAGCTTAAGAAAGAAATTAGGAGAGCCAGAAGGGGCCATGAGAAGGCCTTGGCAGACGGAATTAAGGAAAACCGAAGGCATTCTACAACTATGTGAAGAACAAGAGGATAAGATGTGAGAGAATAGGACCAATCAAATGTGACAGTGGAAAAGTGTGTATGGAACCGGAGGAGATAGCAGAGGTACTTAAAGAGTGCTTTGCTTCAGTATTCATTATGGCAAAGGATCTTGGTGATTGTAGGGATGACTTCCAGTGGACTGAAAAGCTTCAGCATGTAGATATTAAGAAAGAGGATGTGCTGGAGCCTTTGGAAAGCATCAAGTTGGGTAAGTCACTGGCATCAGATGAGACGTACCCCAGGCTACTAAGAGAGGTGAGGGAGGAGATTGCTGAGCCACTGGCGATGATCTTTGCATCATCAATGGGGACGGGAGATGTTCCGGAGGATTGGAGAGTTGCGGATGTTATTCCATTGTTCAAAAAAGGGAGTAGAGATAGCCCAGTAAATCATAGAGCAGTGAATCTTACTTCAGTGGTTGGTAAGTTGATGGAGAAGATCCAGAGAGGCAAGATTTATGAACATTTGGAGAGGCATAATATGATTAGGAATAGTCAGCATGGCTTTGTGAAAGGCAGGTTGTGCCTTACGAGCCTGAATGAATTTTTGAGGATGTGATTAAACACATTGATGAAGGTTGAGCAGTAGATGTAGTGTATATGGATTTCAGCAAGGCATTTGACAAGGTACCCCATCCAAGGCTTATTGAGAAAGTAAGGAGGCATGAGATCCACGGGGACATTGCTTTGTGGATCCAGAACTGGCTTGCTCACAGAAGGCAAAGAGTGGTTGTAGATGCGTCATATTCTGCATGGAGGTCAGTGACCAGTGGTGTGCCTCAGGGATCTGTTCTGGGACCCCTACTCTTTGTGATTTTTATAAATGATCTGGATGAGGAAGTGGAAGGATGGGTCAGTAAATTTGCTGATGACACAAAGTTTGGAGGTGTCGTGGATAGTGTGGAGGGCTGTCAGAGGTTACAGCAGGACATTGTTAGGATGCAAACTGGGCTGAAAAGTGGCAGATGGAGTTCAACCCGGATAAGTGTGAGGTGGTTCATTTTGGTAGGGCAAATATGATGGCAGAATATAGCATTAATGGTAAGACTCTTAGTAGTGTGGAGGATCAGAGGAATCTTGGGGTCTGAGTCCATAAGACACTCAAAGCTGCTGCGCAGGTTGACTCTGTGGTTAAGAAAGCATATGATGCATCAATCATGGGATTGAGTTTGGGAGCCAAGAGGTAATGTTGCAGCTATATTGGACCCTGGTCAGACCCCACTTGGAGTACTGTGCTCAGTTCTCGTCACCTCACTACAGGAAGGATATGGAAACTATAGAAAGGATGCAGAGGAGATTTACCAAGTGTTGCCTAGGTTGGGAAGCATATCTTATGAGAATAGGTTGAGTGAACTCGGCCTTTTTTCCTTGGAGCGACGAAGCATGAGAGGTGACCTGATAGAGGTGTATAAGATGATAAGAGGCATTGATCGTGTGGATAGTCAAAGACTTTTTCCCAGAGCTGAAATAGCTAGCACGAGAGGGCACAGATTTAAGGTGCTTGAAAGTAGGTACAGGGGAGATGTCAGGGGTAAGTTTTTTTACACAGGGAGTGGTGAGTGTGTAGAATGGGCTGCCGCGACAGTGGTGGAGGTGGATACGATAGGATCTTTTAAGAGACTCCTGGACAGGTACATGGAGCTCAGAAAAATAGGGGGCTATGGGTAACCCTAGGTAATTTCTAAGGTAATTTTATGCGCATGCGCCGATCGTGCATGCAGCCTGTTACAGTTGCTCCATTTCTTACTTTTTAAACTTTTTTAACTTAGGTTATTTGTTGTATTTTTTTCTCACGGTAACACGTTGAAGCTGCACCCTCTCTAACATGCTGGTGGAGAGAGTTTTATTTGGGTTTTTAGCGCTGGAAATAGTTACATTCGGACACGTCTCATTAGCGTGGCAGCAGTATGGTCGCATTGTTTATTCCAGGGACCAGCTGATTGCGCTTATGCCGGCCGGTTTAGCGAACAAAGCAGTGGACATCCCGGCTGAAATCTGGAGGAAAACACACAGAGGACGCAGAGGGGATCAAAAAGGCGAGGGAAGAGGACCGGGTCAAGACAACAGAGGCTTATGGAGAAGAGAAGTTATAAGCCATGTCGCCCCTCTCTCATCATGGGAAATGTGAGATCGCTGGGTAATAAAATGGATGAATTGACGGCGCTTGTCAGGAGTCAGAGCCAGATTACAAACCCAGCACCCGAGTGCCCTCATGACCATCTCGGGTGACTTCAACCAGGTTACCATGGCTAGAACATGGCCCCACTTCACGCAGTATGTGAGCTGTACAACCAGAGGGGAGAGGACTCTGGATTTGATGTATGCTAATGTTAAGGATGCATACAGCTCCTCTCCCCTCCCCCCCCACTGGGAAGGTCAGATCACAACCTGGTGCATCTAAAACCCTGCTACCTGTCTCTGGTGAAGAGTAAGCCTGCAACCTCGAGGACAGTGAGGAAATGGTTGGAGGAGGCATATGAGGCGCTCCAGGGTTGTTTTGGTGACAGACTGGCAGGCACTCTGTGAGCCACATGGAGAGGATATTGATGGGCTCACAGAATGCATCACTGATTACATCAACTTCTGTGTGGACAGTAATGTTCTGACAAGAACTGTCCTTTGTTATTCAAATAACAAGCCATGGGTAACAACAGACATTAAGGACATCCTGAACGCTAAAAAGAGGGTGTTTAGAGATGGAAATAGGGAGGAGCTGAGGGCAATACAGAGGGACCTGAAAGCCAGGATCAGGGAAGCTAAAGACAGATACAGGAGGAAGCTTGAGTGGAAACTCCAGCAGAACAACATGAGAGAGGTCTGGAATGGGATAGGGACCATCACTAGGTTCCGGCAAACTAGCAACAGAGGAGCTGAAGGCAGTGTGGACAGGGACAACGAACTTAACCTGTTCTTTAACAGATTTGACATTGTGGCCCCTGCCCATCCCCCACATGATTCATCTGTTGTCGGGCCCCAACCAACACATATTCCACTCTCCCCTCCTACCCCTCCTCACAATCCCCCACCCTGCTCTCATGACTATACCCCTTCCCCACACGAAACCACCACAGTGGGCTTCACAGCTGAACAGGTGAGAAGACAGTTGGAACAGCTCAACCCAAGCAAGACTGCAGGACCGGATGGTGTCAGTACCAGGGTGCTCAAAGACTGTGTCCCTCAGCTATGTGGAGTACTTCGCCATGTACTCAACCTGAGCTTGAGGCTCTGGAGGGTTCCTGTACAGTGGAAGACGTCCTGCCTCGTCCCTGTGCCAAAGACGCCGCGCCCCAGCGGCCTCAATGACTACAGACCGGTGGCATTGACCTCCCACATCATGAAGACCCCGGAGAGACTTGTTCTGGAGCTGCTCCAGCCTATGGTTAGGCCACACTTAGATCCTCTCCAGTTCGCCTACCAGCCACGACTAGGAGTTGAGGATGCCATTGTCTACCTGCTGAACCGTGTCTACGCCCACCTGGACAAGCCAGCGAGCACTGTGAGGGTCATGTTTTTTGACTTCTCCAGTGCGTTCAACACCATTCGCCCTGCCCTGCTGGGGGAAAAGCTGACAGCGATGCAGATGGATGCTTTCCTGGTGTCATGGATTCTTGATTACCTGACTGGCAGACCACAGTACGTGTGCTTGCAACAGTGTGTGTCCGACAGAGTGATCAGCAGCATTGGGGCTCCACAGGGGACTGTCTTGTCTCCTTTTCTCTTTACCATTTACACCTCGGACTTCAACTACTGCACAGAGTCTTGTCATCTTCAGAAGTTTTCTGATGACTCTGCCATAGTTGGATGCATCAGCAAGGGAGATGAGTCTGAGTACAGGGCTACGGTAGGAAACTTTGTCACAAGGTGTGAGCAGAATTATCTGCAGCTTAATGTGAAAAAGGCTAAAGAGCTGGTGGTAGACCTGAGGAGAGCTAAGGTATCAGTGACCCCTGTTTCCATCCAGGGGGTCAGTGTGGACATGCTGGAGGATTACAAATACCTGGGGATACAAATTGACAATAAACTGGACTGGTCAAAGAACACTGAGGCTGTCTACAAGAAGGGTCGGAGCCGTCTCTATTTCCTGAGGAGACTGAGGTCCTTTAACATCTGCCGGACGATGCTGAGGATGTTCTACGAGTCTGTGGTGGCCAGTGCTATCATGTTTGCTATTGTGTGCTGGGGCAGCAGGCTGAGGGTAGCGGACAACAGAATCAACAAACTCATTCATAAGGCCAGTGATGTTGTGGGGATGGAACTGGACTCTCTGATGGTGGTGTCTGAAAAGAGGATGCTGTTCAAGTTGCATGCCATCTTGGACAATGTCTCCCATCCACTACATAATGTACTGGTTGGGCACAGGAGTACATTCAGCCAGAGACTCATTCCACCGAGATGCAACACAGAGCGTCATAGGAAGTCATTCCTGACTGTGGCCATCAAACTTTACAACTCCTCCCTTGGGGGTCAGACACCCTGAGCCAATAGGCTGGTCCTGGACTTACTTCCTGGCATAATTTACATATTACTATTTAACTATTTATGGTTTTATTACTACTTAATTATTTATGGTGCAACTGTAACGAAAACCAGTTTCCCCCAGGTTCAATAAAGTATGACTATGTAAGGACATGTTCGGCACAGATTTGTGGGCTGAAGGGCGTGTATTGTGCTGTAGGTTTTCTATGTTTCTGTGATTATTTCTCTCCACAGATGCTGCCTGAATTTCTGAATTCCTCTAGTACTTTATGTGTGTTACTTTGGATTTCTAGAATCTGCAGAATCTCTGGTGTTTAAGACTTAACTTTGACATGGATAATTGATTCAAAACTCATCTCAGACCCCACTGTGGGATTGTTTGTAAAGTCTCTCAGACAGAGGCAAGGGAGAAGTGGATGGCTAGAAAACTAGAATTGTCATTGGGAATAAAGCAAGTATTTTCAGTGTTCTTAATTACTCCTCTTCGCACCACATGCAATGCTGAAAAATCAGTTTGCAGACAGTGGTGGGACTAAGAGTGACCCAGAACTGAAGATTGCCAATGTAATTGCAGAAATGACTGCTGTGTTTTTGGATTATGTTCTGATACCGAACACCAGCTGTTAATAAGAATTACCAGTTACAAATGATAATCTTTTGGAGACACCAGACTGAGCAGTGCACAAAAAAAGAGGAGGTCAGGCAGAGAACTATCGAGATGATGAAGAGTAAGCCAGGCAAGAACAATTCCACCCATCTGAACAATATTGGAGAAATCACAGTATCACACTGGAGAACACTTAGCCTATCCAGTCTGTACCAGCTTAAGCAAGAGCTAATTCTACTTCCTCCTCGTCCACCCAAGCCCTGCTAATAGATTTTCTTTCAAGTACTTACAGAGGTTGAACCTCCTGCACTAACCCAGCCAGGGTAGATTCTAGAGCTATCCACTCATTGCCTCAAAAGTTTGCCCCAATTATTTCACTATACTGTATCCTCCGGTTCTTCACTACCTCCACAAAGGAACCTGTCCCAAACATCAAGCACACTTATAAATTCCCCTCTGCAAGGTAAACAGCTTTCAGTGGCTATTAGGTATGAGGCTAAGCTGTAAATAGGTCTGGAAGGCGAGTTGGGAGGTCACGAGCACAAGTTACATTATTGCCAAGATTGGATAGAGCTATTTCAATCCTATGCAAAGGCCAGCAGTATGAATGGAGATTTACAAGCAAGGAAAGATGGGTGTATGTTGGAAAGTGAGGAGGCTGGTGAAGGGGCAATAGGTTGCAAAGACAGTGGGGTTTGAAGGTCGTGGTTGTTTTGAGGAGGGTGACGATGAAGGTAAGGTCTCAGTACCCGATGGAGACAGCTTGGGGAGTTGGGCTGTCGGTTTACTGGGAACAGGAACAAGGAAGCAGAAGGTCTGCATCACTGATAAGATGGGCTCAGGAAGGGCACAAGTAGCAATGGGAAAAAGGTAGGTAAAGGTGTGTTCAGAGCTGGGCATGGGGGCAATCAAGTTTGTAGTGCACAAGCTGGGAGTTACGTTTGTATTCCTGGTGGCCGAGGAATATTGAGCAGATTTGGCAGACACAGCCAAATGGTGCTTTATGTGTGAAACGGCTAAACAAGTAGTCCATCATGTGTTCAATCAGCAGAGCTAAGGGATGAATCAAGGTGGAAATGGGCAATAGAGAGAGGAAGGGGTGATGGGGGGGGGTCACTGTGATTTAATTATCTGGGTTAGTCTCTTCCAGAACAATACACCATCAAACTCCAACTTCAAGTTTATTGTCATAGGCATACACACAGAGCATTAATGCCTTGAAAATTAGCCCTTTGCAGCAGCAGCACAGTACATTATAAGACGAGTACAAACATGCTAACATAAACTTAATTTAACCGATATGGTACATAACTTACACATGTGCAAAATAAACATCCAAATAAACATAAATAAATTGTTGTGGTTGTATCCTCCAAATCGGAATGGGAAAGACTTAGAATAGCATTCTTTCCACTTAATGGAAATTGTTACACATGCACACACAAACACCTCCAGTCTGGACCCCACTAGACAGCCTACCCATTATCGCATGCTATACTGAGAGTGGGCTGTACTGTAAGAGATGTTGACTTTTAGTCAAGACTTTAAAATAAGACTCAACCTATTCTCTGAACCAGACTAATACTTCACTTGGTACTATTTGCAAAAGAGCTCAGATGTTCTCCTGGGATTTTGGGAAACATTTATTCCTCAATCAACACTGCCAAAATTTACTGCTGTCTGTGTGAATTTGCTGCCTACACATAGGCTGCTGGATTTCCTACATATTCTGACTAAAGCTCATACATATCCCATTAGCTATAAGGTACCTTGGCAGGTCTGAGTCCTTAATTACAAGTTTATTTTTTCTTTCATTGGTTTGTACAATGAAAAAATGAACAGAAGGTATCAAATTATCTTCTAATTTTGAATATACAGATGTGTTTCAGAGAGCACAGGAATGGAGAAAGCAGCAGAAATGGAAAGGGGGTAGAATTCTGCGATGTTATTGCATTACATGGCAGGTAATTACATCTACTGCACTACTTTTATTTATTTGAGATTAGCTGCAATTATATGACTTATTTTCCACATTATGTACAAGCATCAAAAAGATGTCTGACCTCATTGCTGTGGAATATTGTAGACTTTAAATATGGGTGTTTCACAGTGAGAAATATACTGAACTCAGAACTTCACGTTCGAGCACAAAACTCAGTTTTCTACATCACTTCAACACTGAAGTAAATCTCCTGCATGGCCTGATTTAAAAAAGACCGGACCTACTCAATGGACAATTTATTGAACTTACATCTAAACATTAATTAATTGGTTACTTGTATTTGTAATTTATAACAAATATAACCTTAAGGTTTTTTGTTACAATCAGTTTTCAAACAAGTTCATGTTCTGAATCGCATCCAATTCGCTCACTGCCCCAGAATCGCTCGACTGATATGGTTCCAGCTAAAACTCTGACATGTTGTTTCAAATTCCTCCACAACCCCAGCCCTCACTTCTTCTTCAGTTCTGCAACAACACAAGATCTTGGTATTTCTGATTTCCAGCCTTTTGCTCACCCCTGACTTTTACTCTACTGGTTGTGTTGAGTTGTTCTCCGATCCTGGCAATTTACAACCCGACCATCAATCACCTAAGCTCTTCCGAATGATTTCACTCTTCTATCAGTGATGGATTGCCATCGTGGGATTTCTTCTTTCAACTTTTCAACCCATTCCTTTTCCTTGGCAGTTCTTAAAATCTACTTCTTTGCATCAACTTTAATATAGCAAAATATAGTAGAGGGGTTTTTTGGTCACCTCCTCTACTATCTCTTTGCTTGTTGACCTTCTTGCGGAGAACCCTGGGGCATCTTGCTATATTAAAGTTGATTGAATGTGCCAGTTGTTACCTGTTTGATGGATCATCAGTAACAAGCAGAATCAGCAATCATTTCAACCTGAGCTCTTCAGCAACTCATCGCTTAAATTGCTGCCTTCTCCACGTTGATGTAGGGGCTATTATATGTAGATGATAAATATGAATTGTGAGGTCAGATTAATTACTCAGTAGCTGAATTAATCAGGAAATTTTGTCATTAACTTGCATGCATATCTAGTAACTAATTGGGCTGTTTTCTCCTCGCTCAGAATGGGATGCAAATTCAAACACAACCCCCCCCAAGTCTCTCCCATGCATGAACCTATCCAAATGCCTCTTAGGTGTTGCAATTACGCCCAACTTGACTACTTCCTTTGGCAGTTCATTCCAGGCACACACTACCCTCAGTGTAGAATCATTTTGAGAGGGGCAATGGACCCATTATACCACATTTCTTTTGCCCCTCTTTATCCCAAACTCCCACCTTTTCGAATCCGAAAACAGGACGTTAGCTGATTCTTGACCTCGCAATCTATCTCATTATGGCTTTGCCAGGCAGCTTAGTGGTTGCTGGAACACTTGACAGTGCCAGCAATCAGAGTTTGATTCCCGCCACTGTCTGTATGTTCTTCCTAAGGCTGCGTGGCTTTCCTCCAGAGGCTCTGGTTTCCTCCCACATTGCGAGGCCGTGCAGGTTGGTGGGTTGTGGGCGTGCTACGTTGACACCAGAGGCTTATGGGCTGCCCCAGCATATCCTTGGACTTTGTTGGTTGTTGACACAAACAACACATTTCACTGTATGTTTCAATATGAATGTGAAAAATAGGGCGAATCATTAATCTTTATCACCTTGTTTACATGCTCTGTAGCTGTTATACTTTCTTCTGCATCCTGCTATTGTTTTACCTTTTCTACCTTGATGTACTGCGTAATGATTCAATCTGTGTGAATAGTCAAGTTTTTTGTTGAATCTTGGTTCATGTGACAATATGAACTTGTGGGGAAACTTCTTCACTCGGGGTGGTGTGAGTGTCGAATAAACTGCCAGTGGAAGTGGGTCAGTCAGTTTGCTGGGAATATGGTCTGGATACGGTTTGATGGGAGTAGGCAGAATAATGGTTTGGCATGGACTAGATGGGCAGAAGGGCCAGTTTGTGTGTTGTGGTGCTCTATGATTCTGTACTTCCGACAATAAACAGGTGAAGTTGCTGCCTTCTCCAGACTGATGTATGGGCTATTACATGTCCGTGGTAAATATGAATTATGAGGTCAAATTAATTACTCAGTAGTTGAATTAATTAGGATATTTTGTCGTTAAGTTGCATGTCGATCTAGTAACTAATTGGGTTGTTTTCTCCTCACTCAGAATGGGATGCAAATTAGAATATAAACCCTCTAAGCCTCTCCCATGATTGGAAAGGTAGCAAATTGGCTGCTGTCCTTTTGCTAATGCACACCGCTTCGATTGCATTTGTCTATCTGCTGTTCCATCCTTTATTTATTTTCTGTGTGCTGACCAACTTACTGGCAAAACAACAAAAAGTTTTAAAGTATCACAAGGAAGTGACTATTTAGGCACATCTAAGTGATGTTGTTTTTCTTCCTGAACCACTGTGAGAGGACAGGCAGGACTTTGCTTTAACTTCTCATCCAGTGAGTGGGAACCCTACAGTACAGATTTCAACCAATACCGACTAGGAATGTTACCCTAGATTAAAGCATGAAGTTCCTGGAGTGGAGTTTGATCTCACAACTTCTGTCCAGGAAATAAATGCCTATCCCGGGCCAAGTCTATGAACTCAATCTGTGAGATGGTATTGAGCTTATACTCTCAGTGGCCACTTTATTAGGTACACCTACTCTTTAATGCAAATATCTAATCAGTCAACCACGTGGCAACAACTCACTGCCTAAAAGCATGCAGACATGTTCAAGAAGTTCAGTTTTTGTTCAAACCAGACATTAGAATAGGAAAGAAATGTGATCTAAGTGACTTTGACTGTCGAATGGTTGTTGGTGGCAAACAAGATGGTTTGATGGGATTTTCATGCATGACAGTCTCTAGCGTTTACAAAGAGGGGCCTGAAAATAAAAGAAAAGCATCCAACAAGCAGCAGTTCTGAGGTTGAAAACGCCTTGTTGATGAGATTGGCCAGACTGGGTCAAGCTGACAGGAAGGCGACAGGAACTCAAACAACCACACATTACAACAGTGGTGTGCAGAAGAGCATCTCTGAAGTGGAAGGACTACACACAGGGCCCTCAGTATTATTAGGGATCCCACCCGTCCATCCATCATCCTCTTCGACTTTCTACCATCAAGCAGGAGACTACCATGCATAAAGACAAGAATGGTCAGGATGAGAAGCAGTTTCTTCCCCAGGCCATTAGGCTTCCCATACACATGGTATTCAAAGTGTCACTGCTTAATCTATTCTGTACCTTCCATTATTTAAAATGAATGTACTTTAGTTTGTTACTTATGTGTGATTCATCTGTATATTTTATCCTTACCTTCATAAGTTATCAAGTGTGTGTGTTTTCTGCTTTACACCCTGGTTTGAAGAAATGTTGTCTCATTTCCATATACATTATATGGATATATACATAATATACATGTATATAGTTAAATGACAATAAATTTGACTTGTCTTGACTTAACCTTAGTGGCGACTTCATTAGGTAAAGGAAAATTATAAGACATAGGAGCCCAATTAGGCCATTCACATTGAGTCTACTCAGCTATTCCATTATGGCTGATTTGTTATGTCTCTCAACCTCATTATCCTGCCTTCTCCACCTAACCCTTGGCACACAGACTGATGAAGAACTCTGCTGTTAGGAAGTGACCGTTCAGTGTAGTTCCAGCAGGCCATAGATGCTTTTCTATTAACCCCATTATCACCCTCTGGAATTACTGAATAATCTTATCTTCAATATCCTAACCTATCGGTTCGGGGCCTAGTGTCCAGTGATCGGTTGGTCCTGGGGTCGATGTTGAGGATCGGAAGTCAAGGCCCGTAAGCCAGAGCCGTGAGTCTGCGAATCTGCAGCAAGTCCGCTGGGGAAGTCGAGGCTCCATGTCTCTGAGCCCAAGTTCAAGCCCAAGTCCACTGGAGGCTGGAAGCCTGTCCTGGGGGGTTAGATGGGTGCGTATTTGCCAGGGAGTGAGGGAGGACCGGGGCTTGTTTTGCTGAACTTGTTTTTTTGTTGCTTGTTGTGTTCTGTGTTGTTCTGCCGAGCATTGTTAGTTATGCTATGTTAGTACCGGAATATGTGATGACACCTGCAGGCTGCCCCCCAGAACACCCTCAGGCATGTTGGGTTCTTAATGCAAACAATGCATTTCACTGTACTTATGTAGACATGATGAATAATTTTGATTCTTGGTATAATCCTTGCCTGGTCTGCCGATAAGCTGGTTTAGATTCTGACATTAACCTTGCTCACTTCACTTGAGACCCTTATGACCATCTCATTTTGCAGACAGGATCTGAAACTAGTCTCAATGTTTCATTCTTGGTCTTTGTTCTCCCCCTCCAGGTCTGGTGCAAGGACATTGTTTGTTCTCTCCCTCTAAGGTTTGATACATGGACATTCTTTCCCACTACAGGATTGGCTAATTAGGTACAATGTTGGCTCAGTATCCTGGACTTCTGATTGAGTGGTGATATGCAGCTCATGTCTGTGAACTCTTTCTATCTCCAGCAGCCCCCACCCCTTCCCCTTCTCAGTCAGGCCTACGAAGGGAAGTAGTCAGTGCGGAAGGAGGGAGAGAGGCAGAGAGGGAATCAGACAACTGCACCTGAAAAGCTTCAGGCTGGATTGCTACACACATTAGACAACTTAACTTTGGATGCAGAAAAATCCTAACTTCTGGGGCGATTTACACATTTCTCTGGCTTCCTCCCACATCCTAAAACCATGTAGTTAACTGGCCACTGCAAATTGTCTAAGTGTGTAGGTGAGTAGTACAATCTGGGGAATTGATAAGCATACTAAGTATCTCACCAGATACTTAGAGTAGACGTGAAGAGGATTGGTGTTGGTTTATTATTGTCACATGTACCAGGATACAGTACAGTGAAAAGCTTGTCTTGCATTGCGTTCATACAGATCAGATCATTACACAGTGCATTGTGCTAGAATAAGGTAAAACAACTACAATGCTGAATAAAGAGTAAGTGCTACCAAAAGAGTGCAGTGCGGGTAAACAATAAAGGGCAAAGTCATAACAAGGTAGATTATGAGATCAAGAATCTATCTTATCATACAGGAGGTCCGATAAGAGTGCGATAGAATCTTCCGTTAGTAGGACAGTCTCATCTCCAAGGGCACAGCCTCAGAATACAGGGACATCCCTTTAAAAACAGAGCTGAGGAGAAATTTCTCCAGCCAGAGGGTAATGAATCTGTGGAATTCATTGCCACAGAGGACCGTGGAGGCCTGGTCATCGAAGGGTCTCGGCCTGAAACGTTGACTGTACTTTTGGCTGTGTTGCTCTGCTGAGCCAAGTGGATATGCTACATTGGCAACAGAATGTATGGTGACATTTGTAGGCTGCCCCCCAACTCAAACAACACACTTCAATTTCACTGAATGCTTCCACCTACATATGATAAACAAATCTCAATGTGAATCATAATACCATAAGACATAGGGATAGAATCAAGCCATGTGGCCCATCAAGTCTGCTCTGCTATTCCATCATGGCTGATTTGACACCCTAAGAACCTATCAGCTTCTGCTTTAAATATACCCAATGATTGGGCCTCCACAGCCCCCTGTGGCAATGAATTCCACAGATTCACCATCATCTGGCTAAAGAAATTCCTCCTAACTTCTGTTCTAAATGGACATCTCTCTATTCTGAGGTTGTGCTCTCTGGTTCTGGACTCCCCCGCTATAGGAACCATTCTCTCCATGACCACTCGATCTATGTCTTTGAATATTAAGATAAGATCCTCCCTCACATTCTTCCAAATTCCATCACATACAGGTCCAGTGCCATCAAGCACTCTTTCTGGAATGTGGGGAGGATAGGATACATTGAAGATTAGTGTGGGAATGGGGTTGTTATGAGAGAGTGCACAGCCTCAATGAGGCAAATTGGTCACTTTCTAAGTCTAAAGGAAATACGGATATGTAGAAGGTGGCAGTGAGGTAGTTCTTTGATCTGTTGTTATAATGGTGAAAATACTCCTCTGTTGGGTGGGGAATTCTTGAATTTTGACCCAGTAGTATTGAGAAAAGGTTATATAGTATCCAGTTGGGATGGAGCGTGATTTGGTGGGTGCAATCTGGACTTACTCCCTTGTACTTTCTGTCTTTAACCAGCTGGCAGATACTGTCTAAGAAGCTTAGTCCTGACGAAGGGTCTCGGCCCGAAACGTCGACTGTACCTCTTCCTATAGATGCTGCCTGGCCTGCTGTGTTCTACCAGCATTTTATGTGTGTTGCTTTGGTTTCTCAGCATCGACGGACTTTCTGATGTTTAGGTAAGTTGTAATACTTTTCAGTGGTCCTGCACCAGACAGTACTCCAGACCTATGCTATGGAGTTATACCTCAGAAGGGAGCTCCTCTGAGAAGTGTTGACACTGTTATCTGAGGTTTAACTACATTTGGGCCTAGGCCAATTTTTATTTTCAACCCACAAGCAATGTGGGTAGAATGAATTCCTCGCTTCCATGTCAATAAATGTGCACTGGATTTGATTTTATTTGTTTTTATTTATAGATTCAGCACGGTAACATTCCCTATGGCTCAATGAGCCCGTGCCACCCTGTCAAACCCATGGGACCAATTAATCAACTCATCCACATCTTTGGAATGTGGGAGGAAACCAGAGCACCCAGAGGAAACACACACATTTACAGAGAGAACATGCAAACTCCCTTCAGACCGCGGTGGGAACCGAACCCAGGCTGCTGGTTTTGTAATAGCATGACACTAATCTCTATGCTACCATGCTGTCCCATTACTTTGTTACAGAGGTGCAAATGAGCACCTAATGCTTTGCAACAAGCGCGGACACACTCACTGTTGCAAATCCCTCTGATGGGAATTAATTCCTGCAGATTTTCTGCCCTGAGAACCCGAGTGAATCAGTTAATAAAACAACAGCCTCGTGGTAACACAAGAGACTGCAAATACTGTAATCGAAGGCAAAAATATAAAGTATATACCAGAATATATAAGCAAGGATGCTGAAACTTTATAAGGCATTGGTCAGACTACACTTGGAGCATTGTGAGCAGTTTTGGGCCCCTTATCTAAGAAAGGATGTTCTAGTGTTGGAGAGGGTCCAGAGGAGGTTCATGAGAATGATCCCAGGAATGAAAGGGTTAATATATGAGCAGCATTTGATGGCTCTGGGCCTGTACTCAATGCAGTTTAGTAGAATGAAGGGGGATCTCATTGAAACCTATTGTATGTTGAAGGGCCTCGATAGAGTGGATGTGGAGAGCATTTTTCCTTTAGTGGGGAAGTTTGGGATGAGACAGCACAGCCTCAGAATACAAGGCTGTACTTTTAGAACAGAGATGAGGAGGAATTTCTTCAGGCAGAGGGTTGTGAATCTGTGGAATTCATTGCCACAGGTGGCTGTGGAGGCCAGGTCATTGGGTATATTTAAAGCGGAGATTGATAGGTTCATGATTAGTCAGGGTGTCAAAGGTTACAGGAAGAAGGCAGGAGAATGATGTTGGTTGGGATAATAGAATGGTGAGCCTTCGATGGTCCAAATGGCCTAATTCTGTTCCTGTGCCTTACTGCATTATGGTCTTAAACAACAAGCTGCTGGAAGACCCTAGCAGGCCAGACACCATCTGTGGAGGCAAAGGGATAGTAAACCTCTCAGGTTGAGACTGAGAGTGCAGAGGAGAGGTGGCAGGTATAAAGAGATGAAAGGGAAATGTGAGGTACATTCTGGCAGATGATACATATAACCATGTGAGGAGAAGATTAACGGGCAGCCCTGCAGTCACTGATACCAGGGCTCCACTTCCAAATCTGTCCCTTCACTGACTTCAAACACTGAATTGAAAGTGAGGTCCACTGCACAGTAAGCATAAAGCTAGCTACTCTGAGTGCTGCTTGTTGCTAGGCTGCCCAAACACCAGCAAAAGCGCTGAGGCTTCGCTCCAGAAACAGACAGTTTATCAGGGTCAAGTTACAGCTCAGCCAGTCAGGCAACCCCGCCCTCCTGGGCACCATAGGTCCCCTCATTTCTCGGCTGCAGTGCTGGCAGCGCGTAGCGTGAGAGTGAAACATTCCATCGGAGTGGTATTCTGTCAGAGCAGGTGTCACCAGCTGCCAGCTACCCCTTCTGTGCCATTGATTTGCCTCAACAAATACCACCCTGTCCTACCTCCAATCTAGCACTGAGGCACAAAGACCTGAGAGATTGCCTGTGAAATAAGCCTGCGGGCCTAAGTGTATTTCTGTTTTAAACCCTTCTTGACTTTATGCAATGCTTGGGCATGATCAGGACTAGCGCCTCAGGAAATCTGCAAAGGAATTCGTTGCACTTGTGGTCACGTGATGATTTGAGTTCTGTTTCTCGAAAAGTCTTCAGAAATAAAAAAGCACTGGTCACTGAAAGGGCAGGAAGCCTGGCAGCGGCAGCTGGACTCCAGTCCCTCTCCAAGGTGGCCGAATAATTGACCATCAAAGTGGACTCGTCATGAGGTCACACAGAGACACAGCACAGCAACAAGCCCTTCAGCCCAATAAGGCCCCACCAACCACCAACCAGCAGTTACACTAATCCGGAAAATTCCATTCTTTTAATTCTCCTCACATTATCAACTCCCCACCCCACTCACCTACAGCCCAGGGATAATTTACACAAAATTCTGGAGGAACTCATCAAGTCAGGTAACATCCAGGGAGGGAAATAAACAGTTAATGTTTTGGGCCGAGACCTTTCACCAGGACTGGAAAGGGAGGGGGAAGAAGTCAGAATAAGAAGGTGGGGGGGGGGGGAAGGGGAAGGAGTACATACTGGCAGGTGAAAAGGATGTGGAAATGATGGTTCTCGTGGTGAGGGAGTCCCGGACAAGAGGACACACCTTCAGGATAGAAGGGCATCCATTTAAAACTGAGATGTGAAGAAGTCTCTTTAGCCAGAGGGTGGTGAATTTGTGGAATTTATTACCACAGGCAGCTGTGGAAGCCAGGTCATTGAGTGTATTTAAGGCAAAGCTTGATTGGTTCTTGATTGGACACAACATCAAAGGTTATGGGGTGAAGGCTGGGGAGTGGGGCTGAAGAGAGGGAAAAAAGGATTAGCCATGATTGAATGGCGGAGCAGACTCAATGGGCCAAATGGCCTAATTCTGCTCCTATATCTTATGGTCCATAGGTGATAGGTGACACCAGGTGTAGAGGAAGGTGGGTGGGGGGTAAGATGGGAGATGTTAGGTGGAAGAGGCAAAAGGCCGAAGAAGAAGAAATTCAATAGGAGAGGACAGTGGGCCGAGGAATACGGGAAGGAGGAGGGGCACCAAAGGAAGGTGATGGACAAGTGAGGAGAAGAAAAGGGGTGAGAGGCAAACCAGAATTGGGAATGGAAAAAGATAAAAGGGAGTGAAGGTGCACAATTACCAGAACTTAGTAAAAAAGAAGTTCATGCCATCAGATTGGAGGCTAACCAGACAGAATATGAGGTGCTGCTCATTCAAACTGAGTGTGGCCTCATCACGGTAGTAGAGGAGGCCATGGACTGACATGTCAGAATGGGAATGGGAAATTGAAATTGAAATGGCTGAGCACTGGTAACCATGCCTTTTGTGGCAAATGGAGCGAAGGTGCTTGGTGAAGTGGTCCAATAATCTATATGTGGTCTCACCTTTGTGAAGGAGATCTCACTGGGAGTATTGGATATAGTAGATGACCCCAACCAACTCCCTTATCCACTCAGCCTTCCCTGATATCCCTCCTCAAAGTTCTGAGTTGACAGTGCAAATGTATTATCAAAGTATGGGCAGTATATAGCCTTGAGATTTATCTCTTGCAGGCACCCATAAAACAAAGAAACTGAAAACAATCCACGAGAAACCACACACAAGCAAGCAATCACCCACAAGCAGAACAAGTGCTACAACCGCCCATTCACCTCCTCCCTCACCTCCTCCCTCATCCTCCCTCACCTCCTCCCTCATCCTCGCAATCACCCACAAGCAGAACAAGTGCTACAACTGCCCATTCACCTCCTCCCTCACCTCCTCCCTCATCCTAGCAATCACCCACAAGCAGAACAAGTGCTACAACCGCCCATTCACCTCCTCCCTCATCCTCGCAATTCAATAAGCAATTGCTCCTCTAAGGACACATCCAATACCCAAAGTGAAACAATATCCATAACTCTTCAGGCTATTTACTCTAGTTCACAACAACATACCTCTTTTGTCAGGCTAAACTGTAGAAGTAAAGGCACCAGACCGTATAATTAACATAAATTCAAAGTCAAGTTAGATCTCATTCTCATCTGCTTTCAATAATAACCGCTGGCTAAGGCTGCATTTGTTTTTCTGTTCCTTGGGTCAGGAACAGCAAAGGCAGGGAAAAGTTGGGAGGTATGAGTGAGTGGAGGTGGGGGAGGCGGGGGTGTGTGTGTGTGTGTGTGTGTGTGTGTGTGTGTGTGTGTGTGAGAGAGAAAGAGAGAGAGAGAGAGTGAGTGTATGTCAGTGTGTGTGTGCATGCGCGCATGTATGGGGGAGGGGTGTTGTTGAAAGGTATGTGCAGAAAGGTGAGGGTAGGTACAGCCAAGCACAAAATGGACTCAGAGTTCCAAGTTGGAGACCTGAGGCATTGGCATTTTACTTCCAAGCCTCATCTGTACAACGGCAGCCTGACGAGTATTTAAAACAGGTGGAGGGTGGCAGTGTCCAGCAGCTGTGGGGAAGGTACAACCGGTCAAACATCTGTTCCCTATCTGCAGCAATGGTTCTGGTGAATGGATCAAGTGTTGCATCTCCAAGTTTTCTGATGTCCAAACTGGGTACCAATTTGGTCTGTGAGAAGGAAACAGAAATTTATTTGGAGGGATATAGACAGTTTTCATGAAAGGGCATAGAGCATGGCAAATGGAAGATAATGTGGAAAAATATGAAAGGTAGAGTACTTTTACATTAGTAAAAAAATAGAAAAAGTGGAGTACAGTTAAATTGCGGATAGATTGAAAAGTGTTGGTCCTGTTCTGTACTACATTCTTAAAACCAATCTGTGTGTCTCCGTACATAAATCACTGAAAGTTACCATGCAGATGCAGCAAGTAGTTAGAATGATGAAAGGTGTTTTGGATTTTATTTCAAGAGGATGTGAGCACCACAACAAGGTTATATTACTTCAATGTGATGTGTCCACAGAAAAGCTTGCAGAGAGGAAGCATTATCTACCAATGAAGGAATTGCAAAAATCTCAGTCAGCTGAAGAAGTGAGGGAAGGGGAAGGTGGGACAGGCAAGGGGTGACTGTGCAGTAAAGAGACCCATGGGATTTCTCTTGGAATGTGGATTCCAGCCTCTGAGAATCCAATGTTGCTCCTTCCTCATCCTTATTCCACAGGGTCCGTGCTGTCCACCATCTTGCTGAAGGTCTTCTCCAGACTCAAAGCAGGAGAAAGCCACTTATCTTTTTAAGTTTGCTCTGCTCTGCAGTATGATTGTAGCTGAGAAGAATGTTAACTCCAATGACATGCCTTGGTTACGCTCACCTTTGTAATCTGCTGGGGCCAGTTAAAATGCAGATGAGACCCTAATAATGGAAGCCCCACTCCCTCGTCCACCAACAGAAAACAGCAGGTTAAGTGGGCAACAAGGAGAAAGATTGGAGTTTTGAGTAAATTAAACAAATCTGTGACTTGTTAAACCCATCCACCACGGAGGATGTAACAAATTAGGGATTTATTCAATCCACTCAAAAACTTAAAAACAACTGCATGGTTCTCTATGTGTTTACAAGCAGATAAATAAAATACTTAGTAATAAATAGATGGAAGTCACACAAACGTGATTGTAAAGATAAGATAAATTAATTTTCTCTATGAAAAATAAATGCCGCTGGACATACTTAGATCAAACATTAACTGCTGAGGTGCAATTTATGCAGTTGACCCCCTGGATGTTGAGATCCTTCCTTTGGACCTTGTTTCTCTGCTTATCCCAGTAAGAAAGGTTGCAATTTATCATTGCAACAACCTGTATCTTTTGCTCAACTATTCATTGGATGGCATGCTTGGATCAACTGTCTCAATGATCCACATGAGTGCCAACACAAGGTACAACGTCATCTATATTTCTTAGAAGCTTGTGCAGATTCATCATGTCATCTGAAACTCTGACAAACATTCTCTCGATGCACAGTGGAGAGTATCCTGACTGGTTGCATCATGGCCTGATGGGGAAACACCAAAGTCCATGATCAGAAAAGCCTATAAAAAGTATTGGATACAGCACATTCTATCACAGGAAAAACTCTCCCCACTATTGAGTACATCTGCAAAGAGCGCTACCTTACGAAAGCAGCATCCATCATCAAAGCACCCACCATCAAGGCCATGGTCTCTTCTCACTGCTGCCATCTGGTAGGAGGTACAGGAGCCTTAGGTCCACGCCGCCAGGTTCAGGAACAGTTGTTACCTTACTATCATTGGGCTCCTGAACCAGTGTGGATAGCTTTACTCACCTCAACACTGAACTGATTCCTCAACCTATGGACTCATTTTGAAGGACTCTATAACTCATGTTCTCAATATTATTTATTTAATTATTGTTATTTGTTTGCTTTTTTGTATTTGCATAGTTTGTCTTCTTTTGCACATTGGTTGTTTGTTAGTCTTTGTGTGTAGTTTTTCCACTAATTCTATTGCATTCTTTGTATCTACTGTGTGTGCCTGCAAGAAAAGGTAGTATATGGTAACATCTATGTATTTTGATGATAATTTACTTTGCTTCCATCTTACACAGTGCAGACCAAAGGATTCAGCCTCTTAGCTTTCCCTTGTATATCTAGCTATTCAATCTGCTTGCTAGTCTTCATTGCACTCAGTGCTTCCCAATTTATTTATTTAGAGATACAGTGCAGAACATGTCTTTCCAGCCCAATAAGCCTCACTGTCCAGCAACCCACCTATTTAACACTTGCCTAATGACCGGACAATTTACAATGACCAATTAACCTACTAAAGGTGTGTCTTTGACTGTGAGAGGAAACCCGAGCACCCAGAGGAAACCCATGCAATCATGGTGATAATGCGCAAACTCCTTAGAGACAGTGCAAAAACTGAACTCTGAACTCCAGAACACATCGAGCTGCAAAAGCATCACGCTAACCACTAGACTACCACAGCATCCAATTCTTCCTTGATTCTTTGAATGAGAATCAAGTTGAGACATTAGTGACACCTGGCCGTCCTTCTCCAAGATGTTACCTTTATGTGAGCTATTTGAAAGCTTAAGTACTGCTCTTATGGGGTTGGACACAATACACTCTGCACAGACCATATATCACAGTTTGGCAGAGACCTTGTGGGCTGAAGAGCTCATTCCTGTGCTGTCCTCTATGCTCCGTATACGATTAAAGGTGACTTTGCTCACTAGCTTCTGACAAAGAAGACCGTGGGTTCAAACCCAGCTTTATTGATTTGAACACAATGAGTATGGGATGGCATTTCAATGTTCCATAAATCTACAGATTTGCCGATGACACAACTACTGTCGGTTGGATCGCAGGTGGTGATGGGGAGTGTACAGGAGTGAGATAGATTGGCTGGTTGAGTGGTGTCACAACAACAACCTTGCACCCAACCAAGACCAAACATTTGATTATAGACTTCAAGAAGTAGAAATTGAGGAAACACACACCAGTCCTTTTTGAGGGGTCGATAGTGGAAAGAGTGAGCAGTTTCAAGCTCCTTGGCGTTAACATCGCTGAAGGTCTTTCCTGGGCTCAACTTCTTATTATAATTACGAAGACAGCCTAAAGCCAGTGGCTGCATTTCATTAGGATTTCATTGGTAGGTTACCAAAGAACCATTAGAAAGGAGGTGCCTGAAGACACATAGTCAACATTTTAGAAACAGCTTCTTCCCCTCCACCATCAGATTTCTGAATGCATGAACACTCTCTCTTTTTGCAAGACCTACTTTTATTATAATTTATAGTATATTTTATGTAGAGCTGCAAAACAACAAATTATGTAACATCAGTCAGATAATAAACCTGATTCTGATTCTCTCTCAGAAATGTGGTTATTTATATGAGATGTTAAACGCATCTGGTCTTATACATCCAGGTAAAAGATCCCATGGATTGATATCATGAAGGACAGGGAGGTCCATGATGTCTTGGAGAATGTTCATCCCTCCACAATGCCAGAAAACAGACTACAAGTATTAAGCAGCTGCACGAACTCAGTGAGTTAGGCAGCATCCACAGAGAAAAAAATTCCCAGTTGACATTTCGGGTTTCTTCTGAACTAAACACAAGGTGAAGTTAATAGCAAACTTGATGAAATTAACGAGTTTTATAAGTGCAGGAGGCAGCACCAATACAGTCATCAATGTAGATCATATAGAACATAGAACAGTCCAGCACAGGAAATTGTCCCTTTAGTCCGCAGTTTCTGCACCAACCATGTTACTAAATCAAATATATCTCTTCTGCCTGTACATAATCCATATCCCCCCACTCTCTGCATATTGATGTGTCTATCTAAAGACCTCTTAAACATTATTATCATAACTGCTTCCACTACTGCCCCTGACAGCACATTTCAGGTACTCATCAATCTCAGTGTAAAGAGAACTTACCCTGCACATCTCCTTTAAACTTTCCTCCTCTCACTTTAAATGCACGTAGCAGAGAGGGAGTTGGGGAGCAGTGTCAGAGTGAGTTTGGAAAGTGGACGACTCTGTCTAGCCAACAAAAGGGCAGACATAGCTGGAGCCAGTGCCTGTGCCCATGGTTACACACTTGATTGTGGGGTGAATCAAAAGAGAAATTGCTCAGGGCAAGAACAAGTTTTCTCAAGTCGAGGAGAGAATTACTGGATGGAAGGACATCTCTTTAGAAAGGAGATGAGGAAGAATTTCTCTAGCCAGAGGATAGTGAATCTGCAGAGTTCATTACTGCAGACGGCTGCAGGGGCAAGTTATTGGGTATGTTTAAAGCCGAAGTTGATAGGCTGTTGATTAGTAAGGGTGTCAAAGGTCATGGGGAGAAAGGAGAATGGGGTTGAGGGGGTAGTAATCTGCCACAATGGGACAGCAAAACAGAATCGATAGGCCAAGTAGTCTATTTCTGCTCCTGTGTGTTACGGCCCTATGGAATTATTTGGATCTATGTTCTAGGAAGCTACAGAGACCCAAGGCCTTCCATATTGGGGATGGAAGTGCGTAGGGACTGGCGGTCCATGGTGAAGATGAGGAAGTTATTGCATGGTGGAAAGCAAGCAGGTATCCCAGATGGAGGCAGGAAGGGATTGGACAAGATGGGGGTGGGCGAGAGGTACAAGACAGAGTCCAGGTATGAGGAGATGGGGCAGCAGTCTCCAGAAAACCTACTGTGGGGTGAATATTTGGAGGATCTTGCAATGCATACGTCCCAGGATATCAACAACACTCTGTTGATTATCAAAGATTTTACTGCATAAAAGCTTTTTTTGAACTTATGTTTTGTTTCAAAGCCTCCCCCCCTTTAAAGTAACCCTCTTTTCGGTAAATGATATCTGGCCGCCACCACATGTGAGATAATCAATGAAAATTTAACTTTACAATTGTGGTTAATATCGAATCGCATACCGTACTACAGTAAGTGCAATTCCATCCAGAGTCTGTACATTCATAACAGAGCACAGCAGGTTAATTATAGAGCGGTTATCAACACCTCGGGGCTCGGTATATTTAGGGCAGGAACGCATTTAAAACGGTAACACTTACCCCTCCCCAAAAAAATTGACTGGAGAGGTGGGGGAAACGGTCAATAATGAAGTGCAATTAGCCTTTAGAAATTGAAGTAAACTTGAAGGCGCGCGTTTGTTTTGAATAGTGCAGCATTATTAAAATGAGTGCAAAATGAAGGACACGGGTTAATGAATGGGACAGCAGTTTAGGATCAACGGGTTTGGAATTACCAGAAACAAATTACCAGCACACGCAGGTGACAATAGAGGAAGCGGTTTCTACCTTGACCACATCCTCGTTGATGTGGTTGGGATCGCGGTTCACCAGGTCGATTTCCTTCGTGATGCCACCTATGAACTTCTGCTCGGCGCTGTTCGGTTTCGTCTCAGCCATGGTGCTCAGTAACTTTGCTACCGACTGGTCGAGCCGCTCGAATGGACGGGAAGTAAAGCGTGCCTGTGTGGCGAAAGGAGGTCGGTCGGTCGTAAGGAAAGGTGGCGAGGACTTCTCCGCAACCAGCCCCCACCACGAAGTCCCAGCCGCACCCGGGATATCAGCCTGCAAGTCAAAACTGCCTGGAGTCCCTGCACCCCCGCCCTTCCACCACCCCGGGGCACTCCTCACAGGCAGAGCCGAGGGCGACCACCGGCACCGTTATAGGGCATTCCCGCGCCTTGTTTTGATAATAACGCTGGCTGAAAATTCCTCCCTGTTGCCTGGACGCTGCGGGAAGGGGAGTGACAGCATTATGCTCAGTTAGACCCAGAGTGGGCGATCGGAGCGCCCGAGCTGCTGACCTGGGACATTGGGAGCTGGGCTGAGCTATGTGGTTTAGAAAAATAGTTAATGTTTGAACTGTATTTAACCAAAACAAAAGAACCCAGCAGAAAATATATATATACTTTTTCACTTATAACCAATCATTTATAAATACATTAACAAATCATGAAAACACGAGGAAATCTGCAGATGCTGGAATTTCAAGCAACACACACAAAAAATGCTGGTGAACGCAGCAGGCCAGGCAGCATGTATAGGAAGAGGTACAGTCGACGTTTCGGGCCAAGACAACAAATCATGAATACATTTTATGCATTGTACTGGTCAGGTCACTGGTCTGAGTGCTACTGGTACCATACAACCCAGTACTACCTGTTGCATGGTTGGGTGGTCTGCGACTAAACTGGCTCCCCCACCGGGCTTGCCTGGTGAGGAGGGTGGCTAGACACCCTGCAGGACAAAAAACAAGACCTGTCAAAGGGGGAATGAACCCTCTCATAGGGTCAACGGCCAATTAGCAAACACGTGCTATGAAGCGCGGAAAAGGCATCCCTTGCATCGAAGCTTGGTCTGACCATTCACCACAACAGAACTTCCCCCAGCCGTCTTGGACCCCACCATGCTGCTGGATCCGGGAGGGTATGTCGAGAGGGTGGGTCTGGACCTGTGCAACCCCCTACTCACCTAAAATCCACTCACGCACACGCTGTTCCCTTCTGAGGAGTTGGGTACCACCCCACTAACTGACTGAAAGGAACCATCATCATCCTATGGGATGGATAGCCAGAGAGACTGTACAGTTGCTGCAAAACGGTGTATTTCACAACATAAACCTGATTCTGCTTCAAGAGGGATGCCTCAAAAAGACAGCATTTATCATTAAGGAGGTACAGGAAACTAAAGACACCCTCTCAAAGTTTTAGGAAAAACTTCTTCCCCTCTGCCTTCAGACGGACGATGAGCCCATGAACATTACATCACTAATTTTGCTTGGTTTTTGCAATATTTGTTTTTTTTAATATTTATTTGTTATTGTAATATATAGAGTATTTTATGTATTGCAGTGAACTGCTGCTGCAAAACAACGAATTTCACGGCATACATTACCTTGCAAGTGTCCAAGTGTCTTGGGCACACAGATATATGTATGTGTGTGTGTATATATGTATGTATGTGTATGTTTCCTCTACAAGTGTTGACCGGGCGACCGTTTCCTCGAGACATATCTATTCAAAATTAAAAGTAAATTTATTATCAAAGTACGTATGGTCTCTTGATCAGGGTCAACATGGATGTTGTGTCCTAGCTGTCTAGGTATGCAGGCCAGGGTAGTACTACATGGAGAGCAAACTGTTGCCCATGTAGCAAGCTCCTCCTCTTGCCGAATCTGGTTGATCCAGAGGAACAGCAGAGACCGATACAGTTTGGTACCAGCAGCATTGCAGGAGTTGCCAGTCAGCATTGAACTCAACATAGCACTGCCTCAGGGCCTCCAGCTCCAGATTTTTTTCCCTCAAGGCTTACTTCCAAAGCCTTCCCCATGAGTGGGTACAGCCACAAGGCAGTGGAGGTTTGAGATCGGAGTTTTCCTTCTTCTAGACGAGCTGCCAACCATGGCTGATGAGCCCCACCTGCCCAAAGTGACTGGTGTTAAGGAACCAGTAACCTACCGTGGAATCATCTCCTGTCAGTAGGAACAGTTCCGCCCGGCTCAGTAGCTAAACCACATGTGATGGCCAGGAGCTGGACTTGGTTGTCAGAGGCCATTTGAGTTGTATGTCAATGGGAGCATTTAATAGGTAATGGGAGCTTATCCCCATTATCACCCCTGTGTAAGGAGCCATATATATCTACCATAGGGTTGCCAACTTTCTCACTCCCAAATAAGGGACAAAAGTAGCAGTCAAATACGAGACACTTGTGTTTACCCCGAGAAAGACTACCATGACCATGGAGCCTTGTGCGGGCACCTGTGTGCGCATGCATGTACGTGCCGATTTTTTTCTACAAATCGGTGTTCCCAATTCTGATACACTGTACATACATTATTTCTACTTTATATAGGCTGTGTATTTATCATATCATTCCTGCTTTTACTATATGTTAGTGTTATTTTAGGTTTTATGTGTTATTGGTATGATTTGGTAGGTTATTTTTTGGGTCTGGGAACACTCAAAAATTTTTCCCATATAAATTAATGGTAATTGCTTCTGTGCTTTACGCTATTTCGGCTTACGAATGGTTTCATAGAAACACTCTACCTTAGTGGGGGAAATACGGGACAAACCAATTTAGCCCAATATACAGGATGTCCCGGCTAATACGGGACAGTTGGCAACCCTAATCTACCCTGAGGTTCACTTTCTTGGAGGCATTTGCAGTAGAACAAAGAAACATACTTCACAGAGAGATTGACAAAACTCCCTTAAAACTAATAAATAGGCTCCAAGATCTTGGCCTCAATACTTATCTGTGCAATTGGATTCTGGATTTCCTCACATGTAGATCCCAGTCAATTAGGATTGGCAACAACATTTCTTCCACGATCCTCATCAACTCAAGACTGTGTGCTTATCCCACTGCTCTACTTGCTTTACACTGATGACTGCGTGACTAAGCACAGCACCAATGCCATATTGGTGGTGACACCACTTGTCGTAGGTCAAATCAGAAGTGGTGATGAATCAGCATATAGGAGGGAGATTGAAAATCTGGCTGAGTGATGTCTTAACAACAGCCTTTCACTCAATGTCAGCAAGACCAAGGAGCTAATTATAGGCTTCAGGAGAAGGAATTCAGAGGTGCATGAGCCAGTGGAAGATCAGAGGTGGAGAGGGTTAGCAACTTTAAATTCTTTGGCGTTAATATTTCTGAAGACCTGTCCTGGACCCAAAACGTAAGTGCAATTACAAATAAATCATGGCAGTGCCTCTACTTCCTTAGAAGTTTATGGAGATTCAGCTTGACATCTAAAACTTTGACAGATTTCTATAGATATGTAGTGGAGAGTATATTGACAGGCTGCATCACAGCCTCGGTATGAAACACCAAAGCTTTTGAACAGAAAGTCCTCCAAAAAGTAGTGGATATGGCCCAGTCCATCATGGATAAAGCCCTCCCAACCAGTGAACACATTTACATGAAATACTGTTGCACATTTACTTGAAATACTGAAAAGCAGCTTCCAGCATCAGGGATCCCCATCACCCAGTTCATGCTCTCTTCTGGCTTCTGCCATCAGGGAGAAGGTACAGGAGCCTCGGGACCTGTACCACCAGGTTCAGGAACAATTACTACCCCTCAACCATCAGGCTCCTGAACAAAAGGGGATAACTTCACTTGCCCCATCATTGAAATGTTCCCACAACCAATGGACTCACTTTCAAGGTCTCTTCATCTTATTGTCACGGTCCGGATCGGGGTCCCTTTAAATTTACTTTGTTTATGTTACGATCCAGACCATTGACTCCCTGTTTCCCTTTGGTTCCCTGTTTTCCCGTGTCCCTCGGCTTTGGTGATTGGAGGCAATTTACTCTCAACTGAACCGATAGTTTATAGTCTCCGGTTTTCAGCCGTTTGGCGCGAGAGCGTTTGCAAAGGCACCAAAGGTACAGTGTGCCAATGTCATCTGGCCGGAGCAAGCCTAGTCTCCGCCCGAAGTGAGTGCTGGTAATTCGCCTTTCCTCAAGTTACCTCACCAAAGCGAGCCTGCAAAGTTTCCTCACCGAGGTGGGTCCGTCAGTTAACCCACCGGAGGGAATCAAGAACCGCTGTCTACTGTTCCCGGGCCGAGTCGAGAGCTTGCCACTACCCGGAGGCTCCAAGTCAAGTCCTGGCTCCGGGGGCATCCACGTACTGAGTCAAGTCCTGGCCCTGGCGGCATCCAAGTTCTGAGTCAAGTCCTGGCCCTGGCGGTCTGTCATTCCCATCCTACCCCCCGTCTGAATCCCTTCTCTGCCCCTCTTGCCTCTAGCCCTCGTCTGCAGCCTTCGCCTGCACCTCGGTGCTAGATAGGTACTGTCTGGTGTTCTTTCGTGTTGGTCTTGTCTTGTCCTCACTTCCGTGGGGTAAGTCAGGCCATCTTGCCGTTGCCCCGCGGGGGGTCACGTCTTGTTTTGTCTTGTCCTCGCCTCCGTGGGGTAAGTCAGGCCGTCTTGCCGTTGCCCCACGGGGGGTCATGTTTCGTCGTGTCTTGTCCTCACCTCCGTGGGGTAAGTCAGGCCGTCTTGCCGTTGTCCCGCGGGGGGTCATGAATCCCGGCCCTATGTCCTGTACCCAAGGAGGGGTCCCGGCTATCTGTTCTGTGTGTGAGTCCCGGCCCTATGTCCTGTACCTAAGGAGGGGTCCCGACTCTGTGTTCTGTGTATGTATCCATGGTTCCATGTACCTGCTCTCCCGAGACCAAGGCTCTGTTTTCCCATGTTCCTCCTCTCCCTAGCCCGTGTCATGTCCATGCCTGGTTCTGGGGTCCAAGCCCAAGGCAAGACCCAGGTACTGGGTCCTTGCCCAGTCCCTGGCTCGGAGTCCATAACGTAGCCTCTTCATGTCGCCTCTAGTTTTGTGATCCATTTCCGAGTCCTAGCCCAGTCCCTTAGACCCAGCCTAGTCGTAGTCCTGAGTCCTTGTCCAGTTCGCTACTCCTGCTCCTGCCTTGCTCTCCTGGTATCGAACAATAAACTAAATTTAATTAACCTCACAAGATGTGTCTTGCATTTGGGTCCAACCTTGCTCCCAAAGCCCCACCATGTGACACTTATTTTCTCAATGTTTGTTGTTTATTTATTTATATATTTTTTTTGCATTTGCACAGTTTGTTCTACTCTGTACTCTGATTGAACGCCATAGTTAGGTGATCTTTCCCTGGTTCCATGATAGTTACTATTTTATAGTTTTGTTGAACATACCCACAAGAAAATGAATCTCAGGATTGTATACGGTCACATACATGTACTTTGATAATAAAATGAACTTTAAACTTTGAACAAACAACTGATGTGCAAACTGTGCAAATACAAAAAATAATAAATAATAATAATAATAGGAGATTAACACTTAGATTAACAGACATTAGGACAGAAGGAGGAAGAGAAATAACAGACATAAAAATTTACACAACAGTCAAATGAAACTTCTGAGAAAATATCCTCATCAATGAAAACAGGATTCAGCATTCCATGCGAGCATGTGCAATTCTGATAAGAAATAAGCACCACTAAACTTAAATGAAAGCACAATCCAGAAAAATGAAGAAATCATCACTACAGAAAAAAAGTTAACCAATGGAAGAACATGAGCCTCCATGGAAGACATCCCCATGATCCGAGCAGGCTAGATGTTGACAAGGAAGCATCGAACACCTGTCTCCTTTTGGCAATACAAGACCAGATGGTTACCACAAAAAATCTCAAAAATATGTAATTAAGACCAACAAATTGAAGCTGATAAAAGCAGAAAATGGCAATTGAAACCAGAAACTATGCAACACATTACAGAATCCTGCAGTAGCTTCTCCAATTTCTGATAATTCCCTCCCCCTCCCTTCCTCTATCCCTATGTCACTCTGCCTCCTCCCCCCAGCTGCCTATCACCTCCCTCATGGTTCTGCCTCCTTCTACTACCCATTGTGTTTTCCCCTATTCCTTCTTCACCTTTCCTGCTTATCACCTCCCTGCCTCCCCTCCCCCACCCCTTTATCTTTCCCCTTACTGGTTTTTCACCTGGAACCTACCAGCCTTCTCCTTCCCACCCTCCCCCCACCTTCTTTATAGAGCCTTTGCCCCTTCCCTCTACAGTCCCGACGAAGGGTTCCGGCCCGAAATGTCGACTGATCATTTCCACAGATGCTGCCCGACCTCCTGAGTTCCTCCAGCGTGTTGTGAGTGTTGCTTTGACCCCAGCATCTGCAGATTGTTTTGTGTAGCTTAACTTAATCTGATTACTTACACAGGCTTAATCAAGTGGCAAACATCATTCACCAAAATCTTGTTTTAAAATACAAACTCATAAAAATGCCATACCTTACTATAAATACAACACTGATCCCGTTTTAGAGTCGGAGGCCCACAAATTATATTACAACTGATCCATTATTACAGATAGGACAATCCATTATAAATGTCCAGATATAATGTTACAGGATAAACCAGCAAGGACAACTTACTTAGTAGATATAGCCATTCCAGACTCACACAACATACAGCAATTAGTAAGAGAAAAATACCAGAAATATGTTGAATTGAAAGAGGAAATTGAAAAACTCAAACAACAGGAATTCTGCAGATGCTGGAAATTCAAGCAACACACATAAAAGTTGCTGGTGAATGCAAGAGGCCAAGCAGCATCTCTAGGAAGAGGTGCAGTCGACATTTCAGGCCGAGACCCTTCGTCAGGACTAACTGAAGGAAGAGTGAGTAAGGGATTTGAAAGTTGGAGGGGGAGGGGGAGATCCAAAATGATAGGAGAAGACAGGAGGGGGAGGGATGGAGCCAAGAGCTGGACAGGTGATAGGCAAAAGGGATACGAGAGGATCATGGGACAGGAGGTCCGGGAAGATTTTTATACACACATTCTTTCTCTCACTCTCCTTTTTCTCCCTCTGTCCCTCTGAATATACCTCTTACCCATCTTCTGGGTTCCCCCCCCCACTTGTCTTTCTCCCTGGGCCTTCTGTCCCATGATCCTCTCGTATCCCTTTTGCCTATCACCTGTCCAGCTCTTGGCTCCATCCCTCCCCCTCCTATCTTCTCCTATCATTTTGGATCTCCCCCTCCCCCTCCAACTTTCAAATCCCTTACTTACTCTTCCTTCAGTTAGTCCTGACGAAAGGTCTCGGCCTGAAACGTCGACTGCACCTCTTCCTAGAGATGCTGCCTGGCCTGCTGCATTCACCAGCAACTTTGATGTGTGTTAATTGAAAAACTCAAACATGAACAGGCTATTCGTTGTCACAATAGTAATAATATCTGCAACTGGTATCATCCCAAAGTCACTACACAATAGCATTAACCAATTTGGCCTACACAGTAATATTTGTGTAAATCTCTGGAAAGCCACAATACTAAACACCACTAGAATAGTCTGAAAGTTCCTAGCAATTGATAACCGAGCTATGGCTTGGCTATGTCTGTACCCCAGGTTTAACCAGCTTGAGCTGATAAAAAGTAAAAATATAATAATCATAACAATAATAAAAATTATAACATCATGCATCTTGCAACTAATTACCACTCACTTAGATAACCACGACAGAAAGGATGCCGTTAGACTATAAAAGAATGTAAAGAACAACTGATAATAGAGACTGGGTAACAGTGAGGAAGGGGAAAGGGGTTACCCCTGTGGCTATTCCTCCCAGCAACAGGTATACTACCTTGGGTACTGTCAGGGGAGATGACCTAGCAGAGGAAAGTGACAGCGGTCAGATCTCTGACACTGTCTGAGTTAGTCACTCAGAAGGGAAGGGGGAGAAAAGGTGAGCTGTGGTGATTGGCGATTCAGTAGTTAGGGGAACGGACAGGAGGTTCTGTGTATGAGAATGAGATTCCTGGGTGCCAGGGTCTGGGACACCTCGGACTGAGTGCCCAGCATTCTTAAGTGGTAGGGTGAGCAGCCAGAAGTCATGATCCGTATAGGTACCGATGATATAGGTAAGAGAGTGATGAGGTTCTGCATGGGAAGTTCAGAGGGTCAGGTGATAAGTTAAAGGGCAGGACCTCCAGGACTGTGGTCTCAGGATTGTCACCCATGCCATGTGCTAGTGAAGGCAGAAATAGAAATATCAGTGCTGGTGATGCAGAAAGACTAAATAAAGACTTCATGACCTACTGAATAAGCAGTGGAGCACCCTTTCAAACAGACTCATTCAGCTCCACTGTCTCAAGGATCGTTACAGAAAATCTTCCTACCAAATGCAATAACAATATACAACAGTTCATCTCTGTGCAACAGGCGAACCCACATCACAGTACAATAGTCTCTGTTTTATTATTTTATACATTATTCTCGCACAGTATTGCACATTGGTAAATTATTATCATGTATATTATTATTCAGTACTTTATTATTAGTTAATATTATCATTATATTTATTATTATTATTTATTCTTGCTAAGTGTGTTTTTAAATGTTGCTGCTGTAACGAAATAATTTCCCACTCAGGATCAATAAAGTACTTATTATTATTATATAGTTTAACATGTGGCTAAGGAGTTGTAGGAGGGAGGGTGTCAGATTTTTGGATCATTGGGCTCTTTTCCAGGGAAGGTGGAACCTGTACAGAAGAGATCGTTTGCACCTGAGCTGGAGGGCGACTAATATCCTCATGGAAAGGCTTGAAGTTTTGCTAGTGCTGCATGGTGGGGGTGGGAGGTTAAACTGCAGATGCAGTGGGATGTGAACCAACGTGTCAGAACAGATAGTGGAGACAGATATTGTTAAGAACTCAGACAGAATCAAAAGGTTCTGAGCTGTGTATATTTCAATGAAAGGGGTATCGTAGGAAAGGCAGATGAGATCAGGGCATGGATCAACACCTGGAATGATGTTATTGTAGCCATTAGTGAGACTTGGTTGCAGGAGGGGCAGGACTGGCTGCTCAATATTCTGGGCTTTTGTTGTTTTACACATTATAGAGAAAGAGAGAGAGAGATTTAAGGGAGAAAGGTGGTGTTTCGAGTCTGAAAAAATGTCATGGCAGTGCTCAGTCAGGTCAGACTAGAGAACCCATGTAGTGAGGCTTAGTGGGGGATTTGAGGAATATGAAAGGTATGACCACGTTAATGGGTTACATTACAGACCACCCAACAGTCCATGGGAATTAGAGGAACAAATGAAGGTAGGACCAATTAGAGATAAAGGTGGGAAGATGTGCCTGGAGGCTGTGGAAGTGAGCGAGGTCCTCAATGAATACTTCTCTTCAGTATTCACCAATGAGAGGGAACTTGATGACGGTGACGATAATATGAGTGAGGTTGACATTCTGGAGCATGTTGATATTAAGGGAGAGGAGGTGTTGGAGTTATTAAAATACATTAGGACAGATAAGTTCCCAGGGCTGGACGGAATATTCCCCAGGCTGCTCCACGAGGCGAGGGAAGAGATTGCTGAGCCTCTGGCTAGGATCTTTATGCCCTTGTTGTCTACGGGAATGGTACCGGAGGATTGGAGGGAGGCGAATGTTGTCCCCTTGTTCAAAAAAGGTAGTAGGGATAGTCTGGGTAATTATAGACCAATGAGTCTTACGTCTGTGGTGGAAAAGCTGTTGGAAAAGATTCTTAGATTTGTGGGCATTTAGAGAATCATGGTCTGATCAGGGACAGTCAGCATGGCTTTGTGAAGGGCAGATCGTGTCTAACAAGCCTGATAGAGTTCTTTGAGGAGGTGACCAGGCATATAGATGAGGGTAGTGTAGTGGATGTGATCTATATGGATTTTGGTAAGGCATTTAACAAGGTTCCAAACTGTAGGCTTATTCAGAAAGTTAGAAGGCATGGGATGAGGGAAGTTTGGCCAGGTGGATTCAGAATTGCCTTGCCTGCAGAAGGCAGAGGGTTGTGGTGGAGGGAGTACATTCGGATTCGAAGGTTGTGACTAGTGGTGTCCCACAAGGATCGGTTCTGGGACCTCTACTTTTCATGATTTTTATTAACAAACTGGATATGGGGGTAGAAGGGTGGGTTGGCAAGTTTGCAGACGAAACAAAGGTTGGTGGTGTTGTAGATAGTATAGAGGATTGTCAAAGATTGCAGAGAGACATTGATAGGTTGCAGAAGTGGGCTGAGAAGTGGCAGATGGAGTTCAACCCGGAGAAGTGTGAGGTGGTACACTTTGGAAGGACAAACTCCAAGGCAGAGTACAAAGTAAATGGCAGGATACTTGGTAGTGTGGAGGAGCAGAGGGATCTGGGGGTACATGTCCACAGATCCCTGAAAGTTAGGGTAGTTAAGAAAGGTTATGGGGTGTTAGCTTTCATAAGTCGAGGGATAGAGTGAGTCGCGAGGTAATGATGCAGCTCTATAAAACTCTGGTTAGGTCACACTTGGAGTACTGTGTCCAGTTCTGGTCACCTCACTATAGGAAGGATGTGGAAGCATTGGAAAGGGTACAGAGGAGATTTACCAGGATGCTGCCTGGTTTAGAGAGTATGGATTATGATCAGAGATTAAGAGAGCTAGGGCTTTTCTCTTTGGAGAGAAGGAGGATGAGAGGAGACATGACAGAGGTGTACAAGTTATTAAGAGGAATAGATAGAGTGGATAGCCAGCGCCTCTTCCCCAGGGCACCACTGCTCAGTACAAGAGGACATGGCTTTAAGGTAAAAGTGGGAAGTTCAAGGGGGATATTAGAGGAAGGTTTTTTACTCAGAGAGTGGTTGGTGCGTGGAATACACTGCCCGAGTCAGTGGTGGAGGCAGATACACTAGTGAAATTTAAGGCACTACTAGACTGGTATATGGAGGAATTTAATGTGGGGGGTTATATGGGAGGCAGGGTTTGAGGGTCGGCACAACATTGTTGGCTGAAGGGCCTGTACTGTGCTGTACTATTCTATGTTCTATGTTCTAAATTTGTAGAGATCACAGAATGTTGCTGGAAACATAAGATTGTTAAAGTAGGTGATTTTAACTTTCCAGATATTGACTGGGACTCACATACTGTAAAAGGACTAGATGGGAGTTTGTCAAATGTGTTCAGGAAAGTTTCCTTAACTAGTACATAGAACTCTCAATAAGAGAGCATGCAATACTTGATCTGCTATTAGGGAATGAGACAGGGCTGTTGACAGAAGATATTGCAGGGGAACACTTTGCATCTAGTGATCATAATGTCTTTAGTTTCAAAGTAAATATGGAAAAAGATAGGTTGGATCCATGGGTTGAGATTCTAAATTGGAGCAAAAGCCAATTTTGATGGTATCAGAAAGGATCTGGCAATTGTATATTGGGATGGGCTGTTTTGTTGCAAAGGTGCACTTGACAAGTGGGAGGCCTTCAAAAGTGAAATTTTGAGAGTACAAAGCTTGTATGTGCCTGTTCCTATAAAAGGCAAGGATAATAAGTTTAGGGATCCTTGGTTTTCAAGAGATATTGAGGCCCTAGTTAAGAAAAAAAATGGGGGTGCATAACGAGTATAGGCAGATAGGAAGAAATTAAGTGCTTGTGGAGTATAAGAAATGCAAGACAGTACTTAAGAAAGAAAGGAATGAGGTTGCCCGAGCATACAAAGTGAAGGAAAATCCTAAGGATTTTACAGATTTGTTAATAGCAAAAGGATTGCAAGGGAAAAAAATCCTCTGGAAGATCAGAATGGTAATCTATGCATGGAGTCAAAAGAGGCGGGGGAGATCTTAAATGGATTTTTTTGCAACTGTATTTACTCGGGGGATGGATACAGAATCTACAGAAGTGAGGCAAAGTATCGAGGTCACAGACCCCATCCAGATTACAGAGGAGGGGATGATTGCAGACTTGAGGCAAATTAGAGCCTGACAATGTGTTCTCTCAGACCCTGTGGAAGGCAAGTGCAGAAACTGCAGGGGCCCTAGCAGAGATACTTAAATCATCTTCCATGACAGGTGAGGTACTGGAGGATTGAAGGATAGCTAATGTTGTTTCAATTTTTAAGAAAGACTCTAAAAATAAACTGGGAAATTATAGGTCGGTGAGCCAGACATCAATATTGGGAAAGCTATTGGAAGGCATTCTAAGGGACCAGATATTTTGGATATTTGGGTAGACATGGACTGATTAAAAATAGTCCGCATGGCTTTGGGTGTGGTAGGTTGTGCCTAACCAATCTTATAGAGATTTTGAGGAGGTTATCAGGAAAGTTGCTGAAAGCAAGTCAGTGGATGTTGCCTACATGGACTTCAGCAAGGCATTTGACAAGGTCCCATGTGGGAGGTTGGTCAAGAAGGTTCAGTCGCTCAGCATTCAAGATGAGGTAGTAAATTGGATTAGACATTGGTTTTGTGGGACAATCTAGAGAGTGCCAATAGATGGTTGCCTTTCTGACAGGAGGCCTGTGGCTAATGGAGCGCTGCAGGGAACGGTGCTGGATCCATTGTTGTTTGTCATCCAGTTTGTGATCTGGGTGATAATGTGGTTAACTGCTCAGCAAATTTGCGGATGACACCCGGATTGGGGTTGTAGTGGATAGTAAGGAAGACTATCAGAGTTCGCAGGGGGATCTGGACTAGTTGGAAAATGGGCTGAAAAAAATATCAGATGGAATTTAATGCAGATAAGTGGAGCTGTTGCACTTTGGTGGGATCACCCAGGGTAGGTTTTACACATTGAACGGCAGGGCACTGAGGAGTGTGGTAGAACAAAAGAATCTGGGAATACAGGTCCATTATCATTGAAAGTGACTTCGCAGGTAGATAGGGTCATAAAGACAGCTTTTGGCATATTGGTCTTAATCAAAATATTGAGTACAGGAGGTGGGGTGCTATTTTGAAGTTGGTGAGGCCTAATTTGGAGTATGGTGTATCACCTACCGACATGAAAAATGTAAATAAGGTTGAAAGAGTACCGAGAAAATTTACAAGGATGCTGCCGGAACTGGTGGACCTGAGTTATAAGGAAAGATTGAATAGATTAGGACTTTATTTCTAGGAACATAAAAGACAGATGAAGACTTCCAGACAAGATGACGCCTGTGTGCAACGCTCCTTTGGTCGACATATCCTGGATAGATCATGAAACCATGTGTTTCACTTCTTTTATGTCTTTTACATTTGTTTTTCATCTTGGATATGATCCTGGAACTGTTGGAGTCTGATTTGCTGTTTGGAGATCATTTGTGTTGTTCCAGTGCTCTGCAGTCTCCAAGAGGATGTCGGGAGGCAGAAGCAGCGTGTGGGTAGCTCATGGCGGTTAGGCTGCTAGCTGATGTTCAACTCAATTTCACTGATTAAAGCTTCCATTGTTTGCTGCTTAAAGTAACAAGGGAGATGAAAACATCGAGACAAGTGATTGGAGACGGTTTGGGTGCCCCAATGCTCTGCAGTCTCTGAGAGAGACTGAGACAGGAGACAGAGGCAGCGTACGGGAACCTCGTGGTAAAAAGCCTGCGGGACAGGGTGCAAGCTAATGTTTGACTCCATTTCACCTATTAAAGCGACAAGCGAGATTGAAGCATCAAGGCGAGTGTGGAGGGTAAGTTCTGGCTGCCTGGCTTTTGATTGCACTGCTACTCTGCTGGAGTAGGGAGAGCCTGCCGCTGTGCCCAGAGTGTATTCCCCAGGTTTTCTGTGTTCTGCATGTGGACTTGGACTCTAGACTTTTTTGCATTCTTAGAGTTTTTTTTTGGTTCTGTGTTTTTTGCCCGATCTTTCCTGTTTTTTAGCATGGGAGGAGGAATTTAGGGGTCAATGTTGCTGTTCTGTTTTGTTTGATGTTTTGTGCGGGTGGAGGGATTTGGGATTTGATGTGCCTGTTCTATGTTTGTTTGTTTTTTTGTGTGAGGAGGGGGGATTTTGGGAGTTGATGATTGTCTGCCTTTCTTTTCTTTCTTGGTTTCATGGCAACCTGGAGAAGAAGAATTTCAAGTTGTAAACTTTGATAATAAATGAACATAGAACATAGAACATGGAATAGTACAGCACGGTACAGGCCTTTCGGCCCACAATGTTGTGCCGACCCTTAAACCCTGCCTCCCATATAACCCCCCACTTTAAATTCCACCATATACCTGTCTAGTAGTCTCTTAAATTTCACTAGTGTATCTGCCATCACCACCGACTCACCTTTGAACTTTTTGAAACCTTTCAAGGTTGAAGGGAAATTTGATAGAGGTATACAAAATTATGAGGGGTATTGATAGGATAAGTGTGTTTTCCAGGCTTTGGGTGAGACTACAGCTAAACGCTATGGGTTAAAGGTGAAAGCTGAAACGTTTAAGGGGAACATGAGGGGAAACTTCTTCATTCAGAGGAAAATGAGGGTGTGGAACGAGCTACCATCGCAAGTGGTGAATGCGATTACAATTCCACTGAGAAGTTTGTATAGGTACGTGGATGGCTAAGGTATAGAGGGCTATGGTCAGGGTGCAGGCCGATGGGGGTAGGCAGTTTAAATGGTTCAGCATGGACTCGATGGGCCAAAGGGCCTGTTTCTGTGTTGTACTTTTCTTTGACTCTGTGACTCTATGACTCTAAAATCTGCCAAACAAAGCTCAATTGTAAAAATATAATAAATGTGATGAACACTTTTGCTATACCCTTATTAACATATTCTGTTGACATAATATTTGGTCCAAAACTGATACGGAAAATTTACAAAGAAAAATAAGAACTCGAATAGCAAATTTTAGGAAACACTATGCACACTGGAACAAACATGGATTAACACTACATAGGACAGGAGGAGGAAGAAGAATAATATACATAAAAATGTGCACAATAATTAGATGGCATTTCTGAGGATATATTTTCATCAATGAAAACAGGCTTCAACACTACATGCAAGCATGTGCAATTCTGATCAGAAGTACACACCACTAAACTTAAAAGAATGCACAACCCAAAAAAGTATAGAAAGTATGACTACAGAAGGAAAAGTTAACCATGACCCTCCATGGAAGGTATCCCCATGATCTGAGCAGACTAGTGATTGACAAGCAAGCGTTGAATGCCAGGCTCAGAGTTGGACACCTCGTCCCAGAAACAAAGGGGTTCCTGTGCCAATACAGGACCAGGTGGTTAGCACATAAATTTATCAAAAATACATAATTAAAGACCAACAAATTCAAGATGATAAATGCAGAAAATGCCAAAAGAAACCTGAAACAACTCATGCACATCTCAGAAAAAGCGACGCAACAAACTTTTAACATCGTAAATCAGTGAGATGTGAAATGAGGACACCTTTTTTTCCCTTATTAGGGAGAGAGAGAGAAAGCCTATGGTATATCGAATTATCGGTTGAACGAGAAGTTTTTGGGGTACTGCAAGTCTGTGTCTTTGCTGCACGCTTGAGTGCTTGGTGGAGGGTGCTGATGCTTTTTTGCTGGTGGGGGTTGTGGGGTGGTCATTGCCTTGCTGTTGCTTGTGTATGGGAGGGGGAGTTGTGGGGGCTTTGGGGTTCTAACGTTTAACTGCCATTCATTCTTTGGGGGCTCTCCTCCATTTTTGTGGGTGTCTGCGAAGAAAAGGAATTTCAGGATGTACAGTATATATTGTATACATTTCTCCGACATTAAATGCACCTATAAACAGGATCCTGCAGCAGTTTAATTTGATTACTTACACAGGCACAATCAACATTAACCAAAATCATGCTTTAAAATACAAACTCATTAAAAAACACCATTCCTTGCTATAAATACAAGACTGATCCAGTTTTGGAGTCAGAGTCCTACAAGATTATATTACGACTGATCCATTATTACAAATAGGACAAACCACAATGAGCATCAAGATATAATATTGCAGTATAAACAAGCAAGAACAAATTACTTAATAGATATAGCCATTCCAAACACACATAAGATACAGAAATCAAGAAGTGAAAACCACCAGAAATATGCTGAATTAGGAGAGGAATTTGAAAGACTATGGGACATGAATGGCTGTAATATCTACAACTGGTATCATCACAAAGTCACTGTACATTCAAACAGTTAGGTCTACACTGTAATATTTATGTAAATCTCCAGAAAACCACAATACTAAACACCAGTGGAATAGTCTGAAAGTTTCTAGCAATTGAGAAATACTGTGCTCGGGTTTTACCTGCTTGAGCTGAGCAAAAATAAAAATTCAACAATAATAATAAATTAGTTAATTAAATAAATAGCACTGAGAGCATGAGTTATAGAGTCCTTGAAAGTGAGTCCATAGGTTGTATTCACTGTTGAAGTGAGTGATGTTATCCACGCAGCTTCAGGAGCCTGACGGTTGAAGAGTAATAACTTTTCCTGAACCTGGCTGTGTGGAACCTAAGGTACCTCTCTCCCATTCTCCAACCCATTTCCCTTCTGACCTTTTTGCCTTTGGGTTCCTGCACCATTTCTGCCGTAGAAAAGCAGCATCCATCATTAAAGGTCCTCACCACCCAGGCCATGCTCTTTCCTTACTGCTGACATCAGGTAGAAGGTACAGGAGCCTCAGGACTAGCACCACCAGGTTCAAGAGCAGATACCACCCCTCAACCATCAGGCTCTTGAACAAAATGGAGTAGCTACACTCATTTAAGGACTCATTTATCTTGTTATTTCATGCTCATTATAATTTGCTATTTATCTATCATCTGCATTTGCACATTGTTTACAGTTTACAGATCCTGTTTACAGTTACTGTTCTATAGCTTTGCTAAGTATACCCACAGAAAAAGAATCTCAGGGTTGTATGTGGTGAATATGCAGGCATTCACAGTAGATACAAAGAAAAAATTGAAATTATTGAAAAAGTCTATACACAAACAAGAGATCAAACCATAAGACTATAAGATACAGGAGCAGAATTGGGCCATTTGGCCCATCGAGTCTGCTCTGCCATTTCATCATGGCTGATCCATTTTCCTCTCAGCCAAAACCTCCTGGTTTCCCCCACCTCCTGCCCATATCCTTCATGCCCTGACCAATCAAGAATCTATCAACCTCTGCCTGAAATATACACAAAGACTTGGCCTCCACAGCTGCCTGTGGCAATGAATTCGCACAGATTCACCGCTCCCTGGCTAAAGAAAATCCTCCTCATCACTGTTCTGAAAGGATGCCACTCTATTTTGAGGCTGTGACTTCTGGTCTTAGACTCTCCCACGTAGGAAACATCCTCTCAACATCCACTCTATCAAGGACTTTCACTATTTGATAGGTTTCAATTAGGTCACCCCTCATTCTTCTGAATTCTCGTGAATTCAGTCCCAGAGCCATCAAACCTATTCATATGATAAGCTATTCAATCCTGGAATCATTTTCAGGAACCTCCTTTGAACCCTCTCCAGTTTCAGCACATCCTTTCAAAGATAAGGGACCTAAAACTGTTCACAATACTCCAAGTGAGACCTCATCATTGTTTTATAAAGTTTCAACATTACATCCTTGCTTTTATATTCTAGTCCTCTTAAAATGAATGCTAACATCAAATTTGTCTTCCTCATCAGACTCAGCCTGCAAATTAACCTTCAGGGAATCCTGCACAAGGACTCCTAAGTCCCTTTGTGCCTCAGATTTTTGTATTTTCTCTCCATTTAGAAAATAGTCAACCCTTTCATTTCTTCTACCAAAGTGCATGACCATACACTTCCCGACACTGTATTCCATCTGCCACTTCTTTGCCCATTCTCCTAATCTGTTGAAATCCTTCTGTAGCCTTTCTATTTCCTCAAAGCTACCCGCCCCTCCACCTATCTTCATATTGTCTGCAAACTTTGCAAAATAAAAACATCAATTCCATCATCCAAATCATAGGCGTAAAAAGAATCGGTCCCAACGCAGACCCCTGTGGAGCACCACTCGTCACTGGTAGCCAGTCAGAAAAGGCTCCCTTTATTCCCACTCTTTGCCTCCTGCCATGGACAGATACGTTAGGGACATTTAAAAAAACTCTTAGATAGTCAGGTGGATGATAGAAAAATGGAGGGCTATGTACTGTATGAGGGAAGGGTTAGATTGATCTGAGATTAGGTTAGATATTTGGTACATCATTGTAGGCCAAAGGATCTGTGCTATGTTGTAATGTTCTATGTTCTATATAAACCTCCCTTTGTGTATAAGAAGTGTATAAGAAATGTATAAGTATATGGTTCTCTGAAAGTGGTAGACAGAGTGGTGAAGAAGGCTTTTGACATGCTGGTCTTCATCAGTGCAGATTTACAGGACACTGGTGAGGACATTTGGAATATTGTGTTTTGGTCCCCCTGCGATAGAAAGATGCTATTAAGCTGGAGAGAGTGCAGAGGGATTTAGGGGACGTTACCGAGACTTGAGAACCAAATTCTGGAAATAGGTCGAGATCTATTTTAGGACCTTTTTCATTGGAATGTAGGAGAGTGAGGGATGATCTTATTATAGAGATGTATAAAATTATGAGAGGCATGGATAGAGTGAATGCACACGGTCACCAGGGTTGAGGAATTAAGAATTGGAGAGCATTAGATTAAGGTGAGAGGGAAGAGATTTAATAGGCACCTGAGGGGCATCATTTTCATCCAGCGAATGATCAGTATACGGAATGAGTTGCCAGGGGAAAGTACATTAGCAACTTTAAAAGGTAATTGGACAGGTACATGATAGGAAAGGTTTAGAGGATATGGGCCAAACACGGGCCTAGAGACAAACAAGCAGAGATAGAAATTGGTTGGCATGAACCAATTGGGCTGAAGGGCCTTTTTCCATGCTATATCACTCTATATCTTTACCCTCTCAGCTTAAGTCTATGCCCTCAAGTACTTGATTCACTGTATCTATGCCCCTCTTGATTTTATGCACTTCAGTAAGATGCCTGCCAGTCTCCTATGCTCTAAGGAAAAGAGTCACAGCCTGTCCAACATCTCCCGATAACTCAGTCCCCAGGTCCTGGCAGCAAGTCTAGTTCAAGATGGCGCCAAGCTGCGACGTCCGGCGAGGTCATGGCTTGGACTTAACTGTTTTTTTTAGGTTCATAGGGATGGTTTTTGGGACAGTATGGAGAGTTAGGGGTCATGTTAGTATTTAGGGACAGGGATGAGGGGCAATTAGAGGTCATAAGCAGGAGCTGGTGTTTGAGTCCACGCCACATGGCTCTGCAGTCAAAGGCCTGCCATCCCCAGGTGTTGGATCGGCTGACACTGAGGACAAAGATCAGTAATTCCCCTGGTCAGGAACCAAGGTCGGCAGGCCCCGACAACATGGGCTCATCATTCCATCATGCCAGCAAGACTCAGGGTAAGAGTTCCATACGGGCAGGAAGCACAAGGGCCTGTTGAACACCAGGTTGGTAAAGTTCTGGGGTTGAAAGCCTGCGTAAGTCTGGATTGATGCTCAGGTTTCAAAGTCCCATGGTTGACAAGTACTGGAGTTGATACCAGTGGTTGAAGATAGAAGGCAGCAAGTTCAGATGTAGAAGTCCGAAAGTCAAGCCCCTGGGTTGGCGTGTCCAGAGGCTGGAGCCTTGATGTCTGTGGCTGTGAGTCTGGGCCAGAGTCTGGAAGTTGGAGGCCCAATATCTGCAAGTCTGAGAGTCCTAGGCATTGTTCCCTCGAAGCTGCATTGATACACTGCCGTGCAGTAACCAAAATGCTCATAGTTATCATGCACATAGCCTTTGTTGGTACGCAGCTGGAATATTCTTTTATATAATGTTTTATCTAACTGAAATGCTCATAGTTATCATGCACATAGCCTTTGTTGGTACGCAGCTGGAATATTCTTTTATATAATGTTTTATCTAACTGAAATGCTCATAGTTATCATGCACATAGCCTTTGTTGGTACGCAGCTGGAATATTCTTTTATATAATGTTTTATCTAACTGAAATGCTCACAGTTATCATGCACATAACTTTTGTTGGCATGCATCTGGAGTATTCTTTTATATACGCAGTTTTCAGGCCATATAAAAATTTCCTGCTCAGTGAAATGGTTGGTCCACATAACAAAAAAAAATGAGAGGGAACATTGGTCCGGGGCCATGGATTCCAGAGGCGGCCTGTCCAAGGTTTGGAGATCTGTCTTGTTTTGTGGTTGTTGTTCTGCCAAGCATTGTGGGCATGCTATGTTGCTGCTGGAATGTATGGCAACACGTGCAGGCTGTACCCACCGCATTCTTCAGCGTTGGTTGTGGAAGGCAAATGGTGCATTTCACTGAATGTTTCACATGTGATAAATAATTCCGAATCCGAATCTGAGCATCTTTGTGTAGCTTTACTGAACCTTTCCAGTTTAATTACATCTTTCCTACAGCAGGGTGACCAAAACTGAATACAGTACTCCATGTACGGCCTCACCAATATGTTATATAACCGCACCATAACCTCTCAAATCCTAATTTCAATGCCCTGACTGATGAAGGCCAGCATTCCAAAACTCTTCTTTACCATCTGTCAACCTAAGACTCCACTTGTGCTCCAAGGCCCACAACACTCTTCTGTGCCCTACCGTCAACCGTGACAGTCCTACTTAGATTTAACTTTTCAAAATCCAGCATTTCACACTTACCTGAATTAAATCCATTTGGCATTCCTCATCTCACTACCGCATTGATCAAGATTCCCCCGTCAGTTTGATACTCTTCTTCACTGTTGACAATGTCACTTATTTTAGTGTCATCAGCAAACTTACTAACAGTGTCTTGTACGTTTCATCCAAATCATTGATATAGGCTTGGCATTGACCCCAGAGACACACCACTTGTCACTAACCCCTGAGGTACACCACTAGTCACTGACCCCAGCAGAGGCACACCATTTGTCACTGATCTCAGAGGTACACCATTTGTCACTGACTCCTGCAGAGACACACCACCAACCACAGACCCATGAGGCACACCACTAGTCACTGACCCCAGAGACACACCACTAGTCATGTGCCTCCTGTTCGAGATACAACCTTCCACCAACAGTCTCTGGATTCTACCATCAAGCCTATTGTGTATCCAATTAACTAGCTCTTCCTGGATTCCACGCAATCTAATTTTGCAGAGCAACCTACCCTGTAGAACCTTACCAAAGGACTCACTCACCATATAAACCCTGTCTACCACCCTGCCTTTGTCGACCTTCTCATCAAAAAAAAACTTAATTATGTTTGACTCTTTCATGAATTGGGAAAGACATTAACAAGACATCACCAATCCGTCAAAGAACCTCATAGGCAATGCCTCGCACCTGAATTTTCTTCTCAAGGAATATAAAACTGAAAATCTTTATTTAGTATAAAACAGTGCAATATGTATTATAATTGTGCCGTTCTACTTGTTCTGTTGAATAACATCCAATAATCTATAGGAAGTCTGTCACTCCTGAATGTGCTGGCTTATTGTAGATTAATGGTGGCAGCTCTTGGGATTATGCTATTGCAATGTGCAAACCACAACATACAGTATTTCATTATTCCTGCACTTACCACACTGGGATTCCTGTATGGACATACTTGATCACCCCATCTAATAATATCTCCACTTACTGTTTACGGTCAGGAACCTGGGTAAACAATGGCAATGCCATAGCAGCTCCCAGTCTGATTTGCTGCCTGTTAACAAACCAAAGCTGTGTTAAGTTTAGTTCTGACTGTCATTCTCCTCAATTTGAGAAGTACTATGTACATATGGTGATACTGTGGGTTCTTGTCTAGGGAAACATTACCTCCAATGTTGTGTCGGCACAACATTGTGGGCCAAAGGCCCTGTAATGTGCTGTACTATTCTATGTTCTATGAGGATCTGTTCTGGGACCTCTACTTTTCGTGATTTTTATTAACGACCCAGATGTGGGGGTAGAAGGGTGGGTTGGCAAGTTTGCAGATGACACAAAGGTTGGGGGTGTTGTAGATAGTGTAGAGGATTGTCGAAGATTGCAGAGAGACATTGATAGGATGCAGAAGTGGGCTAAGAAGTGGCAGATGGAGTTCAACCCGGAGAAGTGTGAGGTCGTACACTTTGGAAGGACAAACTCCAAGGCAGAGTACAAAGTAAATGGCAGGATACTTGGTAGTGTGGAGGAGCAGAGGGATCTGGGGGTACATGTCCACAGATCCCTGAAAGTTAGGGTAGTTAAGAAAGATTACGGGGTGTTAGCTTTCATAAGTCGAGGGACAGAGTTTAAGAGTCACGATGTAATGATGCAGCTCTACAAAACTCTGGTTAGGCCACACTTGGAGTACTGTGTCCAGTTCTGGTCGCCTCACTATAGGAAGGATGTGGAAGCATTGGAAAGGGTACAGAGGAAATTTACCAGGACGCTGCCCGGTTTAGAGAGTATGGATTATGATCAGAGATTAAGGGAGTTAGGGCTTTACTCTTTGGAGAGAAGGAGAATGAGAGGAGACATGATGGAGGTGTACAAGATAATAAGAGGAATAGATAGAGTGGATAGCCAGCGCCTCTTCCCCAGGGCACCGCTGCTCAATACAAGAGGACATGGCTTTAAAGTAAGGGGTGGGAAGTTCAAGGGGGATATTAGAGGAAGGTTGTTTACTCAGAGAGTGGTTGGTGCGTGGAATGCACTGTCTGAGTCAGTGGTGGAGGCAGATGCACTAATGAAAATTAAGGCACTACTAGACTGGTATATGGAGGAATTTAAGGTGGGGGGTTATATGGGAGGTAGGGTTTGAGGGTCAGCACAACATTGTGGGCCGAAGGACCTGTAATGTGCTGTACTATTCTATGTTCTATGTTCATTTGTGTGTCACATTCGAAGAAGTCCACCCTTTGCGCCTGTGAGTGAATGAGTTGTTAGATTCAAGATTCAGATTGATTTATTACACATGCATTGAAACCTGAGGGTGTGCTGGGGCCATCTCGCAAGTGTCGCCATACTTTTCGGCGTCAACAGACCGTACCCACAATGCTCGGCAGAACAGCACAGAACACAACAAGCAACAAAACAACAACAGTAGAGCAAGTCCATTCCTCCTTCCTACCCACATGCATACATAGTCTTCTAACTCCAAGAACAGTCCATCTTCTTTGCATTCCAGTCTCCATCAAACTCAGATTTGGGCATGGACACACAGACCATCGGACCTTTAACTACCCCAGTGGACTCGTAGAGATTAAAACCAGAAGATAAGTTAGGAAGCGTCTGTTTTCTTTCTTTCTATTTTTACATTCGTGATTTAACATCTTACTATTTCCTACTGTTATCTTCTGACTTTAATCTCTGCAAGTGAAATAGGGTAGTAGTGGGCCCATTGCCTGTGTGTCTGAGAACACAAGTTGTGGGGTCCTTGAAAGTGTGTCTGTAGGTTGTGGAATCAGTTCAGAGTTGTGGTGAGTGAAGTTATCCATGTCAGTTCAGGAGCCTGATGGTTGTAGGGATGTAGGGAGCCTGGTGGTGTGGGACGTGAAGCTCCCGTACCTCCTGCGTGATGGTAGTAGCAAAAACAAAGCATGGTCTGAAACAGGAAGTGATGTTGCAGCTATGTAAAACTTGTTGCCCCATTCCAGGAAGCATGTGGAAGATTTGGAAAGGGTGCAAAAGTTTGCCAGGATACTGACTAGATTAGAGGACTGCAACGAGAGTTGAAATTAGATTGTTCTCCCTGGAATGTCTGGGGTTAACAGCAATACCTAGGAGCTCATCTGCAGAAGCAGCTTGATTTCTACTTCTAATGTCTCTCTTTTACCTTTTCAAGGTGTATGGGGTTCTGTCAGAGACCCTGTCAGAACTTGCTTCTTTGCAGTAGTGGGACCCGCTCCCAGGGGCTCACGACCAGCCACGTTTTGATATCGAAGTCTGCGGCCTAGAAGCTGAGTGCACCTTCAGGGTTCCGAGACTTCATGGCGCTGTGAATGAGCTAACTCTATGCTGGTACCACCAACTGAAGCGTCGCAGGAGGAAGTGGAACATCAGGAACAGCGGATCAGCTGTCGGAGGCTCTGTGCTCGGCAAATTTTGTTCCCTCTTTCTCTCATTGCTGGGGGAGAGTTTGTTGCTGTTTCTCAAGTTGGACAACTCGGGGAAAAAAAGTGACATAGCAGGCTTTATCTCCATAAATCAGCGAGTTGTTTTGTCTATGCCTCCCCTCTCACCGTGAAAGGGTGACACCCCTTTATTGAGGAGAGAGAGAGCCTGTGGAATGTCGAATTGTCTGGGTGAACAGTTAGTTTTTGTTGTACCGCAGATCATTGTCTTTATTGGGGGCTTTGCTATTGCTTCCTTGGTGGGTGGAGGGTGCTGATGCTTTTTTTTGCTGAAGTAAATGGGGAGGGGGTGGGTCTTTGCTTTGCTGCTGCTTGTGCATGGGAGGAGGGAGTAGGGGGGCTTTGGAGATCTATCATTTTTACTGTCACTCATTTTTTGAGGTGCTTTTCTGTTTTCATGGATGTCTGTGAAGAACAAGAATTTCAGGTTGTATATTGTATACATTCTGATATAACATTCAACTGTTGAGGGGAAATCTAATAGAGGCATAGATAGGGTAGACAGAATCTTTTTCCCAGGATCCATTAATCATATATAATACATAACCTATTCAATGAATGCAGGCTAATTGCATGTTGAGGACAGGATAAAAATGCACACACTCCCTTCCATCAGATTCCAAACCATGATGGCTAAAAAGATGGCTGCAGCACATCCTGTTGCCCCCCTGGCTACTGGGTGTTAGCAAATTTGTTGAGGTCCAGTTTGGGAGCACGGATAACAAGAGAGTCTTTGGCAAGGATCCTGATCTGCCAGCTCAACTTACATCCAGCCGGGTTGAGTGTCTCACACACTACCGCTATTGCTAATATGGTGATCAACATATAAATGTACTTGTGCATATCACAAAGAAAATCTGAAGCACACCAGCCAGAACAGAGTCAGAAATCAAGCCCTAAATATTCTGTGTGCATTGAGGATTATGAAGTACCTTATCCAAGTTGTTTCCTCAACAATTCAGAAAACACAATACTCCCTTCAATTTAAAAATGTTTTTTTCATTTAACTTCATTTACAAAGTTGATAAAAATTTGCTCATTGAGCAAAGTTTGCCTGAAACTTTTATTGTTGGAAATTAATTACCATTTGAAATAAAGAGTAAATGGAATTTATTTTGGAAGGGCAACATAATGGTATGTGAAAGTACAGGAAATGGACATATGCTCAGCTTGCTATATTAGAGCCCAATACAGAATATGCTCAGTATTGTTTTTCCTTTCAACCGAAATAGATCAGGGTGGGGAAGCTTACCATGGTCAAAGTACTTATTTTATCTAGCTGTGAAATGCACTCATCCCTCACTCCGTATTAGTTTCTAAATAAAGACATTGCATGATAATGGGATATGTCCCTAGGTGTGTTTTGTACATGGAAAAGAAAACAAATAAAATGGTAATATATCAAACCCTGTGGGAGAGAAGCATGAAGTTAAAATAACACCCTGATTCACCTTCTTCCGGACAAGTGCATGACTGGACCACAGGAGAATGAGGGGAATTCTTATAGAGATATATAAAATTATGAGGGGTATAGATAGGATGAATGCCTGCAGGCTTTTTCCTCTCATGTTGGCTGAGACTAGAAATAGAGGTCATAGGGTGAAAAGTGAAATACTTAAGGGCAATCTAATGAGAAACTTCTTCGGTCAGAGATGGTGCGAGCGTGCAACCAGCTGCCAGCAGAAGTGTTAGTCAAATCCAAGTCCACTGCAGGTTGGAGGCTAAAGAATGTGGACTGTCTTGGGGGTTAGAGATCTGTGTACGTGTGTGGGTGGGAGGGAGGCAAGCAGCTTGTTTTGCTGTTGTTCTTTTGTGATGTTCTGTGCTGTTCTGCCGAGCATTGTGGACATGCTATGTTGACGCGGAATGTGTGACAACACTTGCGGACTGTGCCCAGCGCACCCTTGGGTGTGTTGATGGTTAATGCAAATGATACATTTCACTGTTTATTTCGAAATGCATGTGATAAATAAACTTGAATCTTAGCAGATGCAAGTTCAATAGAACATTTAAGAGAAGATTGGATAGGAACATGGATAAGAGAGGTGTGAAGGGCTATGATCCAGGTGAAGGTAGGTGGGATTAGGCAGAAGACTAGGCTATCATGGACTATATTGGATGAAGGGCCTGTTTCTCTGTTGCATTGCTCTTTGACTCCATGATTCTAAATAAGACCACAAGACCATAAGACATAGGAGAATAATTCGGCCCATCACGTCTGTTCCACCATTCTATCATTGCTAACCTATTATTCCTTTCAACCCTATACTCTTGCCATCTCCCCATAACCTTTGACATCCTTACTAATCAAGAACCTATCAACCTCTGCTGTAAAGAAACATACCCAGTGACTTGGCCTCCACAGCCACATGTGGGAATGAATCCTACAGATTCATTACCCTCTGGTTAAATAAATTCCTCCCCATCTCTGTTCTAAAGAGGCATCCTTCTATTCTGAGGCTTTTCACCTTTCACCCTTATCAGTTGTAGTCTTACCCAAGCCCAGTGGCAAAAGCCTGCTTTCATTTACCCTATCTATTCCCTTTATTATTTTGTATACCTCTATCAAATCTCCCCTCAACCTTCTATGTTCTAGGGAATAAAGTTCTGACCTATTCAATCTTTTCTTATAACTCAGGTCCTCAAGTCCCAGCAACACTTTTGAAATTTTTTTCTGTACTCTTTCAATCTTATTTACATCTTTCCTGCAGGTAAAGTGACCAAAACTGCACACAATATTCTAAATTAAGCCTCACCTATGTCTCATACAACTTCAACATAACATCCCATCTCCTGTACTCAATATTTTGGTTTATGAAGGCCAACGTACCAAAAGCTTTCTATATTAACTTTTCTACCTTTTTTCACCATTTTCAATGAATAATGGTCCTGTAATCTCAGATCTCTTTGTTCTACTGCATTCCTCCTCAGTGTCCTACCACTGACTGTTGGTCCTCCCAAAGTGCAACACCTCACATTTCTCTACATTAAATTCCATCTGTCATTTTTCAGCCCATTTTTCCCCACTGGTCCAGATCCCACTGCAAGATTTGATAGTCGTCCTCTACACTGTCCACTACACCCCCAATCTTGGTGTCGTCTGTAAATTTGCTGATCCAGTTATTGATCCAGACCATTGATCTAGATGACAAACAATATCAGACCCAGCACAGATCCTTGTGGCAGCCCACTAATCACAGGCCTCCAATCAGAGAGGCAACCATCTACTACCACTGTCTGGATTCTCCTGCAAAACCAATGTCTAATCCAGTTTACTACCTCATCTTGAGTGCCAAATGACTGAACCTCCTTGACCAACCTCCTATGCAGGACTTTGTCACATGCCTTGCTGAGGTTCATGTCGATAACATCTACTGCCTTGCCTTCATCAACTTTACCAGTAACTTCCTCAAAAATCTCTACAAGATTTGTTAGACACAACCTACCATGCACAAAGCCATGCTGATTATCCCTAATTTGTCCCTGTCTATCCAAGTACTCATATATTATTGCCTACAAAGCAAGACTTAATGTCATGAATGGCAGTGATACCTGCTCCCAGATGTGAAACTACAGCTATGGGGATACCTGCAGCATCCGATCACCTTGTGATTTTTGCCTCAGAGGCCGACTTCAGATTACCTTTCAAGTGGGTAAACCCTCGCAAGGCGATAGGCCCCAACGGTATACATGTTAGGGTTCTGAAAAGCCTGTACCAATCAACTGGTGGTGTGTTCAAACATTTTCAATCTCTCACTGCTACAGTTGGAAATTCCCACCTGCTTGAAAAGGGCAACAATCATACCAGTGCCCAAGAAGAGAAGGGTGAGGTGCCTTAACGCCTATCGTCCAGTAGCACTCACATCTACAGTGATGAAGTGCTTTGTGAGGTTTGTTATGGCTCGAATCAACTCCTGCCTCAGCAAGGACCTGGAGCCACTGCAATTCACCTATCGCCACAATAGGTCTACAGTCAATGCGAACTCAACGGCTTTTCTCACAGCCTTGGTTCACCTGGACAATACTAATACCTACGTTTATTGACTACAGCTCGGTGTTCAGAAGAGTTCTGGACTTCAGGAGAAGGAAACCAGAGGTCCATGAGCCAGTAGTAATCAGAGGATCAGAGGTGGAGAGGGTCAGTAAATTTTAAATTTCTGTGTGGCACTATCTCAGAAGACCTGTCCCTCGCAATCCTTTTGCTCTTTACATATCTGTAGAAACCTTTAAGATTCTCCTTCACCTTGTCTGCTAAGGCAACCTCACGCCTCCTTTTAGCTCTCCCGATTTCTTTCTTAAGTGTTCTCTTGCATTTCTTGTACTCCATAAATACCTTATTTGTTCCTACCTGCCCATACCTGCTATGCACCTCCTTTCTTAACCAGGGCCTCAATATCTCTTGAAAACCAAGGTCCCCTACACCTGTTAACCTTGCTTTTTATTCTGACAGGCACATACGAGCTCTGTACTCTCAAAATTTCACTTTTGGCAGGCCTCCCACTTGCTGAGTATACCTTTGCCAGAAAACAGCCTGCCCAATCTAGTCTATAAATCTGTCTTTATAAATTTGTAAATCTGTTTTTTCAAAACTCATCTAACTCTGCACTCTCCTTTCCAGGCCCCAAAACTCAGGATCACTAGTCTTTCCACAGATGATTTACAGCTTAAACCAATATGGTGCTGCTCCATGTTAACACGCATCTCCTCAGCACACATATAGACCAACTCTGTGTTGCAAACACCCACTTTATGTACACCAGTACATATAAACGACTCTTCTAATATCATTAAATTCAAAAATCCAACATTTATATGTGTACTCATCCCTGAGAAATGTTGACTTGTTCCTCTCTCACTGCACTTTTAGTAATTGTTCATTTTTGTCAGACTTGAATGCTTTGGATACTGTTTGTGGCAGTACTGTGGTGGCATGGCTACCATATTGAGTGAATAATGGACAAAATCAACACAAGGATGCCTTTAAAAGCAGAACCTGTTCATTACTTGGAGACTACCTATTTTGGATTGAAAAGCAAACCCATGCAAAAGTTTCATGAGCAGTTATACCAGCACTGAGTCTTGCACTTTTGGATTCAAGTTCTCAGGCTTCTCAGGCTCCCATGTTGCAATTTAACATCATGTCATATTATATTAGCACAGCATAGCATTATGAAATATAGCCAATGCAGCATGCAATGGTATAACATAACCCTAACCCCACCATGATGTACACACAGATTTGTAATGCAACCATTACCCAACCATAACGGAACACATCAATATAATAAAACCACAAGAACATAAGAATCAGAAGCCCTCCAGCCCCTTGTTCCTGCTTCACCATTTATCAAAATGATAGTAATCTTTTACCTCGGTACCACTTTCCCGTGCTAACCCTAGGAATCTCTGAATATCTAAATCATTGTCTTGAGGATACTCGGACAGAGCCTCAACAGCCCTGTCGTGCAGAGAAATATTACTGTCCTTTGGGTGATGAAATTTCTTCTCATCTTTATCATGAATCCTCAACCCATTATTTTAGAGTGTGAGTCCTGGTTCTAGACACCCAGTGCAGGGTAAACATCATCCCCTTGTCTCACCCCTTAAGAATTTTACACCTCAATGAGATCTCCTCGTGTTCTGCAGAACCCTGTGGAGCACAGAGCCTTTCTGTTCATGGACGGCGGCCCCCTCTGTCTCATGAATCAGTTGGTAAGCCTTCACTGCACTCCCACAAATACAGAGATATTGTTCCTTTTGTCAAGAGATCAGACCTGTACAAAATGTTATACACTCTCAACAGAGCCCTTTATGACACCACAATGGACTGTTCTTTTTTTTTAATTCTAATTGTGGTCTTTCTTGTAAAAAATGCATGTTTTTTTGTAAGTGATACGAAGCGCCTGTGAAACTGCTGCAAGTAAAATTTTCATTGCATTTTTCCACACATGTACATGTGCGTATGACAATAAACTTGACTTTAAGACTTTATATTTGGAACAAGGCATTTCCTGTCCGTGATGGTCCGAACTCCAAAGTCAAAGTAAATTTATTATCTAAGTTACCTTGAGATTCATTTTATTGCAGGCAGTTACAGGAAGATAAAGAAATACAATAGAATTTAAGAACTGAACTGAGCTGAAATTAATATGCCTGGACTCTTTTGATGACTTTGCGGTTTGATGTTTTATATTCCGTACTTTTCGCTCTTTTTTGCCATTTGCACAATTTTCCTTTTAGCATTGGGGGTTTGACGTTTTTCTTTGAACAGGTTCCATGTTTTTTTTGTTTCATGGCTGTCTGTGGGAAAACAAATCTCAGGGTTGCATACTATATACAAACTTTGATAATAAATGTACTTTGAATCTCTTTGAATCTTAAACAACAACTAACACAGAACCAAATTGCAAAAGAAAAGACATTTTGCAAATAAAAAATAAATAATACCAAGAACATGAATTGCAGAGTCCTTCAAGGTGAGTCTGTAGGTTGTGAATTTAGTTCAGAGTGAAATTATCCATGCCAGTTCAGGAATCTGATGTTTATAGGGTAAAACTGTCCCTGAACTTGGTGGTGAGGGATCTAAGGCTCCTGTCCCTCCTGTCTGATGGTAGTAGTGAGAAGAGAGCACGGTCTAGATGGTGGGGTTCCTTGGTGATCGATGCTGCTTTCTTGTAGCAGTGCTCCATGTGAGTATGCTCAGTGCTTGGGTGGGCTTTTACTGTGATGGACGGGGCTGTATCCACTACTTTCTGTAGACACCTTTTTTCCTGGCTTTGGTGTTTCCATGCTAAGATGTGATGCAACCAATTTGAATACTCTGCTCCGTGCATCAAAGTTTTCGATGACAAGCCGAATCCAGGTGACACTAGTCAATTCTATCTTTCTTCCACTCCTGTCATAGTCATAGTCACAGTCATACTTTATTGATCCCGAGGGAAATTGGTTTTCGTTACAGTTGCACCATAAATAATTAGATAGTAATAAAACCATAAATAATTAAATAGTAATATTTAAATTATGCCAGGAAATGTCCTCCAAGGGAGGAGTTGTAAAGTTTGATGGCCACAGGCAGGAATGACTTCCAATGATGCTCTGTGCTGCATCTCGATGGAATGAGTCTCTAGCTGAATGTACTCCTGTGCCCACCCAGTACATTATGTAGTGGATGGAAGATATTGTCCAAGATGACATGCAACTTGGACAGCATCCTCTTTTCAGACACCACTGTCAGAGAGTCCAGTTCCATCCCCACAGCATCACTGGTCTTATGAATGAGTTTGTTGATTCTGTTGGTGTCTGCTACCCTCAGCCTGCTGCCTCAGCACACAACAGCAAACATGATAGCACTGGCCACCACAGACTCATAGAACATCCTCAGCATCATCCAACAGATGTTAAAGGACCTCAGACTCCTAAGGAAATAGAGACCCTTCTTGTAGACAGCCTAGTGTTCTTTGACCAGTCCAGTTTATTGTCAATTCGTATCCCCAGGTACTTGTAATCCTCCACCATGTCCACACTGACTCCCTGGATGGAAACAGGGGTCACTGGTGCCTTAGTCCTCCTCAGGTCTACTACCAGCTCCTTAGTCTTTTTCACATTAAGCTGCAGATAATTCTGCTCACACCATGTGACAAAGTTTCCTACCATAGCCCTGTACTCATCCTCATCTCCCTTGCTGATGCATCCAACTATGGCAGAGTCATCAGAAAACTTCTGAAGATGACAAGACTCTGTGCAGTAGTTGAAGTCTGAGGTGTAAATGGTGAAGAGAAAGGGAGACAGGACAGTCCCCTGTGGAGCCCCAGTGCTGCTGATCACTCTGTCGGACACACAGTGTTGCAAGCACACGTACTGTGGTCTGCCAGTCAGGTAATCAAGAATCCATGACACCAGGAAAGCATCCACCTGCATCGCTGTCAGCTTCTCCCCCAGCAGAGCAGGGCGGATGGTGTTGAACGCACTGGAGAAGTCAAAAAACATGACCCTCACAGTGCTCACTGGCTTGTCCAGGTGGGCGTAGACACGGTTCAGCAGGTAGAATCAACTCCTAGTCGGGGCTGGTAGGCAAACTGGAGGGGTTCTAAGTGTGGCCTAACCATAGGCCGGAGCAGCTCCAGAACAAATCTCTCCAGGGTCTTCATGATGTGGGAGGTAAATGCCACCGGTCTGTAGTCATTGAGGCTGCTGGGGCGCGGCATCTTCGGCACAGGGATGAGGCAGGACGTCTTCCACAGTACAGGAACCCTCTGGAGACTCAGGCTCAGGTTGAAGACATGGCAAGGTACTCCATATAGCTGAGGGACACAGGCTTTGAGCACCCTGGTACTGACACCATCCGGGCCTGCAGCCTTGCTTGAGTTGAGACATTTCAACTGTCTTCTCACTTGTTCAGCTGTGAAACCCACCGTGGTGATTTCGTGTGGGGAAGAGGTATAGTCATGAGAGCAGGGCGGGGGACTGTGAGGAGGGGTAGGAGGGGAGTGTGGAATATGTGTTGGTTGGGGGCCGACAACAGATGAATCACGTGGGGGATGGGCAGGGGCCACAATGTCAAATCTGTTAAAGAACAGGTTCAGTTCATTGGTCCTGTCCACACTGCCTTCAGCTCCTCTGTTGCTAGTTTGCTGGAACCCAGTGATGGTCCTCATCCCACTCCAGACCTCTCTCATGTTGTTCTGCTGGAGTTCCCACTCAAGCTTCCTCCTGTATCTGTCTTTAGCCTCCCTGATCCTGGCTTTCAGGTCCCTCTGTATTGCCCTCAGCTCCTCCCTATATCCATCTCTAAACGCCCTCTTTTTAGCATTCAGGATGTCCTTAACTTCCTTTGTTACCCATGGCTTGTTATTTGAATAACAAAGGACAGTTCTTGTTGGAACATTGCAGTCCTCACAGAAGTTGATGTAATCAGTGATGCACTCTGTGAGCCCATCAATATCCTCTCCATGTGGCTCACAGAGTGCCTGCCAGTCTGTCACCTCAAAACAACCCTGGAGCGCCTCATATGCCTCCTCCGACCAGTTTCTCACTGTCCTCGAGGTTGCAGGTTTACTCTTCACCAGAGGTACGTTGCAGGGTTTTAGATGCACCAGATTGTGATCTGATCTTCCCAGTGGGGGGAGGGGAGAGGAGCTGTATGCATCCTTAACGTTAGCATACATCAAATCCAGAGTCCTCTCCCCTCTGGTTGTACAGCTCACATACTGCGTGAAGTTGGGCAGTGTTCTAGCCAGGGTAACCTGGTTGAAGTCACCCAAGATGGTAATGAGGGCACTCGGTTGCTGGGTTTATAATCTGGCTATGACGGTGTAAATGATGTTACACGCCGATGTCGGGTTGGCAGAGGGAGGGATGTACACAACAACCACAATTGCATGTGAGATTTCCCTTGGCAAATAATATGGCCGGCGTCCAACAGCAAAAAGTTCAATATCCGGGCTACAGACACGTTCCTTGATCGTAATATGCCCAGGATTACACCATCTGTTGTTTACCAGAACAGCAAGCCCCCCCTCCTTTACGTTTACCACTCTCAGTGCACTTCTGGTCAGCCCAAACGGTCTGGAATCCCTGTATGGAAACGTTTTGGTCGGGTATGTCTTCGTGCAGCCACGTTTCAGTAAAACACATAACATTGCTCTCCCAAAATGGTCTCTGACTCCTGACTAACGCTGTCAACTCATCCATTTTATTACCCAGCGATTTCACATTGCCCATAATGAGAGAGGGGAGACACGGCTTATAACTTCTCTTCTCCATAAGCCTCTGTTGTCTCGACCTGGTCTTCTTCCCTCGCCTTTTTGATCCCCCTCTGCATCCACTGTGTATTTTCCTCCAGATTTCAGCTGGGATGTCCGCTGCTCTGCTCGCTAAACCGGCCGGCATAAATCCAATCAGCTGGTCCCTGGAATAAACAATGTGACCATACTGCTGCCCTGCTAATGAGACGTGTCCCAATGTAACTATTTCCAGCGCTAAAAACCCAAATAAAACTCTCTCCACCAGCATGTTAGCCAACGTCCAAGCCCCTCTCCTCCACAGCCACTCCTCCCCCTGACTATCCACAGCCATTGGCATTAGTGGGTGGAAGATAGACCTGTGAATTTTTCATATTTCTGGGCCACATAGATGTGTGATTAGCCAAAAGCAGCTGAAAATGATCGATGTTTACCTGTTCTTAATCAGCATTATTTAAAGTGATTTATTTAAAAGAATTGAGCCAACAATTACAACGACATTTTTAATTCCTTCTCATGACTGAGAACCTTGGCAAATTGCAGGGTCTGTGGGAGACCACTCTGTGAGTGCAACATTCTGAACCCCGAATTAAGTTTGAAAGAATAACATTCTTGTTTTCTTAACGGATCAAAAGAGAAGGTTTCTCTTCCAAAACGACCACTGGAATTTACATTCAGCATGACTTCTCAAATTCAGTCCTGGCATCAAGGCAACAAACATGGCAGCGCCTTAAACCCACGTACCGTGGGTATAAAATCTGATCTGAAGGATGTAATAGAATCCTGCTCTATCTAACCAGACATTTTCTTGCCTAGACACTATAAAATGCTGCATCCAATGTAAGTATATAATGACCTTCAGGTTAATTCTACATGACTTATTAACTATCGTCCTGAATAGAATATTGACCTGCTTTCAGCTTACAGCTTCAGACTATAAAGTTGTAGCTGCAAGGCTTTGTGCCTATGCAGTGAGATCCAGCAGTTGTATTTTTCTGATAAGCAGGAGAGATCTTATAGAAATGTTTAAAATTATGAGAGGAATAGTTAAGGTGGACAGTAACGGTCTTTTCCCCAGGGTAGGGGAGTCCAAAACTAGGATTTAGGATGAGAGGGGAAGGATTTAGAAGTGAGAGTGGCAGGTGCATGGAATGCATTGGCAGGAGTGGTATAGAAGCAGGAATACTGTATTAGGGGCTCTTAGATGGGCACATGGATGATAGAGAATTGGAGAGAAGGGTTAGATTGATCTTACAGTAGGACCTGTACTGTGCTGTAATATTCTATGTTCTATGTCAATACCTTCAACTGAAGGACCTGTTCCTGAGTCTCACCATTCCATGTTTTGTAGTATCTATTTCAGATCGAAACCATCGTATCACTGTTTCAAACATCTTTTTGACCATCTTCACCATTGTTTTATCAGTGTACTCGACGAAAGTGTTCATGCTAAATGCAATCAAGTTTTAGCACACCAAAATTAGTGTACTCTGACATTCAGGTCATTTGGTCTGGTTATCGTTTCACTGTAAAGAAGGGAAAGATTCTTTGAGAAAGCAGGAAATCTGACAAAGGCAAATTGGCTTTACAAATGACCAAGTGAACCAGGATTAGGAATATCAAAGCCACAAGGAAAGAATGAGCAAACCTAGGAATGTTTATCTGGGAATACGGACTGTTCAGGAAATTCCAGTCGATAAATTTCAGGAGACATAAGCTAAAGCCCATTCACAGTTACCTGCATCTTCAGCCAAAATGGTGATAAATGTACGGAATAAGCACCAGAGAAAGTCAAAATAGTTCGACATGTCGGTAATTTCCAGTGGAAATGAATCACTTTTTAATGGCAAATATAAGAATTATGTTTTAAATAAATCAGGATTGTTGGAAGGATGGAAGGAGTCTATGATCCTAACATTCATATGGATTTTTCATAATGATTAATACACTACCCATGTATGACGTGTGTATTTTGCTACTGGGTCTCCAGATCAATAAATCAACTGTCAGTGTCAGACATACTCTTGCTATATTGGTAGCATTTTGGTCTCTGAGCCAGAGTGTTGGGAGGTCAAATTCCCTTCCAGATATTCAAGCACATAATACAGGCTCACAGTCCGTCCAGTAATGAAGGAATAAAAGCAGAAAATGCTGCAAGTTCTCATCTGCGGAGACAGAAGGATGACAACTATTTATCAGAACTGGAAGATGAGAGCGCGTGGCAGAGAAGGCCAAAGGATGGAGAGATTAAAGGGAATGGCTGTAATTGCCTGGGGCCAAGGGAGACTGAATGATATAACTGGTGGTGCAGCTGGATGAAAGGGGGAGGAGTGAAGACTATAGATGCACTGTAGTGGAGACTGTCCTGACTAGTTGCATCATGTCTTGATATGGAAACACCAATGCCCAAGAATTGAAAAGCCTACAGGAAGTGCTGTCTACAGCACAGTTCATCATAGGTAAAGCCCTCCCCACCATTGAGCTCATCTACAAGGAGTGCTGTCGCCAGAAAGCAGCATCCATCCTCAGGGACCCCCAATATCCAGGCCATACTCTCTTCTCACTGCTGCCATTGGGAAGGTGGTACAGGAGCCTTAGGTCCCACATGACCAGGTTCAGGAAGAGTTATTACCCTTCAACCATCAGGCTTCTGAATCAGCGTGGATAACTCCATTTACCTCAAAACTGAACTGATCACTGAACACTAACTGTGGACTGACTTTCAATGAATCTACAACTCATGTTATCAGCAAAAGGACTACTCAGCCATATAACAGGACGTAGGCACTGTTTTTCTGAGTGTAGTTGTGTCTAAGTGGCCTGTCCCTTTAAGGTCAAAATGTTTCATTCCTATAAATAAATATCATTCCCAAACTCAAACAGATATAGATTGGGAATTATATTTATTTATAGCAACTATGCATTATTTAAGAAACTTTCAGGATTAGAATGTACTGACAGGTTCTGGTTTCAGTTCAGAGGCTCCCCCGCTTTTTTGCAGATAACATGATTCACAGCACGCAATATCTGCCTGAATCCCCATTAATGGGCCCCTGTAATTGTTCACTTGGTGTCACTTTCATAGTCTGGAAAAAGAGGCTGTTATTTTTGTTGTATTCGTGTAACCTTGTTATAGAGTTATTGTAAGTTATAGCACAGAAATTTGCCGTTCTCAACCCAGCATGTCCATGCCAACTATTAAGTTCCCAACCATACTGATCCCATTTGTCAGCATTTGAACTTCCAAACCATGGTGATTCAAATGCTCATACTAGAAGTCATAATTCTACTCCTAAATTGTCTTAGACCTAGAAGATTGAACATAGAAAGAATGTACCCTATGGTGGGTGAGTTTAGGCCCGAAGGGGACAATCTCAGAATAGATGGACATCCCTTTAAAACAGAGATGAGGAGCAATATCTTTACCCAGAGAGGGGAGAATATGTGGAATTTATTGCTACAGACTGATGTAGAGGCCAAGTCATTGGCTATATTTAAAGTGGAGGTTGATAGGTCCTTAATTAGTTAGGGTTTCAAAAGTTATGGGGAGAAGGCAGGAGAATGGATTTGGGAAGGGTAATAAATTAGCCATGATGGGATGGCGAATCTGTCTCAATGGGCCAAATGGCCTAAATTTACTCCTATGTCTTATGGTTTTGAAGTACAGATATTCATTGGGAAAACTTTCAAACTGCATGGAAGTCCAGACCTGAAGGTTCCAGATTCCCTAACTGTAATATGCCCTGTCTGCACTTTTTCCAAGCAACCTCAATAGTCAGGAAATTCAAGTTTGATGCATATTGGGCAACTGATAATCCATTCTAAACCTTGCCAAGGTCAAGAACATTGCCCCATCATGTCATATGGAGAAAAATGTGTTGGAGTAAACCATTGATTGTTCTAGTTTTGTAGAGTTGTACGTCCTCACCTTCGCTCAAAGGGGCTGACAACTCTATGGGTTTGAGTGACAGGAGTTGAGATCCATTCGTACCCCTGGAGATGAGCTGTGGCTGACAGAGTATGCAATCAGAGTAGGCCTTTCACCTAAGTATAGATGAGGCTCTCCACTTCATTTGGATCATATCTGGTGATTGTGCATCATGTTGCAGAGCAGGGGAACGTTCAACCCAACCTTCCTTTGTGCAGTGGCAAGCCCACAAGAAAGAGAGAGAAATAAATGGGAGGTCATTTATATGACTTTCAGCCAGTCCTCCAACTATATGACTGCCGATGTTCAGCCAAGGAGCGCTGGGACCTGCAGACAGCTACAGTTAACTGCCCTGTTATCCATGCTAAGCCCATTGAGTGGACAAGGGTAGTGTGTGCCCATATACCCCAGCGGCATCTGACTGTCGTGGGAAAGCAAACATGGGCTCACCTGATACTGAAGAGATGCAAGGCACCGACCGCATGTACAGCTGCGATACAGAGGGTGACAGGACAGGAGCTGGAAGGTGGGACAGTACTTTTCTTCCTGCAGATGCAGTGGGCCAAGTATCCTCATTCTGGTTTGTAAATTGGCTGTATCTATGATTTCCCAGTGTCAGGACATATTGATTCTGGAGAATCATTCTCTATACTTACATAAAGCAATAAAGTTCCTTGAGATAAGTTGCTCAGATGACTTGCACGATGTCGTCAATGATTTGCGACATGAAAACCACTTAAGGTGATGCGGAACAGCACAATGATGCATGCAGCTGATAGACCTGTTGCCCCGTACCTCTAAAACTCCAGGTTCAATCCTGGCCTCAGGGTGATATCTACATAGAGTTTAAATGTTCTCCATCTGACCACGTAGGTTAACCACAGCCTCTCCAGTTCCTTTCCACATCCTAAAATAGGTTCAATGGCCATTGTAAATTGCCGTTGTGGGTGGTAGAATCTTGGAGGAGCTGAAAATGTGGACAGGATATAATTGGTATCAGTGGCTGCCTGGATGGTCAGCACAGAGACAGTGGGCCGAAAGGCCTGTCTTGCAGCTGTATGGCACTAGGTTCAATGTCACTCATTGACAGTAACACTGTCGCTTCTTCATCAAATCACAAAGGTTCATATCTCAGTCCAGAGACCTGAGCACAAAGATCGAGACTAGTATATTGGTGCAGTATTGAGGGAGGGGTGTTCTATTGAAGACTATTTATATGAGACATTACTCCAAAGCCCTGTATACATTTTTAGATAGGCATTAAAGCTTCCATGCCACCATCTTGAAGAAGAATTAGGGAATTGGAGCATTGAACACAGAACACTACAACACAAGAGGCCCTTCAGTCTATGATGCTGTGCTGACTTTTAACATATTTTAAGATTAATCGCACCCTTCTGTACTACATAGCTTCCATTCTTCTATTATACATGTGCCTAATTAAGAGTTTCTTAAGTGCCCCAAATGTATCTGCCTTTAGCACCACTCCTGGCAGTGCATTCCACAGACTCACCACTCTGTAAAAAAACTACCTCTGACATCCCCCTATACTTTCCTCCAATCACTTTAAAGTTGTGCACCTGCGTTTTAGCCAGTTCCACCCTGAAAAGTAGTCACCAGCTACCCATTCAATCTATGCCTATGAAAATCTTACGCACCTCTATCAAGTCACCTCTCAAACTCCTTCGCTGCAAAGAGAAAAGCCCAAGCTTGCTCAACCTATTCTCATAAGATATACTCTCTAATCCAGGCAGCTCTCTGGTAAATCTACTCTGCACCCTCTCTAAAGCTTCCACATATTTCCTGTAAAGAGATGACCAGAATTGACCGTGATATTCCAACTGCGGTCTAACTAGGATTTAATTACCTCTTAAATAATGTCAATTATAAAACAGGTAATATTGCCATCACCATAATTCCAGTTGTGGATTCCGTTTCCTACACCAGAATAGTGACTCCACTTCAGAAATATTTCATTGGCTTTGAGACATCCTCAGATTTTAAAGGACTTCTGTGTCTTTCTTTTAGAGTTAGTCATTACTGTTATACATGATGCAAACCTCCTGGTGTTACCAATGGAATTATACAGCATAGAAAAAGGCTCTCCAGCCCAACTTGTCCATGACGGCCAAGGTGCCACCCTGACTTAATCCTATTTTCCTGCATTTGGCCTCTCCCACTCTAAGCCTTGAGCAAAAAAAAGAGCAACAAACTTCTGGAGCCACATCTGCTGGAGGAAAGGAGTTGTTGCATTTTAAGTTGAAACCCCACATCAGGTCTGGTCTCGAGCCTATCGCAAGGTTTCGACCTGAAATGTCAACAGTTCTTTTCCACCCACAGATGCCGCTTGACCCACTGAGATCCTCCAGGAGACTGTTTATGCTCCAGGTTCCAGCATCTGCAGTTTCTTGTTTCTCCCTCTAAACTTTTCCTGTCCATGTATCTGTCCAAAACATTATGATTGTACCCGCCTCACTACTTCCTCTGGCAGGTTATTCCACATTCTTTTGTGTAAAAAAGCTTATCCCTCCAGTCTCCTTTAAATCTTTCCCCTCTCACCTTAATTGCATGCCTTCCTGTTTTACACCTGCTCTCTCCACCTTACCCTGGGAAAAAGAAGTGTGTGACCATTCACATTATCTATCTTTATCATGACTTTATATTCATCTATAAGGTCACCCCTCCATGTCCTACACTTCTCGGAAAACAACTCCAGCTTATTGAGCTTCTCTTTATAACTAAAGCTGTCCAGTTCCATCAACATGTTTGTAAAACTTTCCTGCATCCATTCAGCTTAACGAGATGCTGAACAGCCAGACGAACATAACTGCACACAACACTCCAAGTGCAGTCTCACCAACAGATGTAACATGACAGCCCTACTCTTGTATTCACTACAAAACCTGTGAAAGCAGTGAGTCCCAGGAGTTGAATGGTCAACAAAAAGCAAAACTAAAACTGGAAGAAATTTTAAATAAAAACAGAAGATGCTAAAGTTATGGAATCAAATCTGGAGAGAAAAACAGGGTTATTTCAGATAGAAGACACTTCATTGCACAAAAGTGATCAATCTGAACTGTTTTTCTTTCTCCACAAATGCTGCCTGACTTGCTGAGTGTCTTCAGCATTTCCTGTATTTATTTCAATAATTTTATCTACTTAGGTACATCAACAAAAGACAGTGATTGTTTCAAAAGCACGGTTTTAAGGGATCAGAATCACTTTTTAACAAGTATTCCTGTACGTCATTAAACAGAAGCTCCAATGAAGAACAAAATAACACGCTGCAGGCTAGTAGGAGCGACAGCCACTGTTTATTGAAAATAAACAGGATCACTGTAATGTCTGCACTGAACATCTGGCAGGATAGAGGAGACTATTCAGCCCATTTACTGTTGGGTGAAAAGTACTCGATGACCCTCGATACCAGGATGTGCAGAGTTGAAATGGATTATAAAAAGTGCTGGCAGACGTTTCCATAAGCAGCAAGGCACCTGGCAGCTGGTGTAATGTTACCATATTTAAAGCAACCAATGTGTATGAGTGTACTCTGTAAAAAGCCTTCATGTCTTCAAATTTTCCAGCTAGTTTCTTAAACTAAAACAACAATGCAGTTAAGGACATGAGTTGAGAACTGCTATGATGTTACCCCCAAAATGAAAATCACAAATAAAAGCATACTTTTGGTTTATTTCAGAATGTACAGTCTTACATAATTGCATACATTGCAATTTTGACTTCATTTTTTTCAAGTTTGCCTGAAGTTGCAGGTTTGCACAATTTATTTAATACAAAAGAAAATTCAAAAGCTACAATTGAAATGGAGCATTTTGAAGATGCCCAGGCACAGGGTATTCAGTGAGAGGAGCAAATGCATTAGAATCTACAGCTTTGTACCATCTCTGTACAGTGACGCACCCCAGTCAGAATAATGATGTAGAATCCAGTCTGTCAGGTCCATTGGATCGACCACTTGCGGTTGTCAGGAGTTTTAATCTCTTGCAATGTGCAGGTTGATGCCACTGAAACATTTCCCCATACTTTCACAGCAAGGAGAAATGACTACATCCACAATCGTTCCCCAGATGACCTGGATGCAAGGCATGTTAATCAAGCAGTTCTTGATACAGGGCATGACGCACCTATATAAAGGTAATAACACAGAAACAAGCATTAGCATATCATGGTTTCACATAGTTTATATTACGATAAGAACAAGTTCCAATTATATCACATGTTGGATATTCTAAGAGGCTTCTTAGGAATTTTATCATAGAGTCATGGAGTTGTACAGCTCTGGATCCATTGTGCAATTTATTATCATACAGGATCTGACATCGAGCTGCATTAATTGTATTAAAAGTACCAAGAACCTGATAGAAGAGGTAATTTTTCAGCAGAGGCTTTGGTTAGATAAGGGGAAGGGGTGGAGAGAATTCTAAAGGTTAGGACTTAGCAGCGGGACCTAAACAAATTGGAAGAATGGGCAAAAAAGTGGCAGATGGTCTGCAGTGTTGGGAAATGTATGATAATGCATTTTGGTAAAAGGAACAATAGTACGGGCAATCATCTAAATGGGGAGAAGATTCAAAAATCAGAGGTGCGAAGAGACTTAGGAGCCCTGGTGCAAGACTCCCAGAAGGTTAATTTACAAGTTGTGTCTGTGGTGGAGAAGGCAAATGCAATTATGGGGTTTATTTCAAGGGGAAGAGAATAAAATGCAAGCAGATAATGCTGAGGCTTTATAAGACACTAGGCAGGCTGTGCTTGGAGTATTGTCAACAGTTTTGGAACCCTTATCTCAAAAAGGATGTGTTGTCATTGGAGAGAGTCCAGAGGAGGTTCATGAAGATAATTCCGGGAATGAAGGGGTTAACATATTGGCAGCTTTGGGCCTGTACCCACTGGAATTTAGTAAAATACATGGGGATCTCTTTGAAAGCTACCAAATGTTGAAAAGTCAAGATGGGATGGATGTGGAGAACATGCTTCCTATGGTGGGAGGTATCCAGAACTAGAGGGCACAGACTCAAAATTGAGGGTCGACCTTTTAGAACAGAGGTAAGGATGATTTTTTTCAGCCAGGGAGTAGTGAATCTGTGGAATGCTCTGCCACAGACTGCAGTGGAGGCCAAGTCCGTGCATATATTTAAGGCGGAAGTTGATCGTTTCCTGATCAGTCAGGGCATCAAAGGATATGACAAGAAGATAGGTGTATGGGGTTGAGTGGGATCTAGGATCAGCCATAATGGAATAGTAGAGCAGACTCAATGGGCTGATTGGCCTAATTTTGCTCCTGTGTCTTATGGTCTTATGGCCTTATGGCTTTGTCAAGGGACTGTCCTAACCTGTGGAATTCCTTTCATCATTTCATGAATGGGAATTAAATGGGGAAATGTTCTGGAGAGCAGAAGTGGAGGATAGAGCATATAATATATAACATAGAACATTACAGCACAGTACAGGCCCTTTGGCCCATAATGTTACTGCAACCTTTTATCCAAGATGAATCAAACCCTTTCCCCTATATAGTCCTCCATTTTCCTATCATCCATGTACCAATCTAAGAGTTTCTTATATGCCCCTAATGTATCTGCCTCTACCACCACCCCTGGAAAGGGTATTCCATGTACTCACCACTCTATGCACCTTCTGCTCTCTGACATCCCCGATACTTTCCTTCATTCAGCTTAAATTATTCCCCCTTGTGGTAGCCATTTCTGCCTTGGAAAATAGTGCAGAAATTTAAGATCATAAGATATAAGAGTAGAATTAGGCCATTTGCCCCATCGAGTCTGCTCCGCCATTTCAATGTGGTTGATCCAATTTTCCTCTCAGCCTCAATCTCCTGCCTTCTCCCCGTATCCCAAAATGCCCTGACCAGTCAAGAATATATCAACCTCTGCCTTAAGTATATTTAAAGACTTAGCCTCCACAACTGGGACATAAATTGTTGGGTTATGAGATTACAGCGATGGGTTGGGCAAGTAGATGCAAAGGTTTGACAAAGAAAGCCTAAGTTCAAGCCATTCCCAGTCAAGAGTCAAAGGCTAATGATGCAAGGTGCTGACTATGAGCTCAGTCAGCATCAGATATTTGGATGATGAGCTCATGGATGTGGTCAGAGGGAAAGCACTGAGACTTCACTGAAATCTACTCCATTTCAAAACAAAAAAACCTTTAAGGGTTAAACCCAAGCCAGAGAGAGAATTCCTGTTGCTAAAAGGGACTATTGACCTTAAGCTCCCAATTCCATGGGTCTGTTTCAGAGTCCAAACACAATAATGGAAGGGCAATAGTAACAGAGGATAAAGATACAGTATCTAAGTAAAATAAAAGTATTATGAGGATAAAATCTAGGTGCACCGGCTAAAGAGGATCAACCTGCATTAGATCAATTTATTTATGTTTGTCACATGTGAGGGAAAGAGAGATTTTGCTGGTAAATTCTAGGACTTACAATCGGAACCACAGCACCCACTCATTTAAATGGAAGTAACTATGGTAACTTGTGAATATGTTTGCCAAGAGGTCTTCCAGTCATTCCGATACATTCAGATTCCCAGGCACAGCACCGAGAAGCACTTGCCTCATTGACCTATTGGGAACTGTGAAGCTTTGAATGAGCAGGTAGCCCTCCATAATTTTAAATTATTTGGGTTGATTTTAATTTTTATTTATTTACATTTGTGGGGAGTATTTTACTTTATTCGGAAACAGAATAAATTTTTGAATGTTGTTTAAATATTTCTGAGTGCTATATCTTTCTAGCAAGGTCTGAGATGTCCCCTATTCGGACACAGTAAGCTTAGGAGAAGGATATCCACAGGCAGCAATATCAGTAAGGGAACCTTTGCAAAACAACATCCTGACAATTGTAAACACAAGAGATTATACAGATGCTGGAAATCCAGAGTATCAGTCCAAAACATTGACACTTCATTGCTTTCCATAACTTCAGCCTGACTACTGAGTTCCTCCAGCATTTTGTGCATGTTACTCCAAACTAATGTTATATTTGATAATTAAATATAATTCGACAAGAATAAATTATCTGGAAAAATAAGTGCTGAAGATGTATTGTTATCTGAGTGCATGTTGTGAGTTTCTGAACTAACTCTAAGGGCACAGTAAAGAAAACATAAGAAATAGCAGCAGGTGTGGGCCATTCAGCCCCTTGTGCCTCTCTAGAGCAATGTGGATGATCTTTTACCACTTTTCTGCATCATCCATTTATCACACAATTTCTTTAAGATCTAGAAATTTATCAGTATAGAAATTGAGTTCTCTTGGTTAGAGAATTCTAAAGATTCAATGTCAAAGTCAAAGTAAATTTACAATTAATGTACATATATGTCTACCTTCAGATTCATTTTCTTGCAGGCATTTACAGGAAAATAAAGAAATACAATGGAATTTCTGAAAAACTCTGCATAAATAAAGACTGACAAACAACCAATGTACAAAAGACAAACTGTGTAAATACAAAAATAATACTGAGAACATATGTTGTAGAGTCCTTAAAAGTTAGTCTGTAGGTTGTGGAGTCAGTTCAGTATTGAGGTGAGTGAAGTCATCTACACCAGGTCAGGGACCTGATGGTTGAAGGATATTAATTGTTCCTGAACCTTTCTTCTGGGAGAAGAAGCTTCTCCTCATTTCTGAACTGAATGGCTGACCCTTTTTGAGGTTATGGCACAGGTTTTCCACACCTCTTTCAGTCAGAACGTTAGTCCTGCATCTAATCTCACAGAGGATGGAAAGTCTCTTAGAACTCTGTGTCCCAGAGAGTTTTGGAGGTAGATACATTTTTGAAAGATCAGGGGATTGAGATTATGGAGATCTAATACAGAGGAGGAATTCAGGCTTGGGGTAATCAGCCACTATCATATTGAATGGTGGGATAGGCTAGAGAGGCCAAGAGGTGATCCTAGTTTCTTGTGTTCTTGTTCTCCTCTGTAACTTCCCAAGCCCCTTAAGAGTGTTGTAGATGTGATCACCCAAGCTCCTTCTAAACTCAAGAGAGTACAACTCATCCCATTTGTTTCCACACCCTACAGCAAACTTGCCAACCCAGGAATCATTTCTGTCATTTCTGAGATAAAGACCAAGTTCCAGCCACTGTGTATCTGATTCGTAGATGCTCCTCCAGCCCAAGTACATGAGATCTTCTGACATCACTGGGAATACTTCATTTTTCTCCGCAACAGCTCTGTAAAGTGCCAGAGCTGAACAGGTCTGATCATTCTAGAGTGACTCTCCCTTAAGGCAAAGGGCTGTCAACTAAAGGCAGCACAGTAGAAAACTCACCATTTCCTCCATTCACAGTATTAGCCATAGCTCAGTAGCAACACACTTGCCTCAGGACTGAAGACGTGATTTAAGGGACTCTGAGACAAGAATATTGTGACTGAGCTATACTTGGTGCCTCAGACAGAGCACGGAACTTGGAATGGCTCCAGAACTGCACCAGGGTTGGTTTTGTCCTTTGGATCAGATATTCAAGCAATTCCAACTGCCTTTCCAGGTGGAAATAAACAATCGTTTAGTACTATTTCACAAAGTAAACTTATCCCTGGTCCTGACCATTATATCCTTGATCCTATGTCACAAAACTCATGATCTGGTCGCTAATTACAGTGCATAATTATTTATTTAGAGATACAGCACAGAACAGGTCCTTCTGACCCAACAAGCTGCCCCTCCTAGCAACCTACCTACTTAACCCTAGCCTGACACAGGACAACTTACAATGACCAATTAACACACCAACTGCTACATCTCTGGAATGTGGGAGGAACCCCATGCGTTCCTAGGGAGGACATACAAACGTCTTGCAGATGACGCCAGAATTGAACTCCAAACTCCGACGCCCCAAACTGTAATAGCATCATGCTAAACCACTACACCACTGCCCCTGCTCCACCTTCATACAAGCTATAGCGCTTCAATAGGGCGGCACTGTTAGCACATCACTTTACGGTGCCAGTGATCATAGGTCAGGGTTTAATTCCCACCACCGCCTGTAACGAGTTTGCACATTCTCCCTGCGACCATTTGGGTTTCCTCCGGGTGCTCCAGTTTCCTCCCACACTCCAAAGATGTATGCTTAGGGTTACTGACTTGTGGTCATGCTATGTTGGTGCCGGAAGCATTGTGATTTTTGCGAGCTGCTCCCAGCACAATCCCCAAACTGTATTGGTTGCTGACGCCAAACTCCACATGTTTTGATGTGTTTGCACATCAATTATGAGATAATTTGGAAGAGAGTTGTAATTTTTAATTTCTTTCTGTTCTCCATTCTTATTATCAAAACCTAACAAATATTGAAAGACCTAGATAGAGTGGATGTGGAGAGGATGTTTCTTATAGTGGGGGAGTCTAGGACCAGAAGCCACAGATTCAGAAGACAAGGAGGAGTCTTTAGAATAGAGATGAGGAAGAATTTAGAGTGGTGGATCTGTGGACTTCATTGCCACAGATGGCTATAAAGGTCTAGTCATTGGGTATATTGAAAGCGGAGTTGATAGGTTCTTGATTAGTAAGGGCATCCAAGGTTATGGGGCAAAGACAGGAGAATGGGGTTTGAGAGGGGTAATAAATCAGCCACTGTGGAATGGTGGAGCAGACTCGATAGGCCGAATGCCCTAATTTTTCTCTTATGGCTTATGGCTCATGATGGAGCTCATAGCTTTAATTGATGTTGTTAGAGAAGCCCAGATAAGTAACTGAAATGTATTTTGTAGATTTTGCACACTATAACCCTGTACACTGGTAGTGGAGGCAATGATTGTTTATGGAAGTAAGCAAACTTTGTCCTGGATGGAAAAGAGCTTATAGGTGTTGCAGGAGCTGCCCTCATCTACACAATCGGTGTATGTACCATCAAGCTCCTGTGACTTGTAGAAGGTGGATAGGCTTTGGAGTATGAAGAGGTGAATCATTAAACACACCATACACAGCTCTGACTTTCTCTCGTAGACACGTTAGTTATGTGGCTAGTAAATTCAGTTTCTGGTAACAACCCCACTCCCCATCCCTAGGATATCGATAATGGGGTTTTGATGATGGTATGCTTTTGAATGTCAAGGGTAGGTGGTTAGACTATCCCATGATGGAGTCAGTTATCACCTAATATATATGTTTATAATATAGAAAAATGTAACAGCTCCTTCAAACCACCTATCATCCATGTGTCTATCTAACAGTTTCTTAAATACTCCCAATGTATCTGCTTCTACCACCACCCCGGCAGGTTGTACCACGTACCCACCACTCGCTTTGTAGAAAACATACCTCTGACATGTTCCCTTAATCCCCTAATCACCTTAAAATTATGCCCCCTGGTTTTAGCCGTTTCTGCTCTGGGAAAAAGTCTTTGGCTATCCATTCAGTCTATGTCTCTTATCATATTATACCCCTCTATCAAGTCATCTCTCATCCTCCTTCATTCCAAAGAGAAAAGCCGCAGCTCAGACAGCCTATAAAACGTGCTCTTTAATCCAGGCAGCATCCTGGTAAGTCTTCTCTGCACCTTCTCTATAGCTTCCACATCCTTCCTATAATGAGAAAACCTGAAGTGAACACAATATTCCAAGTGTGGTCTAAGCAGGATTTTAAGGAGCTGCAACATCATCTCATCGCTCTGGCACTCTGACTAATGAAAGCCAACACACCATATGCCTTCTTAACAACCCTATCAACTTGAGCAGCAACTTTGAAGGATCAGTGGATGTGGACCCAAGATCCTTCCGTTCCTCCACACTGCTAAGAATCCTGCTATTAACCCTGTATTCTGCCTTCAAATTTTGCCTTCAGGTTCCACTTCACACTTTCCCGGATTGAACTCCATCTACCGCTCCTCAGCCCAACTCAGTATCTCGTTGTTACCTACAGCAACCTTCTACACTATCCACAGTGTCATCAGCTTTCATTTCATTAGCAAACTCACTAACCCACCCTTCCATTTCCTCATCCACATCATTTATAAAAAATCACAAACAGCAGGAGCCCCAGAAAAGATCCCCACAGAACGTTACTGGTCAACAATCAGACAGACAGAATATGCTCTATCTACTACCACCCTCTGCCTTCTGTGGGCAAGCCAACTCTGAATTCAGACAGCCAAGTTTCCCCGGATCTGATGCCTCCTATATTTCTGAATGCATCTACCACAGGAAACCTTGTCAAATGCCTTACCAAAATACATGTACACCACATTCACTGTTTTACCTTCATCAATTTGTCTTGTCGAATTCCTCAAATTCTATCAGGCTCCTCAGGCATGACCTGCCCCTCAGAAAGCTGTGTAGACTCTCCCTAATCTGACTATGCTCTTCCAAATGTTCTAAGAATCTTCTCCAATAATTCTCCACCTGCTGAAGTAAGACCCACTGGTCTATAATTTCCAGAGTTATCCATACTTCATTTCCTCAACAAAGGAATAACTTTGTCCACCCTCCAATCATCTGGTACCAATCTTGTGGCCAGTGAGGATGCAAAGATCATCACTAAAGGTGTAGCAATCTCTTCTCTTGCTTCCCATTGTAACCCAAGTTACATCCCAAAAGGCCCTGGGGACTTATCTATCTTAACATTTTTCAAAAGTTCCAGTACAGCCTCTTTCTTAATGTTGCCATCTTCTAGCATATCAGTCTACTTTATGCTGTACTCACAAAGGTCAATGTCCCCCTCACAGATGAATACTGAAGCTAAGTATTGCTCCTACATCCTTTGACTCCAGCCACATGTTTCCCCTTTTATCCCTGATCAGTACTACCCTCGATCTGGTCATCCTTCTGTTTTTCACGTGCATGTACAAACGAACAATGCCTTGGGTTTTCCTTAATCTTATTTGCCAACACCTTCTAGCTCCCCTAAATCCATTCTTCAGCTCCTCTCTGGCTACCTTGAAACTCTCTTCAATTAGTGATGTTTCCTCTAATTTGTTTTACAGCTGTGTAGACCAACCTTTGCCCTGAGGAGGAAATTTTTACATGGCCTGAAACTGCACACACTTTAAATGCATTTTTTTTTGTGATACATATACAACAACATTGGCGTTCAGCAGGCTGGCAGTTTATTAACGATGAGCTGTCGACTTCCATTCTGTGTTTATTGTAACCTGAAGCACTGACAATGTAAATATGTTGAAGCTCTAAAATCTTTCAAAGTAAAGTGTATGGTACATTAATTATTTAGAAGATCGTGCTAACTAACATAATGAATTACAGGATAGTTCAAAGATATTAACATAATTTCAAAATTATATTAGTATAATTTCAAAATTATATTCAATTATTTAAAAATCCAATTTAAAAGCATTTCAGGATACATTTCTCTGCCATTAAATGGAACCTTTGAACCTTTGCATGGCAACAAAGGTTATGTACACGGAAGTACTGCAGTTACTGTGCGACTGTGCACCCACGCAGCTTCGAGGGAACAGTGGTCCAGAGCCCTGTCTGATCATTTCTTCCTAAGTCTTAAGTAAGCTTCCTTCTTCTTCTTGATTAGATGTTCCACTTCTCTTTCCAATCATGGTTCCTTCATCCTACCATCCTTTCCCTGCCTCAATGAGACAAACCTATCCAGAACCCCATGTTAGTGGTCCCTAAACAACCTTCATATTTCCTTTAGTATATCCATTCCAAACTTATGTTCCCATATTCCTGTCTGATTGATCATAATTCCCCCTTCCCCAATTAAATACTTTCCTACCGTCTGCTCCTATCTTTGTTGAAGATTATGGTAAATGGCTGGGAGTTGTGGTCACTTATTCTGAAAAGCACACATACTAAGAGATCTGACACCTGATCTTGCTTCATTGCCTAGCACCAGATCCAGTATGGGCTCTCCTCTGGTTGGCCTGTCTACATACCTACTGCACCCTCCTGTTTTTTCAGGCATCCGTTAGTCTCATGAGACCATGGACTTGCGCCTGGGCAAGGTTGTATGGAAGACCAGCAGTTGCCCATGCTGCAAGTCTCCCCTCTCCACGCCACCGATGTTGTCCAAGGGAAGGGCATTAGGACCTATACAGCTTGGCACCGGTGCCGTCGCAGAGCAATGTGTGGCTAAGTGCCTTGTTCAAGGACACACACGTTGCCTCAAGGCTCGAACTGGCGACCTTCAAATCACTAGACGAAAGCCTTAACCACTTGGCCATGTGCCAACACACCCTCCTGCTACGCTCCTATTATAAATGCACAGGAATAACTAGAAGGCCCCCTAAAATTCATTCCAGGCATGGTTCCCAAATCACACTGATATTTAATAAGTTTTTTCTCTGAAATGTATGTATGGATGTCTGATGCTACTCCTCTGAAGAGCCAAAGATGCTAGGGTATTGGTATTGGTTTATTACTGTCACATGTATTGAACTACAGTGAAAAGATTTTGTTTGCATGCTACCTAGGCAGTTCATTCCATACATAAGAACATCAAGGTAGTAAGAAGAAAACAGAATATAGTATATGGTATTGCAGTCACAGAGATCTACAATGAGGTAGATTAGGAAATCAGGAGTTCAAGAATTCATCTTTTGGCATGAGTGAGGTTTAGTCAAGAGTCTGATAACAGCAGATAGAAGTTGACTTGGAACTTGGTGGCACATGTTCTTAAACTCTTGCATCTTCTGCCCAATGGAAGAAGGTAGAACAGAGAACATTTAGAGTGGGAAAGGTTTTTGATTATGTTGCCTGCTTTCCTGAGGCAGCAGGAAGAGTAGACAGATCCAACAGAAGGGAGGTTGGTCAGGGCTGCCAAGCTGTGATGCATCTGGGTAGGGTGCTTTCCATAGTGCATCTGTAAAGTTTGGTGATAGTCATCAGTGATTACTGACTTTCTTTAGCTTTGTGAGAAGTAGAGGTTTTGGTGTGCTTTTTATTAGACGCAAATTGTTACTGTTTGACACAACGGCAAGACTCACGCAATGAGAAATCATGTAATGGAAGGTCTCCACTACCTGTGGAGCAGTTTAACAACTTCAGGACAGGAGGGAAGGAAGCGGGAAAATACTGGTTAAAAAAAATCATTAAGAATCGGATCTGTGATGAATATCAACAAAGTTGAGCAACTATTTAACAGAAATCACTGAAATAAGACAAAGAGTTCTACAGTATTTAAATTGAACTTACCAGATGTGCAAACAACTTAAAATAGCAAAGATAATTCCAGAGATCAAAGACACAGGCACAGCAAAGATAACAGAAATGATTCTGTAGCACCATAATTTGGACACTTCGAATAAGGCGTCGCTCCAAATCCAGATTTTGTCAAAACTGTGCACCGAATCAGGTTCTGCAATTACATCTTCGAAGTTCACCTTTAAGGAAGCAAACATAGCAAAAGTGACCAAGGATACTGATGGAGACAGAGCATAGATTAAGGATCAACTTGATTCGCCACATACATTTTCAGATTAACTGCCCCCATCTGGCAGAGCAATAGATCAGGGAGCAACTTCATTCACCACATACACTTACATGTATTGGGAATGTGCTGTGGTGCGTTAGTCAGGCAACAAAAAACATCAACATTCAACAATTATAAAGAAGAAAGAATTACATAAAAATAAAATTAGAGCTTAAGGTACAAATATGGAATAGAATGTGAATAAGTACACACATACTAGCATTTAATTACAATGTAATTTACAGCATTATAAAAAGTGGTTAAAAGTGTTTTTACAGTGCAGAGCAGTTACAAGGGTAGTACACAGAGGGGACAGGGCTGTCTAGAATGGTTGATCAGATTAACTTGCACCAGATAGTCCATACATATATATATGGATTTTAGTAAGCCATTTGATGAAGTCCCACATGGTAGGCTTTTCCAGGAGTTTAAGGCACATGGGATCTAAGGGGGCCAGCTAACTGGATCTATAATTGACTTGGTGATAAGAGGAAGAGCTTAGTGGTGGAAGAAAGCTTTCCTGAGTTGCTCTGAGTTCTAATCAGAATTGATGTTGGGAGTTTCATTGTTTATGATACAAATTAATCACTTGGAAATGAATGTAGGAGGTATGATGAGTAAGTTTATGGATGACATGAAAATTTGTAGTGTGGTGGACAGGGGGGATGTTTTGTGCAAGACTGAAACAGGATATAGATCAGATGGAAAGATGAGTGGAACATTGGCAGGTGGAGTTTAATCCAAAAAATATGAAGCAGTGCATTTTGGGAACTTGAATCGGGATAGGACGTAAATAGTGAATGGCAGGATACTGAGGAATGTTGATGAACAGAGGGATCTTGAGGGTCAAGTCGATAGTTCTCTGAAAGCGGCAACACTAGTCATTATGGTGGTCAAAAAGACATATGGCCCCGGAGTAACGCTGTTTGGTTTGGCCATATTCATGGGTATTCATGTGTGGTTGAATGACAATTAAACGAACTTTACTTTGCCTTCATAGAATGGGGCATAAAGTATAAAAGTTGGAACGTTATGTTGCAACTTTACAGATAGTAGTTAGAATGCACATGGACGATTGTGTGTAGTTCTAGATACCACATGATAGGATTTTCATAGGGTTCTGGTCTCCTGACATTTAACATTTGGGTCCTTGCTCCCTTTTAAGCATTAATCCTTAACATAATCTGGTGTCTCCACCATAAAACAGTTCCTCTGACCACTGTATTGACCAGTCATTTCCCCACCCTCCCTGCGACTAACCACAGGCTAACTCCTGGGATGACAAGGCAATTTCTCAGAATGATTGGGCTAATTCCTGGGATGAAAGAGTGCCTTAACCCAAACAGCTCAAGAAATTGGATCTACTGTATATTTTTTGGCGCTAAGAAAAACGAGGAGTGATCTTATTGAATTGTATAACATTCTGAGGTAAATGTTAAGATGTTTCCACTAGTGGGAGAAAAATCACATGAGGAGATGCGGCCACAAGACACTCATTTAAAAGTGAGGTGCAAGAGAATGTCTTTTGGAGGGCGGGGGATCTCTGGAATTCTCTGCCTAAAAGGCTGCCAAAAGGAGATCATTGGGAGTATTAAAAAGGCAAATTTTTGAAAGACTGGGGAATTGAGGGCAATCGGGAACTGGCACAGAGGAGGAAGTGAGAATTTGGGTAGCTCAGCCAAGATCATTTTGACTAGCAGGGAAATTCTTGGGGCTTGAGAGGTCCACTCCTGCTCTGATTTTCTTGTCTTCCTATTCCTTCAGCCACTTGAATCATGAAGACAGACTGGTGTATTGCGAGAAGAGGCCATGGTACCATGAAGTATTCTAAGAACTGCAGTTTTGATTCTTGAACCCGCCCGGTTTCTGTTAACAATGCGGAATGTATCATGTGTGATGCATAAATTACCATTCACTGGTGCGGAGGCTGATTAGCGTGATCAGATATCATTGCTACCCCTGCTATTTTAGTGGAGGCATTATCCTATTTAAAATGTGGCTTTCAACCTGTATCAGAACAACATGGAGAAATGTGATGAGTGTTTGCTCTGTAAAATTGTGCTCTTGATTCTTGCTCATCTTCAGCTTTCTTCCTTTTTCTGACTGCAAACTTTGCATATTCGACACACAAATGCTGGGCTAAATGCTGCTCTCATCTCACTAGAAGCTCTTGACATGATCAGCGCTGCTGGTTCCTGTCACAGCTGTGACTGTATTTTTATCTCCTAGAAAGGAATAATAGCTGTTAAGCAGCAGCAGAGGAGAGGAAGAGGGTGGGGGAGGGGGCGCTAAATGGAACCTCCTGGTGGTCTTCCAGATGGCCAAAATGAAAGGTTTTAATGCAACCATACGTATTAGGAACTTCAATCCACTAAAACATCTGACAAGCACACCACAGGGTATTTACGATTTTAAAAATGTTGGCAGTTAACTATTAATAGAGAGAGAGAGAGAGAGAGAGCGATAGGGAATGTAGGGAGAAAGCAAAAGAGGGCAGAGGGAGAGTGGCGAGACAGTGAGAGAGGAGGAAAGATGACAAAAGAGAGGGAGGAAAGTGAGGAGAGAGAGAAAAAGAAAGGGGAGCAAGACAGACAGAGAAGGAAAGGAGAAAGGGGAGGAGAGAGAGAGAGAAGGAGGGAGAAGAGAGGGGGAGACTCAGGCAAAGAGAGGAGGATGGAGAAATGAAAGATAGTGAGAACGAGAGAGAGAGGAGCAGGAAAGAGAGAGGCAAACAAAAAAGAGAGGTGAGATGTAGTGAGGACAAGTAAGAGAATGTGAGAGAGAATAAGAGAGAATAGGAAAGAGAGATAGAGAATGAGAGAGAGGGAGAGAGAGAGAGCCAGAGAGAGAGAGTGAGTATGAGTTTCAGAAGAAGCTAAGGTCAGATATATCAGAATAATAGTGGAGTAAAGGAAATTACAGAGGCACGAGAGAGGAGCTGGCCAAAGTTGATTGGAAGGAGCACTATCAGGGATGACAGCAGAACATCATTGGTTGGAGCTTCAGGGAGCAATTCTGAAGGTGCTCGAAAGATTCATCCCAAAGATGAAGAAGTATTCTAAAGGCAAGATGACACAATTGTGACTGACGAGGAAAGTCAAAGAGAGCATAAAAGCAATAGTGAGGGCATATAATACAGCAAAAATAGTGGGAAGTTAGAGGATTGCAAGCTTTTAAGAACAACAGATGACACCTAAAAGCCATAAGGAGTGAAAAGATGAAATATGGGGATAAACTATCCAATAATATCAAAGAGGATTTCTCTAAAGAGTAAAAGAGAAGCGAGTGTGGATACTTGACTGCTAGAAAAGACAGTGGGGAATACAGAAATGACAGACAAACCTATTAAGTATTTTGCTGTAGAAGACACCAGCAGTATCAGTATAAGTGGGATGTGTCATGGTCTCTTGAGTTTAGAAGGAGCCTGGGTGATCGCACTACCACACTCTTAAGGAACTTGACAAGTTACAGAGGAGAGTTTCAGGCTCAAAGGTTCAAAGGTTCATTTATTATCAAAGTATACAACTCTGAAATGTTTCTTCTCCAGATAGCCATGAAACCAAGAAAGAAAAGAAAAGAATGGCAGCATGATAATCAATCCCCAAATACTCTCTCCCTGAACAAAAAATCAAACAAAAACAAAACAGGCACATCAATCTCCAAATCCCCCTCCCTCGCACACAAAAACGAGAAAATCAGGCGAAAAACACAGAATTGAAAAAAAAACCACAAGTCTGAAGAAAAAGTTCACAGACCAAGTCCACATCCAAAATGCAGAAAACCTGGGCAACATTCTCCATCTCTATAGCAGAGCGATCTCACCAAGGATAAAAAGGCAGTCTACCCTCTCCGGCAGCGGAGTGATCCCCCAGTGGTAAAAAGGCAGGCAGCTAGTATTTTAATCTCCCTCATCGCTTTAATCGGCAAACAAAAAAAGCTTTAATTGGTGAAATGGAGTCAAACTTCAACTCACAGCCTTCTCACTTTAAGGTTCTCACATGCTGCCTCTGTCTCCCAGAATTCCCTCAGAAACTGCAGAGCGCTGAAACACCTAAACGATCTCCAAACTGCAAATCACAGTTCCACAATCACAATCAAGACAAAAATCAAACATAAAAGGCATGAAAGAAGTGAAATATATAGTTTCATGATCTATCCAGAAGATGTAGACCAAAGCAGTGTTGTACGCAGGCGTCATCTTGACTATTACTAAGGAGAAGGTTCTTGGGATGTTGAAAGGTGTGCAGGTGAATAAGAATTCCAGAGCAGATAGACTACATCCCAGGGTTCTGAAAGACGTAGCTGAAGAGACTGTGGAGGCATTAGTAATGATTTTTCAAGGATCACTAGATTCTGGAATAGTTCCAGAGGACTGGAAAATTGCAAATGTCACTCCACTCTTTAAGAAGGGAATGAGGGAGAAGAAAGGAAATTATAGGCCAGTTAGACTGACTTCAGTGGTTGGGAAGATGTTGCAGTCCATTACTAAGGATAATGCTTTGGGGTACTTGGAGGCACATGACAATATAGCCCAAAGTCTGCACTGTTTCCTTAAAAGGAAATTTCACCTGACAATTCTGTTGGAATTCTTTGAAGAAATAACAGGCAGGTAGACAAGTGAGACTCAGTAGATGTTGTATACTTGAATTTTCAGAGGGCTGCTGACAAGGTGTCACCTAACAAGAAAAGAGCACATGGTATCACAGGGAAGATGCTGGCATGGATAGAGGTTTGGCTGACTGGCAGGAGGCAAAGTGTGGAAATAAAGTGGACCTATTCTGGTTGGCTTCTGGTGCCTAGTGGTGTTCTACAGACATCGGTATTGGGACCACTTCTTTTTGCTTTATATGTTAATGATTTGGATGACAGAATTGATGGCCTTGTGGCCAAGTTTGCGGATGATATGCTCGGTGGAAGGGCAGGTAACATTGAGGAAGCAGAGCCTCGCAGAAGAACTTAGCCAGATTAGGAGAATAGCAAAGAAGAGGCAGATGGAATCTAGTGTAGGGAAGTGTAGGGTCATGCACTTTGTTAGAAGGAATAAAAACATAAACTATTTTCTAAATGGGGAGAAATCTCAAAAATCCAAAGTTCAAAGGGACTTGAGAATTCTTGTGCAAGATTCCCTAAAGGTTAACTTGCAGGTAAGGAAAGCAAATGCAATGTTAACATTCGTTTTGAGAGGATTAGACTATAGGAACAAAGATGTAATGCTGAGGCTTTATAAGGCATTGGCCGGACAGCAGTTGGAGTATTGTAAGTAGTTTTAAGCCTCTTATCTAAGAAAAGATGCACTGGCATTGGAGAGAGTCCGGAGGAGGTTCATGAGAATGATCCCAGGAATGAAAGGGTTAATGTATGAGGAGTGTTTGATGGCTCTGGGCCTGTACTCACTAGAGTTTAGAAGAATGAGGGGGAATTTCATCGAAACCTATTGAATATTGAAGGGCCTAGATAGAGTAGATGTGGAGAGGGTACTTCCTCTAGTGGGTGAGTTTAGGACCAGAGAGCACAGCCTCAGAATAGAGGGATGTCCATTTCAAACGGAGATAGGAGGAATTTCTTTAGCCAGAGGGTGGTGAATTTGTGAAATTCATTGCCATGGATGGCTGTGAAGGTCAAGTCATTGAGTATATTAAATGCAGAGGTTAATTGTGTCTTGATTAATCAGGGTATCAAAAATTACAGGGAGAAGGCAGGATAATGGGGGTGAGAGGGATAATAAATCAGGCATGATGGAATGGCAGACCAAATGGCCTTGGTTTTCTCCTATGTCTTACGGTCTTATAGTATTATGACAATTTCCAACATTAAGGAACCCCAGTAATATTAAACTCAGTAGAAATTAGGGAAAATCTTTTCATTGACTGTAACAATAGGAATCCCAAAAGAAGATGACTAAGGGAGCTGGAGAAGAAATACCTCAAAGCCCAGGGTATGTCGGCAAGAGGAAGCCCCCGACACGGATTCCTCCATGTAGGTGGAAATGTGACAATTCACAATTGAGTGGAGTGTTTAGTTCCATTCACAACTTCAGATAATGAAGCAGTTAATAGCCTCAGGGAATAAGATCAGGACAAAACATTCAAGCATGCTCTGGTAAGTATCATGTAACATTTGTGTCAAAGTTATGTGAGACAAATAGTAAGTCTGACTATTTCTCTGTTATATTTGGTAGTATTATCTGTGTCAAATCTCCTGACATCTATATCCAAAAGCCTACCATTGCCTACCATAGTGCTCAGGAATAAGTTCTTCATCCTCTTGAAACTGTGCAGAACCATCAAACACCCATTTCCACTAATCCTATTTTATTCTCCCCATACTGTGGTTATCGTCCTTTCCTCTACCACTGACACAGAAAATAGAACAGGCAGTGACACAGCCTTTCGACTCACAGTGGTCTTCCAACTCACAATGTTGTGCCCATCTTTTATCCTACTCTACAATCAACCCAACCCTCCCCTCCCACACAGCCGTACACATTAGGGACCGTTTATGGCAGCCAATTATTATTATGATTATGAGGACACGCAGTGCCCTTTTGAGTGGTGATAGAAATGCCAATGTGAATGGTGATGGAAATGATAACTGCAGGCCTAACAATGCTCGAGTAGCTGTCTTGACTGGCATCCTATGCACCAGCCTAACTGTTCCCTCTCTCCACCAGCCTTGTGTCACAGCTCCAGTCTCCAACATCTGCAGCAACCTATCAAGTCTTCTTTTACAGCAAGTCTAACCTTTACAACCTCAGAGGATAAAGTAGCAGACTCATGGGAGCATTAGAACCCCTAAATTCCCCATTAATGCACACACCATTCCAATCACTAATCAATACCAGGTTAAAATGCTGCGACGACTTCTCTGAAAGCACTAAGGAAGCAGGACTAATCAATAGCTACAGATATTCAATGGGGTAACTCATCTCCACCCTTTATGGAGGAATCAGGGATAGGCATTAAAGGATGGCTTCGCCAGTGTCTCTCATCACCTGTGAATCAAGGGGGAAAGAAACAAATATCTCAAATTCCTACTAAAAGCTTTCCACCACCCGCAAAAGTGAACTTGCAGAAGAAGAGAGAACGTTCAGCACTTCATGTTAGTTCATGTCAAGATTCAAAGATGCAAGATTATTTATTGCCATCTGTCAGTGCACGAGGGTAAATGAGAATGAGGTGATTGTTACTCCACATCTCATGTGCAATAAAAATACACAATGAGCATAAAGAACACAATTTACACACAATAAATACAAGTATAAAAGCAATCCTACAGACCACAATGTACAAGTAATTGCTTGCATGTGACTCTATATAGATAAGATTATGACACATCGACTGATTGTATGTACACAAAGTGACACTAGGTGCAAGAATATCTGTACACAAGGTGACTCTGATAGGAAATGTTAATATGGCAGTGACTTTTGGCAAGCGGAACTCTTCTGGGTTAGCAGCAGGGCACATGAGAGCACAGTAGGACAGTGACTGTTAGTGTAGGTAAAAGATGTGGAATGTGATTGTGAAGTGGCAGTGCATGGGGGGATGAAGAGTGTTAAGGGGTTGTGGAGAGGAGTGACTGATGTGTACGTAATGGTGTGAGGGTGGAAGGGGGTGGGTTTATAGTGTGGGTGTCAATCAGCCTGATGGCTTGGGAGAAGTTTTTGTTTTTGAGTCCAGTGGTCTTGGCATGGGTGCTGTGTAGCCTCTTACATGATGAGAGTATCCCACAACAGCTAAAACTTTCAACACCATCCAGAACTAAGTCAGCCACTTGGTTGAATCCATTAACCACATACAGTCCTGAAGCAATGCAAACAAGATATGGTGGAGGTACTCAGCTGGTCAGGCACTGTGGTCAGCATGAACTGGTTGGGCCGAAGGGCCTGTATCCAAGCTGGATTGCGCTTTGACTCTATAACATGAACATTTTTTTCTCCACTCTCCATGAGGCAACTTACAAAACCTACTGCTTCAAAATTTCTCACACCCAAATGCCACCATGCCAATGAATGGCCCCGTGGGCTCAGGGACTAGGCAGTCGTGTGTATATAGACATGCTTTTTCTTTTCCGCAGTTGATGCTCCCATTGTTACTGCACTTCTCCCACATCCCAGTGTTCTGGTATTAGTCCAAACATGAGTAACAGATCAACAGATCTTGAATGGGAATTGACATAGAAGTAGGAGTTTTTGTCTTTTTTTTGATACGATGATTGATACCTGACATAAAGTCCAAATGGGTCACCCACAAGGAACGTCAGAAAATGGCTTGAAGCCCAGGCTTAAGTTTTGAAACAAGGGCCTGGGAGAGTCATGAGGGAACCTCACCTAACTTCACTCATGTGCCAACAGGAATCAGAGACAGGCTTCAACCTTCAACCCTAAAAGACAGAGACCCCCTGGCACTCACTGAGCAACAACACACACTCTGGTTGGCACGTAGAGAGAGCTTGCAGAGGGAAAGGAGGTAGCTCCCACATTTAATAAGGGATGAGCGGGAATCAAGGGACTTGCCAGGCAAACTAAACAATCCTGGCAAGAAGTAGTTACTTTGGTCTCTTTCAGGAGTCAAAATCTCCGCACAATGGAGCTATGATCGAGGAAACTTCTTGCCATCTATTTACACCTACAGTTTGGAGATAATCACAGGTTATGCTATGCAGATGTCTGGGTTCATTGAGGGTCATAGGATTATAGAGAGATACAGCACAGAAGCAGGCCCACTGAGTTCATCCCATAATTTACTAGAATCCAGCATTTTCCGGGCAAGATGGCATCTGCGTACAATGCCCTTTCAATCTTCCGGACAGATCAAGAAACCAGATATTTCACTTCTTTTATATATTTTACTGTTTTTCATGCTGAACGTGATTCTGGAACTGTTGGAACCTGTTATATGCAGTTTGGGGATCATTTGGGTGTTACAGTGCTCTGCAGCCTCTGAGAGGATTCCAGGAGGCAAAGGTGGTGAACACGGGCAAGCTGCAGGACGGGGTGCAAGCTGGCGTTCGACTCTATTTTGCCGATTAAAGCTTCCGTTGCTTGCCGATCAAAGCAACGAGGGAAATTGAAACATCGAGTCAAATGCGGAGGTTTGGAGCTCATTTGGGTGCTTCTGTGTTCTGCAGTCTCCGAGAGGATTCCAGGAGACAGGCAGCTTGCGGGAACTTCATGGTGAGAAGGCTGTGGGACAGGGCACAAACCATTGTTTGGCTCCATCTCAGCGATTAATGCTTCCATTGTTCACTGATCCAGCTGATGAGGGAGACTGAAGCATCGAGGCAACGTGGAAGGCGAGTGCCAGCTGCCTGCCTATTGATCACTCAGTGACCAGAGAGAGGGAAGAACCAGCCGCTGTGCCCGGAGAATGTTACCCAGGTTTTCCATGTTTTGGATGTGGACTTGGACTAAAACCCTTTTTTTGCCCCATCTTTTTCGGGTTTTTTATGTGTGTGCATGGGTATGCCATTTGGGGGCCAATGTGTCTCCTGCTCCATTTTTGTTATTTTTTGTGGGGGAAGGGGGGGGATTTGCGGGTTGATGATTGAACTGCCATTCTTTTTCTTTCTTGGTTTTGTTGCTATCCGGAGAAGGAGAATTTCAGAATTTGTTCACTTTATAAATGAATAAACCTTTGAACCTTCAAACTTAAATGTATAATGTATTTATTATTCAACCTCCTGCTTCAATATTCCAATCAACTCCCCCAGGATTTATCATTCAGCTATACATTAGGAGCAATTCACAGATGCAATTAACCAACCAATCCATACACCTTTAGACTGAAGGGGGGATTGGCTTCCCATAGAAGGCAGAGGATGATAGTAGGCGGAGAGTATTCTGCTTGGAGGTTGGTGACCGGTGGTGCTTCTGAGAGAATCTGTTCAGGGACCCCTGCTCTTTGTGATTTTTATAAATGACCTGGATGAATAAGTGGAGAGGTGCATTAGTAAGTTTGTAGATGACATGAAGGTAGGTGATGGTGTGGATAGTGTAGAAGGTTGTCGTAGGTTACAATGGTATATAGACAGGATGCAGAGTTTGCCTAAGAAGAGGCTGATGAAGTTTAACCCAGAAAAGAGTGGGGTGATTCACTTTGGAAGTTTGGAAGATGGAAGGCAGGGTACAAAGTTAATGGCGGAGTTCTTGGCAGTGTGCAGGAACAGACGGACCGTGGGTTCCAAGTTAATAGATCCCTCAAAGGTGCTGTGCAGTTGATAATGTGGTTAAGGAGGCACATGGTGTACTGGTCCTCATTCATCAGGGGATTGAGCTCCAGATCCACTAGGTAATGTTGTACCTCTATAAAACTCTGTTTAGACCGCACTTCGAATACTGTTCTGCTTGCTTCATTAAATGAAGGATGTGGAAGTTTTAGAGAGGGTGCAAAGGAGATTTGTTATGTCTTGTAACTCCAGAAACTAATCAAAAAAAAACACAAGATGGGGATACTTGTTAACTTTGTTACTTTTCCTTAGTGAGGCACTCAGATGTGATGGTGGCATAATGATGTATGCCATTCACGTACCTCTTACATATAACCCATATTGAACTATATAAACAATAAAGAAAACTTAAACAAACAATACATTTACAATATTACTCAAATATTGCTAAAATATTAAATATACAGTATTCATCCCTGCTTAGCTATAAACTCCAACTTGATGTAGAATGCTTCTCAACTCAAGTATGTAATGTATTGCTCTCTAGTAATCTAGTAGTCTAGTAAGAGTTGACTCTGGGACCGACAGCTCTGGACACCTTTCTTTTCTAATAATTGACTCTGCTTTCCTCAACTGATCAATGTGTCGTCTCCAAATGACATCGGACACGATCTCCACTGTGCAGGAGAGTGGTCCAGTTCTGTTCTTAATCTTTGCAAGTACCCCACGTTTGATCACCACCATAATCCCTCGCCAGGATTGCTTGTCTGGAAGCGAAACATTGAACCTCCTTGTTGGAGGAGCGCTCAGTTTGTCTCAGCTGTTTGTCCTGCATGCTCTTTCCGAGACTGGGTTTGAGGAGATCCGAGCATGAACACAAGGGGTGACCTGGGAACAGCATAAGTGGTGAGCTGTTGGTTATGGAGTGTGCTGCGTTGCGATATGCCAAGAGGATATTGGTGAGTTTCTGATTCGCTGTCATTACAGTCTGTTTTGCTGACCTTACTCGCAATATATTCTTCAGACTCTGGAAAAAACTTTTTTCCAAGCTAGTTGGAGCTGGGTGACATGGTGCAGATGTAACATGTCTTATTCCACTCATTTTTAGGAATGACTGAAACTGTTCCACAATAAATTGTTGTCCATTGTCACTAACTAAAAGATCTGGAACACCTATTCTTGAGAAGAGGTTTTTCAACACATCAACAGTGTGAGAGGCTGTAGTGGGGTTATTGGGAACACCTCTGGCCACTTTGTAGCTGCATCCACGACTACCAAGAAATTTGTGCCCATGAATAGTCCAACAAAATCCACATGAATCCTCTTCCAGAGCAATGCAGGCCTCTCCCAGGGATGGAGAGGTGTTGCTCTTGACATCTTCTGGATGTGTTGGTATGTCAAGCAGTGCATGGCAAGCTGCTCGACCTGCTGATCTATCCCAGGCCACCAGACAAAGCTTTGAGCCAACACTTTCATTTTGAACATGCCCAGATGACCAGCATTTAACTCCTCCAGCACTTTAGCTCTTAGCTTGGATGATACGACAACTCTCAATCCTCCCATAAGACAACCTCCATCAAGGGCAAGTTCATTGCAGGGCTGGTAAAAATGGGGGAACCTGCATGCTCCAACCATTTTGGGTGGCATATAGACCTGAGACAGTGTGGGGTCTTTTCTGGTTTCCCTTTGGATCATCTGTGCTATAATAGGGAGACTTCTGATCAGTATTAGGAAGGACACATCAAGAGAAGTGTCCCCTTTTGTTCATTCTTCAGACACTTCCTTTTCCAAGGGTAAACGTGACAACCCATCAGCATTTCCATGATCAGTTGTCCACTTGAGTTTGATCTTGTAATTGTGTCCTCCAAGGAGCAGAGCCCATCTCTGCACTCGTGCTGCTGCTGTTAGCGGAACACACTTCTGTAGATTGAAAATGGATCCTAGGGGTTGATAATCAGTAATGAGAGTGAACTCTCTGCTATACAAGTACTGGTTGAAACGTTTTATACCCCAAACCAGACACGAGGCCTCTCTGTCAATCTGTGCATAATTTTTCTCTGCAGCAATTACAAAACGTAACGCAAAGGCTATTGAGCGTTCATTTCCATCAGTCATAGCATGTGCACATATACCAAATGGCAAGACGTCACAGGTAAGTTTCACTGGATGTCTACAAGACACCTGCTTTGTCCATTGCCATCTCTTCCCGATCTGTAGTAATGAGTTCAAGGGGTGGAACACAGTAGCCAGGTTTGACAGGAACCTGTTCTAGTAAGTGACAAATCCTAAAAAGGGCCACAACTGTGACCTATCCTTTGGCCTTGGGGCATCCACCACAGCTTGAATTTTCTCAGCACACTTGTATAATCCCTGTGCATCAACTGTATGACCACAATAGGTGATACTTGGTTTAAAGAATTCATACTTGCCATATCACCTCTGAGCCCATAATCTTCTAATCTTTTTAGCACTGTCTTGAGATTTTGGAGATGTTCCTTTCCATCCTCACTGGTAACAATGATGTCATCCAGGTAACACTGAGCGCCTGGCAGCCTTGCGGCACCTGGCTCATAGCTCACTGCCAGAGTGCAGGTGCAGATGCTACTCCAGAAATAAGCCTATTATAATGATAAAGACCTTTGTGAGTGTTTAAAGTGAAGAAAATTTTGGACCGTTCTTCCATCTCCATCTGTAGGATGGAGATAGCTCATGCCTCAGCTAAGTCCACTTCACCGAAGTGTTTCCTTCCTGAAAGGCTTGCAAAGATATCCTCTATCCTGGGCAGAGGGTATTGATTTACTTTCAGTACTGGGTTGACAGTAATCTTAAAATCACCACAGATCCTGACATAACTATTCTTCTCACAAATAAGTGAAAACCTGCAGATGCTAAAACTCCAGGCAGCACACACAAAATGCTGGAAGGACTCAGCAGGCCACAAACAAGAGAGAATCTGCGGATGCTGGAAATCCAAACAACACACACAAAATGCTGGAGCACAAACGCTTGGCTATTGGGACTGCTGCCATTGTCCATAGGCTCCACTCAACCTCGGAAAGAATTCCTTCAGCCTCCATGTGATCGATATACTTTATCATGGGCGGTGTAAGGGACAGGATAAATGGGTGTGGCATTTTCATTTAACATTATTTTATTCCTGATACTCTTTGTTTGAGTTTTCCAATGCCATCCTTGAACACTGCTGTGGTATCATCCAGTAGCTTTCTTAATTCCCTTTCAGTTGACTCTGTTGCAGGGGATGTGGCAAGCAAATGGTGACTGGATCTCCAGTCAAGTTGTGGTTCTCTCAGCCAGTTACAGCCCCACAACAGTGGACCTCCTATTCTTACCACATACAAGCCCAATGAAGTTTCTTGGTTGGGGTATTTCACTGTCACAAATGTCATTCCCACAGGAGTTATCTTTCCTCCAGTATAAATTGTTAGTTAGATATCTGCAGGCTTCACTTCAGTATCTTTTAAATGCCGTTCAAGCTCATTTTGTGGAATGACTGAAACAGCCAAGCCAGTGTCCAATTCCAGTTTAATTAATCTGCCATTCACTTCTTATCTTTTTCTCTTCCTTGTTCAGTTGATCTATTTTGTCATGCCTAAAATGTTCTTGGTATGTGTCCCACCTTGTTGCATTTTCTGCAAGTTTCACCTTTAAACTTGCATTGGCCTGGTGTATGTAAACACTTGCCACAACGGTCACATTATTTGTTCAGCCAGGCCGGTTTCTGTTTAAGTATTGCAATTTTGTTCACACTCTCATCTATTGCTGACTGCAACTCAATTCTGTCTCTGGCTGCTGTTTCCATTGATACAGCAAGTTCAACTGCACTTTAAAATGTGAGTTGTGATTCAGTTAAGAGTCATTTTTGAATGCATTTGTAAGATTCCACAAACTAAGTGATCACTCGGTGCATGATTAAGCCCACTACTGAACTGACAATGCTCAGTCAATCTATTCAATTCAACCTCATAAGCTGAAATAGAGTCCCCTTCCTTTTGATTCCACTTATTAAACCTAACGCTTTCGGCAATCAACGATGGTTTTGGTTCTAAATGTTCCTGCATAATATTCATCATATCAGCAAAGCTCAGTTTGACTGGGTTGGTTGGAGCAATTAAACTTCTGAGCAAACCGTATGCTTTTCCATCTATTGCACTCAATAACACTGGCACTCACTTTTGATTGGCTTTTTTATTTGCGTCAAACTACTGCTCAAATCATTCAGTATGCATTATGCAGTCATCTGCAGAGCAATTGAACGTTTGGTGTAGCCAGCCATTTCTGCTTTTATTTATTATTATTATTATCCGGTACTCACTGTTCATGAATCTGTGAATTTCAACATTTTTCTTCTTCATTTTTAACTCGACTATTCCCTTCCCCTTCCGAAGAAACACATGCTGAACTTCAACAGGTCTGTGGTCATTTTGGGTCTATGTTAAAACTATCTTGTCACTAATGTTTTGTTTTATTACTCCAGAAGCTAATCAAGAGACAAACACGGAAGACAGTGATATTTGTGTACTTAGTTTATTTTCTTTAGTGAGGCACTCACTTTTGACGTGGTGGTGTAATGATGTATGCCACTCACATACGTCTTAGATAATGAATTATGTAAACAACAAAGAATGCTTAATCAAACGATGTATTTACAATATTATTCAAATATTACTGAAATGTTAAATACTCTATAGGATTTACCAGGTCTGGCCGGGATCTCTTGCTGTGAAGTCACTACACCATCCGTACAGACATTACACTGATTAGAGTAGGGATTAATTTATTCATATTGCTATAATCAGTCCAAGTAGATGTTGAAATCATTACGTTGGAATTTTTGTATCATATGGACGCTCCAGCCTATTTATTGGGGTATCAGGTTGGTGTTTTAAATTGATGTGTGGAGATGTTCACCAGAGTACATTGAGGAATTTTATTTTCCATCGGAAGCAAGATTCAAGATTCCAGATTCAAGTTTATTGATCATGTGTACATCGAAACCTACAGTCAAAAGCATTGTTTGCATTAACAACCAACATACTCGAGGGTGTGCTGGGGGCAGCCCACAAGCGTCTCCACACATTCCAGTGCAAACCGCATCCCCCACAATACTCAGCAGAACAGTACCAAACACAACAAAACAGAACACAATAAGCAACGAGACAAGTCCCTGTTCTCCCTTCCAGCCACACTCCAAGATAGAATGCATTCTTCAGCCTTAATCATCAAACGGACCTGGACTCAGACATGGATTTGGTTGCGCACACACTGACATTAGGCCTTTGACGACCCCAGTGGTGTCGCAGAGATTCACAGATCTGGAGCTCTGCCCAATGGGCCTTGACTTCCAGAGTTCCAATTTGACCCTTTGAGCCTTGGTGCTCAGTACTGATACCAGGGGGCCAATTCACTGAACCCGGGGGCTTTCAGATCTCATTGCTCCTGCCGCACGGAACTCTGATTCTGGATTCCATCGACAACTCAATGACCTGGGAGAGGGGGCAGTACCCTTCATCCACACTGGTCTGTCAGCTGGACAATCTGACCTGGTCCGCTGATGTCCCATCTCCGCACCACTGCCCTTCAAGAGTAGAGTGGAGACTTAAGACTTAAGATGCTGGCCTGTCTTCTAATTTCTCCAATTCCCTGTCCCTAAAACCCTAACCTCTCCCCTAACTCCCCTCTCTGTCCCCAAAACCATCTCCACAAACCCAAAAAACACACTAAAAACACAACTAAGACTAAGCCACAACCTTAACAGAAGTCGCAGCTCAGCACCATCTTTACTTGAATGTCCTTGGGAATCCGTAGTCCCAGATAGTGCTAGCTGGTGGAATTCTCCACCATACTTCAGTGAAGACTCCCTAATGGTAAAAGAGTCTTGTGTACATGTGTGCTTCTGAGAAACAAGTCAATTGTCAGGAGGAAGTTCCTCTCCAGATCCACAACCACTTGCACATGTGAGGGAATGCAAACCTTTCCCATTGAAGGGGTGGTCTGGGTTACCTATGGGCACTTGAGTGTTGTCAATGCTGCTTGGAAACAACAATTCTTGGTACTTCTTCCTCCCCCACATCAAAGTAAATTAAACCATTATTTGTGAATGGTGCCTGGATGATCTCTCTGATGCTGCGGCTAGGACACACAAGCAGAGGGCACGCTTGAAGGAAAAGTTCAGAGTAAATTTGACTTTGGCGAAGAACGCCAGGCAGAAGAAAATGTGTGATGATCAAAGTCTCACAGCTCACTAACAGGCCATTCATCCTGACTAGTCCCTGACGAAAATGCCCTATCCTAGCCAGTTCCATTTGCCAGCATTTAGTCCGTAACTCCTGAACCTTTCCAATCCATGCACCTGCTAAACTCTCTTCTAAAAGTTTGTTATTGTACCTGCCTCACCACTGCATCTGGCAGCTCATTTGACATACATATCATACTTTGAATAAAATTTGCCCATTAAATTCCTATTAAATCTTTCCCCTCTCACCTTCAACCTGTGCTCTTTAGTTCTTGATTCCCCAGCCCTACAGAAACAATTAAATTTATTTACCCTGATTATGCCCCTCAAAATGCTATACACCTCTTAAAGGCGTGTCGAAGAGGTGGAGCTTTGGACGATGGCACCTAATGGTGCCTCCTTTGTTTGCATCTTTGGAACAGCTCTATTTCTATCCTTAGTATCTCTTTTTTCCCTTTTCAGGGTTCTTTTGAAGACCCTGACCTGGAGTTACATGCTGACTTTGGTTCTTTGCGGAAATGGGGCTCGCTCTCAGAGCCTCACGACCAGCTGCTTTTCGATATGCCAAGGACGTGGCCTGGAAGACTAGTGCGCCTCAGGGTGCCAGATTTTCATGGCTCTGGAGGCAGGCGGGTTCGAGGTCAGTGCCGCCACCTGATGTGTTGTGGAAGTATCTATTGAAACCTATTGAAACAGCTACTAATAAAATATATTGGATCACCATCTAAACAACAGCAAAACATACATCAGGCTGTCCCTCAGTATTGATCAACAAGTTCCAAAAGCCGGGCCTCTGTACTTCCATCCAAAACAGGACCTTTGAATTCCTCATGAGGAGACCAGACAGTGTGGATCTCCTCCTCACTGACAATCAACACAGGTGCACTTCAAGGACGTGTGCTTAGCCCATTGCTCTTTTCCCTCCACGCACATGACTACGAGGCTAAACACAGCTTAAGCTTCACCTATAAATTCACTGGTGATACCATTGTTGGTAGAATCTCAGATGGCGACAAGGAGGTGTGCGGGAGTGAGATAGATTGGATGATTGAGAGGTGACGCAAGAACAACCTTGTACTCAATGTCAGCGAGACAGGGGAATTGATTGAGGACTTCGGAAGGGGAAATGGGGAGAACACACATCAGTCCTCCCCTAGTATGGAGGCTTCAATACACAGGATGGAAAGAGGCTGCTGTGGGTTGTAGGCTCAACCAGCTCCATCACAGGCACAACTTTCCCCACCATTGAGGACAGCTTCAGAAATGCGACATCTATCACTAAGGACACACGCCATCTGGGAGAGTCCTCTTCTCATTACTATCATTGGAGAGCAGGTACAGGAGCCTGAAGACCCACACTCAATGATTTTGCAAAAGCTTTTTCTCTCCACCATTAGATTTCTGAACGGTCCATGAACCAATGAACACTACCTTATTATTCCACTTTTGCACTATTTATTGTTACTTTATGTCTTGGCATTGTACACTACCAGAATATAACAAATTTCATGCCATATACAGTAAGCCAGAGATAAACCTGATTTGATTCTGATAAGATCATCTCTCAGTCTCCTAGACTGTAAGGAATAAATTCCTAGCTTGTCCAATCTCTCCCTATAACTCAGTATCTCAATTCCTAGCAGTATCCTCATAAATCCTTTCTGCATTCTTTGCCAGTAACACTTTTCCTACAGAGTGACTGAAACTAAACACAATACTCCTAGCGTGGCCTCATCAGCATCCTGTACAAACATACCATAACCTCCCAACTTCTAATACTTGTTGCCCTGAATATGAAGGTCAGTGTCCCATAAGAATTCATCTCCACCTTTTCTTCCAGTGACTCCACTTTCAGGGAACCATGTACTTGTATTCCAAGACCACTCTGTTCTACAGTAACCCCCAGGGCCCTGCCATTCACTCTGAAATTCCTACCCAGATGTGACTTCTCAAAATGCAACAAGTCAGACTTACCCTGGTCTCCTTGCAGATTATTACACATCTCAGTGATGTGCTGGACCATTTTGGAAAACCTGAGCCTACCAACATATTGTTCTTTGGAGAGTTCCAGACAAACAAAGTGAACAAAACAACAAAGTGAGAGAAATGTAGTCCAAGGTAAGATTAAGGTTTTTCAGGTTGATCTAAGAATCTGATGTCAGTGGAGAAGAAGCTGAAGCTGAACCTTGAGGTATGGGAATTCAGGCTCTTGTTCCTCCTGATGGCAGCATTGAGAAGAGGACATGGCCCAGATGGTGAAGTTCACTGATGATGGGTGCCAGCTTCCTGATACTTTGCCTCTTGTAGATGTTCTTGATGGTGGGGAGAGCTTTGCCATTATGGAACTGGTTGTGTCCACCACTCCTTGTAGCCTTTTGCATTTCTACAGATTGGCATCTCCACATCAGACCCTCTTTGTTGTAGCCACTCAGTTTGAAGGTGCCTAGATAGGACACCCAACATCAGAATACCCCTTTAGATGGTGAAGAAACTACTAAACTAGTGAAAGGTGTCCCTGGTTCTACAGCGACCATTCCACAATAGTTGTAGCATGTTTCTGCTCCTACTTATTGTAGGTGTACCTGTGTCACACCTGGTATACACATAACACCAAGACAATGTCAGGCATGATCATCGCATAGAAATGCCCAGTCCAATTGCACATCTGCACAATTTCAGCTGGAAATAGTTTCCAGCTCATTCTGGACAAAATCAATATTGGATTCAGCAGTACCTTACAAACACACACTGTACAATCAAGTATTTAGGCCATTTATCTTCCTTTACGATAGTACATACACACTGACTGTTCCATGCATTTGGTGCTAAATTATAAGAGGTAGAATGCATTAGCAGTTCAATAAAATAGCTCAAATTGTCAATATCCTGTTTAGATGGACCTGCAAACAAAAAAGACCATCGCCCTCATTTGTCCCTGGCCAAGAATTACCCTCATTCGTCTGTGGACAGTTTGCAGGTGCAACAATAGGTGAAAAATGTCTTTAGCATATCACTTGAAAATGCTTTGAATCAGGCATGTGCACCAATCAATCTTTTAGCCTGGACTCTCTTCAAACAAGACTCTCCTGCAGGGGGTGGAGCTTCTGAAAATACACCATTTGTGTTTTTCACTGCCCGTTCTTAAAGGGGAGTGTTACTTAGACCAGCTGAAGATTACAGTGAGTTACTCGATTACCATGCACCATTCCCAATCTGCATGCTTCCACAAGGCCAAGCAGAACTCACCTTTAAGTGGGCATTGATGCCTCTGGGATCCCGGTCCTCCACCGCTGAAATCTGTCCTTTTGCTGCTGGGACATTTTGATCTGGCTGCCCTTGCTCCTCGCCGAGGTCAATTTTGGTTTCGTTCAATTGCTCGCCTGTGAGCATGCTTCCACATCCAATGGCGGAGGATCAGATCAGTGGCGGGGAAGGCAGAGCAGGCGGCAGCCGTTGAAGGGGATGGGACTGGAGCTGTGCTTGGAACTGTAGATGTTGCAGAACCAGCCCATGTAAACCTATAGCCCTGTTGGACGGCCTGTGCTATGTGAGCAGCCTGTCATTGGCATCAGCTGTTCCCAAAGCACCAGAGATTATTCTGTCTCTGACATATCAGGGAAAGGAATGCCTGATTGCAGCACTGTCTGCCAATGGCTGCCGGCTTTGGGCTTTTCGGCCTAATGCTGAATAAATACAGATTGCTTCAACCGTAGGCCACAGATTTCTCTCTCTAAATATAGACTTCTTCCTCCAAATGCTAATGAAAGTGGAAGCATTTCATGAGAGTCTGTAGTATTCCAACAATTAAACTGAACTTCACCCATGTTTACTGTTTCTCCAGCAGCTCGCCTCATTCCCAAACACCAGTTCTACTCATTTGCCCAATGGCTACTACTTGCTTTAAGGATTTTTTAATTGGAATACATATTTATGATTTAATAATTTATGTTTAATTTAAGTTTAGGACATAGAACATTACAGCACAGTACAGACCCTTCGGCTCACGATGCTGTGCTGATCTTTTAACCTACTCTAAGATCAATCTAACCCTTCACTCCTGCAAAACCCTCCATTTTCTATCACCCATGTGCCTATCTAAGAGTTTCTTAAATGCCCCTAATATATCTGCCTCTACCAGCACCCCTGGCAGGGCATTCCACACACCAACCACATTCTTGTGTAAATAACTCACTTCTGACATTCTCTCCTTTAATTTCCTCCAATCTCATTAAAATTCTGCCCCCTGGTTTCTGCCCTGGGAAAAAGTCTCTGGCTGTCCGCCCAATCTAAGCCCTTCATCATCTGTAAACCCCTATCAATTCTCTTCTCATCCTCCTAGTTCAATCAACTGATCCTCATAGAACAGGGTCTCTGATCCAAGGAGCATCCTGGTAAATCATTGCTGCGCCCTCCTTAAAGCTTCCACATCCTTCATTATGCACAGAGTGCACAACGTAGCACATTCAGCAGTACCAATGGTGGATATATCTCCATGGTTCTGAATACCTGACTTCTATGCTCCTTAACCCCCACTTGCTGGAGCTAGCATTCAACCTGGCATTGGTGCCAGTGAGAAGAATGGGTGTAATAATGATAAGCAGTACCCACTGAACGTCTTTTCTACCAAAAGAAAGGGAGGAGGTTACACTGTATGGAGTGTGCAGCACAGAAGCAGATAACCAATTATGTTCTCAAGAGATTCCATAGATGCTGGAAATCTTAAGCATCACACTCAAAATGCTGGAAGAACTCACAATTACCCATCATCCCTTAATTCCATGGTCCGCTGTCCTCTCCTATCAGATTCCTTTGTCTTCATCCCTTTACGTCTTCCACCTATCGCGGCCCAGCTTCTTACATTAACCACACCCTATCTACCCACCTGGTCTCACCTATCACCTGCCAGCTTGTCTCCTTCCCCTCCCCCCACCTTATTATTTTGGCTTCTGTCTCCTTCCTTTCCAGTCCTGAAGAAGGGTCTTGGCCCGAAACATTGACTGTTGATTCCTCTCCAAAGATGCTGTCTGATCTGCTGAGTTCCTCCAGCAATTTTTGGGTGTAATTGATCATGTTCCTCAGGAGCCCCATCCTGCCCTACATCACTGAACCTTATTAGTGTAGCTTTCAGCTTTTCCATCAGTTCATCTCAACATGACTAAACTCAGAACAATTTATTAGGTCAGACAAACCACATATTTGCCTGTGAAATGGGGCATTAATTTCCTCTGGTTTAAAAGCTCAGCTGGAAATTCATTCCCAGTAACTCTTGCTGCGAAATAGAGTATATTGTATGTACTTTGATAATAAATTTACTTTGAACTTCTCAACTTTGGTCCTTAGGTGCGATAGCTATTAATGCAATCAATGTATGTCAAAGTTCAAAGGTCAAAGTAAATTTATTATCAAGTATATATATGCCATCATATACAACCCTAAGATTCATTTTCTTATGGGCACAGTAGATCCAAAAACCATAATAGAATTAATAAAAGACCACACCTAACAGGATAGACAAACAACTATTGTGCAAAAGACAACAACATGTGCAAACACAAAAGAGAAAAATAATAGTAATAATAAATACATAAGCAATAAATATCAAAAACATGAGGTGAAGAGTCTTTGAAAGTGAGTCCATCGGTTGCAGGAACTGTTCAGTGATGTGGCAAGTGAAGCTCAGTTAAATAATCTCCTCTGTTTCAAGAGCCAGGTGGTTGAGGGGTAATAACTGATCCTGAACATGGAGGCGTGAGTCCTGAGGCTCCTGTACCTTCTTCCTGATGACAGCAGCGAGAAGAGAGCATGATCCGGACGGTAGTCTCCCTGATACTGGATACCTGCTTTCCTGCAACACTGTATGTTAACATGTACATGTGATTAATAAATCTGAGTCCACTGTACATGATACTGCCAGTACATTGTACCATTGCACTCTGTTTCTGAAATCCACTCCTTTGACTTCAACTTGGAAATTTAATTGCCCTTGGGTTGGCGATAAAACACTAAATATTGCCAACAGGGAATGCACTTCCAGACAAACGCTCCTTAACTAAAGAATAGCTCTCCTGATTGTTTTGCTCATTTTTGTCGCATGTTCCAGATGCTATTCATGCTCTGAGTAAAGAAGATTGTCCTGAATTACTAAATGAAATATTAGGAATATACATTCAGTGGTCACTTTATGAGGTACCTGTTTGTTTATGGAAATCGCTAATCAGCTAATCATGTGACAGCATGCAAGCCATTACTTTTCCCACCCTCCTGGCATCACCTATCACCTTCTATCTATCCCCCTCCCCACACACCTTTTTGTTCTGGCATATTCCCCTTTTCTTTGCAGTCCCGAAGAAGGGTCTCGGCCTGAAACATCGACTGTTTATTCATTTCCATAGATGCTGCCTGACCTGCCGAGTTCCTCCAGCATTTTGAGAGTGTTGGTTTGGATTTCCACGTTTGCAGAAATTCTTGTGTTCAAGATATGATCATGAGGTTCAGTTGTTGTTCAAACCAAATATCAGAATGGGGAAGAAATGTGATCTAAGTGACTTTAACCATGGAATGATTGTTGATGCCAGACAGGGTGGTTTGAGTATCTCAGAAACTGCTGATCTCCTGGGATTTTCTTGCCCAAGTCTCTAGACTTTACAGAGAATGGTGTGATAAACAAAAAGCATCCAGTGACCGTCAATTCTGTCCGTGAAACCACCTTATTAATGAGACAGGTCAGAGGAGGATAGTCAGACTGGTTCAAGCTGACAGGAAGGTGACAGTAACTCAAATAACCACACATTACAACAGTGCTGTGCAAAAAAGCATCTCTAAATGCACAACTCATTGAACCTTTAAGTTCAAAGTAAATTTATTATCAAAGTACATGCATGTCACCATATACACCCTGAGATTCATTTTTCTGTAAACAATCAAAGTACAAGGAAGCAATAAAATCAAAGAAAGACCACACGCAACAGTCATACAACAACCAATAGGCAAAAAAACAACAAACTGTGCAAATACATAAAGAAAGAGTGAACACTAGAATAATGATAACAGATAAATAAGCAATATGTATCAAAAACATGAGATGAAGTGAGTCCAGTTTAGTGGGAACAATTCAGTGATGGGGTGAGGGAAGTTGGGTGAAGTTATCCCCTCTGGATCAAGTGGACGGGCTATAGCAGCAGAAGACTATGAACACACGCTCAGCGAACACTTTATTAGATACAGGAGGTACAATGGTCAATAAGTGTAACTCAAGTGGATGTATTTTCTCCATCACACATGGAAATTATACGTGAGAACATTACTGCCAAGACGGGAGGTTGCAAGTTTAGGACATTAGTTGTATGAGGTTATCCAGGGTATGGGGTGCCCTGGGATGCTTTGTAATGCCTGGAGCATTACAAAGCATTCACTCTTTATTCTGACTGTGCATACTCTTACATAAGGAAGAAAGAAGAACCCTACCATGGTAAAAAAACTATCCTGCCAGTAGGAAACATTCATGAGAGCAGGCATCCATACTGAGAGATGGCATGGAATCGAGAGAGAATCCACTGTTTCAGATTCCTGCCAAGTTACAGTGAATTCTGGACCTCAGACCCCCACTGACTTCAGGGAATTCTGGACCAGCAGATTAGAAAATAAGGGTCCTGACTGTCCATTTCCCTCCACACGTGCTGCTCAATCTGCAGAGTTCCTCCAGCATTGTGTTTGTTGCTCTAGGCTCCAGCATCCCTCGTCCCTTGTGTCCCCCTTTTCCTATAACGTGTTAATTTATTTCACTTCTTCATTTTATTTATTTTGGGAATATTCTGTTTGAGTTCTTGTGTTGATGTTCAGATGACAACAGTCCCATAGCGCCACCGAATGGATATAATGGGCTGTGCCTAAAACATAAATAAGTTTTATGGATATGAATTTTATAAATTTTTTAAAAATCTGATAATCCAGCATGTTCTGAAGTGATGCTCAATTGGCAGATCTTACAGCCCAAACCTTTGTGGTGTTAAGTAACTGGCAACAATAAACATCAATCGAGACAGATTATATAAAAACAACCAAACATTTATTAAACAAGGATAAACAAGAAGGAAAAAAAAACGAAAACTTGAACCGGAAGTTAACCGATATGCAGCCGTTCAAGAAATCGACACTCGGCACTGGTTCTTAAAGCGTCAAATGCTTAAACAGTTCTTAAAGCGATAAAGTCAGATATAGTTCTTAAAGCGATAAATTCGAAAGTCCAACAGATTTATACATTCAATTGGAAGAGACTTCTCTGGAAAAGGATTTCTTCACAGACGTGACTTTCCTGCTGGTTCTGTCCGCAGGATTCACGATGCCGAAAATAAACAGTTTAACACAACTGACCTTAAATTCTTTTAGAGAGAGAGCAAACCTTCGCATGAACTCCTTACTCTTTTTGGCAAGAGTTATCCTCGATGCAGGTCGCTACTCCGCCAACGAAGACTCAATAAGGTCGATCCTTTGTTAAACTGCCGACCGATGCCGACTCCTCTTGATCCTTTGATTCTGTACTTTGATAAAGTCTTCACTCTCCCGTACCACTGTTGGAATTCAGTAAATCGAAACATCTAGCAAAAATTTCCAGTCCAATAATATGGTATCTTGCAATAGAACGCAATACTCCGTTTTAAAAATGAAACTGCGTCACAAAAACAAACACGCAACAGAAACGGAGACACAGCACGTTCTACCCGGAAATCTACAAACTAAAAACCTACTGCGTCATCTGGGTCGACCCTTATATACCCATGTGCACAGGTCATCATGTGACCTCACATTGGCAGGAAAATCACATCAGGTGACCTCCAAAAGACCATTACATCATTCTCACAAAAAAAAACAGACCTCCTTGAGCATGTAACAGTGAGTTAACTCCCCTTTGGCACCCAGAACACATCTTCAGTGCCTCCCTCTCCCTTTCCAGCCATTATGTAAAAACTATGAAGAAATTTGATTTATCATGCACAATGAAAACCAGAACTGCAAATTCAAAGCAGTGACAAATAATTGCAAAAATTATTCAAATCTATTTAAAGCTACAAATAAAAATATTTCTCTATTTAATTACAGTAAAACAAATTTCACCAACAATTTTTGACTGTACATTAGTAGTCCAACTATTCACTATTTCATTTCTTTTTCACTTCTCAATGAGATGGGCGGGCTTGGTGCAGTGATATCAGCTTCTCGACATCAGACCGAATGTCACTCAGATCCCTACATTCAGTAATTTGCAGTATGCTCTGCTGCTTTGAAAGAGGTTGGATGACCGCACGGACTGTCCTCCAGTAAATATGATGTTGGAAAGGCAATAAAGAACATCTTGACCTTTCTCCACAGTGTAGGATAATGTTCAGAGATTTCTTTCCGCAAACAAAAGTCTTCACATGATTTTTTGAACCTTGGCTTCAGTCATTTTGTAGCGAGATTAGTGCTTCCAAATTCAAATTAAATTTATTATTGCCGTATACAAGCCTGAGATTCATTTTTCTTGTGGGCATCCACAATAAATACAAGAAACACAATATAATTAATGGAAGACCACATCAACATGATGGACAACAATCAGTGTGCAAAAGAAAACCAAAAAACTGTGCAATTACAAAGAGAAAAAAAAATGAACAACAACAATAATAATAATGAAAAATAAATAAGCAATAACTATCGAGAACATAAGATGAAGAGTCCTTGAAAGTGAGTCCAGTTCAGTGGGAACAGATCAGTGATAGATGAGTGAAGTTATCCCCTCTGATTCAACAGTCTAATGGTTGACAGGTAATAACTATTCCTGAAGCTGGTGTTATAGGTCCTGAGGCTCCTGTATGTTCTTTTTGATGGTTGCAGTGAGAAGAGAGGATGGCTTGGATGGTAGGCTCGTTGATGATGGATGTGCTCAATCTACACAGAGGGCTTTACCCGTGACGGACTGAACTGTATCCACTACTTTCTGTAGGTTTTTCCATTCAAAGGTATTCTTTCTGCATCCTTTCTGCTAATTCCTCATTCCAAGCTTTCCGGAATAGATTAATTACCCAATCTGGATTTGGATGTAGAGAAGATCCTGAAACCTCTCTGACATGTCTTTATGCAGCTCACCCAGGTGGGCATAGTATACTAGAAGATCATCATCTGGTAATCTTTCTTTCTCTTCCAACTCAGAGAAGCTCAGAAATTGGAAAAAGTCATGATGACCAATGTTGCACTTATATTGGGTTAACTTGGACAGAAATGTGGAGATGATTGATATGATTTTGTTAAGATTCACATCATCTCCTTGCAATTGAACATTGATTTAATTAAAGTTTGCAAACAATTCTGACAAATAAGGAATGTCATATCTAATATTCTTGAGTTGAGAATCTCACCTGGTCCCTCAACACCAGCTCCATAGACAAGAAAGCCCAGCAGCGTCTCTACTTTCTGCGAAGGCTGAGAAAAGTCCATCTCTCAACCCCATCCTCACCACATTCTACAGAGGTTGTATCGAGAGCATCCTGAGCAGCTGCATCACTGCCTGGTTCAGAAATTGCACCATTTCGGATCGTAAGACCCTGCAGCCGATAGTGAGGTCAGCTGAGAAGATCATCGGGGTCTCTCTTCCTGCCATTACAGACATTTACACCACACGCTGCATCCACAAAGCTAGCAGTATTGTGAAGGACCCCACAAACCCCTCACACAAACTTTTCACCCTCCTGCCATCCGGCAAAAGGCACTGAAGTATTTGGGCTCTCACGACCAGACTATGTAACAGTTTCTTCCCCAAAGCAATTGGACTCCTCAATACCCAGAGCTTGGACTGACACCAACCTACTGCCCTCTACTGTGCCTATTGTCTTGTTTATTATTTATTGTAATGCCTGCACTGTTTAGTGCACTTTATACAGTGCTGGGTAGGTCTGTAGTCCAGTGTAGTTTTGTGTTGTTTTACATAGTTCAGTGTAGTTTTGTACTGTTTCATGTAGCACCATGGTCCTGAGAAACATTGTCTCGTTTTTACTGTGTACTATACCAGCAGTTATGGTCGAAATGACAATAAAAAATGACTTGACTTGACTTGACTTGACTTGATTTTATTACTGAATGAAGTCTTCAAAGGATTTCATCACAGTTTCACAAAGGGCATAAAAAAGTCTGCAGGAGTTTCATTCAAAGAGCCACCTGACATCTGCGAGCAACAGCAAGCATTCCAGCTGTTCCTCATTCTCAATACAGAGCTCTCAAAGTAGTCAAGAATTGAGAGCATAGGACGATTTCATTTACTGCGGTGGTAACAGTATTTAATGACTTGTGCAGCCGATCACTTAGGTTTTTAGGAGACGATGTTATCTGTGAATCACACAGTGAATGGTAAATAATGTGAGTTTAAAGACAGCATAGAAACTTAAGCTTTGTAACGCTGAAATATGAAAACTAATTGAAAGGAAAACAAGGGAGCTAGGAGATAGCTCATGTAAGATCGTTTTTACGTTAAGTGAGGTGCGCGCGTATCATGTGGTGGTGTGATGACATATGCAATTCATGTATTTTTACATATGACCTGCAATGCATTATTTAAACAAAGAATTCAAAATGCTTAATCAACTATATATATTAAATACACAACACTCTTCCCTGGTTAGCTATAAACTCTAACTCAAAGGGGCTTTTTCCCAGGGTTGAAATGGTTATCACAAGAGGACAGTTTTAAGGTGCTTGGAAGTAGGTACAGAGGAGATGTCAGGGGTAAGTTTTTTACACAGAGAGTGGTGAGTGCGTGGAATGGGCTGCCAGCGACGGTGGTGGAGGCGGATACGATAGGGTCTTTTAAGAGACCCCTGGATAGGTACATGGAGCTTAGAAAAATAGAGGGCTATATATATAGTGCCTATAAGAAGTATTCACCCCCTTCGAAGTTTTCGTGTTTTATTATTTTACAATATTGAACCACAATAGATGTAATCTGACTTTTTTTGACACTGGTAAACAGAAAAAGACTCTTCCGTGTCAAAGTGAAAACAGATTTCTACAAAGTGATCTGATTAATTATAAATATAAAACACAAAATAATTGATTGCATAATTATTCACCCCCTTTAATTTGACACACTATATCATCACTGGTGTAGCCAATTGGTTTTAGAGGTCACATAATTAGTTAAATGAAGATCTGTTTTTGGAGACCTGTGTGCAAACAAGGTGTTACAATTGATTGTAGTAAAAATACACCTCCATCCGGAACGTCCAACTGCTGGTGATTCAGTATCCTAGCAAAAACTACACCATGAAGACAAAAGAACACTCCAAGCAATTTCACGAAAAAGTTTATTGAAAAGCACAGGTCAGGAGGTGGACACAAAAATATTTCCAGGCCACTGAATATCCCTTGGAGTACAGTTAAGTCAAACATCAAGAAATGGAATGAGTACGGCACAGCTGTAAATCTGCCTTGAGCAGGACGTCCTCAAAAACTGAGAGACTGTGCAAGAAGGGAACTAGTGAGGGAGGCCACCAAGAGACTTATGACAACTCTGGAGGAGTTACAAGTGTAATGCGCTGGTTCATATATTTTACTGTTATGCTGTATGTATTTCATTTTGTGCTGTTCTGTGAGAGCTGCTTGTTTTCGGCTTATGTCTGGGTTATTTTTGAAGATAAGAGAGAGGAGAAATGAGGAGGAGGAGATGGCAGCGCGACGCAGCTCGCAGCAGCCACTCTGGTGAATGATATCTGTTATCTGTCAAGTAGGGTGCCGTGCACAATCCTGATTTGATGGAGACGGACATGACAGCACGGAGGAACATCTGGTGAAACTTCTGAAATGCCTGTTTAGCTGCTGCTGCTACTGTGTGATCTAGAATCTCCAGAGGGGAAGGCCCTGAGTCCTCGCCTTTGCCTGTTGCTTGGCGGCCGGGGTGGGGTCGAAGCGCTCAGCAGAGATGGTGCTCAGTGTCAGAGGGCTGGTCGGAGGCTCGAAGTTTTCAGCCGGACTCAGAGTCGGCTGTGGTTGGGTGTTTCCAATGCATCGGCAAGTTTGTGGTGCTTGGAGGCAGGGAGAGTCTCTCCCTTCTACCGCCTGCGTGAGATGATGGGGCTATCAGGACTTGAGACATTTTTTTACCGTGTCCATGGTCTGCTCTTATCAAATTACGGTATTGCTTTGCACTATTGTAACTATATGTTATAATTATATGGTTTTGTTAGTTTTAGTCTTGGTTTGTCCTGTGTTTCTGTGATATCTTTCTAGAGGAACATTGTATCATTTTTTAATGCATGCATTTCTAAATGACAATAAATGAGGACTGAGTGTCCTCATAATCTAATCTAATCTAAATAAAAATGTGTTCCATCCAATTAGGATGGTTGAATTAAGGGGAGGTTTCTCTGTTTAGGGACACTAAGGTTGAGCTTGGGACTGTTTTTCGGGAGGAGATGAAGAGAGAAGACACTGGGGAGAACCAATCGTAGCGTACAATCTGATGGGAGATCCATTTGTTTGGGATGGATTCCGAGCAACGTGTTTTCACGTTGACCGAGGGCCCAGCACATGAGTGACAGTGAAGTTCAAGATGAGCTCCAACTTGTGTACATGTGACTGTTTTAATTTCTTTTTGTTATTCTTTACTAACTCTTCAGTTAAGATTCATAAATATAATTACTTTTATTGCATGCAGTGTAATGTCTGTTATTTTGTGGCATTAATTTGTAACAGGGTAGCAAATGACTCAGCATCCACACAAACCAAGGTTTGGGGTGAGATCGAGAGTGCCTCAATTTCATGAGTTTGTTGGGCCAGAGGTTGTCTTCCCGAGACTTACACAGCCAAGGAAACCAGAGTGTTTCACAAGCTTCAATGGCTGAGATGGGAGAGACTGTGCAGACAACAACTGTTGCCTGGGTGCTTCACCAGTTACAGCTTTATGGAAGAGTGGCAAAGAGAAAGCCACTGTTGATAAACACTCACTTAAAATCTCAGCGAGAGTTTGCCAGAAGGCGTACGGGAGACTCTGAAGTCGGCTGGAAGGAGGTTCTATAGACTGATGAAACCCAAATTGAGCTTTCTGGCCCTCAGACTAAATGCTATGTTTGGCATAAACCAAACATTGCACATCATCAACTGTCATTGACCAGCAAGTAAATGACCCCAAGCATAAAGCCAAAGCTATATAGGAATGACTTAAAAACAACAAAGTTAATACCCTGGAGTGGCCAAGTCAGAGTCCAGACCTCAATCCAATTGAAAATTTGAGGCCGGACTTGAAAAGGGCTGTTCACTCATGATCTCCGTACAATCTGACAGAGCTTGAGCAGTTTTGTAAAGAAGAATGGGGGAAAATTGCAGTGTCCAGATGAGCAAAGCTGATAGAGAGCTGTCCACACAGACTCCAGGCTGTAATTGCTGCTAACGGTGCATCCATAAATACTGCCTTGAAGAGGGTGAATATTTTTTATAGGTACCATAGCTATATAGCGCGTGTGCGTGTGCGTGTGCGTGTGATTGTGTGCACATGTACAGTATACTATATAACAAAACTATTACATAGACATCCACAGCATGGTAAATTTGAAAGCATAGTCCTGCTGAAAGGTCTCGGCCTGAAACGTCGACTGTACTTTTTTCCATAGGTGCTGCCTGGCCTCAAGCATTTTGTGTGTGTTGCTTGGATTTCCAGCATCTGAAGATTTTCTCTTGCTTGAAATTTCAAAATCATCCCATTCAGACCTAAAGATTTAATCACGGTGGAGGCTTTCTTACTTTTGTGGCATAAAGTCTTTCTTGACTTGTGCTTGTGTAGGGTTCCCTAAAGGTGAATTTGCAGTTTGAGTCTGTGGTGAGGAAGGCAAATGCAATGTTAACATTGGTTTCAAGAGGACTAGAAATATAAAAGCAAGTATGTAATGTTGAAACTTTATGAAGTACTGGTGAGACCTCACTTAGAGTATTGTGAGCCTCTTAGTTTAGAAAGGATGTGCTGAAATTAGAGAGAGTTCAAAGGAGGTTCATGAAAATAATTCCAGGTTTGAATGGCTTGTCACAGGAAGAGTGTTTGATAGCTCTAGGCCTGTATTCACTAGAATTCAGAGGAATGAGAAGTGACCTCCTTGAAACCTATTGAATGGTGAAAGGCCTTGATAGAGTGGACATGGAAAAGTTATTTCCTATGGTGTGAGAGTCTAAGCCAAGAGGGCACAGCCTCAAAATAGAGCGGTGCCTTTCAGAATGCTGATGAGGAGGAAATTCTTTAGCCAGAGAGTGGTGAATCTGTGGAACTCGTTGCCAAGGGCAGCTGTGGAGGCCGAGTCTGTATGTATACCTAAGGTAGAAGTTGATAGATTCCTGATTGGTCGGGGCATGAAGGGATACACAGAGATGGCAGGAGATTGGGCTGAGAGGAAGAATGGATCAGCCATGATGAAATGGTGCGGCAGACTGGTTGGGCCAAATGGCCTAATTCTGCTCATGTGTCTTATGGTCTTGTGATCTGACAAGGGATGTCACTCTGCTTGGCAGCTGAGATTTGTGGCTGTGAAACAATCTCAGTTTCTGGGGCCTCCTCTGTGGTGTTGTAGAAATTGACTCTGAGACTGCAGGAAGTAGTTCTGCTCCTTTTTCTTCTCCTTCCTGTTTCTTCTTTTAATTTGTGCATCATGATCTTGGGAAGGTGCATTTAGTTCACTGGAGTATTCTCTTATTTATCCTTCTACTGCTCCCTTTACGATCTGAACTCTCCTCTTGGTTTCCTCATCCACAGCGTCATCTGACGAATCCTCTGTTTTCGTATCTCCGTTGATTCCTTTCTTTGTGCCCTTCCATTCATCCAGCTGGGCTTTGAACATTGCATCTACCTGCACAAGTAGCTTTTGGTCTGGTCTCACACTTGAATTTCATGCAATAACCTTACTTCACACAGAGTAGATTCTGGTTCATTATACTCACAATCAGAAGCACAGAAGTGTGCACCAAAATTTGTTTGCTCTCTTATGCAACTGGATCCTGGATCTCAGTCAGTGTGGATTAGCAAAAACATCTCTCCACAATCTCCATCAAAACAGGAGCACCACAGGGCTGTGTGCTTAGCCCCCTGCTCTACTCACTTTATACCTATGACTGTGTGGCTAAATACAGCTCCAACACCATATACAAGTTTGCTTATGACACCACTATTGTGGGCCATATCAAAGGTGGTGACAAATCAGCATTTAGGAGGGAAATTGAAAATTTAGCTGAGTGGTGTAATAACAAAAATCTCTCACTCAATGGCGACAAGACCAAGGTACTGATTGTAGACTTCAGGAGAGGGAAACCAGGGGTCTATGAGCCAGTACACGTCAGAGGATCAGAGGTAGAGAGGGTTAGTAACTTTAAGTTCCTGGGTGTCACTATCTCAGAGGGCCACAGTGCATCTACTTCCTCAGAAGTCCGTGGTGATTCGGCATGCCATCAAAATCCTTGGCAAGGTTCTATCGATGTGTGGTGGAAAGTGTGCTGACTGCCTGCATTATGGCCTGGTATGGGAACACCAATGCCTTTGAGCTGAAAATCCTGCAAAGGGTGGTGGATTCAGCCCAGTATATCATGGGTAAAGCCATCCCAACCACTGAGCACATCTACATGAAATAGCAAGCAGTAGTAAATCAAGGCAACTGTGTTGTGTAGAAGACATTTTACCACTCTTCCGAGAGGCTTCTTCAGTTCTGATCCATGGTGGGTAGTTTCTGGCTTATAAACTCTGTGAGTTGTTTAAAGGTATAGCAATCACATGAGGGTCGTTAAGAGTCGTAGAGGTAATGAGAGGGTCACTAGTCTTACCTTTGCATGAGTGGAGGTGTGAACTGTTGTGGAGATGTTAGGACTGCATTGTAAGTAGCTGACAGGGGGTGTTGTACCCCAGCCCTCTTTTCAGGGATGGGTTTAACAAAGATGGCTTCATTAACCACCCCCCCCACTTCAAACCACCTGTCCGCCTCATCCAAAGTGTGCGTATCTGGACTCAGTGACCCTTGTGTGATTGCTATACCTTTAAACCTGAAAAAAGGCATAAAAAAGGCCAAAGACATCCACGGGCAACGGGTAGAGGACCACTTTAATAGTGCTAACAATCAGAGTATGTGGCAAGGCGTCAGGGCTATTACTGACCACAAGAGTAACCCTGTCTGCCCCCACAGTGATGTCACACTGGCCAATGAACTCAACACCTTCTTTTGCCGAATGGAGATTAACAGCAATGTGAGGAGTGCAAGAATCCCGGCCATAGAGGATGAACAGGTTCTTACACTGAGCACACATGATGTACAGCGCACGCTGCAGAGGGTCAATCCACGAAAAGCTGCAGGCCCAGATGGGGGTCCAGGACGGGTACTTAAAGACTGTGCTCAACACCTGGCTGATGAATTTATGAGAATTTTCAATCTGTCTCTACCTCAGGCAATGGTCCCCAAGTGCCTGAAGTCAGCCATCATACTGCCTGTAATGAAGAAAACATACATCAACAATTTGAGTGACTATCGTCCAGGGGGTTGCCCTCACACCAACAATAATGAAGTGCTTTGAGAGACTGGTCCTCTCCCACAGTAAAGTCACTATCCCTGCTACACTGAACTCACACCAGTTTGCCTATAAAGCAAACAGGTCTGCGGAGGATGCCATCTCATTAGCTCTTCACACTGTCCTGACACACCTGGAGGGGAAGGGCACATACATGAGGACCAATACCATCGTCAAATTCACAGATGACACAACAGTGATCGGGTTGATCGGCAACAGAGAAGAATCAGCGTACAGAGCGGAGGTACAGAACTTAGTGAGCTGGTGCTCAGAGAACAACCTGTCTCTTAATACAGCAAAGAATAAGGAGCTAATAATCCACTTTGGAAAGTCACAGGTTGACGAGTATGCTCCAGTCTACATTAACGGAGACATAGTGGAGAGAGTGTCCAGTTTCAGGTTTCTGGGAATACACATCTCAGAAGACCTTACATGGTCCACTAACACCACAACAATAATTAAGAAAGCACAGCAACGCTTGTTTTTTCCTCAGGACGCTGAAGAAAGATGATCTACCTGACCAGATGCTGGTGACTTTTTACCGCAGCACCATAGAGAGTATCTTAACATACTGCATCTCTGTGTGGCGGCACGTACCCCGTGAGGGGTTAAAGAACCAGCAGAAATGGAAAACACTTTGGATTCCAGTATTGCTATTAACTAATGGTATTTATTAGCAACTACGCAATACAGTAATAGAAATGCAGATATATCAGATAGGTTAGCAATGATTATATATATATAAGTAAGTGTGGAAATATATATGAAAACCAAGTTTCTTTGAGTCTAGGGGTAAATAGATAGTCTTACGAAGATGAGTAAAGTTCAGTTCAGTTCGTGGTATTGAGTTGAGTAGCGATGGAGAGAGGCAGATAGAGAGATTTGTCTTCAGGTGAGCTGACGTCGTCGATCTTCCCATTGTCCTCCAAAATCCTTTGGAAGTCACCAACTGTGACCATAACAAAGGGGACCGTTCTTCTCTGGTGGAACTATCAACCCGAGTGAGGGCCTGATCGATCCTTCAAAACCCACCTTTTCTGTGGGTACAACAAAGCTCATTAAGTGTCCAAAACCATGTGTCTCCAGGAGACCTTTTGTTTATCTCACCGTGCTGAACACCAGCTGTCCATCAAGCAGCTCCTCCCTTCTCTCTCTGTAAGAACTTGGAAGCTTCTAGTGTCCTTGTAGAAGTGTAAACAAACTGTGAGCAGTCTTCACGTCTCTCTTTCTTTCTCTCTCTTTTTAACAAGGTTTCTGGCATTCCACAACTCTCTCTCTCTCTCTCTTTTAAAAGCACAGTTCATAGGGGTAATTCAGGACCCCATCACAGTGGTATCTCAGTTGTACAGCAGCTGATAGGAAAGCACTTCAGCGGGTCGTCTCTAGTGCACAGAAGATCATCAGGACACAGCTCCCAGCCCTGGAGGACACCTACAGCTCTCGTTGCCTAAGGAAAGCTACAAGCATCTGTAAGGACAATACACACCCATGCAGTCGTCTTTTTGAACTTCTTCCATTTGCCAGACGTTATAATATTTTCTATGCTCGCACTTCAAGACTGAAAAATAGCTTTTTCCCCAGAGCTATAATTGCTCTGAACCAATCGATCAAGCATCATCCATAAATTTGTTATATTGCTACTTTAATACTGGTATGCATCTGAGTTGCGCTTTTGTACTGCTGGACATTGCTTGTACTGGCTGGTTACTTGATTTTATTTATTGTTTATTTATTTTATTTGTTGTTTTATAGCATTGAGTACGAGAGTTGCAAACTCTTTTTCGCTGTATTGGTGCATGACAAATTGTACAAAGCAATAACAATAAAGATATTTCATTTCAAACAACTCATAAATTTTATAAGCCGAAAACTACCCACCATGAATCAGAACTGAAGAAGCCTCTCGGATGGGTGGTGAAGTGTCTTGTAGACGACACAGCAAGTCCAGTAGCCTTGATTTACTACTGCTTGATATACAATGACCTGGATGACTGAAAATCTTCATAGGCATATCTACACGAAATGTTGCTGTAGAAAAGCAGCATCCATCAAAGATCCTCACCAACCAGGCCATGCTCTTTTCTTGCTGCTGCCATCAGGTAGAAGGTACCTGAGCCTCAGGACTCACACCATCAGGTTCAAGAACAGCTACTACCCCTCAACCATCAGGCTCTTGAACAAAAGGAATAACTACACTCATCCTATTTCTGGTGTTCCCACAATCAATGGTCTCACCTTAAGGACACTTTATGTTGTTATTTCATTCTCACTATTTATTGCTATTTATTTATATTTGCACTTGCACAGTTTGTTGTTCATTAATCCGGTTTACAGTTATTGTTCTATGGATTTGCTAAGTAAGTCTGCAGGAAAAAGAATGTCTGGGTGCTATGTGGTGACATGTATGTACTCTACAAACTTGACTTTTTATCTTTATCTTTTCCTTGTACAGTGCATTTATTTTTATCTGCCTGACATACTTTTTGTATGTGTTTTACTTTATTACATTTTCTGCAAGTTTTGCCTTTAAACCTGCATTGGTCTGGTGTATATGAACCCATGCCACAATGGTAAAACAATTTGTTTAGCCACACACACTGCTGTTTAGATATTGTAATTTTGTTCAAGCTTACTTTCATTCCTGACTGCTGTTTCCATTGATACAGCTATTTCAGGTGCTCTTTTAAATGTAAGTTGTGCTTCAGTTAGGAGCCATTTTTGAATGTTTTGTTGTAAGATTCCACATACTAAGCTATCTTTCACTGCATCATTAAGCTTATCAGTGAACTGACAATGCTCAGACAACTTCTTCAATTCAGCCATATCTACTTAAATAGACTTCCCTTCCTTTTGCTTCCACTTATGAAATCTAAAGTGTTCTGCAATCAACAATGGTTTCAGTTCTAAACATTTCTGCATTACTTTCATGATATCAGCAAAGCTCATTTTAGCTGGTTGGTTGGAGCATTTAAATCTCAAAGCAAACTGTGCATCTTTAAACCCAATATACTCAGCAACATTGGCATATGCTTCTCATTGGCTAGTTCAGTTGCTTCAAAATACTGCTCAATTATCTCAGTATACACAAGCCAGTTATCTGTTGAGCATTCAAATACATCTATCGTTCTGATGTAGCCAGCCATTTCTACTTAATTTTTATTTGTGATTATTACAACTTGGTACTCACTGTTTATGAACCTGTGAATTTGTCTATATTCTGCTTATTTCTGTTTTCTGTTATTTTGCTTCTGGTCAAAATGGCACCAGCGAGTAATTCCATGGGCAACATCTTCCAAATAGTCAATTATTTCAGCTTTTTTGACATCTTCTACTTATTCTTTTTAACTTAATTTTGTTTTTGAAACTGTTGGAACCTATTACTTACAGTATGTAGTTTAATCAAGTGAGCTAGCGCTCTGCGATCCTCGACAAAATTCGAGGAGAGAAATGCGAGCACAAACTACCACGGGGAGAAGCTCAGCGACAGGACGAGGGGCCATGATTGACTACATTCCCACCAATTAGAGCACTGAGGAAGATTGAAACAATGTGGAGGAGAACGAGCATTTCTTGGAGGGGCCGCAGGTTCAAGTCGCTGCTATCAGAGGATCGGCTGGGTCCCAATGCTCCCAGAACTGTTATTGAAATTCTGATATTTATGGATTGGACTGTAGTTATTATAGCTCATATTGGCCTCTTTCAGTTCGATTTTTTTTTTTGTGTTCCTACCCATTCTTCTTGTTGCTGATTGCTGGGCTGCGGGTTTGGATGATCTGTTAGATTTTGTGCGAGGGAGGATTGGAATGTTTGGGGTTTGTGAGTTTTTGTTTCTTTTTCTTTTTGTGTGAGGGTGTGATGTCTTTCTTTCAACTACTTCTATGGTTATCTGGAGAAGACAAATTTCAGAGTTGTATTCTGCATATGTACTTTGATAATAAAATAAACCTTGGGAACTTTATTTTTAAACTCGAGCACATACTTCACTGCTTTTTTTTAACCCAGTCTTTACTCGCTGTGCTTTTTTAAAACTCGAACGTCTTGCTGTACTTCAATGGGTAGGTAGTCATCTAAGGTTTGTTTTAAAAATACTTCATCATCACTGTTATGTTTTGTAACTCCAAAACATAAAAACTAATTGAAAGGAAAACAAGGGAGCTGAGCGATGAGAGCCTCAGTTCATTTTTACTTTAAGTAATGCAATGATGTACACAATTCACTTACAGTGCTCATAAAAAGTACTCCACCCCTTGGAAGTTTTCATGTTTTATTGTTTTACATCATTAAATGGCTTTAATTTGACTTTTTTGACACTGTCAGCAGAAAAAGACCCTTTCATATCAAAGTGAAAACAGATCTCTCCAAAGTGATCTAAATTAACTACAAGTATAAAGCACAAAATAATTGATTGCGTAAGTATTCACCCCCTTCAAGTCAGTATTTTGTAGACACACTTTTAGTAGCAATTACAGCCTTGAGTCTGTGTGGACAGCTCTCTATCAGCTTTGCACATCTGATGACTGCAATTTTTCCACATTTTTCTTGACAAAACTGCTCAAGCTCTGTCAGATTGCATGGGGATCATGAGTGAACAGCCCTTTTCAAATCCAGCCAGAAATTTTCAATTGGATTGAGGTTTGGACCCTGACTTGACCATTCCAGGATATTAACTTTGTTGTTTTTAAGTCATTCCTGTGTAGCTTTGGCTTTATACTTGGGGTCATTGTCTTGCTGGAAAACAAATCTTCTCCCAAGTCACAGTTTTCTAAAAGACTGCATCAGGTTTTCCTCCAGGATTTCCCTGTATTTTGCTGCATTCATTTTACTCTCTACCTTCACAAGCCTTCCAGGGCCTGCTGTAGTGTAGGATCCCCACAGCAAAATGCAGCCGCCACCATGTTCCACAGTAAGGATGGTGAGTTTTTGATGGTGTGCAATGTAGCACTTAGTCTGATGGCCAAAAAACTCAATTTTAGTTTCAACAGACTATAGAACCTTCTTCCAGCTGACTTCAGAGTCTCCCACATGCCTTCTGGCAAACTCTAGCTGGGATTTTACATGAGGTTTTTCAATAGCGGCTTTCTCTTTGCCATTCTCCCATAAAGCTGTGACTGGTGAAGCACCGAGGCAACAGTTGTTGTATGCACAATCTCTCCCATCTCAGCTACTGAAGCTTGTAATTCCTCCAGAGTTGTCATAAATCTCTTAGTGGTCTCCCTCACTCTTCCCCTTCATGCATGATCACTGAGATTTTGAGGATGTCCTGCTCAAGGCAGATTTACAGCTGTACCATATTCTTTCCATTTCTTGATGTTTGACTTAACTGTACTCCAAGGGATATTCAGTGACTCAAAAAATTATTTGTATCCATCTCCTGATTTGTGCTTTTCAACACCCTTTACATGAAGTTCCTTGGAGTGAAGTTGCTTGCTACATGGTGTCGTTTTTGCCTGGATACTGACTAACAAGCATTTAAACTTTCCAGATACAGGTGTATTTTTACTACAATCAATTGAAAAGCCTTCAATGCACACTGTCACGTACCCCATGACAGGTTAAAAAACCAGCAGAAATAGAAAACACTTTGGAGTCTGGTATTGCTATTCACTAATACTATTTATTAGTAACTACGCAATACTTTGATATAAATTCAGATATATTAAACAGGTTAGCAGAGATTATATGTGTATAAGTGTGGAAATATAGAAACCAAGCTTCTTCAAGCCTAGGGTAAATAGTTACAGTCTTACAGTGATGAGTAAAGTTCAGTTCAGTTCGTGGTATTGAGTCGAGTAGTGATGGAGAGAGAAAGATATTTGTAATCCGGGGTAAATGTTGAGAGAAGGCAATTACATCAATGTTCCACAGATTCCACAACAGCAATACAAAATAACAATAGCAGTAAGTTTTATCTCTGAAGTTGTTCCACTCCACACATGAAATATCACCAACAGTGATCTTCAACGAATATCCTTTCAACACATTCAGCTACGGGTCATTCCAAAGTGGTGGCTACAGGACACTCAAACAGAATCCACATATGGATTATCACCAACAGTAGCTTATCACTAAGGGGCCCATCTTCAAGGGAACCAACCCCGAATACACAACGTGATAGCCACTTATCCAGTTCCACAACATACGAAATAACTCCAACAGTGATTTGCCACAGAAGTGCCTTTCTTCAGTGAACTACCACACCTAAACAAGGGTAACTCACAAGTGGTATTCACAAAGGTACTCCCCTCACCAGAGAAACCATGCTTGTGGATTAACTACGTGACAGTCACACCTTCATATTCGAATGGAACTCAAACTCACCCTTATGGGCTACTTAGAGAGAGAGAGAGAGAGAGGGAGTCCAAACAGTAACCTTTTGTCACTAGGTTTCTTCAGTTTCAAACCTATCTCTCCTCTCTTCTCTTCCTTTAAATTCACCGAATGTGACCACAACAAGGGGACCATTTTCTGTGCTGGAGTTATCAACCCAGACAAGGGTTGGACACACTAACTTCCCACCGGTCACACCTTTTCCACACTGCGAGAGCCACTGATCGATTCTCCTGATCAATCCTCCAAAAACCCACCTTTCTGTGGGCACAACAAAGCTCATCCAGTGTCCAAAACCATGTGTCTGTGAGTCTATCATCTGAACTTCTATTTATCTCACCGTGCTGAACACCAGTTGTTCATCAAGTAGCTCCTCCCTTCTCTCTCTGTAAGAACTTAGAAGCTGCCAATGTCCTTCTAAAAGTGTAAACATGCTGCAAAGAAACCATAACACCATCTCCAAGCAAACTGTAAGCAGTTTTCACCTCTCTCTCTCTTAATAACAAGGTGCTTGCGTTGAACAACTCTCTCTCTCTCTTTTTAAAGGTATAGTCCATAAAAAATATAACCCCTAGGGGTACATAACAACATGGATCTCCAAAAACAGATCTCTATTTAACTAATGATGTGACTTCTAAAGCCAATTGGCTGCACCAGTGATGATTCGGTGTGTCATATTATACTTATCAATCAACTATTTTGTGTTTTATATTCATAATTAATTGAGATCACTTTGTAGAGATCTGCTTCACTTTGACATGAAAGAGTCTTTTTCTGTTGATCAGCGTCAAAAAAAGCCAAATAGCATCTATTGTGATTCAATGTTGTAAAACAATAAAACACGGAAACTTCCAATGGGGGGGGGGTGGTGAATACTTCTTATATGCACTGTATGTTCACATATAATCCATAATGCATTATTTTTAAAAAAGTATGCTAAATCAAAAATTAATTATAATATTACTCAAACATTAAATGCACAGCAGAAAGTGGTGTCCTGGCATGTTAATGAAGGACACAAACAAGTTCCTGGTATATTAAAGGGAATGTGGAAGCCAAGTCACTATGATTTTAATGGAACACACATCCAAGTTGCTGGTGAACGCAGCAGGCCAGGCAGCATCTCTAGGAAGAGGTACAGTGGGCGTTTCAGGCCGAGACCCTTCGTCAGGACTAACTGAAGGAAGAGTTAGTAAGAGATTTGAAAGTCGACTGTACCTCTTCCTAGAGATGCTGCCTGGCCTGCTGCGTTCACCAGCAACTTTGATGTGTGTTGCTTGAATTTCCAGCATCTGCAGAATTCCTGTTGTTTATGATTTTAATGGAAGCAGGGGAATCAGTTCTTGGTGAGCTATGTGTGAACCATTATTATTCCAGAGCAACTATATAACACATTATCATTTTAACTATCATTGCAGGCATAGTCTGCCTCACACGAACTCAGGATTTCCTAAACTGCCTGGCAATAAATTAAACTATCAACACTGTAGGAAATGAGTGAGGTTTTTTTTTGCAGCAAACTCTTACAAACAGAGCAGCAATAAGCATCGGGCTGGTTGTGTTAATATTGCAGGGTGAAGGTTAAATACTGGCTGGGGGACCTGGAGAAATTCACCTGCTATTCTTCAAATTATGCCAGGGGATATTCTGAGTTCACCCAGGAGGGTTGATGAGGCCTGAGGTCCATCTCATCAGGAGGCCAGCACCACTGAGAGTGCAGCCTATGTCAAACCAACATATAGATACACAAACTAGGGGTAGGGGAAGGGTGCTCAGCCTTCTAATCCTACGCTACTATTAAATAAGATCAGAGTGAACTGACTGCAACCTCAACTCCACATTCCTACTGACCGCCAGTAACCTTTCATAGACCCATAACGCAGGAGCAGAATTAGGCCATTCAGCCCATTGAGGCTGCTCCACTCAACCTGATTTACTTTCCTCTCAACCCCATTCTCCTGCCTTCTTCCTGTAATGTTTGATGCCCTAACTAACCAAAAACCTATCAACCTCCAGTTTAAGTATATCTAATGGTTTGGCATCCACAGCCATCTGTGGGAATGAATTCCACTGATTTGCCATCCTCTGGCTCCATAAAATCTTATCCAGGATTTAGCTGTCTCTTCCTTAAAAATATTCAAAGAAATTGATTTAATTATAACCACCAGGTCAGTCTCAGTACTTCTTGCTTGTTCAGGCAACAACATATAATTGCAAAATAGGGTGAACCTGAGATGTCATGGCAAAAGCAGATTTGTAAGTGCAGAGATCATCAGCTGCTCATCATCAATTTTATCTGGAAATGCCCAAGAACACACTCAACTCTTTATCAGTAGTGTTACGTACCCCGTAACTGGGTTGTCAAACCAGCAGAAATGGAACGTTCATTGGAGTCTGTGATTACTAGGAACTAATAAAGTTTTATTAAAGAAATAAGTAATACAGTACACTAATCACAAGGATATAACTGTAACAGATTAGCAATGATAATAGGCACATATACACAGAAATAGGGTAATAGGAATCAACCAAGCTCTATCGCAGTCTAGGGGTAAAATGATCAGTCTTAAGTGAAGCAGAGTTTAGTTCAGTTTAGCGCAGTTTGAAGTAATCGCTGTTGTTGTACCGTTGGGGGGGAGGGGGAGAGAGAGAGAGAGAGAGAGAGAGAGAGTGAGAGATGCAGTTGGTTTCGGGCAGACCTTTTGATGCCTTCTGATCCCGCTGTGGTCACCGACTGTGACCCCTCCGTTCCGGATACGATCGTTCTTCCGCAGTGAACCTGGCACCCAGGCAAGGGCGGACACACCCCCCAGGTTCCCACCAATCGTACCTTTACACCCTGTGAGCCTCTGACCAATTCCCGCGAACCAGTCCTCCAAACTTCCACCACCTTGTGGGGGCACACTGCTCTTTCCAGGGTCTCGTGGCGTGCCGTGCCTTAGCAAACCTGCTCTTTTTATCCCCTTGCTGGGGTATCACCTGTCCATCAAACTTCAAACAGTTCAGGTTCAAAGCAAACGATCTGTCAATACCTGAATTGTGTTTCTTTCTCGTTAATCTCTCTCTTCTCTCTTATTAGCATTTTGAATTTTTCTCCATTCTCTTCCATTATTGCTCTCATTAGCATCATCCATCCAGTAGCTCTGCTTGGCGTCACACATGACACCCCCACCCTTAAAAGGATTTTTAGTGAGGTAAAAATTATAGGCGTGAATGCACATTATAAGATACGTACTAATATGCAGGTAGTCATCAGCTATTCGGCTAATACAGAGAACTTTAAGTTTTAACACCTTGACAGACAATCAGCAATCACATTGTCAGTTCCTTTTATATGTTTTATCTTAATATCAAATTCCTGTAAGGCCAGGGTCCAACTTAATAAGCGTTTGTTTTTATCCTTCATTGTGGCCAAAAACACTAATGGATTGTGATTAGTGTAAATTATCAGTGGTTTCCATGCCGGACAGATATAAACCTCAAGATGTTGTAATGCCAGTCTGATTGCCAGTAATTCCTTCTCCACAGTGGAATAATTTCTCTGATGGACATTAAACTTCTTAGAAAAATAAGCCACTGGGTGTTCAATTTCCTCTTTGTCTGTCTGAAACAGCCCCGCCCCTACCGCTTCGTCGCTAGCATCTGTTGCTAGGGAGAAGGGTTTTGAAAAGTCAGGCGCACTCAATACAGGGTGGTGACACAGAATCGCCTTCAGACTCTCGAAGGCTTGTTGACAAAGGTCGTTCCACACAAACTTCGCATTCTTCGGCAAGAGCTTAGTAAGAGGGAGGGTAATATCCGCAAAGTTTTTGCAAAACTTCCGATAGAACCCCACCATCCCCAAAAACCTTCTCAGAGCTCTCCTGTCCATCGGGATGGGAACTTCAGAGATAGCCTGAACTTTAGTGTGGCTGAACTCACTTTTTGCGAGCTTCACTGTCAGGTTGGCTTCAGACAGCTATTTAAACAGTTCCTCTACTGCCACAATGTGCTCCTCCCAAGTGTCACTCCAGACCACTAAATCGTCAATATATGCTTCTGCATTCTTTAACCTTTTTATCACTGAATTAATCATCCTTTGGAAGGTCCCTGGAGTGTTCTTCATGCCAAAAGGTAAAACATTATACTCGTATAACCCCGATGGAGTGACAAATGCTGGGCTTTCTCTAGCCTGGTCGGTTAAAGGAACTCACCAGTACCCTTTCAGCAAATCGATCTTTGTGATGTACTTAGCTCTCCCCACTTTATCGATGCAATCGTCTACCCTTGGAATGGGGTAAGCATCAGATTTTGTGATGGCGTTCACCTTTCTGTAATCTGTACAGAATTGTATGCTTCCATTGGGTTTCGGGACAACCACACAGGGGGACGCCCATTCCGATTTGGATGGCCTAATAATATCTGTGGCTCGCATGTGTTCAGTTTCTTTCTGCATTAGCTTGCCCTTCTCCAAGTTCATCCTATAGGGGTGTTGCTTAATAGGCTGATCTGATGTAACAATAACATCATGTACCGTCCCCTTGCATCGCCTCGGGACATCTGGACATACGTCTGCGTGCCGGTTAATTAGCTTTATCAGCGGCTCGCTCTGTTCAGGGGTTAAGTGAGAGACCTTATCAGCAAAGTTGGCCAAAACAATAGAGTTCTCCAATCTGGTCGGCACCATATTTATCTTTTCAAGATGGGTTTCCCCTTATCATTTGGCACCCGAGCCTCATTTATTTTTGTGATAACACCGGCTAGATCTGCTTTCTGATCATGGTAAGCTTTTAACATATTAATATGTACTAATTGGGTCGGCTCACATCTGTCTGGCGTTTCAATAACATAATTCAGAGAGTCTATCTTTTTAATCACTTTGTATGGACCGTGGAATCTCGCCTGGAGGGGGTTGGTTACCACTGGAAACAGAACTAAGACCCTATTGCCCACTTGAAACACTTGCTCGCGGGCACGCCTATCATACCACCATTTCATTTTAGTTTGGGAGTGTCATAGATTTTCTTTGGCAAGGTCACAGATCCTTTTAAGCCTCTCACGAAATTTTAAAACATAATCAATCACATTGACTTGTACTGTCGGATTGGACCATTGCTCTTTCAGTAAGGTCAGAGGTCCTCTGGGCCGATAACCGAAGACGAGCTCAAATGGGCTGAACCCCAATGACTCCTGAACCGTGTCCCTTACGGCAAATAACAGGAGAGGCAAGGCATCATCCCAGTCCCTAGCATTCTCTTGACAATAAATTTTAATCATGGTCTTTAATGTTGCGTGGAATCTCTCCATCACCCCTTGGGACTCCAGGTGGTACACGGAGGCCAAAATCTGCTTTGCTCCCATCTCATTCAACATCCGTCGGAATGTGTGAGATGTGAAGACACTCCCCTGATATGACTGGATTTGCCTTGGCAGCCCCACTGTAGTGAAAAATTTCACAAGCGCCTTTACCACTGCGGGAGCCTTGACCCTTGCCGGGGCACATCCTCCGGAGACCTGGTGGCGGCGCACATCATAGTCATCACAGACTCTCACCCACTCGCAGTTCTGGGCAGGGGACCGACAAAATCCACAATTATTTGGGAAAAAGGTTCCCCAAAAGCGGGTATCGGTCGAAGGGGCACTTTAGACAGGACCTGGTTCGGCTTTCCTACCACCTGACAGGAATGACACCATCTACAATATTCAATAATATCCTTCCTCATGTTCGGCCAGTAAAACTCTTCCATAATTCAATCGACTGTTTTCCTCACCCCAAAGTGTCCACCGAGGGGTATCTTGTGGGCCAGGTTAAAAATCTCGTCCCTATAAATTTTCGGCACTACCACCTGGTGTACCACCCACCACTCCTCATTCACGGGCACGGTACTTGGTCTCCACTTCCTCATCAGTACTCCCTCCTTCACACAATAGCCCACTGGTTCCCTTTTTATTTCTGCTTCGGAGAGAGCTGTCTCCGTCAAAACCATCAGCTCCTTGTCTCATTCCTGTGCCTGTATAAATTCCTTCCTCGCTAATGATAAATCTCCCTCAACTCCCTCACTTCCTTCCGCTCCACTATGCTCCTTCTTCTCACTTTCTAACCCCTCCTGGTACAAGGCTGGTAAAAACGTCTCAGCTAAATCTACATTCGCTTCGGCAGCCTTTCTGGACATGTGCCGAGTTACTGCGCAAACGGGATAAACCTGTGAGTCCATGGGCGGGTCCTCAGTCCTGGCAGGCTTGCTCGTCAGCTTTACTGCTGGGTACACATCTCCACCTGCAAGGTCGTTACCGAGTAAGACCTCCACGTCTTCCATCAGTAATTCGGGCCTCACCCCTATCGTGACCAGTCCGGAAACCAAGTCACTTTTCAGGTGTATCTGGTGCAAAGGTACTGCTTCAGTCCCTTTCCCAATGCCTTTTATCCCACTGACCTCCCCAGTCTCGGTCTCTGCACTAAAGTCTAACACCCTCCTTAAGATCAATGATTGACAAGCCCCAGTGTCTCTCCAGATCCGTACTGGAACTGGGGTTGACCCCTCCTTCACCGACACCAATCCAGCTGAAATAAACTTCTCAAGCCCTTCCTGAACTCTATCAGACTTCTTCTCCCCTAGCGGTTTGTTTCCCAGCTCAATACAGCCTGTCGGAGTTGTTGTTTTTCCTTTCCCCGTCTCCTTCTTTGGGGCAAAACACCTGGACGCAATGTGACCAGCTTTCTCACAATTATAGCATACGACCCCAGGAGACTTCCTACCAAACTGCTTCCTGTCTTCCTTATCCTTCTCACTAGTCCCCGGCTTACTTTCTGGCTTTTCCGGTGGACTCTCTCCGCCCTCTCGACTACCCTTCTGGTAGCTTTTACTCGGGGTAAACTTTGCTTTGTGTGTTAACGCGTACTCATCCGCTAACTTAGCAGTTGCGGCTAAGGTTTCTGCCTTTTTCTCATCTAGATAGGGCCTCATACCTTCAGGGACACAACCTTTAAATTGCTCAGTCAGTATTAGCTGTAGCAGTCTGTCATAATCCCCATTGACCCCTTTCGAGGCGCACCAACGCTCACAATACATCTGCATCTCACGGGCAAACTCTAAATACGTGCGGCCCCACTGCTTCCTCACATTCCGGAACCTTTGCCGGTATGCCTCCGGGACCAACTCATAAATCCTGAGTATAGCCTCTTTCACCACATCATACCTCTGGGCATCTTCTGCTGACAACGCTGAGTAAGCTTGTTGAGCCTTCCCCTTAAGTATGCTCTGAAGCAAAACAGCCCACTTGTCCCTCGGCCAGTCCTGACTTGCAGCGACTTTTTCAAAATGTAGAAAGTACTGATCAACATCGGCCTCCTCAAATGGGGGAACCAACCTAACCTCCTGGGTCGCCCTGAACCCTCCACCTTGGTTCGGCATTTGGCCCCTATCTAGTGCCATCCTTAACTTCTCCAGCTCCAACTCCCTTTCCTTCTGCTTCTCTCTCTCCTCCTGTTCTAGCTGCCTTTCTCTCTCTTCTCGTTCTAAGTGCTTTACTCTCTCTTCCTGTTCTAACTGCTTTACTTGGAACTCGTGCTCGAGTCTTAATTTTTCCATCTGCAGCTGCACTGCCTCTCCACCATGTTTGCTCATAGACACCACCTCCAGTTCCCAATGGGGAAACATACCTTTAGATACATAATGCTCAACGATAGCTCTGTGCATCTCCACTCTCCACATTGTCGGCTTCCCCTTAAAAAGATTCAACCATTTGGCAACAGTCGCCAATTCTGATTTCCTGGCATCCTCTAATGCCTGCAAGGTTGGCGCCTTCAGAAATTCCTCAATCTCCATTTCTGCTGTTTTCCCTTTTTTTTTCTATCAGGAATTTTAACCCAATCAACTTACCCAGTCCCAATTTTGGGGTTCAAAATCCCGGACGAGATCCCCACTTATGTTTTGTACCCCGTAACTGGGTTGCCAAACCAGCAGAAATGGAATGTTCATTGGAGTCTGTGATTACCAGCTACTAATAAAGATTTATTAAAGAAATAAGTAGTACAGTACACTAATCACAAGGATATAAATGTAACAGATTAGCAATGATAATAGGCACATATACACAGAAATAGGGTAATAGGAATCAACCAAACTCTATCACAGTCTAGGGGTAAAATGATCAGTCTTTAGTGAAGCAGAGTTCAGTTCAGTTCGAAGTAATCGCTGTTGTTGTACCGTTGGGGAGGAGAGAGAGAGAGAGAGAGATAGAGATAGAGAGAGAGAGAGAGAGAGAGAGAGAGAGAGAGAGAGAGAGAGAGAGAGAGAGATGCAGTTGGTTTTGGGAAGACCTTTTGATGTCTTCTGATCCCGCTGTGGTCACCGACTGTGACCCCTCCGTTCCAGATACAATCGTTCTTCCGCAGTAAATCTGACACCCAGGCAAGGGTGGACTCACACCCCAGGTTCCCACCAATTGTACCTTTACACCCTGTGAGCCTCTGACCAATTCCTGCGAACCAGTCCTCCAAACTCCCACCACCTTGTGGGGGAACACTGTTCTTTCCAGGGTCTCGTGGCGTGTTGTGCCTTAGCAAACCTGCTCTTTTTATCCCCCTGCTGGGGTATCACCTGTCCATTAAACTTCAAGCAGTTCAGGTTCAAAGCAAACGGTCTGTCAATATCTGAATTGTGTTTCTTTCTCGTTAATCTCTCTCTTCTCTCTTGTTAGCATTTCAAACGTTTCTCCATTGTTTTCCATTATCTCTCTCATTAGCATCATCCGTCCGGTAGCTCTGCTTGGCGTCACACATGACAGTAGTAACACACACAAAATGATAGAGGAACTCAGCAGGTCAGGTAGCATCTATTGAGAGGAATAAACACTCGTTCCAGGCCGAGACCCTTCATCAGGGTCTCAACTTGACCAGAAGAGGTCTTCACCAGGGAGCCTCAGATGAGCAAAGAGCTCTGGTTCCATGTACAGGATACAGGGTCAACTGAACAAAACCAAGGCAACCTGTCTAAAATGCTGATCATGCTATGAGATTTGCTCTCCTCTTTTAGAAGGATTTAAAGCAAGTGAGATGTTTCCAGTCATAGCGTTATAGCATCATTATGCACAGAAACAGGCCCTTCAACCTTGTTTTACTGCTCTACACTAATTTGTCCTCATTCTGTGTCCTTCCAATCCTTGCCTATTTAAGTATCTGTTTAAAAAGCTTTTAAACGTAGTAGCAGTATCTGTTTTAACTATCTCCTCTGGCAGCACATTCCAAACATTAATCTTTCTCTGTTTAAAATACTTATCCCTCAAATCTGCTTTTAAACTTCTTCCACTCTCATTAACCCTATGCTCTCTTGGTCCTTATGGCTGTACCACAGGGGAAAGTTTTTGACAATATATTTTATCTATACCTCTCACAATCATATTCTGCAATCAGATCACACCACCCCACCCCCCACCCTCAGCTTCCGTCCCTCCAAGAAAAGGAAGTCCAGCCTAACCAAACTCTCACAAGTCAGCCAATCTAGGCAACATCAGTGTTGAAGGGATATGAAGTGACTTTATTTTTTCTCCCTGCACCAAGAAGATTAAGGGAGATTTGAAAGTGAAGTTTAAGACCATGAATGACTTCTATAGAATAAATAGAGAGAAGACACGTCGAATAACAGAAGTGTCAGTACAAGAAGATGCAGCCAGAAGAGGCATCGTAGGGAATAACCTGGTGCAGCAAGTTATAAAATTGAGACTGAAGGGGTGGCAGAGCATATTCCACAGCATGTTCCAAACAAATGTTTGATGGGATAAACTTGCAGAGCTAAAGCCAGCAGGTTATGGAACAAATTACATGGTACCTTTGAAGGGCTACAATAGGCACTGTGGAAGAAAATTCTGGATAAAGGGTTAAAATATCAGAGTTATTATCACACTGTAGCTTCCTTTAATTAGTGTGGCCTTAATGTTTAACACAACTGTGTTAACAAGATGAAGACAGTGAAGGCCATAGATTGTGGGGAGGACCCCATGTGTTGTTAGGTTTCTGACAATTAAAAAGTGTCCTGGTTTTCTTTCACATGTCAGGTACTACCATATAGAACAAATTACACTTTTGTACTTTAATGACTTCCTGGATCGAAGGATTTAATGAAGCTTTATCATAAATAAAGACTCACCATTCAGCCTGTGTTCTCAGCATGCTTGCAATAAAGATGTAGTTTCAAGGATGCTCTGACAACCTATCTCTGTGGCTAGAGAAGAGACTGCCTCTGGGACTTTTGTTGGAATTGAGACTTCTTAAAATTTTGACTGATGTAAATGACTTTCTGTGTGCACGTATAAAAAAGACTGTGACTATAGTTCTTTGGAAGACTTAACAATCCCACCGTTAGCGAGTCATTCTTCCCTTATTCATAAATACAGGTATTCCCTAGTCACTTCGAAGTCCGTATTCAAATTATTGATCAACTCTAACTGAATTTCCTTAGCAAATTAATTTCCCTAACAGGCACTCTGGGCCGAACAGACTACTACTGATGTGTTTTATTATGGTTCTCCAAGATAAGTTTATTCTCTTGATATCTAACCTAGATCTAGCCTGACAAAGCTTTATATCGTGATTCCTATACCTCCCTAACATATTTAATTGAAACAAGCTGCCTTTCCAAAACAACCCACTTTCTTCATTACCTTACAAAATTGGTCTAAGCTTCTCTTGAATCCTAGCTCCTTCAGTATATTTTCTTAATTCAAAGTGCAAATTAAAATTAGTGTTTCCGCCTGTTTTTAATCAAGAGAAGGCTGTGTAGTATTCTGTTATAAATAAGGTATCAATAAGATTGAGAGAGTACAGAGAAAATTTACAAGGATGTTGCCGGGACTTGAGGGCCTGAGTAATGGGGAAAGGTTGAAAAAGTTAGGACTTTATATACTGAGAGTAGGAGAATGAGGGGAGACTTGAGAGAGGAGTACAAAATTATGAGCACTATAGATAGGGTAAATGCAAGCAGGCTTTTTCCAGTGAGGCTGGGTTGGGCTAGAACTATATGTCATAGGTTAAAGGTGAAAGGTGAAATACTTAAGGAGAACCTGAGGGAGATCTTCTTCACTCAAGAGGGTAGTGAGAGTGTGGAACGAGCTGCCAGCAGAAGTGATAGTTGAGGGTTCAATTTTACCATTTAAGAAATGTTTGTATAGGTAAATAGATGGGAAGTGCATGGAGGGAAATGTCCAGATTCAGGTCAATAGGACTAGGCAGATTATTAGTTCAGCATAGGCTTGATGGGCCGAAGAGCCTGTTTCCCTGCAGTAGTTCTCCATGATACCATGATTCTAAGTTACAGAATATTTGGCAAATTCCATTAACTTCTTTTGAAAAATGAATAAGGGAAATCAAAGGATTATAGATTAGTTCGGCCAACATTTGTCAACTGGAAAGAACTAGAGTGAAACTTGTAAATCATAGTGAAAGCTTTCAGCTCACTGGGGAGCTGGGTTTGTAAGAGACCAAACAGGCAGACAGAATTAAAAGTAATTAAAAGTAATGTAAAGAATAATGTCAAATTATGTTATTCATATGGGACAGTGTAGAGGGGGCTTTACATTGTATCTACCTTTTACATAAATTAAAATTCATTTGTTCTGATTTTCAATAGGAGACTCTGCAAGAACTGTTTCTTCTATCCCATCTTCCACCTTTCCTCAAACTTGACCTTCGCCTCCCACCAGGTTTTGTATGACAAAATAAGTTGTCTAAGAAAACTCCTCTTCATAATAAGTATACAACTTTTGATACTATTGAGGGGAGATGACCTACTGGTGGTGGGGGAGAGGGGTGAAGCACAGCTACCGGGTCTCTAAGACTGAGTCCGGTGCTGTGGCTCAGAAGAGCAGAGAGGTGAAGAGGACTGCAGTGTTGTTAGGAGATTCCATTGTCAGAGGAACAGAGATGAGATTCTGTGCACACGACAGAGATACCAGGGTGGTATGTTGCCTTCTTGCCTCCACGATCAGGGGTGTCTCGGATCAGGTCCATAGCATTCTCAAAGGCAAGGGTGAGTAGCCAGAAGGGTTGGTACATATTGGCACCAATGACAGAGGTAGACAAGGTGAGGAGGTCCTGAAGAGTGATTTTAGGGAGCTAGGAAGAAAGATGAAGATCAGGACCTTCAGGGTAGTAATCTCTGGATTACTGCCTGTGCCACATGCCAGAGAGAATAAGAATAGGATGACTTGGCAGCTGAATGTGTGGCTGAGGAACTGGTGCAAGGGGCAGGGGTTCAAATTTATGGATCTTTGGGATCTCTTCTGGGGAAGATATGACCTGTGCAAAAGGACGAGTTACACTTGAACCCAAGTTCTAATATCCTTGTGGGCAGGTTAACTAGAGCTGTTAATCTAATTTGGCAGGGAGACATGAACTGGAGTGGTAGTGCTAGTTGGTTTACAAAAAAACTGGATGAGCTAGTTGGTTTACAAAAAAAGACAACATGTAGTGAAGCTCTTGGCAAGGAGAGGTTGATGATAGGGCAACATTGCAGTCAACAAGATAAGTCACAATGTAAAAAGAAGACAAAATTGCGAAGTGTGAATACAGGATTGAAGGTGCTGTATTTGAATGCGCGCAGAATACGGAATGAGGTAATGAACTTGTAGCACAGTTATGTATGACATTGTGGGCATCACTGAATCATGGCTGAAAGAAGATTATAGCTGGAAGTTTAATGTCCAAGGATACACATTGTATCGAAAGGACAGGCAGGTGGCTTTGCTCTGTGGGTAAAAAATGAAGGCAAATCATTAGAAAGAGGTGACTTTTGGTCTGAAGGTGTTGAATCATTGTGGATAGAGCTAAGGAACTGCAAGGATTAAAAAGACCCTTATAGGAGTTGTATACAGACCCCCAACAGTAGAAAGGATGTGATCTACAAATTACAATGGGTGATAGAAAATGCATGCCAAAAGGGAAATGTTGCAATAGTCATGGGGGATTTCAGTGTGTTGGTAGATTGGGAAAATCAGATCGGTGCTAGATTCTGGAATTGTTCCAAAAGACTGGAAAATCAGATTGGTGCTAGATTCTGGAATTGTTCCAAAAGACTGGAAAATTGCAAATGTCACTCCACTCTTCAAGAAGGGGGAAAAGTAGAAGAAAGGAAATTATAGGCCACTTAGTCTGAACCAAGAGGGGACTTTCTAATGAGCTTATGTTTTATAGCAGCTCATGGTTGAAACCGCTAGGGGATCAGCTATTCTGTATTGGGTGTTGCGTGCAATGAACCTGAACTGAATAGAGAACTTAAGGTAAAAGAACCCTTAGGGAAAAGTGATCAAAACATGATTGAATTCACCTTGAAGTGTGAGAAGGAGAAGCTAAAGTCAGAAGTAACAGTGTTACAGTGGAGTAAAGAGAATTACAGAGGTATAGGAGAGGATTTGGCCAGGAATTGATTGGAAAAGAACACTGGCAGGGATGATGACAGAACAGCAATGGCTGGAATTTCTGAAAGCAATTTGAAAAGCACAGGATATATACATCCCAAAGAGTAAGAAGTATTCTAAAGGCAAGATGACACAAACGTGGCTAACAAGGTAAGTCAAAGCCAGCATAAAAGCCAAAGAGAGGGCATACAATAGAGCAAAAACTAGTGGGAAGTTAGAGGATTGAGAAGCTTTTAAAAAGCAATAGAAGGCAACTAAAAAAAATCACTAAGAAGGTAAAGCTGGAATATGAAAGTAAGCTCGCCAATAATGTTAAAGAGGTTACCAAAAGTTTCTTCAGATACATAAAGTGTAAAAGAGAAACAAGAGTGGATAGCAGACAACTGGAAAACGATGCTGAAGGGGTAGTAATGGGGACAAGGAAATGGCAGACAAACTGAATAAGTATTTTGCATCAGTCTTCGCTGTGCAAGACACGAGTAGTGAAAGTTCCAGGTGTCAGGGATCATGAAATGTGTGAAGTTGCCATTACCAGGGAGAAGGTTCTTGGGAAACTGAAAAGTCTGAAGTTAAATCAGTCACCTGGACCAGACGGTGTACACCCCAGGGTTCTGAAAGAGGTGACTAAAGAGATTGTGAAAGCATTAGTAATGATCTTTCAAGAATTGCTAGATTCGCAAATGGTTCCAGAAGACTGGAAAATTGCATATGTCACTCCACTCTTCAAAAAGGGATTGAAACAGAAGAAAGAAAATTATCGGCCAGTTAGTCTGAATTCTGTGGTTGGGAAGGTATTGGGAGTCGATTGCTAAGGATGTGATTTTGGGGTTCTTGGAGGCACATGATAAAATAGGCTGTAGTCAGCATGTTTTCCTCAAGGGAAATTCTTGCCTGACAAATCTGTTGGAATTCTTTGAAAAAAAATAACAAACAGGATAGATAAAGGAGAATTGATTGCTGCTGTGTACCTGGATTTTCAGAAGACCTTTGATGAGGTGCCACACATACGGCTGCTTAATAAGTTAAGAGCACATGCTAATACAGGAGACCTGGCTGATGACATAGTGGCATCTGTGCCGGACTTTGGGTCGAAAGGTCCCAAGTTCGAGTCCAGCCAGCTCCCCTGCACACGTTCCACCCGTGCTGGGTTACGAGCTGGTGATCTCTTTGGAAACTCACCCGGCAGAAGGCAATGGCAAACCACTGCTGTAACTTGCCTCGTACACGGTTCCCCACTACATCAGAGAGGCGTGGAGGGAAATCATCCGCTAACCGGATGCGACGTACTAATACAGGAATGATTCTAGCATGTATAATGCAGTAGCTGATTGGCAGAAGACAAAGAGTGGGAATAAAGGGAGTCTTTTCTGGTTGGCTGCCGGTGACTAATGGTGTTCCACAGGGGTTGGGACTGATTCTTCTTACATTATATGTCAATGATTTAGATGATGGAATTGATGGCTTTGTTGTAATGTTTGCAGATGATACTAAGTAGGTGGAGGGGCAGGTAGTGTTGAGGAAGTAAGAGAAACTACAAAAGGACTTGGACAGATAAGGAGTATGGGTAAAGTGACAAATGGAATATAGTATTGGAAAATATCAAGTTATAAAATAAATGTAAAGAAAACGTAGGTTATGTCCCTAAATTATACACCATCCAAAAAAATTGCAGGATACATACGATCTTAAGTGGGAAGCTAAATCATTAAAATATTTAGGAATAACCCTGCCGGAGGATCTTTCAACACTGTCACAGGTAAATTATGGGCCATTAATCTCAGAGATAAAAGCAGATATGCATAGATGGAATCTTATCCCCTTTTTAAGTTTAAATTCAAGGATAAATACTATAAAAATGAATATTCTTCCTCGGTTATTGTATCTTTTCCGTACTTTACTGGTGGAGGTGGATGATAATCAATTCAGGGAATGGGACAAATGGATTTCCCGCTTCATTTGGCAAGGAAGGAAACCTAGAATTCGATATAACACCTTACAGTTAGGGAAGGAAGGAGGAGGTATGGTTCTTCCTTGCCTGAGAAATTATTTTTACGCCTCACAGATAACCCCTCTGTTATATTGGTGTAATAGGGAATATAAGGCTAGATGGAAGGAAATAGAATTTGGATTAATTGACAGTTTTCCTCTTCAGGCCTCAATAGCTGACAAAGGATTGATGGCCCAGTTGGAAAAATTTAATAACGCTTGGATTAATCTTACATTAAAAGTATGGCAGAAGGTGGTTAATTCATGTGGAATTAATAACATGTTAAAACTCTTTAGATGGTGTGCATATGATACCGAATTCCTTCCCAACAGAGGAGATAAAAGATTTAAGCTATGGATAAAGAAAGGTCTTACAACCTACCTCTCATTTATAGATAAAAGAGTATTACAAAGTTTCCAAATCCTGCAGGACAAACATGGCCTAGAACATAATGACTTTTTTAGGTACCTTCAAATACGAAACTATGTTAACCAGAGTTGTAGATATACAGACCTATCAACAGTAGAATTAGAATTTTTCAAGAGTCTGAATTCGGCTTGCAGTTCAATACCTAATAAATCAGTTTCTCGCCTATATAATGCACTCTCCCATGCTAAAAATGTAAATACACTGTATATTAAAGAGAAATGGGAGAAAGAAGCGGGGTTGGTACTTTCAGAGGAGGCTTGGGGGAAAATCTGCAGCTTTCAATGGTCCTCGACTAATTCTTTGACTTGGAGAGAACATTGTTGGAAAAACATTATAAGATACTTCAAGACCCCATATCAGGAAAAATATAAAGATACAAATGTGATGTGTTGGAGAAGGTGCGGCTCCAAGGAGGCAAATCATTTTCATATTTTCTGGAATTGCCCTAAATTAAGTCTATTTTGGGAAGGTATTCATAGAACATTAGTTAAGGTACTTAGGTCCCAGATACCTCTGAACTTTGAGACGCTCTATTTGGGGCATGTATTGTTCCTTGAACAGAAGGAAGATATAAAGTTGCTGCAGGCCCTCTTAGCGGCAAGTAAGAAATCAATCACTAGAAAATGGCTAAATCCAATACCACCTACATTAGAAGATTGGTACGAAATTATCTTGGAAATATTTAAAATGGAAAAGTTGACTTACTCCCTGAGAACTCAAAAAGAAAAATTTTATCAAATCTGGAATAAATGGATTGAATATATAACCCCAATGCGAGCAGACTTTAGATGACTCTCCTAATGATCTATATTGCTCTTCTCATCAACACAGTGATATTGCTAACGTAAGCACCCCTAGCCTAAATGTTTGTTTTTTTTTGTTTTTTTTTGGAAAATAGAGAATTAACACAAGTAAAGGGAAAGATTTGGGAAAGGGATAAAAAAATGAAAAAATTAAGTAAATAAGTACATAGGGATTGGATAATTATGTCTGCCGGCAGGAGCAAGCATGAACAAATTAGGATATAAACACCTACGATGGTTGGTATATAGGCTTGTATACAACATTTTGGACCAATGGAAATGGTCCAGAAGGGTTATATGGAAACTATTATTACCATTTTTCTTAACAACTAATTTCATTACTTAGCCTAATAGGTTAGATTTACCACAGTACATAATTATCTATTTAAATGTTTATTTTCCTTTTATATCATCTCAATGTGTACTTAAGAATGTATGAATAATTTTAGTTTTATACATATAAAAAAAATGGACAAGGTTATATGTGTGAAAAAAGTACATGATATTTGTGAATTCCTTATCCAAATAAAAATAAAATTTAAAAAAAAAATAAAAGAGAAAAAAAAGGAATATAGTATTGGAAAGTGTTTGGTCATGCACTTTGGCAGAAGAAATGGAAGTGTAGACTATCTTATAGATAGAAAGAAAATACAAAAAAAGTGAGGTACAAAGGGACTTGGGAGCCCTTGTGCAAGATTCCCTAAAGGTTAACTTGCAGGTTGAGTCTGTGCTGAGGAAGGCAAATGAGATGTTAGCATTCATTTCAAGAGAACTAGAATATAAAAGCAAGCATGTATTATTGAGACTTATAAAGCACTGGTGAGGCCTCACTTGGAGCATTATGAGCAGTTTTGGGACCCTTTTCTTGAAAAGGATGTACTGAAACTGGAGAGGATTCAAAGGAAGTTCATGAAAATGATTGCACAATTGAATGGCTTGTCATATGACGAGCATTTGACGGCTCTGGGCTTGTATTCATTACAATTCAGAAGAATATGGGGTGACCTAATTGAAGCCTATCAAATGGTGACGGATCTTGATGGAGTGGATGTGGAGAGGATGTTTTCCATGGCGGGGTAGTCTATGACCAGAGTACGCAGCCTCAGAATAGAGGAGTGTCCTTTTAGAATGGAGATGAGGAGGAATTTCTTTTGCCAAAGTGTGGTACATCTGGGGAATATGTTGCTACAGGCAGCTGTGGAGGCCAAGTGTTTATGTATATTTAAGGTAGAAGTTGATAGATTCTTGATTGGTCAGGGCATGAAGGGATACAGGAAAAAGGCAGGATATTGGGGCGAAGAGGAAAAATGGATCAGCCATGATGAAATGGTGGAGCAGATTTGATGGGCCAGCTGGCCTAATTCTGCTCCAATATCTTCTGGTCTTAGAAGCTTATAATAGTCGTCTCAAGGGGAATGACATCTGTGGAGACTCGAGAGATTGCAGATGCTGGAGGAACTCAACAGGTCAAGCAGTATCTGTGGGGAAAATGGCACATGTCAATGTTTCAGATCAAGATCAATGTTCCCTCTAATTTGTAATGACCAGTGTGTACAAAATTCTTGTGCTGTGCAATTTTTTGCCCAGTGACAACAACACTTGCGCACTGATTTTTTAAGTGGAAGTAAACCTGAAGCTACTCCAAGGATAATAAACTACCAAGTCCAGTTAGTTGTTCATCATTTAAAAGAAATAAAATAACTGTCAATAAGAACTTTGATTTCTTCTGGATTTGATCGTTTTTGCTCTCGTTGATCTGCACTCCCACAAAACATACATAGCAGGCCTATAACAATTAATGAAAGATTTACTCGCTAGAGCTTTTGCACAACGTTCATTTGATTTGCTTGCTAAAAAGGGGCTTTAAAAAGTCAAGTTTCCAAATATCATTCCACTTCTTCCCACTTGCAAATAGTCCAGCATCCTTTGCATCACAACAATACATGCAGGTAACACTAGTTACTTCCAGGTGAGCCAACACTTCACCTGTGAGTCGACTGGGGTGATATACTGCGTCCGGTGCTCCCGATGTGGCCTTTTATATATTGGCGAGACCCGACACAGACTGGGAGACCGCTTTGCTGAACATTACGCTCTGTCCGCCAGAGAAAGCAGGATCTCCTAGTAGCCACACATTTTAATTCCACATCCCATTCCCATTCTGACATGTCTATCCACGGCCTCCTCTACTGTAAAGATGAAGCCACACTCAGGTTGGAGGAACAACACCTTATATTCCGTCTGGGTAGCCTCCAACCTGATGGCATGTACATCAACTTCTCTAACTTCCGCTAAGGCCCCACCTCCCCCTCGTACCCCATCTGTTATTTATTTTTATGCACACATTCTTTCTCTCACTCTCCTTTTTCTCCCTCTGTCCCTCTGAATATACCCCTTGCCCATCCTCTGGGTCCCCCCCCCCCCTTGTCTTTATTCCCGGACCTCCTGTCCCATGATCCTCTCGTATCCCTTTTGTTTATCACCTGTCCAGCTCTTTGCTCTATCCCTCCCCCTCCTGTCTTCTCCTATCATTTTGGATCTCCCCCTCCCCCTCCCCCTCCCACTTTCAAATCTCCTACTCACTCTTCCTTCAGATCTCGGCCTGAAACGTCGACTGCACATCTTCCTACGGATGCTGCCTGGCCTGCTGCGTTCACCAGCAACTTTGATGTGTGTTGCTTGAGGTAACACCAGTTTCTGTATTGTACATAAATATTTCTCGTAGCTGCACATTCCTGACCTCATGAGCTTTTGGTGTAGCAGTTTCTACTGCTTAATTAAGCCAGTAATTTGCAATAGTGAACTTGCAATTCTTTTGCACTTCACACCTTTTGCTTCTTTGGAATTCGACATCGTGAATCAATAATTTCTTCAATAAAAACAGTATAAATAAGCCAGTTCTAAAATCTGCAGACAAATCATCGTGTAGACAAATTATTGTGCATAATTTTGATTCCTTTATGCACTAGTAGCAGAAGATGTGCACATGCACACCTGAGACAGAACATTGGTCAAGACCCTTCATCTGTGCTGAAGGAGTAAAAAAGAGATAAAGAGCCATGGAGGAAGAGCCAGCGAGTGATAGGTGGATCCAGTTGAAGAAGGGTGACAGACACATGGAGGGGGAAGAGTGGAAATAGTGACAGATGATAGGAGGTGATAGCTGGAGACAACAAAGGGCTTCAGGTGATTGAATCTGATAACAGAAGGTGGAGAATGGAACTAAATAAAGGAGAGAAGAAAAGCAAATGAGAGGAGTAAGGGGAGGGAACCCAGTGGGAGGGGTGTGTGTGTAATGGGAAGATGCTGTTGATAGAGGGGTGGAACGATCAGGGCAATAGGGGACTGGGGTGAGTGTAGACTGAGTAGATCAAGAGGAGGGAGGAAAAGGTAAGAGGGGGAGCAATTGACCTGAAACTGAAGAATTCAATATTCATGCTGTGCATTTGTAGACAACCCTGGTGGAGCACTTATAGTTATTTGGAGAAACAGCAAAGTAACATTTCCCTTGGGCCCAACGATCCCATGCTGCCCCATTACACCCACGCAACCATTTACCTGCTACCAGCACATCTTTAGAATGTGGGAGGAAACCAGAGCACCTGGGGGAAATCCATGCAGTCATGGGGTACATATAGACAGACAGAGGCAGGAATTGAACTCAGGTCACATGCCACCCCTATGAGGAACATGAGGTGCCATTCCTCTAGTTACAGCAATATGAGACACCGTCCCTCTTTCTTGTGTTTAGGAGTGGAGGGGGCTTAGGACAGGTAGGATGGTGGGGGGGGGATTGAGCAGATTAGTTAAAACGGTTGACAACAGAGATCTCCAGAATGCTGCACAGAGTGAAGGAGTTTGGCAAGGGGATTGCCTGGACCATGGTTGGTCTCTAGAAACAATGTCGACCTCCTTTGCACCACTCTTAACAAAAATGATGAACAATGTTACTTGCAGTAAGGACACGACCTTAAGGCTTGTAAGAATTCCCCTAATCAATCGTCCTCACGATGACTTGCTAGCACCCGGTAGAGTCTCCAAACGGCACCAGAAATCCTTTCCCAGGTTTGTAAGTGCATCCATTACGTTTGTTATTGCTCAACAGCTACTTTCCTGACTCAGTCCTAGGTGTAGAACAACACACAAAATACTGGACAAACTCAGGAGATCAAGCAGCATCTATGGAGGAAGGGAAAAAAAACAGTCAATGTTTCGAGCCAAGTCCCTCTGTCAAAACTCAACTGGAAAGGAAGGAGGAAGAAGGTGGGGACAGAGGGAAGGGGTGCAAGCTGGAAGGTGATGGGTGAAACCAGGTGAGGGGGAAGGTGGGGAAATGGAGGATGAAGTGATAAGTGGAAAAGGTAAAGGGCTGAATAAGAAGAGATCTGATGGGAGAGGAGAGTTGACCATGGAAGAAAAGGAAGGAGGAAGGGCACTGGAGCCTGTAACAAGTATGTATGTTCTTCCCGTGACCAGGTGGGTTTCCTGCAGGTGCACTGGCTCATGAGAACAGGTTGGAGGCTACCCAGACGGAATATGAGGTGTTGCTCCACCAACATGGGATGTACACGTATCTTTAACGTGTGCCGTACCTCTGCAAAAACCCCACTGCTGTGTTAATCTGTACCTTCTCATAACTGAACGCAACAAGAATCAAATTAAAACATTATTCTCCGTGTCAACGGCCCACTACAACCCTGCGATGGTGGAATGACATGAACAACCGTACAGGCATTGTAATCCAGGAACACCTGTCACGAGTGAACCCCGAGTGGTTTACCGCACTCTGAACTGGGAAGGCACTGGTTTCAAAGTGTGAATAAATGGACCATCGAATAACCGTGAAACAAAATTCCTACACACCTCAGTTTTAAAAGACCTCAGTGACGGGATGTGATTACTCTCGAGAGCGAGCGAGTGATTGATTACAAAGTCATTTCCGCCTCCGTGTTGGGACGGCCTCTGCTGGCACATTCGTACCTCCTGGTAAACAAGACGAGGAAACGAAACTAACTGCGCTGCCTGGAGCACGAGTGGGAGGGAGCGAGTCTCTGCCACAGTCCGGACGGTGTTCGGGACTCGCACCATGGACAGGCAGCCGCTGCTCAGGTACGTGCTCTGCTCAACTTGTTGCTGTGAGTCGCCGTGGAAACCCCCGCGAACTCCCGGGTCCGGAGTGCATCCGAGAGGAGAGCTTGCCTTCCCCCCCCCTCCCCCAAGGGGTTCTGATATTGTTCGTTATTTCTCTTTACTCAATAGCAAAATGTGTCTCATCAGCGTAATCTCCTCCATTAATAGTTCTTCCGAACCCCGGCCTTCACCCCCCCCCAATAGAAGTGCTAATGTATTTCAGTTACCCTTGTAAATGTAACTCCTTGAAACTCATACATCACTAGAGCTGGAAAGACCTGCGTTTATGTGGCGCCCTGAGTTCAAAATAATATCAGAGGATGGTGGGAATACTCTAAGTCAGGCAGCATCTGTGGAGAGAGAAACTGGGTTAAAGCTAGTGACCTTTGGTCGGAATTTGTGGGAGAAGCTTCAAAGTAAATGTTTATTTTCATATGAATAAATATGTTTAAATACACACCGTGGATTCAAGTTAATTGGGCCATCGGTTAATTGGGACAGCCACTGATTTTGGACAATCTCTTGAAGAACAAAAACTAATTGAGAAAAGAGTCTGGCTTCCCTTCATTTATTTGGGGTTGCAAACTGGACAGGAGGTTGTTGCTGAACAGTTCTAACTGGCATCAGCCGTGTGCATTTATGTGGTTGTCAGACACTCATGGCATCCGTTAGTCTCGTGAGACCATGGATTTGCGCCTTGGAAAGTTTTCCAGGGCACAGGCCTGGGCAAGGTTGTATGGAAGACCAGCAGTTGCCCATGCTGCAAGCATCCCCTCTCCACGCCACCGATGTTGTCCGAGCTTGGCACCGGTGTCGTCGCAGAATGTGTGGTTAAGTGCCTTGCTCAAGGACACAACACGCTGCCTCAGCCAAGGCTTGAACTAGTGACCTTCAGATCACTAGACGAACGTCTTAACCACTTGGCCACGCACCAACACACTATATTGTGCTTAAAGTGAAACGTTTTTTCTTTCTTTCTTTTCCTTTTCCAATATTTTTATTGATTTCTATATAGAAGAATAGAGTCCAAGAGGATACATGTTATAAAACAAAAGAAAAACTACAATAATACCAGATACAGTATATTGAATCACATTAATGAACTTCTCACTCTGTATTCATATAGATTAAATTAATTCGTATATTAGAATATAAACAATTTTATTTAAAAAAAAGATCTACACCCACTACCAAAGTCAAAGCTGTTTGGGGGAAAAAAGAAAAAAAAAACTTATCAGATAATAAAATATGCTATTAACCAACTTCTGTATTTTAATGAGAAGTCAAAGATTATGAAAATAATTTAAAAATGGCCCCCCCCCTCTAAATTTTGAAAATCTTGGTTAGATTCAGAAATTGAGCAACGAATCTTTTCTAAATTTAGGCATGCCATAACATCCTGTAACCACTCAGCATGATTAGGCGGAACAGTATCCTTCCATTTAAACAAAAGCGCCCTCCTAGCCATAAGAGAGATAAAAGCCAGAATGTGCAGATCAGATGTCTTCAAAATGATATCTTTCCTTCCAACAATACCAAATAGGGCAGTCAAAGGATTAGGCTTAAAATTTACTTTAAAGAGTACAGAAAAAGTTTGGAATACTTCCAATATTTTCCAAAACTTGGGCATGTCCAAAACGTATGAATAAATGAAGCTTCTCCATTGTTACACCTATCACAGTAGGGAGATATATCCATATAAAAACGAGATAACTTATCCTTGATCATATAAGCCCTATGAACCACTTTAAATTGTAGGAGGGAATGACGAGCACATAATGATGAAGTATTAACCAATTAAAAAATCTCGTTCTAAGTTTCTTCAGAAATTGAAGTCTGTAAATCTTGTTCCCAAAGATTTTTGATTTTGTCTAAAGAATCATTTCTCATTCCCAACAACCTATCATAAATATTGGATATTGAACCATTATAAAATAATTTCATATTAAGAATTTCATCTAGTACGTTCTTATCAGGACTATTAGGAAATGTATATAATTGAGATAGCAGAAAATCTCTAATTTGTAAGTACCGTAAAAAATGGGTTTTTGGTAAACTATATTTTGTTGACAATCGTTCGAACGAAGACAGACTTCCTCCCACAAACAGATCCCGGAAACATGTCATGCCCAATCTTTCCCATTGTTTAAAAACTACATCAGTCATAGGAGGCTTAAAAATATAATTTTAAAACATGGGACTAGAAAGGGAGAATCTCAATAAACCAAAGTGTTTTCTAAATTATATCCAAATCCTCAAAGTATGTTTGACTACCAACCGTTTTTAAATAGCACTGGTTGCAAATACTTGTGTTATGTTATCCGTTTGGGCCAATGGATATTGATTCAAAAAACAGTCACTTTTGATCATTTTGCTTTTTATTTTGACTTTAAAAGGTTTCAGACCCTTGGCTGGATGCTGCGAAACAATTTCACACCAGCCAAAAAAATTACTCCACTGGACCAAATTAAAAGCCAACTAGACAACTGGGTGACCCGTTGGGGCACCCTTTGAGAGAAGGGTAGTGCAGTCTGATGTGACCAGAATGAACATTAAATTTTCCTGAATGCTATTGCTATCGCTTTGCTTTGGAAATTAAAGAAGAAAAGCTCAGTTTATTGAAGAAGAAAGACGCATAGCAAGACAAATATAGCTCCTCTTCGTTTAACGAAGGACACTTTTGATGACAACATTTCTGGTTGATCTGCCACCCTTCAAGAATACTTTTTAGTTTTTTTCCCCCGGCTTAAAGCCACATACAGCTGACCATGCTGGAATACCGGTTTCTCCAGAAAAATCAGCATATTCCCCATGGTTTGGCCTTGCGCCTTATGTATAGTCATAACAAAGCATGATTGTGTCGGGAACTGGCTCCGCTGAAGAGGGACGTCTTCCCCTTCTGATAAACTGAGAGTAATTCTTGGGATCATGACAATGTCATTTTTGAACGCATCAATGTTTATCTTTGCCACGATGAGATTGTCGTGCAGTTCTTCCACCATCATTCGTGTTCCATTGCAAAACCTTGGTGGAGCCAAGTTCCTCAATGAAGTGATGGGAGATCCCCTCTTCGATTCCAGTTTATGTGGTGGCAATCCAGAGAGTTTGAGCGAATCAAGGAATTCTGTTGAACAATGAGTGGCGTTAGCTCTTTCACTTACGGCATTGAGGGAACAGTATTCTTTCATGATTCCCGGGAAGCGTCTAATGCATGTGAAGTTTATTTTTTGCATCATTTCATTGAGAGGAACCAAGATAGAATTCCTCGAGAACAGTTCTGCAGGATTGTCGAATGTCAGGTAGATGAAATCAATACATTCTTGCATAGTTTTTGCTGGCAGAATCATATCTTCAGGTAATTCGATTTCATTGTTTTCATTTTTCTCAATCTCGTCTTCTCCAACATCCAATGAGAACTCAGAATATCGTCCTTCTCCCTCACTCAATCGCATGTTTCTCTTCAATTAAAACTTGATGAAGCTTCTCCTTAAGTAGGATCTTTTTATGCATGAATTCTCCACATCAGCATCATTTCCTCGTTTTATAACTGCTAAAAGCTGACGGAAATCACCACAGCAAATGGTTAAAATACCCCCGAAGGCCTCATTCTTGCCACATACATCACGAAGAGCTTCCACAGCTTCAAAGCTCTCCCTCCTAATCATGGAGCACTCATCCCAGACAACAAGCCTCGCATTTTGGAGGAAATTTGCAGTATTGGTGTCTTTATCAATGTTACAAAGGGTATCTTCATTGACTTTGAGGGGTATCTTGAATCTTGAATGCGCTGTCCTAGCACCAGGCATCAATGTTGCTGCAATACCAGATCATGCTACAGCAATAGCAACACCTCCATCTCCCCTACCTTTAGCGAGGATCAAGTTGATGATAAATGTCTTACCCGTTCTTCCTGGTGCATCAATGAAAATCATTGAAGAGAGATTCCTTTCCAAGCAGTCGCACACATATTCATATACTTCTCTTTGCTCATTATTCAATAGGGGCTTCTTCTGTGAAATAAATTCCTACTGTTCGTCTGTGTTATATTGCAGTTCACGCAAAGATTCCAGATTGCCACCACTTTGAGTAATTGTACCATTTCTTGGTGTCGGCAAGTTATATTCTTCAAGTGTTTTGCCCAAGTTCTCGAGTTTCTCTTGGAAATACAGAAGAGCTTGTCCATGATGCCTCTCACCGATCATAATATTAGGATCATTGATAGTTCTGCTCTCCATTGGTAAGAAATCTTCAGACATTGCATTCTTGAACCGGTTCCATAATTGCTGTGGATTGTTGATTTCAGTGTTTTTAGCAAGACGACAAACAAATCTCTCATTGCTCCAGGCATTCTTGTTCTCGCTGCCTCTTCCATAGTTTGCTGCCTATGATCGTCAGCTTGCAACAATCCTCTCTCTCTGCAGATGTGTTTGAATCTCCATCATGTGTTTTCAATGATTCTAAAGTTACTGGCCCCTTTATGTGATGAAGGAGAAGTCTCAAATAGTAGAGGTCACCACTTCGTGGAGAAACGGTATACACTCGACCCAGAACATTTGCTTCAGAAGTCCCAGAGTAGTCCTCCACTCTTTTCCCCATTCTCCTTCTTCCCCATTTCTTATTAGTCCAAGTGTAGAATCTGGGAACAGGGTGTTTCGAAGTACTACATTACAATAAGATTTAAATATCTCTTACTGATGGGTCGCAGTTTGATCTGTCCCAATCCTGCACGTGATGGTGGTTAGCAGAATGTGACTGCTCGAAATAGAGCTGCCCTGCCCTTTTGTTGCGGTTGGTGTCGCGTCGCGGTTTCCATGGAAGCTGGAATCGGCTCTGTGAGTATCGTGAGGCGCTGCTGCGGCTGGCCGTGCGCATGCGTCGTGGTGTCACGTCGCGGTTTCTATCAAAGCTGGAATCGGCTCGGGTTGTGGAAAGCGGGGCCTGTTGATTGAAGAGTGAGCAATTTTATACGAATATATAACCCTGAACTTTGCATACATTCTGTAAGTTCGCACATTTTAAGTCAACTTAGTCAAAAAACGTGTCGCTGTAATGCACCATTTGGGCTAATTGGAGGTCACAAACAGACAGAGCATGCGAATTTTAGTATACACCTCTCACTATCAGCTGATAGAGATAACTGAAGTGACGAAATCTACAATTGCATGCTTGATCCATCAGCAAGATAAACTGCGAGAAGAATGGGCATTACATGTGGGACAACAGGGAATGTCCCAAAAATGAAAGCTGAAGGTCAGGATTCAGATGTTGAAGTGACCTTCCATCAGTAGTTTCCCACTGTAACTGGACTAGGTGTGCATGTCAGGGGACCAATGTTAAAAACAAACAAGTCTGGAAGAGCTAGATAAGAAGCTGGTCACGAAGATTTTAAAGAACAGCTGGTTGGTTGTCCTGATGGAAATATTGGCAGCACTTTAAATTCAGGAAAGCACATGGTGAGAAAGGTGGTGCTGGTGCTGTAAGTGCGGAAACGTGGAAATCTACAAAACTCCCCAACTTCAAAAAAGTTTGTGAAGATGACATCTACAATGCTGAGGAAACATGCCTATTTTTTATAGCACCTTGCTGAATAGTTCCCTTGACTACAAAGACACAACACCATCAGGTTTAAAGAAAACAATGAAGTGATCTGCACTAGGTGTCTGCACTAATTTTGTTCCATTATGGTCAATAAAAAGCAAACAGCAGTGTACACTGAATGAATTCCTCCATTGATAAATTTTAGGATCAAATTTCCAGTTTCTTAGTACTATCGCAGTATTGCTAGTATTGTAATTCCTCCTGTGTTTCATTTAAATACATAACTTGTTAACTCAGGTAGTTTGTCTTTTTTATACATTTCTAATTATTTCTATTAAACTTCAGCTAATTGGGTCAGCCACTTAAATGTACTGGTCCTGATGTGTCCCAATTAACCGGAATCTACTGTGTGTGTACCCTGCGATTCATTTTCTTGCAGGCATTCAGAGTAAATATATAAAAATACAATAGAATCAATGAAAAACTGCACACAAAGGTAGACAAACAACAAATGTTAAAAAGGCAACAAATAGTCCAAATACGAAATAAATAATAAATAATGAATAAATAATATTGAGATGTGAGTTGTAAAATCCTTGAAAGTGAGTCCAAAGCTTGTGAAATCAGTTCAGGGTTGCGGTGAGTGAAGTTATCCACTTTTGGTTCAGAAGCCTAACGGTTGAGGGGTAATAACTGTTTCTGGATCTGATGGTGCGGGACTTGAGGCTCCTGTACCTTCTGCCTGATTGTAGCGGCAAGAGGAGAGCTTGGCCTGGGTAGTGGGGGTCCTTGATAACGGATGCTGCTTTCCAGTGACAGCAGTTCATGTAGGTGCACTCAGTGGTGGGGAGGGGTTTACATTTGATGGACCTACCAGGCTGTGATGCAGTCAGTATACTCTCCACGGTGTGTGTATATTGCATTTAGGAGGCATGTTAGACTCAGTAACAAAGAAGGGGGGAGGGTCTGAGAGAACAAAAGAAACTCGAAGGAAACCATTAGCTCAAATGTTGGTAGTGCTGGCTGGCAGAGGGTGATGAGGGATGTTAGTTGTAGCTAATTTGCCTGAAGGAGATGTAAACAGAAGGTGGATGTTTACAGATTAATAGAGGTTTTAAAAAATACAAAGACAGACAAGAGGTACAAAAGACTGGAGACACTGGAATCTTGGAGCAGGATGCAATCTGCTGGAATTCTGATAAAGGGTTTGACCTGAACCATACATTTTGTTCTCACCCCCACCCCCCCCACACACACAGATGCTGCTCAACCCTCTGAGTTCCTCCAGCAGATTGTTAAATACTAGCAGAAATGCTCAGCAGGTCAGGCAGCATCTGGGGAAGAGAGGCATCTATCCAGGTGTTGGATAATCAGGATCTCTGCAAGAGTAGTTCTAACTGTTTACCTTTTTCCCATGGCTGTATCCATTGCTTGATGGCCTTGGAGAGGAGTTATGAGGAGCCCACTGGTCCGCCCGAGGTCTGCTGTGACAAGTGAAGACTCGGAATATGGCTAGTTCTATCACATTAATTTGCAATGTTATATCTGTAAATCGAATATAATGACCTCACTGCCATTATACCCCCCTCCCCCCACCCACATGGAGGGTTATTTAGAAAGGAATGGTTAGATTGATGATAGAGTAGATTAAAAGGACACTACAACATCTGCCCTGTACTGTTCTATGCTTTACACTGTGTGTCTGCTGCATTTATTGTGCACCAGCACTGATCATGGTAAAAAGCACTTATCTGGTTTTTGTCAACCAAAAAAGCAGATGCAGTATGATAACTGTTTCCTGTTAGCTCTGCAATTCAAATCCACTTCAGAGAAAATGAGCAACATTACTGGTACATTAAGCAACAATGCATTGGTTGGTCTATTGTAAGTGACATTGCAGCCATTTTGTGCAAACTAAGTTCCTTCTGCACTTCATACTTTGCATTTGGTCTCTTGTGATATTAAAATTGAAATAATGGGCAATTGTGTGTACTTGAGCCTATTTCCATTTAGATAGTTTCAATACTTGTAAACCAGACTGAACCTACATATGATCTGCACAGAAGTCTTTACAATTTGCACTGATCATGTCATGTATTTTTGTTGCAGAAACATTGAACCTGACCAATCGTTTCAGCCCCTGAGCCCACAGCTTTTACCCACAGTTGCAACTGCAGGTAAACCATATTTCTCAGTCAGTGGCCTGTGTTGCTCACCAGAAACACAATTTGTAAAGATCATGTGAGCGTTCCTGTGACTGCCAGTCCTTGTTGAAAGTCCTGGATTGTGCAACTGAGCCTGATATATGCTTGCCAAGCAAATTTCCAGCCACTGAGTAACTATTTTGATGCAGAGTATTGCAGTGGATGTGCTGAGGCACGTTACATCCCAGCTCCGTAAGCTTGACTGAGAAGAGGATCGTCTTTAAGAGAATGCCCATAGTGTGGAAGACTGAAATGTTAAATTGTTGGGTTCATGGGATAAAAAAGGGGTTTGAGTATATAGTTACAGTACAGTTTGAGTATATAGATCAATATCAAAGCAAGATAGCCTTGTACGTATCATAAAACAACAACATACATTTATTCACCATCATTAACAGAGAAAGCTTGGAGACAGTGCGAGAGGGAGGATAGGCAGGTGATAGAGAAGGGATACGCTCAGGCCAATGGTTTGAGATGTGTCTATTTTTACGCAAGAAGCATCATGAACATACCACGTGAGCTTAGAGCATGGATCAGTACTTGGAGCTATGACTTGTAGAAACCCCAAGGCATTCTACAAGTAGGTGAAGAGCAAGAGGATAAGATGTGAGAGAACAGGCCCAGTTAAGTGTGACAGTGGAAAAGTGTGTATGGAACCAGAAGAGATAGCAGAGGTACTTAATGAATACTTGGCTTCAGTATTCATTATGGAAAAGGACTTTGGTGATTGTAGGGATGATATACAGCAAACTGAAAAGCTTGAGCATACAGACATTAAGAGGATGTGCTGGAGCTTTTGGAAAGCATCAAGTTGGATAAGTCACCGGAAATGGACGAGATATACCCCAGGCTACTGTGGGAGGTGAGGGAGAAGATTGCTGAGCCTCTGTCAATGATCTTTGCATCATCAATCAGGAGGAGAGATGTTCTGGAGGATTGGAGGGTTGCGGATGTTCTTCAATTATTCAGGAAAGGGTGTAGAGATAGCCCAGGAAATTATTGGCTAGTCAGTCTCACTTAAATGGTTGGTAAATTGATGGAGAAGATCCTGGGAGGCAGGATTTATGAACATTTGGAGAGGCATAATATGATTGGGAATAGTCAGCATGGCTTTGTCAAAGGCAGGTCGTGCCTTACGAGCCTGATTGAACTTTTTTTGAGGATGTGACTAAACACATTGATGAAGGTAGAGCAGTAGATGTAGTGTATATGGATTTTAGCAAGGCATTTGGTAAGGTACTCTATGCAAGGCTTATTGAGAAAGTAAGGAGGCATGGGATCCAAGGGGACATTGCTTTGTGGATCCAGAATTGGCTTGCCCACAGAAGGCAAAGAGTGGTTGTAGACAGGTCATATTCTGTATGGAGGCCGGTGACCAGTGGTGTGCCTCAGGGATCTGTTCTGGGACCCCTACTCTTTGTGATTTTTATAAATGACCTGGATGAGGAAGTGGAGGAATGGGTTAGTAAATTTGCTGATGACACAAAGGTTGTGGGTGTTGTGGATAGTGTGGAGGGTTGTCAAAGATTAAAGCGGGACATTGATAGGATGCAAAACTGTGCTGAGAAGTGGCAGATGGAATTCAATCTGGATAAGTGTCAGGTGGTTCATTTTGGTAGGTCAAATATGATGGCAGAATATAGTATTAATGGTAAGACTCTTGGCAATGTGGAGGATCAGCGGGATCTTGGGGTCCGAGTCCATAGGACACTCAAAGCTGCTGCACAGGTTGACTCTGTGGCTAAGAAGGCATACAGTGTATTGACCTTCATCAACTGTGGGATTGAGTTCAAGAGCCGAGAGGTAATGTTGCAGCTATAGTTGAAGTCAGAAGTTTACATACACCTTGGCCAAATACATTTAAGCTCAGTTTTTCACAATTCTTGACATTTAATCCTAGAAAACATTCCCTGTCTTAGGTCAGTTAGGATCTCTATTTTAAGAATGTGAAATGTCAGAATAATAGGTGAGAGAATGATTTATTTCAGCTTTTATTTCTTTCATCACTTTCCCAATCGGTCAGAAGTTTACATACGCTTTGTTAGTATTTGGTAGCATTGCCTTTAAATTGTTTAACTTGGGTCAAACGTTTTGGGTAGCCTTCTACAAGCTCCTCACAGTAAGTTGCTGGAATTTTGTTCCATTCCTCCAGACGGAACTGGTGTAACTGAGTCAGGTTTGTAGGCCTCCTTACTCACACACACTTTTTCAGTTCTGCCCACAAATTTTCTATCGGATTGAGGTCAGAAAATGATGTCAAGTCTGGTTCATCCTTGGGAGCAATTTCCAAACGCCTGAAGGTACCACGTTCATCTGTACAAACAATAGTACGCAAGTATAATCACTATGGGACCATGCAACTGTCATACCGCTCAGGAATGAGACGCATTCTGTCTCCTAGAGATGAATGTACTTTGGCGCAAAGAGTGCAAATCAATCCCAGAACAACAGCAGAGGACGTTGTGAAGATGCTGGAGGAAACAGGTAGACATGTATCCGTATCCACAGTAAAACAAGTCCGATATCAACATAACCTGAAAGGCTGCTCAGCAAGGAAGAAGCCACTGCTCCAAAACCACTGTAAAAAAGCCAGACTACAGTTTGCAAGTGCACATGGGGACAAAGATCTTACTTTTTGGAGAAATGTCTAGTCTGATGAAACAAAAATTGAACTGTTTGGCCATAATGACCATCGTTAAGTTTGGAGGGAAAAGGGTGAGGCTTGCAAGCCGAAGAACACCATCCCAACTGTGAAGCATGGGGGTGGCAGCATCATGTTGTGGAGGTGCTTTGCTGCAGGAGGGACTGGTGCACTTCACAAAATAGATGGCATCATGAGGAAGGAAAATTATGTGGATATATTGAAGCAACATCTCAAGACATCAGCCAGGAAGTTAAAGTTCAGTCGCAAATGGGTCTTCCAAATGGACAGTGACCCCAAGCATACCTCCAAAGTTGTGGCAAAATTGTTTAAGGAAGACAAAGTCAAGGTATTGGAGTGGCCATCACAAAACCCTGACCTCAGTCCAATAGAAAATTTGTGGGCAGAACTGAAAAAGCATGTGCGAGCAAGGAGGCCTACAAACCTGACTCAGTTGCACCAGTTCTGTCTGGAGGAATGGAACAAAATTCCAGCAACTTACTGTGAGAAGCTTGTGGAAGGCTACCCAAAATGTTTGACCCAAATTAAACAATTTCAAGGCAATGCTACCAAATACTAACAAAGTGTGTGTAAACTTCTGACCCACTGGGAAAGTGATGAAAGAAATAAAAGCTGAAATAAATCATCCTTTCTACTATTATTCTGACATTTCACATTCTTAAAATAGTGATCCTAACTGACCTAAATCAGTGAATGTTTTCTAGGATTAAATGTCAAGAATTGTGAAAAACTGAGCTTAAATGTATTTGGCTAAGGTGTATGTAAACTTCTGACTTCAACTGTATATAGGACCCTGGTCAGACCCCACTTGGAGTACTGTGCTCCGTTCTGGTCGCCTCACTACAGGAAGGATGTGGAAACCATAGAAAGGGTGCAGAGGAGATTTACAAGGATGTTGCCTGGATTGGTGAGCATGCCTTATGAGAATAGGTTGAGTGAACTTGGCCTTTTCTGCTTGGAGGATGAGAGGTGACCTGACAGAGATGTATAAGATGATGAGAGGCATTGATCGTGTTGAAATTCAGAGGCTTTTTCCCAGGGCTGAAATGGCTAACACAGGAAGACACTGTTTTAAGGTGCTTGGAAGTAGGTACAGAGGAGATGTCAGGGGTATATTTTTTACGCAGAGAGTGGTGAGTGCATGGAATGGGGTGGAGGTGGATATAATAGGGTCTTTTAAAAGACTCCTGGATAGATACAAAGGTTTGTACATGGAGCTTAGAAAAATAGAGGACTATGGGTAACCCGAGGTAATTTTTAAAGTAAGTACGTGTTTGGTACAGCATTGTAGGCTGAAGGGCCTGTATTGTGCTCGAGGTTTTCTATGTTTCTATGAAATTCAGACACTGTTTAAAATCAAGAGATTACCTTTCTATTTACAATTACTACATATTATCATTAAAGATTGGGAGAGCAGCATTTTTCCACAATTTGTCTTTTGCTCATTGCTTTTTGTCAGTCTTTGCTTATACGTAGCTTTTCATATATTCTATTGTATTTTCTTAATTTCTTGTAAATACCTGCAAGAAAATGAATTCCAAGGTAGTATATGGTGACACACTGTATATATACCTTGATCACAAATTTACTTTGACTTTGACGTTGCAAGTAGTTTCCCCAGCCCTGGGCTGCCAGTTTCTATCAGGTCGGAGGCTGTTGCGTGAAGTGATGAGATCGCTGATGTTATGGGTACTTTGTAGAAGATAGAATGAAGGATCGTCTGGCATAGAATCATAGAGCCTTACAGCACAGAAACTGGCACTTAGGCACATCTAGTCCAGCTCTAATTATTTTTCTTCCTCGTCCCATTGACCAAGTACCTGGACCATAACGCTCCATACCCCTCCCATCAATGTAGTTATCCAAGCTTCCCTTAAGTGTTGAAATTGAACCATGTCCACCACTCCTGCTAGCAGCTCGTTCCACACCTTCTACTTCCTGACTCAAATACTGCTTGACTCAACGAGTTCCTCCACCATCTTGTTCGTTGTATCACTATAACTTACCTGACCCAAAACCAGGTCAGAAAGCTGGAATTTTAGAAGCATCGTTAAACAGGAAGGAAGGAGAAGTGCGGAGGGGGATTTAGAACTTTGGGTTTCAGTGGTTGGAACACGGGCAGCTTCACATTCTGTGCTCAGCAAAGGCGCTGCCGAATTACACCCATGTGACCAATTTACATACTCACAAATCCTTACTTCACAAATCTACTTCACTACCATAAATCTGCTTCACGGATATGTTGCTTCACTAACAGATCGGAGTATGGTACAAGTGTGGGGTAAGGTGCAGGTATGAATTATTTACAGAAGTGACCTTGTTTAAAACTCACTGTAAGTGGGGACGAGAACGAAGCAAAAAGAGCTAAGCTGAGGTGGGATTACTGGCTTCCCCCATTAGTGGCAAAGTTGGACAAAGTTCTGTTGTTCAATACCTAAGAGAGCAGAGCTATCTGTGGTTTGTACAAATAATCCCAGAGCTTTTTCTAAGCTTATTCATCTTTTGGGATGTAGGTACTGGTGGCAGGGTCATCTTTTGTAGCCTGTTCCATAATTACCCTTGAATTGAGTAGTTTGCTGGTCCATTCCAGAGGGCAGATGGGAGTCTTATCACATTGTCGATGTGCATTCATTTTCAACATTTAAGAGAACGTAGATGGGAGGGGGTATGGGGGTATGGATGGCTATGGTCCAGGTGCAGGTCAATTGGACTAGGCATTAATAACTGTTCAGCATGGAGCAAATGGGCCAGAGGCCCTGTTCCTGTACGGTAGTTCTCTATGACTGTATGAGAGTCCAGTCCTGATAAGGGAGATACAGTTCCTTCACTGAGTAGGGATTAGTGGATCAGATGGGTTTCTAATAATAATCCAGCAGTTGTTTATAGAAACATAGAAACATAGAAAATAGGTGCAGGAGTAGGCCATTCGGCCCTTCGAGCCTGCACCGCCATTTATTATGATCATGGCTGATCATCCAACTCAGAACCCCGCCCCAGCCTTCCCTCCATACTCCCTGACCCCCGTAGCCACAAGGGCCATATCTAACTCCCTCTTAAATATAGCCAATGAACTGGCCTCAACTGTTTCCTGTGGCAGAGAATTCCACAGATTCACCACTCTCTGTGTGAAGAAGTTTTTCCTAATCTCGGTCCTAAAAGGCTTCCCTTCTATCCTCAAACTGTGGCCCCTCGTTCTGGACTTCCCCAACATTGGGAACAATCTTCCTGCATCTAGCCTGTCCAATCCCTTTAGGATCTTATACGTTTCAATCAGATCCCCCCTCAATCTTCTAAATTCCAACGAGTACAAGCCCAGTTCATCCAGTCTTTCTTCATATGAAAGTCCTGCCATCCCAGGAATCAATCTGGTGAACCTTCTTTGTACTCCCTCTATGGCAAGGATGTCTTTCCTCAGATTAGGGGACCAAAACTGCACACAATACTCCAGGTGTGGTCTCACCAAGGCCTTGTACAACTGCAGTAGTACCTCCCTGCTCCTGTACTCGAATCCTCTCGCTATAAATGCCAGCATACCATTCGCCCTTTTCACCGCCTGCTGTACCTGCATGCCCACTTTCAATGACTGGTGTATAATGACACCCAGGTCTCGTTGCACCTCCCCTTTTCCTAATCGGCCACCATTCAGATAATAATCTGTTTTCCTAGTTTTGCCACCAAAGTGGATAACTTCACATTTATCCACATTAAATTGCATCTGCCATGAATTTGCCCACTCACCCAACCTATCCAAGTCACCCTGCATCCTCTTAGCATCCTCCTCACAGCTAACACTGCCGCCCAGCTTCGTGTCATCCGCAAACTTGGAGATGCTGCATTTAATTCCCTCATCCAAGTCATTATGCGGTCTTCATTACTAATGAATTTATAATGACTTTATAAATGTGCAGAGCTGCAACAGTAACATAAATTTGGGTCTGTTGGATTGCAATCCAGGCGTCCGGAAAAGCAGTAGAGCAACTTAACTGCGGAGCTGCCGCTATTGCCCAGTGCAGTTGACAAACATTTATGTTTCAGTACTTAATGTCTTCTGTATGTATTTAAGCTGAATAATGATTTAGCAGAAATAACTCACCCCGATTTGGCAAATCAATGCACTCACTATCCTTCTGAAGTGTTGGTATGGATGACAGCCAAGCAGAAGTAGTTGAACCAAGTAGGCTTTCTTGGTCACCAGACCAGAATCCCTCTGATCTGGCTCTCAGCAGATTTTGGATCTCATGATTCATCCATGCCTTCCGATCGAGGAAGACTGTGAATGATTGAGTGGGGACACAATCGTCTAGAACTGTTTTAAAGTTAGAGACAACGATGGTGTATTCATTCTGATCCACAAATGAGTCCTTGATCATGGCCCAGTCCATTGACTCAAAACAATCCTGTAGCCTCCTGTGACCACCTCTTTGTTGTCGGATCTCTGGAGTTTTCCTCTTTAGCCTCAGCCTGTATGCAGGTAGGAGACGGATAACCAAGTGATCTGATTTATCAAAATCCGGTCTGGGCGTGGAACAGTAGCCATTCCTTATCTTGGTATAACAGTGGTCTAGTTTGTTGGGGCCTCTGGTGCTACAGGTTTTATGCTGATGGTAATTGGACAGGGTTTTCTTCAAACAAGCCTGAGTGAAGTCTCCGACTCTGATTTGAAATGTGTCAGGATGGACTGTTTCTTATTTGGAGATGGCATCATGCTGTATCGTGAGCGCTTGATTATAGCCGGTCGATGCTGGTATGTAAATTGCAGTTAGGATCATGGATGAGAACTCCCTGGGTAATTAGAACAGATGGCATTTGACCATTGGGGTTTCCAAGTCAGGGGAAGATGGGTTCGACAAAACTGCCACGTTGGAACTCCACTGAGAGTTTATTAGGAAACATACATTTCCTCATCCCACTTTTTCTCAATGAGCAGTTTGGCTTATTCTGTAAATTGAGAAACCTTGCTCAGAAAGAATTTCCTCATTGTGGTCATGCATGGGGAGACCATCTACACAGCTGGTGCATGTGTTCCTTAGCCTAGTGATGAAACATACCAACCACCGTGTAAACGGCTTGTCAGCTATGAGTTTTCCATCAAACTATACCCTGGATGTTGAAGCAACGGACGGGCAGTTCCGATCCCCCTACTATTGGGGACTTAAGCCATTAGACCATAAGATATAGGAGCAGAAGCAGGCTATTCGGCCCATTGAGTCTGCTCCGCCATTCAATCATGGCTGATCCAATTCTTTCAGTCATTCCCACTCCCCTCCCTCCTCTCCATACCCTTTGATGCCCTGGCTAATCAAGAGCCTATCTATCTCTGCCTTAAATGCACTCAATGACTTGGTCTTCAACGCTGCTCATGGCAACAAATTCCACAGATTTACCACCTTCTGACTAAAGTAATTTCTCTGCATCTCTGTTCTAAATTGACGTCCTTGAATTCCGAAGTCGTGCCTTCTTGTCCTAGACTCCCCTACCATGGGAACTAACTTCGCCATATCTAATCTGTTCAGGCCTTTCAACATTCGGAATGTTTCCATGAGATTCCCCCTCATTCTCCTGAACTCCAGGAAATACAGCCCAAGAGCTGCCAGACGTTCCTCATATGGTAACCCTTTCATTCCCAGAATCATTCTCGTGAATCTTCTCTGAACCCTATCCAATGTCAGTATATCCTTTCTAAAATAAGGAGCCCAAAATTGCACACAGTACTCCAAATGTGGTCTCATGAGTGCCTTATAGAGCCTCAACATTACAGCCCTGCTCTTATATTCTCTATCTCTAGAAATGAATGCCAACATTCTATTCGCCTTCTTCACAATAGACTCAACCTGGAGGTTAACCTTTAGGGTATCCTGCACAAGGACTCCCAAGTCCATTTGCATTTCTGCATTTTGAATTCTCTCTCCATCTAAGTAACAGTCTGCCCGTTTATTCCTTCCACCAAAGTGCATGACCATACACTTTCCAACATTGTATTTCATTTGCTGCTTCTTTGCCCATTCCCCTAAACTATCTAAGTCTCTCTGCAGGCTCTCTGTTTCCTCAACACTACCCACTCCTCCACCGATCTTTGTATCATCGGCAAATTTGGCCACAAATCCATTAATCCCATAGTCCAAGTCATTGATATACATGGTAAAAAGCAGCGATCCCAACACCGACCCCTGTGGAACTCCACTGGTAACCGGAGCCAGCCAGAATAGGATCCCTTTATTCCCACTCTCTGTTTTCTGCTGACCGGCCAATGCTCCACCCATGCTAGTAATTTCCCTGCAATTCCATGGACTCTTACCTTATTAAGCAGCCTCTTGTTCAGCACCTTGTTAAAGGCCTTCTGAAAATCCAAGTACATCACGTGCACTGCATCTCCTTTGTCTACCCTGCTTGTAATTTCCTCAAAAAATTGCAGTAGGTTAGTCAGGCAGGATTTTCCTTTCAGGAAACCATGCTGGCTTTGGCTTATCTTGTCATGTGCCTCCAGGTACTCCGTAATCTCATCCCTAACAATCGATTCCAACAACTTCCCAACCACTGATGTCAGGCTAACAGGTCTATAGTTTCCTTTCTGCTGCCTCCCACCCTTCTTAAATAGCGGAGTAGCATTTGCAATTTTCCAGTCATCAGATGCAATGCCGGAATCTATCGATTCTTGAAAGATCATTGTTAATGCCTCTGCAATCTCTCCAGCTACTTCCTTCAGAACCCGAGGGTGCATTCCATCAAGTCCAGGAGATTTATCCACCCTCAAACTATTAAGCTTCCTGAGCACCTTCTCAGTTGTAATTTCACTGCAAATTCTTCACTTCCCTGACACTCTTGAATGTCTGGTATACTGCGGATTTCTTCCACTGTGAAGACTGATGTAAAATACGCATTCAGTCCCTCTGCTATCTCTGCGTCTCTCATTACAATATCTCCAGTGTCATTTTCTATTGGTTCTATATCTGCCATCAACTCTCTTTTACCCTTTATATACTTAAAAAAGCTTTTAGTACCTTCTTTGATATTAGTCGCCAGCTTCCTTTCATAATCCATCTTTTCCTTCCTATTGACCTTTTTAGAGTCCTTCTGCAAGTTTTGAAAAGCTTTTCCAATCCTCTCTCTTCCCACTAGTTTTCGCTTCATTGTATGCCCTCTCTTTTGCTTTTACTTTGGCTGTGACTTCACTGGTCAGCTACAGTAGTGTCCTTCTTCCATTCGAAAATTTCTTCTATTTGGAATAGATCTGTCTTGCATTTCCCTCATTTTTCACAGAAACTCCAGCCATTTCTGCTCTGCTGTCCTTCCTGCTAGTTTCCCTTTCCGGTCAACATTGGCCAAAGCCCAAAGTAAAGATTAGCTTTATTTGTCACATGTACATCAACACATACAGTGAAATGTATTATTTGTATCAATGACTAACACTGTCTGAGGATGCACTTGGGACAGTCAGCAAGTGTTACGATGCTTCTGGGACCAACACAGCATGCCCACAACTTACAAACCGGTATATCTTTGGAATATGGGAGGAAACTGGAAGACCCAGAGGAAACCTACGTGATTATGTGGAGAAAGTACAAACTCCTTACAGACAGCGATGGGAATTGCCAGCATTGTAAAGTGTTCTGCTGACCGCTATGCGACCATGCTGCTGAAGATCGCATCTGTGATTGGGTACCGACAACATTGCCCCACTTCTCCCATCCTGCTGCAGAACAGATTCTGCCAGTGTGCATTTTTCCTCTATTTTGCGTTCTACTTGGTGCACAAGGATGGACTGACAGTGCGTCCGCAGATTGTTATTGGCAGTGTTCAGCATCAGTCACGAGCTGGCAAAGATAGGGGTTATTAAATAAACAATTAACAAAAGGTGACCTGTTTCAGGGGATACGACCTTTTTTGGGGTGGCATGTTAGCATAGCGGTAAATATCATGCTATGACAACGGCTTCAGTTATGCCGCTGTCTTTAAGGAGCCCACACGTCCTCCCTGTGACCGGGAGAGGTGCTAAAAACAAGAGGGCATGGTGTTAAGATGAAGAGGCAAGAAATGCCAAGCAGACATCAGGGCAGCTTCTTCGCACAAAGGGAGGTGCTTCTTTGTAATGAGCTGACAGAAAGAGTGGTTGAGGCAGGCACATTAACAACATTTTAAAAGCCATGTAGATACGGAGCCATGTGAAATGGAGACACCTCTTTTTCCCTTATTACAGAGACAGAGAGAGAGCCTATGGTATGTCAAATTATCGGGTGAACTAATAATCTCTGGGGTACTGCAAGCCTGTATCTTTATTGATGTTTTGTTGCACGCTTGAGTGCTCAGTGGAGGGGGCTGATGTCTTTTTTTGCTGGTGGGGGAGGGAGGATTGTTGCTTTGCTGCTGATTACCCGTGGGAGGCGGGAGCTGGGGGGGTGCTTTGGGATTTTAACATTTAACTGTCATTCATTCTTTGGGACACTCCTCTGTTCTTGTGGATGTTTGTGAAGAAAAGGAATTTCAGGATGTACATTGTGTACATTTCTTTGACATTAAATGTACCTTTGAAACCTTTGAATAAGTACATGGATAGGTGAGGCTTAGAGGGCTGTGGGCCAAACGCAGGCAGACGGACTAGCTGACTAGAGATGGAAAAGTTGAACCAAAAGAACCTGTTTCCATGCTATATAACCCTATGATTTAGTGATCTCTAGAAATATGTTTTGCTTTAGTTTTTTTTTGAGGGGACTTGGATATTGCTGGCATTTATCACCCAATCCTACTTGCCCTCCAGGAGGTGCGGTAAGCTCCCTTTTTGAATCACGACAGTCCATCCAGTGAATAGCCATGGTGCTGCTGGAGTGGGACTTCCAGGATATGGACCCAGCTATGATAAAGGACAGCATATTTTCAAATTGGGACATTGTGTGAAGGAAAGGGACCTACAACAATTTTGGTGTTTCCCATGCACAATCTGACCTTGGTGGTAGAGGTCATGCATTTGGAGGGGTGCCGTTGGATTCGTCTGGGTACGTAATCACAGTATAGATGCTACGCACTGTGAGCTGGTGACGGAGACAATGAGCGGTTAGTGTGGTTGATGGAATGCCAGTCAGTAGGCTGGATTGTTCCAGATAGTGTTGAGCTTCTTAAGCGCTGGAGTTGCTCTCCATCAGATAAGTGGAGAGCATGCCACAGCGTTCTTGACCTTTGTATTGTAAATGGTGGAAAGGAGGTGAGCCACTCGCTGCTGCGTACCTAGCTCTGACCTGCTTTCCATTGCCATGTATTTGTTGACGTTTTGATCATTGGTAATTCCTAGGAGGTAAATAATTGTAGACTGCATCATGGTAATGTTAATGAATGTGAAGGGGAGGTGATTAGAGACTCTTTTGTTGGAGATAGTTATCAGCTGGCACTGATGTAGCACATGTGTTCCATGTCACATTAGGCCATGCTAGAATATATTCTATGGTCTTACTACAAGCGAGGATGGCCAGCTGAATGGAATTGAACACCACTGATGTGGTTATATTTGATTGTACCATTTGTTTGGTTGTTAATAATGTTTAAAAGAATTCTGGTTGATGCTTCAGTGAGAGCCTTAAATGGTCACTCCTTGCCAGAGTGAGTTTGTAGCTCACTCAGTGCAGGGCAGGCTCATCAGTGAATGCAGGAAGCAGGAAGCCTGGGTTGTCTCATCATTAATTCCCGGAGCCGTGAAGCCCCACGGCCTCAGGTCTGATGTGGGCAAGGACACCTCCTCTTGCTAACACCCACCTACCTCCCGCAGCTGATAAATCAGTGGTTCCACATGTTGAACAACATTTAAGAGAAGCTTTGGAAGTGATGAGGACATGTCATCACCAATTAACTGGTCTCTGAAAAGTCACACTCAATCACAGTTGAGCTCGAGGAGAATTGCGTGGCTCTGGTCACCAAACTGTGTTCTGAAGTTTGAACAAAGAAGTCCCATTTTTGTACAAAAGTTGTCTAATTGGATACAGATATTGACCAATTAGTTACCTTGAGGATGCTCAAATTCCTTATTTGCATGATCAATCACCAATCACAATATGGTAGTATGGGTATTAATAGCTACACATTAAAGGGTAGTAAAACTTCAGAATTAGTAAAGTAACTGACCAACAGTATCACCCTAGAACCCTTCATTTGCAGCTTTATCTTGTCTTGGCATGCCAAATGGCTCTTGTCCCAAAGGAAATCTACAGCACCTATATATAAAAAAAAGTATTCATCCCCTTGGAAGTTTTCATGCTTTATTGTTTTATAACATTGAATTAGCCATGGGCCCAGCTATGCCCGCCTCTTTGTCAGCTACGTGGAACAGTCTATGTCCCAGGCCTACTCTGGTGACCCTCCTGCACTTTTCCTATGCTACATCAACAATTGCAATGGTGGTGCTTCCTATACCCGTGCTGAACTGGTCGACCATCCACTTTGCCTCCTATTTCCACCCTGCCCTCAGATTCATCTAGTCCATTTCTGACACATCCCTTCCCTTTCATCAACCTCATTTGTCTCTATCTCCGGGGACAGTTTATCCACTGATGTCTATTATAAGCCCACGGACTCTCACAGCTATCTAGACTACACTTCATCCAACCCTACTACTTGTAAAAACATCATTCCCTTCTCTCAATTCCTCCTTCTCCACCACATCTTCTCTCAGGATGAGGCTTTTCATTCTAGAAGGAAGGAGATGTCCCTGTTCAAAGAAAGGGGCTTCCCTTCCTCCACCGTCAAAGCTGCCCTCAACTGCATCTCTTCCATTTCACACACGTCTACTCTTACCCCATCCTCCTGCCACCCTACCAGCGATAGGGTTCTTCATCCTCATCTACCACCCCCACCAGCGTTTAGCACATAATTCTCCAACACTTCTACCACCTCCAAAGGGATTCCACCACCAAGCATATCTTTCCCTCCCCCCACATTCTGCTTTCCACAGGGATCACTCCCTACGTGACTCCCTTGTCCATTCATCCCTCCCCACTGATCTCCCTCTTGGCACTTATCCTGCAAGCAGAACAAGTGCTACACCTGCCCCTACACCTCCTCCTTCGCTCTCATCCAGGGCCCTAAACAGTCCTTCCAGGTGAGACGACACTTCAGCTGTGAGCTTGTTGGGGTCATTTACTGTGTTCAGTGCTCCCATGTGGCCTCCTGTGCATCAGTGAGACCCGACCTAGATTGGGAGACTGTTCACCGAGCATCTACGCTCCACCCGCCAGAGCAAGTGGAATCTCCCAGTGGCCACCCATTTTAATTCCACTTCCCATTCCCATTCTAATATGTCCATCCATGGCCTCCTCCACTGTCGTTGTGAGGCCACACTTAGGTTGGGGGAACAACACCTTATATTCCGTACCTGATGGCATGAAAATCGATTTCTCAAACTTTCGATAATGCCCCCCACCCTCCCCCTTCTCCATTTCCCATCCCCTTTACCCTCTCTCACCTCATCTCCTTGCCTGCTCATTAACTCCCGCTGATGTTCCTTCCTCCTTTTTTGTCTTCCATAGCCTTCTGTCTCTTTCATCAATCAACTTCCCAGCTCTCTCTCCTCCAAGTTTCACCTATCACCTGGTGGTTCTCTCTGCCCTCCTCCCACCTTTTAAATTTACGCCTCAGCTTTTTCTCTCCAGTCATGTTGATTGGGTTTAGAAGTCAGATAACTAGTTAAATGGTGATCTGTTTTTGGAGAACTGTGTGCAGTCAAGGTGTTTCAATTGATTGTAGTAAAAATACACCTGTATCTGGAACATCTAACTGCTGGTGAGTCAGTATCCTGGCAAAAAGTACACTGTAAAGTCAAAAGAACACTCCAAACAAATCCGCAAAAAGGCTATTGAAAAGCGCAAGTCAGGAGATGGATACAAGAAAATTTCCAAGCCACTGAATATCCCTTGAAGTACAGTTTAGTCAATCATCAAGAAATAGAAAGAATGTAACACAGCTGTAAATCTGCCTGGAGCCGGCCATCCTCAAAAACTGAGTGACCGTGCAAGAAGGGGATTAGTGAGGGAGGCCACCAAGAGACCTATACAACTCTGGAGGAGTTACAAGCTTCAATGGCTGAGATGGGAGAGACTGCACATACAACAACTGTTGCCCAGGTGCTTCACCAGTCACAGCTTTATGAGGAATGGCAAAGCAAACGCCACTGTTGGAAAATACTCACATGAAATCTCGTCTAGAGTTTACCAGGATGCATGTGGGAGACTCTGAAGTCAGCTGGAAGAAGATTCTGTGGCTTGATGAAACCGAAATTGAGCTTTTTGTCCATCAGTCTGAACGCAATGTTTGACATAAGCCAAACACCACGAATCATCAAAAACACACCATCTCTACTGTGAAGCATGGTGGTGGCTGCATCACGCTGTGGGGATGCTTCACTGCAGCGGGCCTTGGAAGGCTTGTGAAGGTAAAGGGTAAAATGAATGGAGCAAAATACAGGGAAATCCTGTACGAAAACCAGATGCAGTCTGCAAGAGAACTGTGATTTGGGAAAAGATTTGTTTTCCGCAAGACATTGACACCAACATAAAGCCAAAGCTACACAGGAATTGCTTAAAAACAACAAAGTTATTATCCTAGAGTAGCCGAGAGAGTTCAGACCTCAATCCAATTGAGAATTTGAGGCTGGACTTGAAAAGGTCTGTTCAGTCACAATCCCTGTGCAATCTGAGCAGTAAAGAATAATGGGGAAAAATTCGTGTCCAGATGTACAAAGCTGATAGAGACCTATCCACACAGAGTCAAGTCTCTTAACTGTTGCCAAAGGTGCATCTACTAAATACTGACTCAAAGTGGGTGAATACTTATGCAATCAACTATTTTGTGTTTTATATTTGTATGTAATTAATTTAGTTCAATTTGTAGAGATCTGTTTTCACTTTGACACGAAAGGGTCTCTTCTGTTGATTAGTGTCAAAAAAGTCAAACTAAATCCACTGTGATTCAGTGTTGTAAAACAATAAAACATGAAAATCTCCAAGGGGTTGAATACTTCGTATAGGCACTGTATATGTCACCATGTACAACCCAGAGGTTCATTTTCTTGCAGCCATTCACAATAAGTACAAAGAAACAGCATAGAATCAATGAAAAGGTGTATAAAACAAGATGGACTAACCGCCAATGTACAAAAGACAACAAGGTGTGCAAATACAAAAATAAAAAAGAAGCAAAGTAATAATAATAAAGAAAAACAAGCAATAACGAGAACATTCGATGAAGAGTCCTTGAAAGTGAGTTCGTAGGTTGTGGGAACAGTTCAGTGTTGGGGTGAGTGGAGTCGTTCCCTCTGGGTCGAGACCCTGATGGTTGAGGGTAATAACTGTTCCTGAACATGACGGTGTGGGTCCTGCGGCTCCTGTATCTCCTTGAAGGTGGCGGTGAGATGAGAGCATGGACTAGCTGGTTGGGTTCCTTGATGATGAATGCTGTTTTCCTGCAACACCACTCCTTGTAGATGTGCTGAATAGTGGGGAGGGTTTTATCCATGATGGACTGGGCTGTTTTTGTTGGTTTTTCCATTCAAGGGCATTGGTGTTTCCATGCCAGGCCACGCTGCAGCCAGTCAGTATACTCTCCATTGCACATCTATAGAAGTTTGTCAAAGTTTTAGATCTTTGCAAACTCATAGAGATGCTGCTGTGCTTTCTTCTTAATGGCCCTTATATGGTAGGCCCAGGACAGATCCTCTGATGTGATAACGCTGACAAATTTAAAATTGATGACCCTGTCCACTACTGATCCTCTGAAGAGGACTGTCTTATGAACCTCCGGTTTCTTCCTCCTTTCCTGTAGTCAATAATCATCTCCATGGTCTTGCTGACATTGAGTGAGAGGTTGTTGTTGTAGCACTACTCAGCCAGATTTTCAATCCCCCTCGTTTATACTGATTCAGCCAACGACAGTTGTGTAATTAGCAAACTTAAATATGGCATTGGAGATGTGCTTAGAGCAGGAGGCTAAGCACACAGCCTTGTGGTGTACTGGTGCTTATGGAGATTGTGGAGGAGATATTGCCAATACAAACTAGTTGGGGTCTGCAAGTGAGGGAAAGGAGGCTCCAGTTACACAAGGAGGTAGTGAGGCTATATCTTGGAGCTTATAGATTAGTTTTGAAGGGATGATAGTGTTGAATGCAGAGCTGTAGTAATGAGCAGAGGACTTATCCTAGGTGGTTATAAGAGATGGTCATGATGCCCATGGTGGATCTGGCTGGGATGCCCATAGTGGGCCAAGGGCCAGGGATGTATCACTGTTGGGTTCTGGGTAATTTGTTATTGTCACATGTAGCAAGTTACAGTGAAAAATGTTGTTTTGCATGCCATTTGTACAGATCATTTCATCACATCAGAACATCAAAGTTGTACAAGGGGAAAGCAGTAACAGAATGCAGAGTAAAGTGTTGCAGTTAATTTCAAAGTGCTGTACAGACATGCGCTAATGTGCAAGGCCATGATGAAATTGAGAGGCCAAAGGTCCTTATGTGTTCAGAAGTGTGATAACAGTGACATCCTTAACCAGTCCGGACTGTAAGTGATTCTACACCCACAGCACCGTACTTCGTGCATTTACCCCAATTCTGCTGAACATTGGGCCGCAAGTATAAACGCCTGAAAGCATGAACCGTCAGGCTGAAGTGCAGCTTCTCGATCTTCGACAGTTGGTTAAGGATGTCAGTGCTATATATTCACTATTTATGCTAGTGGGATTTGAACTCGCTTTGGACTCCTTAACACCCTGCTGCCTGGCGCACATGTACAGTCTGTCTAAACCTCCCTTCTCCCCCCGCCCCCCAACTCACGGCCACACTGCGCTGGTCACGTTTCTTCTATACGATGGCTTGTTTTTATTAATAATAGTGCCAGTGGTATTATGCTGCCTTACATAAACATGCACCCTGCACTTTATGTCAACCTCTCAGTTTCAGGGACATGCTAGTATTATTTTGTGACTGTATATACTGGAGTGTGACTATAAGTACTGTGTTTTACACCGTGGCCCCAGAGGAACAATGTTTCGTTTAGCTACATTCATGTGTCTGGTTGAATAACTATAAACTTGAACGTGAATTTCCCCTGATCTTTAGATGACTGAGGTAAAATATAATAACACATGGGCGTCACCTCAGGAGACAGCAGCTGAGGTAATGTTTTGGATTGTTGAGCTGTCATTAGCACGTGTTCTGATGATCCACTGATGGTGTCTCCCCATCCATCTTCAGAGCTGAAACCTGCTTTCAGCCAACAGCTGGCTGTTATCAGGAGTCCCCACAGCCCCTCTCATTTACACAATTTTGCAGCTTAAGATCTGGCTGGAGGGGGCTGACTCTGCTCTTCAGCACCAATTCCAGCACACAGACTGGAGCGTGTTTGCTGCCCATGCCACCACAGACTCTCAGATTAACATTGACTTATATACCAACTCTGTCCTTGAGCACATCAACAAGTGTGTAGATAGAGTGATGTCACTAAAACAAATAAAAGTTTTCCCCAATCAGAAACCATGGAAGAACAGAGAAGTTTGCCTCCTGCTCAAAGCCAGAGATTCAGCCTTCAGGTCTGGAGACTGGGAGGCTTACAGCTCAGCCAGGGCCAACCTGAGGGGAATCTCTCAGGCTAAACACATATACAAACAGAGAATCAAGGAGCAGTTCAACTCCTCGGACCCCCTGCGCATGTGGCATGGCATACAGGTCATTACAGACTTCAAACCTCCTAGTACTGTGCCCCCTTCCAGCTCTGCTTCCCTCCCTGATGAGCTCAAATACTTCTACGCTCACTTTGACCGAGAGAACAAGGAGGTCACCCACAAAGCAGATCTCCCACCTGGTGAACTGCCTCTCTCACTTTCCACCTCCGATGTTTGTGCCACCCTGAGCAGGGTGAATGTACGGAAGGCAGCTGGTCTGGATGGAATACCTGGCCATATGCACAGTCTGTGCAGGCCAGTTAGCCAGGGTCTTCACAGACGTTTTCAATCTGTCCATGGCCCAAGCAGTTGTCCCCTCAAGCTTCAAGATCGCCACCATCGTACCAGTGCCGAAGCATTCCACCGCCACGGACCTGAATGACTTCCACCCAGTTGCACTCACCCCCATCATTGCAAAGTGCTTTGAGAGTCTGGTTCTATCACATCTAAAATCCTGTCTGCCCTCTACCCTGGACCCCCATCAATTTGCCTATCGCACCAACAAGTCAACAGAGGACTCCATCTCCACGGCACTTCATTCTGCCCTGACCCACCTGGACAGCCCCAACTCTTACGTCAGAATGCTGTTCATTGACTTTAGTTTGGCATTCAATACTGTGATCCCCTCCAAGCTGATCGCCAAACTTCACCAGCTTGGTATCAGCTTATCCCTCTGCAACTGGACCTTGGACTTTCTGACTAACAGACCCCAATCAGTTAGACAACTCTCCTCCTCCACTCTCACCCTGAACACCGGCGTGCCTCAAGGCTGTGTGCTGAGCCCTCTCCTGTACTCCCTTTTCACCTATGACTGCGTTCCTGTACGTGGTTCTAATTCCATAATCAAGTTCGCAGACGACACCACAGTGATTGGCCTGATCAGAAGGGATGATGAGACGGCCCACAGGGACGAGGTCCAGCACCTGGCCACGTGGTGTGCCGACAACAACTTGGCCCTTAACACCCAGAAGACCAAGGAGATCATTGTGGACTTCAAGCATGCTAGGAGCCACACTCACGTCCCCATCTACATCAACGGAGCTGTAGCAGAGCGTGTATCAAGCTTCAAATTCCTTGGTGTCCACATTTCCAAGGACCTCATCTGGTCCCTGAACTCCTCCATCCTGATCAAAACGGCGCAACAGCGCCTTTATTTCCTGTGGAGCAAAAAAGAAAGCTCATCTCTGTCCCAGGATACTGACGGACTTTTACCGCTGTACCATTGAGAGCATACTCACCAACTGGATCTCAGCGTGGTATGGCAATTGTTCTGTTTCGGACCACAAAGCACTCCAGCGTGTGGTGAAAACTGCCCAGCGGATTATTGGCACCCAATTGCCCACCATGAGAACACCTACCATAAATGTTGCCTGGGCAGGGTGAAAAGCATTATCAAGGATGCATCTCACCCTAACCATGGACTTTTTACTCTCCTCCCATCTGGTAGACGCTACAGGAGCCTCTGCTTCCGCACCAGCAGGCACAGGAAGAGCTTCTTCCCTGAGGCTGTGACCCTGCTGAACCTCTCATCACAGCGCTAAGCAGTATTGCATCCGTATTGTACTGTCTCAGTACTTTTATATTTGTGTGCTGTAGCACTTACTTTTTATTCACAGTTATCTTGTAAATAACACTATTCTTTGCATTTCTGGTTATATGCTAACTGCATCTCACTGGCTTTGTATCTGTACTGGGCACAATGACAGTAAAGTTGAACCTAATCTAATCTAAAATTTATGCTGTCACCTTCAAGCACAGATTGTTGATCTTGATTCCCAAGTCTCTCTGCCACTAATCTTGAGTGCACAATAATTCAGCCTGAACTCTTGATAGTACCATTCAATAGACACAGACCTACAAGTTGGACAATTCTGTGTGTTTTTCTGTATAAATAATTCTGCTGTTTCTTTTGATCTAATCATCTTTATCCTGTTGGTTCTAAGTCCATGTATTGGTCTATTTAGTGAACTGATCCATTGTCAGTAAGGAATGCCTGTTTTTGCTATTCAGTTAATGTCTACAAAGATATTCTGATGAGGAAATTAGTTGATCAATATCCTGAGAGGTTGAATGACTTTTAAGCCAGTAATGATTCTGATGTTTGCCACTTCAAAGGGATCAAATCCAAACTTGGTGGAGCTATGATTGTCACCTGTCTGACAGACACCCTGCAGGGTTTTAGAGAATAAAACCAATAGCTAAATTTCAATTCCTGTGTGGGGGTATGTGTGTGTGTGGCGTGTGGGTGTATATCTATCGATAGCATCTCCAAAACTTACTGCAGCTCACTGCCTATTTTAAAAGTTAATTAAAAATTCCCATGATCCCCCACAATATACTGAGACATGAAGCCTGGCTAATTTTTAGCTTAGATTGAACATTTTTTGAAGTAGCTTTATCTATCACATGTAATATGAAAATGTGAGGTGAAATGTGCTGTTTGCATCGACATCTGACACAGTCCGAGGATGTGTTGGATAGCTCACGAGTGTCGCCATGCTTCTGGCACCAACGTAGCATTCCCTCAAGTTACTAACCCAAACCCATACATGTTTGAAATGTGGGAGGAAACCGGAGCACCCAGATGAAACCCACACGGTCACAGGGAGAACGTAAACAACGCCTTACAGATGGTAGCGTGAATCCGTTGCTGGCGCTGTAAAGTGTAAAGTTGCCATGCAGCCCAATTTGTATGAAAAAGCCCACCAAGCTGTCTATACGATACAGGTGGTCAGCCCCTTTTAGTGGAGATTAATTTTGAGATACCTGCATATATGCTGCAGGTCTGTCTCTGTCACTCTTCAAATTACTGGTCCATAGGTTTGGTTCATCAGCAATTCTGCATCCATTGTGCAATATTGTAGATAGTGACCAGAGCTATTTTAAATGATTCAATAGCTATTAGTGACTAAGAGCTCACAGATTCAGCAGTTATAGGGAAGGCAGCCGGAATGCTGGCCCTTATTTCAAAAGGATTGGAGTACGAAGATAGAGAGGTCTTCCTGCAACTGGACAATGTACGTGAGACCACAACTAGAGTACTGTGAACAGTGTTGGCTCCACGAGACAGTGAAAGATATTTCACTGGAAGCATTTTAGTGAGGGTTCACTAGAATGATCTTAGCCTGCGCCTGAGTGTGAAGGGTTTGCTTTAAGTGGAGCTTAAACAGGTAGGGACTCGCTGGAGTTTAGAAAAATGAGAGAAAATCATTTCGAAACTTTGAAAATTGTTAGGGGAACTTAGAGGGCTAGACAGGTTCAATTGTGAGATCCTGCACCCTCTCCTGGAAGAGTCCAGAAGCAGAGGGTATGGTCCCAGAACATTTCAGCCTACTTAAGACTGAGATGAGGAAGAATTTTTTGCTTTCCGAGGGTTGCCGATCTTAGGATCTTCTTAGGGCAGAGTCCTTGGGTATATTTAATGCTGAGAGACATAGATTTCTATTCAGCAATGGTACCCAAGGAAATGAAGAAAGGGCAGGAAAGTGGACTTGGAATAACAGGTCAACCTGGATTCCACTGAAGGACACAACAGGCTTAAGGGAGTGAATTGCCTTCACTTGTTCCTACTTCTCTCTTTAGTTAGTACCGTTTGTAAGATCAGACTATGCACATATGCGGTGAAGTGCCTCATTTGCATTAATGACCAAGGATATGCTGGGGATAGTCCTGTGTGTGTTACCACACATCACAGTCCCAATGCTATAGAAAAAAAATCTGCAAAAAGCAAGGCAGTGCAAAACAAAAAAATAACAATTAATGACAAGTCCAGATTAAATAAAGCAAGCTCAAAGTAAATTTATTATCCAAGTTTGTATAGATCACCATATACTACCTTGAGGCAGGCATTCATGGTAAAACAAAGAAATACAACAGAATCAATGGAAAAATACTCTGAAAAACGAACAAGGTTGGAATGAAGACTGTGCAACTAGCTAAGAATTAATACTAAGAATAAGAGTTGTATAGTTCTTGAAAATGAGTCGGTGGGTTGTGTTCAGAGTTGAGAGTGAAGTTATCCATACTGCTTCAGTATCATGATGTTTGAAGGGTGACATTTGTTCCCGAGTCTAATGGTGTGGGTCCTAAGGCTCTTGTACCCCTTGGTGGATGGTAGTAGTGAGAAGAGAGCATGGCCTGGATGGATGGTGGGAGTCCTTGATGATAGGTGCAGCTTTCTTGTGAAGGTGCTCCTTGTCGATGTGCCCGATCATGGGGAGGACTTCATCCGTGTTGGGCTGGGCTGTATCCACCACTTTTTGAGATTCTTCCATTCTTACTTCTGAGAGGAGTATAAATATAGATACAAGGGCAAATGAGTCAGAAAGACTGTTACTTCTCTTTTAATGGCTCATCCCGTTCATTCAACAGAAGCATGTGCCATATTGTCTTTGCAGCTTACCCTGGAGCTCCACAGGCTGAGGAAGTTCCGTCCGCACCACCAGCTCACCTGCTGGATGACGTCACTGGATATGAGGGGACCGTAGGTGGTGGTAAGTACTGGGTTTTGGTTCAGTGATTTTTTTTGGTCAGAGCAGGATGTAGCAGCTGCTACACCACCCGAAGCGTGAGCCATGGCATCGAGCTTTCGTGACTTCACTTGTACGCAGCTCGATTGCAGTTCCACATTTGCGGCTTTCTCATTCCTGCCACCTTGAACTAATGCCACAGTAAGAGTCAAATGGGACCAGCCGCAAAATGGTCAAGCAGCTGGTTGCTGCACTGCTGGTTTGCATTGGGAAGGGGGAAGTGCAGTCATGCTGAAGCCAAAGTTACCAACAAGTCAAACTTGCATTTTCTGGGCACCCTTCTATATAAAATTAATTAAGACTGTGGGACCAGTGCGTTTTGGCCCTGCTATGCGGCTACCCCATTTAGCTGGTTTCATGGAGATCGTTTATAAAAGACAAACTACCATTTAACTGAGTAATAAATTCTGTATTTAAATGAAAAACAGAACAAATTAGAACACCACCAATATTACTGTAGTACTATAAAACTGTGTATTAGTTCCTAATAGTTATCGACAGAGGAATTTATACCATGTACACTGCCGTGTTTGTTTGATTGAACAAAATCAATGCAGACACCGATAAATGAATGCAGTGCAGATAAAGGACTGCCTTCATTGCCTTTCTATATGAACTAGTATCAAAGTTCACTGATTTGTAAATTTGCATTGGTTCACTCAAATGAATAACATTACACAAGCATACTTACAGAACTGATGTTATTTAAAAGCTGTTCGCTCTTAGCACAGTATAGTGTCTAACAGCCACATAATTGTATGTAACTGAGGATAGTTAGAAACTGCTGCATCCTCCAAATCTTCATTTTAATTGTAACATTCAACATGATTGTCAATACCTTCAAATTCTTCATAGTTCCTAAGTTGCTTAAGTAGAGAAATCATTTAATTTTCACTCCTAGCAGTTCCTCGCATATCGAAGCCTGAATGCTTGAAACCACAGTCATTAAAACAGTTCTGAATTTTATTACTGCCTATTTCTTTCCAACTATCAGTGACAAAAATCACTGCATTTTGAAAACAAACAAATACAACTAACACTATTTAAAAACTGTTCACTTTTAGCACACTGTAGTGTCAACGGCCACAGAAGTGCACATGACTGACACTAGTTAGAAACTGCTTGGCAACAGTCTCCTGTCCCCGTTAAGTGGCACAGTGTCCTAAATAAATGAAAGAAATCCTGGCTAATTTCTCGATTAGTTTTTTTCTTTACAAGTTGTCACAAGTAAACAGCTGCCATGATTAACTGGTGACCCAATTAATTTGAATCCACTGTATTTGCAAAATTACTGTGCATTTCTCTTTAACATACATGGAGAGAGTAGCATCAAAATGGAGAAATGCTTCCTATCTGTCTCCGGGCCCTTTCCTGAAAAATGGACTCCATACTCCATACTGGAGGTCTTTTCAAAGTGCTGTACCTCAAGTGACTCTGGAAGATGTTATCAGGCCATTAACTAGCACCTCTAAATCCTGGTCTTTTCAGATCTAATAATTCATACAGAGGTAAATTAGTGGAGCCCCTTCCACTCACTGTAATCCCACACTCTCACTCATCCCTTGCCTCACCCTGTAGAACCAGGAAGTATAGTATCCACTTCTAGGCCTCCAACTGAGATAAGCAGTGAATGCCAGTCGGGGTGGGCGTGGGGTTGTTCTCCCTGTGCTGACAGTGGATCAAAGATCAACTTTATCTGCCGTGTACATTTGCATGTGTTTGGAATTTGCTGTAATATGTCAGCATGATATGCAACAAAAAAGCAATCAACTGTTATAAAGATATGGAGTAAAATGTGTATATAATATACAGTTGCAAGAAAAAAATTGTGAACCCTTTGCAATGACCTGGTTTTCTGCATTAATTACTCATAAAATGTGGTCTGATCTTCATCTAAGTCACAATAATAGACAAACACAACCTGCCTAAACTAATTACACGCTAACAATACCAGCATGCATTTACGTTTGTACAATGTAAACAGCAATATAAAAATAGTTATGGATTAAAGTGTTTACAATGCAGTGACAGAGATAATAGATAGAGGGAATTGTGTGTGTTAGTGATAATAGTTGAGCAGATTAACTGACTGGGGGAAGAAACTTTCACGACAGTGTGGAGTTTTTGTTTTAATAGCCCTATAACATTTTCCAGAAGGAGGTTTTGGGAAAAGTCAGTTTACAAGGTGTGTAATGATCACAATGATTTTTTTTCTTCCTTCCTTCTTTGTCCTGGACATATACAAGCCTTGCAGTGCTGGTAAACGGCAGCCAGTGATCTTTTCTGCTGTCGTGACAGTTTGTTGTCATTTTTGTATATTGTGAGAGGATGCTGCATCAAACCAGATTGTAATGGCTGATGTGTTACTAGTAATGACTAATGGTGTAAGATGATGCTATTGAAGTTGGGCAATAGCTTACAGGTAATTCAAAAGGCAAGATATACGACTAAAAACATTATTAGTAATGCTTTTCCTGAGGTAAATTGTGGTGAAATATCACTGCAAACAATGACGAGGCGAACGGACGTGAAGCTGGCTGGAAGCTTGAGTGGCGCTGGTGTGAGGCAAAGTTTGAGCATCGCATGGTCGAGATGGTGTCAAAGTCAGAGATGGAGTCGGAACAAGCAATTCAGAGAGGAGTCAAGCTGGAGGAGTTTCAGTGCCCATCCACCTAAACCAGGAGTGAGGATGGATCAATCTAAACACCAAATCGATTTTTGAAAGTTTGAGAATGGCTTTAGGCTGACCAGCAAGGTCTAAGCCCGGAGCGTATTGCTGTGGTGGGACCTGGGCCCTAGTGCACAGCATGATCCGGAGATTGGATGATTTAAATGCTGGCCCAGAGAGGCTGGAAATACAGGGTGTCAGGACCAGAGGCAAGGGTCGGACCAATTCTGTTCACTCTTTCGTGATGTTCACTGCTCTCTCCACGGAGTGTGAGACTGCTCCGTCTGCTATGTGCTTCATCTCTGCGAGCTTCGTGGCAATTTGCCCTGCTATATGACAAACCGAGATTGAGGCTTTGGGCCTACTCCGGCTGCTCTGCGATTTGGGTTTAAGGACTCAATTTGGCTTGGAATGCTATTGCTTGCTTTTATTGTTTGCGTGATTTGTGTTTTATTTTTTCCTATTTCTTTGGGCGTTGGTCTTTGCTTTTAATTGGTTTTTTTCGGGTTTCTTGCTCTGTGGGTGTATGTAAGCTGATGAATCTCAAGGCTGTGTAATTTATACATCCTTTGATAAATGTACTTTGAATCCTTTGTATTAAAGCATCATCACTCACTGCTTCACCCTGTTGGGCCCAAGGGAGGGTGAACTTCAAGGTGAAGTCAGAACCTTCCAGTCAAGAATCTAAACATTTGCTTGTGTTTCACAGAGGAGAACTTTGTTCCACCACCACTTTCCATGGCAGAAGGAACAGAGAGACCGGAGCCTCATCCACAGAGGGCATGGAGGTGAGATCCCACATCTGGAAGGTGACTCCTTATCCTGCAACAAGTCAATCCTGATTGAGCCCAGCTGTCCTGCTCACGTTCTGGAAGCTGGAAGCGAGTCTTGGGATAGTGGGAAACAAAACAAAAGAGTCCAGAGAAAAACCTGTGTCTTGTGAAATGGACCCATCAGCAAATGAAAGCCATGAGCAATTGAAGTGGCTATTAGCCCCACAAGGAGGGAGAACCTGTGAACAAAAACAGGGGAGGTAGGGTCAGTCACAGAGCTGCCATTTAACCGCCTCTGTCGTGTGATCAGATGATACTGGTTTGTGTGCTGATGTCTCTGTTCTCTCTGCCCGTGTCATCAAAGGCACAAGTCAGAGAGGTGTGAAAGAGGCCTGTGACAACAGGGCACCTTCCACGTTCCTGAATGCAAGCCCAGCCACTGCAGCTTCTGTTTTGATAAACCCAGGTTCCAATTTGTGCACATCAAGATCTCACATGTAAGAAAGTGCTCAAATTATCTGTATGAAGGCACAAAAACAGAGAAGGTCGGAACTATTTCACAAGTCAGGCAGCAGGTATAGAGAGTGAGATAGAGGTAACAGACAAGGTTGAAGGCCTTTTTTATTTCCTTTTTTATTGGTATCAACGACATAGGTAGGAAAAGGGAGGAGGTCCTCAAAATTGACTATAAGGAGTTAGGAAGGAAGGTACTAATCTCAGGAATACTGCCTGTGCCACGTGACAGTGAGTATAGCAATAGAATGAGGTGGAGGAAAAATGCGTGGCTGAGGGATTGGAGCAGGCGGCAGGGATTCAGATTTCTGGATCACTGGGGCCTCTTTTGGGGTAGGAGTGACCTGTACAAAAAGGATGGGTTGCACTTGAATCCCGGGGGACCAATATCCTGGTGGGGAGATTTGCTAAGGCTATTGGGGAGAGTTTAAACTAGGATTCCTGGGGGGTGGGAACCGAACTGAAGTGATAGAGGAAAGGGCGGTTGGCTCACAAATAGAGGAAGCTTGGAGACAGTGCAAAAGGGTGGATAGGCAGGTTTTAGAAAAGGTACACACTCAGACTGACGGTTTGAGATGTGTCTATTTTAATGCAAGAAGTAATACAAACAAAGCAGATGAGCTTAGAGTGTGGATCAGCACTTGATGCTATGATGTGGTCATTACGAAGACTTGGATAGCTCAGGGGCAGGAATGGTTACTTCGAGTGCTAGGCTTTAGGTGTTTCAGAAAGGACAGGGAGGGAGGCAAAAGAGATGGGGGCATGACACTGTTGATCAGAGATAGTGTCATGGCTGCAGAAAAGAAGGAAGTCATGGAGGGGTTGTCTATGGAGTCTCTGTGGGTGGAAGTTAGGAATAGGAATGGGACAATAACTCTACTGGGTATTTTTTCCTGCTTTCTCTGGCAGACAGAGCGTAGGTGTTCAGCGAAACGGTCTCCCAGCCTGCGTCGGGTCTCGCCAATATATAGAAGGCAACATTGGGAGCACCAGACTCAGTATATCACCCTAGCAGACTCACAGGTGAAGTGTCGCCTCACCTGGAAGGACTGTCTGGGGCCCTGAATGGTGGTGAGGGAGGAAGTGTAAGGGCATGTGTAGCACTTGTTCCAGAGAAAGCAGGATCTCCCAGTGGCCACACATTTTAATTCCACGTCCCATTCCCATTCTGATATGTCTATCCACGGCCTCCTCTACTGTCAGGATGAACCCACACTCAGGTTGGAGGAACAACATCTTATATTCCGTCTGGGTAGCCTCTAACCTGATGGCATGAACATCAACTTCTCTAACACGAGGAACTCTGCAGGTGCTGGAAATTCAAGCAACACCCATCAAAGTTGTTGGTGAACGCAGCAGGCCAGGCAGCATCTCTAGGAAGAGGTACAGTCGACGTTTCGGGCCGAGACCCTTCGTCAGTCCTGACAAAGGGTCTTGGCCTGAATTGACTTCTCTAACTTCTGTTAATGCCCCACTTCCCCTTCGTACCCCATCTGTTATTTATTTATTATTATTAATTTTTTTTTCTCTCTCTCCTTTTTCTCCCTCTGTCCCTCTCACTACACTCCTTGCCCATCCTCTGAGCTTCTCCCTAGGCCTCCCGTCCCATTACCCTCTCATATCCCTTTTGCCAATCAACTTTCCAGCTCTTAGCTCCATCCCTCCCCCTCCTGTCTTCTCCTATCATTTCGGATCTCCCCCTCCCCCTCCTACTTCCAAATCTCTTACTGTCTCTTCTTTCAGTTAGTCCCGACGAAGGGTCTTGGCCTGAAACGTCGACTGTACCTCTTCCTATAGATGCTGCCTGGTCTGCTGCGTTCACCAGCAATTTTTATGTGTGTTGCTTGAAATTCCAACATCTGCAGATTTCCTTGTGTTTGCCTCAGGGATCTGTTCTGGGACCCCTACTCTTTGTGATTTTTATAAATGACCTGGATGAGGAAGTGGAGGGATGGGTTAGTAGATTTGCTGATGACACAAAGGTGATTGTGGATAGTGTGGAAGGCTGTTAGTGATTACAGCGGGACATTGATAGGATGCAAAACTGGGCTGAGAAATGGCAGATGGAGTTCAACCCAGATAAGTGTAAGGTGGTTCATTTGGTATGATGGCAGAGTACAGCATTAATGTTAAGACTCTTGGCAGTGTGGAGGATCAGAGGGATCTTGGGGTCCATATCCATAGGACACTCAAAGCTGCTACGCAGGTTGACTGGTTAAGAAGGCATACGGTGCATTGGCCTTCATCAATCATGGGATCCAGTTTAAGAGCAGAGAGGTAATGTTGCAGTTATATAGGACCATGGTCAGACCCCACTTGGGAGTACTATGCTCAATTCTGGTTGCCTCACTACAGGAAGAACGTGGAAATTATAGAAAGGGTGCAGGGCAGATGTACTAGGATGTTGCCTGGATTGGGGAGCATGCCTTATGAAATAGGTTGAGTGAACTCGGCCTTTTCTCCTTGGAATGGCGGAGGATGAGAGGTGACCTGATAGAAGTGTAGAAGACAATGAGAAGCATTGATTGTGTGGGTAGTCACAGGCTTTTTCCCAGGGCTGAAATGGCTAGCTCAAGAGGGCACAGTTTTAAGGTGCTTGCAAGTAGGTACAGAGGAGATGTCGGGTAAGTTTTTTACGCAGAGAGTGGTGAGTGCGTGGAATGGGCTGCCGGCGGCAGTGGTGGAGGCAGATATGATAGGGTCTTTTAAGAGACTCCTGGATCGGTATATGGAGCTTAGAAAAAATAGAGGGCTATGGGTAAGCCTAGGTAATTTCTAAAGTAAGGTCATGTTCGGCACAGCTTTGTGGGCCGAAGGGCCTGTATTGTGCTGTAGGTTTTCTATGTTCTATGCTCTATTTCCAGCATTTTATGGTTTTTTCAATGTATATTTTCATCATTCTGAAGTATTTTGAGTTTATTTCAGATAGACAAAGTTCAAATGACCGTATTTTTAAACAGAGTAGCACCAGTTTTCCTTGCTGACCTCATCCTTTACACTAGGGAGGAGTATTGAGACATTTTCAAAAGACTACCAAGCTTTCATAATTCACTTCAGTACATGCCAATTTAGAAAGTGTTACAGAACCAGGCTCCAACGCAGGGCTTCAGAGAAAATTGAAGGCAACGACGATTACCCAGAGATCTCCCCCATTTTGTTGAAAAGCATTTTGTTTTGAATAGGGCAAACAGCAGGGGCCTTGATATAATGACCTATTGAGAGACAACATCACAGTTTAGCACTGGATGAGAGTGAGGTGAAATACTAAGGCAAGTGTTTGATACAGACTCATATGATTGCATTTGACATGGGTGAATTTCAATGTAGCTAAAGCTCACCAGATGACATATTATTGTAGCCAGTTCTCAGCACCACAGACTTTGGGAGGACATATTACTTAGGAGAGAATGTTGTCTTAAGTTTAATGTCTAGACTCCAGCAGTTAAATTATTAAATTGCAATTATTTTCGCTGGAACTTAGATGCAGGGTAATTCTTTTTTTTAATATAAACAATATGAAGGATGGGTGGAATGAAACTGTTCTGTTGATTGGACATAGATTACATTGTTTAATGAAGAAGAACCACTCACAATATTGGCAAGAGAGACTTATTGATGGAATTAAGTATTAGGAATCGGAGTAAACCACTCGGCCCCATTAAATGTTTCTACCTTCAAATTAGTTCATGGTTGATAGATGTTCACTCAGTGGCCACTTTATTAGGTACACCTTCTGGTTAATGCAAAAATCTAATCAGCCAATCATGTGGCAGAAACCCAATGCATTAAAGCATGCCGACATGGTCAAGAAGTTCTCTTTTTGTTCAGACCAAACAGTAGAATGGGGGAAAAATGTGACCTAAGTGACTTTGACTGTAGATTGATTGTTGGTGCCAGGCAGGATGGCTTGAGTATCTCAGAAACTGCTGATCTAGCAACAGTGTTTAGAGCTTACAGAGAATGGTGCGAAAAACAATGAACATCCAGTGAGTGACAGTCTTGTGAATTAAAATACCTTGTTAATGATAGAGATCTGAGGAGAATGGCCGGACTGGTTCAATCTGACTGAAACTCAAATAACCTCGCATTACAACAGTGGTGTGCTGAACAACATCTCTCAATGCACAACTCACTAAACCTTGAAGTGGATGGGCTACAGCAGCAGAAGACAACACCGGGGTTCATTCCTGTGCCTAATGAGTGTACTGGCTCTATATATAAGAATATCAGGTTGTAACTTTGACAGCATTCTTTAGTGGAAGGTTCCAAATTTCTGCTTTCTTTTTTTTTTAGGAGAAAGCACTTCCTGGCATCAGATTGGAATGGAGTGCAGTAATTTAGTGTTATCTTTTTTGCCCCACACAGGGGGAAAAAGTTACTCCCTTTATATCCACCAATGCAATAATGAAAGGGTGAGAGTTTGGTTGCTATAACGACACCCCTTTGTGTGAATTCAACATGAAACACCGATCACCTACATCAGTAAGAACGATATGTAATCAAACCACTTCAGATAGTAATTGAAAGGAAATCGTTGGATTAAATTACACACAATTTTCTTTATTCCATTTTTTTAATCCTGTTAGTTTGTCAGTCAAGACCTTGTAGAGTCATAGAGATGGAAGTGGACCAAAGACTCCAAGCTGAGCCTGTCCCATTTGTGGGTGTTTGGCCTATAACCCTCTAAACCTGTCCTATCCATGTACCTGTCCAAGTACCTTGCAATTGATGTTAATGTACCTTCCTCTGGAAGTGTATCCGTGTATTAATCTCCCTCTGGGGAAATATTGCCCTTCAGGTTCCTATTAAGTCTCTCCCCTTTCACCTTGCACATATACCCTCTAGTTCTTGATTCCCCAAACCTGGGAGAAGGATGGTGTGTGTTTGCCCTATCAGTAATGGCTCTCATTGCTTTGCCTCTAAGATCATAAGACATAGGAGCAGGAGTAGACTATTTGGCCCAACGAGTCTGCTCTGCCATTCGATCATGGCTGATTTATTATTTTTCTCAACCCTATTCTCCTGCCTTCTTCCCATAACCTTTGATGTACTTACTAATCAAGAATCTCTCAATCTCTGCTTTAAATATACCCAATCACTTGGCCTCCACAGCTTTCTGTGGCAATGAATTCCACAGCTTTATCATCTTCTGGTGAAAGAAATTCTTCAACTCTGTTCCAAAGGGTCATCCTTTTATTCTGAGACTGTGCCCTCTAGTACTAGATTCCTATAACTGGAAACAGTGTCTGCACATTCACTCTATCCAGGCCTTCTGACAAGTTTCAGTGAGATTCTACCTCGTTCTCTAAACTCCAATGAGTACGAGCCAAGAGCCATCAAGCCCTCCTCACATGTTAAAAATTTTGTCCCTGGGACCATCCTTATGAGCCTTCTCTGGACCCTCTCTAGCGCCAGTGCTTCTTTCCTTACATATTGGGCCCAAAGCTGCTCACAATACTTCATATGTGATCTGACCAGTGCCTTGTAAAGCCTCAGCATGACATTCTTGCTTTGATATTCCCGTCCTCTTGAAATGAATGCTAGCATTGCATTTGCCTTCCTTACCACCAATTCACCCTGCAAGTTAAACTTTTCAGGAATCCTGCAGGGGGCTCCCAAATCCCTTTGCACCACTGATTTCTGAATTTGTTCCACATTTAGCAAATAGTCTATGCCTTTATTCCTCCTGCCAAGGTGCATGACTACATACTTCCCTACACACTGTATTCCATCTGCTTTCTTTGCCCACTCTCCTAATCTATCGAAGTCCTTCTGCAGACTCCCTGCTTTCTCAACAGTGTCTGCCCCACCGCCTGTCTTTGCATCGTCCACAAACTTGGCCACAAAGCCTTCTATTCAGTCATCTAGATCATTAGCGTGAAAAGTAGCAGACCCAACACCAACAGCAGTAGCCACCAGCACCAACCAGAAAAGTCCCCATTTATTTCCACTCTTTGCCTTCTGCTAGTCAGTCAATCTTCTATCCATGTTAGTGTCTTTGTTTTAATACCATGAGCTTTTATCTTGTTTAGCAGCTTCATGTGTAGCACGTTGTCAAAAGGCTTGTTGAAATTCCAAATAACATCCACAACTCTTTTTTGTCTATCCTGTCTTTATTTCGTCAAAGAATTCCAACAGATTTGTCAAGCAAGATCTCAAGTGATGGAAATCATTCTGACTTTGACGTATTTTACCATGTGCTTCCAAGTACCCTGCAATTTCACTCTAAATGTTTTATGTTCTTTGTTAATAATGAACTCCAACATCTTACCAACCACTGAAGTCAAGATAACAGCAGATAATTTCCTGTCTTTTCCCCCCCTCCCTTCTTGAAGAGCAGAAGGGCATTAGCTATTTTGTCATCCTCTGGAACCATTCCAGATTCTAATGATCCTTGAGAAATTACTTCTAATGCCTCCAGAATCTCTTCAGCTACCTCATTCAGAGCCCTGAGGTAGAGCCTGTCTGGTCCAGGTAACATAATCACCTTCAGACCTTTCAATATATCAAGCGCCTTCTCATTAGGAAGAGTGACTACACTCACTTCTGCCTCCCCCGACTCCTGAATTTCTGACATGGTGCTGCTGAAGACTGACACAAAATACTTACTCAGTTCATCGATTATTCCTTTGTTCCTGATTACTACTTTTCCAGTGTCATTTTCCAGCAGGTTGATCCCCACTCACGCCTATCTTTTAAATGTCTGGAAAAACTTTAGGTGTTCTCTTATTATTAGCTAACTTATCTTCATACTACATTTTTCCCCCCTTTTAATGCTTTTTAGTTGCCTTCTGTTGATTTTTGAAAGCTTCCCAATCACCTTGCTTCAGGCTAGTTTTTACAATATTATATGCCCCCTCTTTGGCTTTATGCCTTCTTTGACTTGCCTTGTCATCCAGGGTTCATCCTCCCTTTAGAATGCTGCTGCTTCGTTCGGATGAACTGATCCTGCGTCCTCTGAGCTTCTTCCAGAAACTTCAGTTATTGGTGCTCTACCATCATCCCTACTAGGGTCCTTCTCCACGTCACCGTAGTTACTTTTACTCAACTAATACCAATAACATCTGATTTTTAACTTCTCTCTCTCAAACTTCAGTGTGAATTCTATCATATTCTAATCATTGTCTCCTAAGGGTCCCTTTGCTTAAAGCTCCCTAATCAAACCTGGTTCATAACACAACACCCAATCTAGAACTGCCTTTTCCCTAGTGGGCTCGATCACAAGCTGTCCTCTTAACATACATATGAAGAGCAGTGGAGCTCAGTTTAAGTCACAAATTGGAAGAAAACTGTCACTGCCATCATCAACGCTGCTAATTCAACTTGTGATCTTGACCAGTGACCTCCCATCTGACTTCATGCACTATACTTCCAAAGGTGCATTTAGGCACTGCTAACTGGATTGGATAGAGCCATGATGCTCTACTCTTCCACCATGCACAGGAGAAATTTACTCTTTACTCTCCACCCATGATACAGCTTTCAATATTGTAAATAACTCAGCATCCACAGTTCCAAGGAGGAAAGAATAACAAGATCTTCAAACTTCTGCGAGTGAAAATTCTAGTCTTCAATGGGCCTTCCAGTAACCTTAGACCATTTCACCTTAGGTCCAGATATGCCCCTAATATTCTTTGGGATCTACCTGATCCAGTTCCCTGAGAATCATCTCTCTATGCATCAACCCTCATTCTTCCAAACTTCAAATAGCAAAGGCTTTTCCCGCAAGGCAACCATCTGTCAAATTAAACAACATATCTCTGTGCTTCTTCCAAGGCAAGCATGTCCCTCATGGTGGCCAAAATTTCTGATTGACTCTTTCCATTAACTGGAGAAATGCTTTCCCTACATGGACTTCCCGTGGGTCAACTGTGACACCAAAATTGGACAAGCAGTGTGTGTGTCTGTGAGTACTTCAGCAGAACAGGATAGGGGAATGTAGGTCTTGAAGCCTTATGTACCTCAGGAATTTCAAAGCACAGTCCAAATCTTGTACTTCTCTGAAGATCCCTTTTTTGAAACTGGCCATTAGCTTCATCCTTTCAGAATGTGATAATTTGATGGAGTTCACTTAAGATGGTCGTGGCTATTAAAATGTAAGGGAAATTTACAAGCTGTTTTGTAGACCTCTTTTAATTAGTTCCATTTGCTACTTGTGCAAAACAGCCCTCCATTTCTAATCCATCTGTGGTATGGCTTCAGCAGGGTTCATTTCCAAGACTATTGTTGTAATTTGTAACCATGGAAATGGTGAGTCTCATCAGCAGTTCTTTTCTCTGAACCTCTTGGAAAAACTGTTAAAAGTCACCTGACCAAAATTATTTTCAGGCCAGACTGTGTAGACATGGTTGAAAAACCTCCCTCAAGCCTGCCTGCTGGGCCAGTTGAGTTTTGCCACAGTTTAATGGCTCTGCTTGATTGTGTCCTTAAATTAATGGATCCATTAAGTTCAGCTGAACCAGATTTCTGTGGCTGGAAGTGCTTTTCCAGGACCATACTAGTGGTGTGCTCACTCAAGTCAAATACAATGTTCTCCAAAGAGGTTGTCTATTGGTGGGTTCTCAGTTGGCTGTAGAGGTCAGTCTGGGCTCCACCTATTCCGGTGCAGTGTGGGCAAGAGTAAGTGGCGGCTGAGGTTAGTGGTTGGGTCTTTTGATTGTTCAGTTTCTCCATTGGCACCAACCGCTTGTTCTCTGTGGCACAGTGAAGGTCGATCTCATGTAGCACAGCTCCCTCTTGAACCTCCAGATGCATCTATTGAGTGCAGAGTCTTCCCAGTTTTTAGATGTAATGTTCAATTTCTTCAAGCTGATTTTGTTGTTATTTTTGAAGTGTTTTCTTTGGGCACCAAGGGGCTCAGTGATCTTCGTTCAGCTGGGAGTAAAGGATCTGTTTGGGTTCCGTCACCATTGCATTAACTACAGCACAATAGGGTCAACGTTTGAAGCTCGATCGGTGCGCATTTGAATAAGTTGAGATGGATCCTATTAATCCTGAAGAGTTAGTTAATTTTAAGCAATATTTTGAATGACACAGTATGAAGAAATGGAATAAGGGTAAGTTTGGACTGTAACTTTGTAGAACCTGTGGATCAGTCATAACATGTTAATTTTTATTCTTGTCCCCTTCCAATTCTCCCTACCTGTTGCTATCTCCTCCCTGCCTCTGCAGTATCCCATCTGTCACTGAGGAGACGGCTAGAGAGGCATTTATCCAGTATGCATCCAGCAAATGTTGCTACAGTGCCAAACCTGCCAAAGAAATGGCCTTTCGAGATTTAAGACCATGCAACACCTACAGAGTAAGTGAGGACTTTTTTCTTGAAAGAAAAATAAACTGGAATTGATTGAATGCCTGATTGCATTTCTAGGAAATATTTCAGGAGCTATAGATACAGTATGTTATTTTGCTGTGCAGTTTTCACTAACTTTCTTTGGTTCTTACTAATGTAAAAAATAATTTTCAACATGACACAGAGTCATGCAGTGCAGAAACAAATCCTTCTGCCCAACATTCACACTGACCAATATTCCCATCTAAGCTAGGTCCTTTTTTTACTGCATTTGGTCCATTTCTCTCCAAACCTCTCCTGCCCATGTACCTGTCCAAGTGCCTTTTCAATGTTGATAATGACTTGCCTCAGCTGCTTCCTCTGGCAATTTATTCCATAGGCTGAGCACCCTCTGCATTTAAAAAACAAAGTTGCCACTTAGGTTCCTATTAAATCCACCCCTCTCATCTCAAACCTATGCCCTCTGGTTCTTGCTTCTCCAACTCTGGGGGGAACACTATTGTGTTCATTCCATTTATGTCACTCATTAAACCATAAGACGTAGAAGCAGAACCAGGCTATTCAGCCCATCGAGTCCACTGTGCCATTTCATCATGGCTGACTTATTATCCCTCTCAACCTCATTTTCCTGCCTTTTCCCTGCAACCTTTAACACTCCTACTATTCAAGAACCTATCAGCCACCACTTTAAACATACCCAATGATTTAGCCTCCACAACCATCTGTGGCAATGAATCCCACAGATTTATCACCCTCTGGCTAAAGAAATTCTTCCTCATCTCAGTTCTTAAGCATTCTCCTATGTGTCAATGAATGAAGTCCCAACCTTCTCAGCCTTTCTTCATAATTCAGTCCCCTCAGATCCCAACAACATCATTGTAAATCTCCTGTACACCCTTTCCAACTAAAGGCATCTTCCCTATGTCAGGGTGACCAAAATTGAACACAATATTCCAAATGCAATCTTTCAAACATCTGTACAATTGCAGCATAGCATCCTGTTGTCAAACCACTAGATAGAAGTCTGTCGGCAATAGGGTATGAACAACCCAGGACTTGTGCTTCTGCCTAGTTTCCCTTGCAGTGAGACTAGCCCATCAGTTTCATGCTAAAGGAAGCCTGATAATTTAAGGAAGCCTGTGTTTGAGATAGTTGTGGCAAAACTTCAAAGTCTTAGGAAAGTTTTCAAGTGTAGATCTCCTTTAATTAGTTCCGCCTGCTATTCGTGCAAAGCAGCTCTCCATTTTCTAATAGATCTGTGGTCTGGTTTAAACTGCTATGTTTACAAGGTTAATTCGCAAATGCTGCCTTTTGTAGTAATTAATGTCTTATGTCTGTGAAAGCTACACTGCTGTAAATGTTAACTATTCACGGTAACAACTTATTAACTTGCATCCAATTTTTTGAAAGAATTCCTTTCTGCTGAAAGAAGCTTCTGATCGATGGAGAGGTCCAGTATCATTCTGAATTTATATTAATACACAGCATGGCAGTATTGGCTCCTGTAAATTCCCTGTAGAATCTGAAGCCAAGGGTGGCTCCAAAGTCACTTAAAATTTGAGCTGCACCAAACGACATACCTGTTGGCCTGAATCATCTTGAAGTACTTGGGGCAAGTGAGGAGTGAGAAAGCAGCTGTAAAGGCAGCTTTTTGGAGCCCTTTGTGGAAGGGAGAACACAATAGAGTGAAGGAATTATTTGGGAAAGGTCATTCATAGTGAACAGGACCTAAATCTATTTGTGTAAGAAGGGAAGCACCCGGATCAGTGCCACCAGTAACCTAATGCTGATGAGACTGAGCCATGAAAAGTTATTTAAATACTGTAAGAAGACATGCTCTGAGCCGTTCCTAAACTGGGTTCATTTTACTCTAGTATCGCCTGCAAAGCTTCACTGAATCCAGATCAACTGAGTGGACATCAAAGCCCTATACAGGTGAGCACATGACCAACAAAGTAAGTTGAACCCAAAGAACTTCACAGGGACCAAACTGACGACACCTCTGAGTATTTTATTGCATTGGAGTTCTGTCCTTCTGGTTGACCCAAGACCAATGGGACACGCAAAAGAATACAGATTCTGGAATCTGGAGCAACACACAAGTTGCTGGAGGAACCCTGGTCCAGACGAAGGGTCTCAACCAGGAGCATTAACTGTCCATTTCGCTCCATAGATGGCCCAAAATCAGTTCATCAAACATGCCTTTAGGTCCCTGTTGTCTACTCGTTCATGGTTCCGAGACACTCCTGGCCTCCATTTTCCTACGTGTAACCCTGCCAGTAATTAATTCTCTCTGCCATCAAATTCTGCAGTTGATGAGGTCTCCCCATCCTTTTGCCGAACACCATCCATAACTCAAGATATTTCCCCGCCCTCACATAATTGTGTCCTCTTTCTGCCTTTTAAGTTTTACCTTTTTCATATTGTGTATTTCCTTCACAACAAAGGCGACTCATTAAGATGCTCAAAGCAATCCCACAATTCCAATTTCTATTCCCCTCCCCCACTTATTTTTCCTGTAACCTATTCTCTTTCACATGCCCTTAACTCCCACAATTCTCTTCCCATCCAGCCACACCAGGGATAATTTACAGTGAGTAATTAACCACCAGTCAGCAGATAGAACAAAGGACACGGAACAGTACAGCACAGGAACAGACCATATGGCCCACTATGTTGTGCCAAACCAGTTAAAACACAAATCACAAACACTTAAACCCATTAATCCCTCCTACCTAAACAATGGCCATATCCTTCCATCTTCCTTACATCCATTTGCCTATTCAGACTTCTCTTAAAAGGCTCTAATGTATTTGCCTCTACCCCCATACCAGGTAGCGCATTCCAGGCATCCACCACTGTGAGTAAAAGAACTTACCCCTCACATCCTCTTTCAACCTAACCCCCCCTCACCTTCATTGCCTGCCCTCTGGTAATAGACATTTCAACACTGAGAAACAGATATCCCCTGTCTACTCTTATCTATGCCTCTCTGATCTTTGATATGGAATAAAACAGGCCCTCTAGCCCACGATGCCTATGCTGAACATGATGCCAAGTTAAACTAAATCTCTTCCTCCTACCCATGATCCATGTGCCCCCGTTCCCTGCATCTTCCTGTGTCTAATAGTCTGTTATCTTACCTACTTCTACCACCCTGGCAACCTGTTCCAGGTATCTTCCACATGCTCTGTGTCTGAGAAACACTTGCCCTGCACGTCTCTCTCAAACCATTTCCCTCTCACTTTCTCTAGTATTTGACATTTCTACCATATCTATGCCTCTTATAATTTTATAAACCTATCAGGCCTCCCTTCAGCTGCCAGCACTCCAGATGAAATAGCCCAAGGTTGTCCAACTTGTCTTTATAAGTTTACGCACTCTAATCCAGGCAGAACCCCAGTAACCTCTTCTGTATCCTCCCTAAAGTTTCCATGTACTTCCTGTAATGGGATGACAGAACTGAACGAGTTTCTCCCGAGTACAGCCAAATGAAAGCTTTATATAACTCGAAACCGAAGCACTTGGTATGGGAAACTGACAGAGTGACAAGGAAAGCATGCAAACTCAATGCAGACAGCTCACGAGGCTGAGGTTCAGGTCATACCCAGTAACTGGAGCTATGAGTCCGCATCATTGCCCAATGTGCTGCCTTCAACATCTTTGTGCACTTCAGAGAACTTGAATATCATCTGTAGATCCAATGATGTATATTCCCTGAATTTGACATTCTAATGTAACTTAATCTGATTCTTGAATTGTGTGAAATATTATTAATTTGTTGTGAGAAGTGTTTTCTAAACTCATGTAGAACCTGCTGATGGTGTCTTGCTGTTTTAGGTCAGTTTGTGGACAGCAATGCCTATGGGCCTGTTCCACTTCCCTGGGATATTGTAGTGCACATACCCCCAATGTTTCAGGACTACACCGAGAAAGTCCCCGTGCCTCACACTTCCTCCGTTAAGGTATGTTTCCTTTTAAACATTATACAAACTGTCCCCGGGCAACAAATATCCAACTTATGGACACTTTTAACTTACTTATGTTTGTATACATATGTATGTATATGTTCCTATGACATTACTAAAGTCAAACATTTGATGTCCATACATGAGTTCATTCCTGTAAACAGCAGAACTAGTGTTTCCGCTTTTCCCCCTCTCTGTCCTCTCCCCACCCCCTCTCCTCTTCCCCCTTATTTTGCCATGGAAAATCCTAACCGGATCAATAACTATTGTCCAGTAGTATTTACATTCATGAAGTGCTTTGAGAGGTTGTTCGAGAAACATGTCAACTCTTTTTGAGGAGTGACTTGGATCTTCTCCAATTTGCTTACTGGCACAAGATGCCATTTCATTCCACTCAGCTCTGGAACATCCAGATAGTGAAGATGCAGACGTCAGAATACTCTTCATTGACTACAGTTCAGCATTGAACACTATCATCCTCTCAAAACAAATCAATAAGCTCCAACACCTAGGCCTTGATACTTCATTGTGTAACTGGATCATTGATTTCCTCACTTGCAGACCTTAGTCAGTTTGGATCAGGAGCAATGTCTCATCCACAATCACCATCCGTAACTTTCAATTCCTGGCCATTGTCACATGAGAGGATTTGTCCTGGGACTGGCACGTAAATTCCATTTCAAAGAAAACATGGCTGTCTTAAAAGTTTGCAGAGATTCGGCATGTCATCTAAAACTTCAACAAACTTTTGTACTTGTACAGTAGAGAGTATCCTGACTGGTTGCATCACAGCCTGGTATGGAAACACCAATGCTCAAGAAAGAAAAAGCCTACAAAAAGTGGTTGCTACCTTTCAATTCCTGACAGGAAAAGCCCTCCCCATCATTGAGCACATCTACAAAGAGCACTGCCACAGGAGGGTAGTACCCATCATCAAGGGCACCCACCAGCCAGGCCATGCTCTCTTCTTCCGACCACTGTCAGGATAGGGGTAGAGGAGCATCAGGTCCCATACCACCAGCTTCCTGAAGAGTTACTACCCTTCAACATCTTTACTCACCAGCACACTGAATTGATCATTGAACGAACCTATGGACTCACTTTCAAAGACTCTGCAATTCATGTTCTCAGTATTAATTATTTATTTATTATTTATTATTGTTTATTGTTGTATTTGCACAGTTAATCACTGTGTGTGTGTGTGTGTGGCTTTTCATAGATTCTATTGTACTACTTTGTGCTGTGAATGCCTGCAAGAAAATGAATCTCAGGGTGGTATTTGGTGACATATACATACTTTGATAATAAATTTACTTTGAGCTTAATTGCCTAAAGATGAAAAGTATCGATCTATTTGGAGTTGATATGTTAGACGAACATGGTGATAATTTTGGAAACTTTATTGAATGGATAATTTGGAAGGAATTGAAGTTGAGGGCCAAATTCCTCTTATTGCCCAGAGGCTGAGTCTACCTTGGTACAGATTGTTATTGAAAGATTGGTTGTCGAAGTGGAGGTGTTCTGAATTTATATACTGTACCTTGAGTTTCACATGATAAATATGATGCTCTCCCCAATGAACGTTGTTAATAGCTCATTGGAGAAAAGCAGACAGTCAAGCAAGCCTGTTCTTTGCATCTTTAAAATAAGTTCTTAAACTATTCTGTTTTTCAAAAATTAAATAAAAATTGAATAAGTAGACTGTAATTTGGCTTTCTGGGATGTGTGGGGCCTTTGATTATCTGGCTGCTTTACCGAGCCAGCGAGAAGATTAGACAGAGTCCATAGATGGGAGACTGGTTTCCATGATGTGCTGAGCTGTGTCCATAACTTTCTGAAGTTTCTTGTAGCCTTGAGCAGAAAAAATGACGTACCAAGCTACGATGCTTCTAGATAGGCTGCTCTGTGGCGCATTGATAAAAATTGGTGAGGGCCAAAGGGGACATGACAAATTTCTTTAGTCTCCTGAGGAAGTAGAAACACTGGTGTGCTTCTTTAAACATGGCATCCATGTGGTTGGATCAGAACAAGTTATTGGTAACCACTGGTGCTTGAAACTCCCAACCCTCGTGACCTCAGCATCAGGCGGAAGGTAAGATCAGCACATACCACCAGGCTCAAGGACAGCAGTTAGGAGACTACTAAATATTTCCCTAGTGTGATGGCTCCTCTTGGCTTTACAATCTACTTCTCTGTGACCTTCTACCTTCTTGTCTGCCTGAACTGTACTTTCTCTGCATTCACTCATTGTTTTCCCTTGTACTCCCTCAAAGCACTGATGTGATGAAATGATCTGTATGGATAACATACAAAACAAAATTTCCAACTTTACCTCAGTACATGTGACAGTAATAAACCAAAATATCAATTTAATAATCCCACTTGCGAATCACTTATTTCAAAATAAAAGTAGATTTATTGTCAAAGTACATACTGTATACTGCGTCGCCATATACTACACTGAGTTTCATGTTCTTGCAAGATTAACAGTAGCATCAATGAAAAACTACTCACAAAGACTGATAAACACTATGTGCAAAAGATGACAAATTGTGCAAATACAAAAAGAAAACCCAAAATAAATAAACAAATACATAAATAATGTTGGAAACATTAATTGTAGAGTCCATGAAAGTGAGTCCATAGATTGTGGAATCAGTTCATTGTTGAGGTGAGTGAAGTTATCCACTCTGGTTTAGGAGCCTGATGTTTAGAGTTATAAGTGTTCCTGAACCTGGAGATATGGGACCTAAAGCTGCTGTAGCTCCTGCCCGATGGTGGTAGCAAGAAGAGAGCACAGCCATATTTTTCCTTATCCCTTATCACGTAGATGGAGGCACTTAGATTCTCCTGCTAATTTTTCCTGCATCCTGTGCTCCCCACATTAGAAACATAGAAAACCTACAGTACATTACAGGCCCTTCGGCCCACAAAGCTGTGCCGAACATGTCCTTACCTTAGAATTACCTAGGCCTCCACCACCGCCGCTGTCAGCCCATTCCATGCACTCACCACTGTCTGTGTAAAATAAAAAAACACTTACCCCTGACAACCCACATCAAAGTTGCTGTTGAACGCAGCAGGCCAGGCAGCATCTCTTGGAAGAGGTACAGTCGACGTCTCGGGCCAAGACCCTTCGTCAGGACTAACTGAAGGAAGAGTGAGTAAGGGATTTGAAAGTTGGAGGGGGAGGGGGAGATCCAAAATGATAGAAGAAGACAGGAGGGGGAGGAATGGAGCCAAGAGCTGGACAGGTGATTGGCAAAAGGGATACGAGAGGATCATGGGACAGGAGGCCCAGGGAGAAAGAAAAGGTGGGGGGGGGGAAGCCCAGAGGATGGGCAAGGGGTATAGTGAGAGGGACAGAGGCTCCATCCCTCCCCCTCCTGTCTTCTCCTATCATTTTGGATCGCCACCTCCCCCTCCGACTTTCAAATCTCTTACTAGCTCTTCTTTCAGTTAGTCCTGACAAAGGGTCTTGGCCCGAAACATCCACTGTACCTCTTCCTAGAGATGCTGCCTGGCCTGCTGCGTTCACCAGCAACTTTGATGTGTGTTGCTTGAATTTCCAGCATCTGTACCTCCGTTCCCATCAATTACTCCCAGATTCTAATACACACCTGCACACTAGGGGCAATTTATGGTGGCTAATTAACCTGCAACCCACACATTCTTGGGATGTGGGAGGTGAGGCCTCCGTCGATCAGGGTCGACCATGGATGTTACGTCCTATCTGTCGGAATACGCAAGCCTGGGCAGTCTGATATGGAGAGCAAGCTGCTGCCCGTGTAGCAGGCTCCCCCTCTCCACGCATCTGATGAACCCAGAGAAACCAGAGTGAGTCGGGATGTGAGGCAGTAGATCTTCTAGGAATGATTTTTTTAACTTATCCTTCACTGTGTATATTAATTAAATCATGATCATTTTTACTTTGGAAAGTCCTGTTCTTGAACTGAACTGAACGGTCTTAATAAAACAAATATGCTTACAGTGAATGATCTTTTAAATGCGGCTCTCTCAATCTTGCATAAATACTGTCCAAAGAGTAAAAAGAACCTCGGTCTTGAAGCACTGTTCTAACCACCTAGTATCTTCTGATGGTTTATCAGATGCACAGCCAGCTTCTTTTGTTTGTTTACCTAACTCTTTTTTTTAAATTTTGGAAGGATGATGTGCTTGTTACAGTGATATCTAGTGTAGTTCATGCTGAGCACCAGCAAACCTGCTTAAGTTTGGTTGAGAGTTATTATGTGGTTGGACTCGGCCCAGTTCATCACTGGCACATCCCTCGCTGCCATTGATGTTATTTGCAGGAGGCGCTGCATGCAGTATTCGAGGTTCCCGCTATCTGGGCCATGCCATTTCCTCGCAGCGGCCATCAGGCAGGAGGTGAAGCATGAAGCTCCAGACCACCAGGTTCAAGAACAGCTACTTCTCTTCAACCAGCCTGCACAACTCTAATCACTGTACTTTAGCAATGCCACAATCACTTCAATCACTTTGCACTAAAGTGGACCACGTTTCTGTTCTAATTATGTTCTTTCTTGTAAAAGCATGTATAATTTGTGCTTAGTCTACATTCTTCATGTGAATGCTCCTCATCTGATGCTGCATTCCTGTGATATTGCTGCACGAATGTTACTCATCGCATCTGTGCATACATCTACTGGTGCATATGTCAATAATCTCAACTTTGGCCTTGACTTGTAGATTCTCCATAAAAAGTGGCACTCCCTCTTCAGAACAGATGGGTGGCCAACCTCAGCAATCAGAATCAGGCTTATTAGCAGTGACAAATGTCATAAAATTTGTTGTTTTGCAGCATCACTTCAGTGAAAGACATTTTTAAAAATTACTATCAGTTACAATAAGAAATATATATTAATAAATAAGTAGTGCACAAAGAGAGCAAAAACTGCGAGGTAGTGTTCATGCAACACACATCAAAGTTGCTGGTGAACGCAGCAGGCCAGGCAGCATCTGTAGGAAGAGGTGCAGTCGACGTTTCAGACCGAGACCCTTCATCAGGACGGTAGTGTTCATGGGTTTGTTCATTGTCCATTCAGAAAGGGAAGAAATATTGACTGTGTGCCTTCAAGCTCCGGTACCTCCTCCCTGCTGGTAGCAGTGTGAGGAGGGCATGTCCTGGCTGGTGGGGGTTCTTTAATGACGTATTCTGCCTTGTTCAGGCAACACCTTTTGAAGATTTCCTCAAAGGTATGAAGCTCTAGTCCCACATATCAGACTTGTTCTCTGCATTCGAAATCTTAGTCAAAGTACTGAGCGCCTTCTGACTTTGAGATGTGGAATGGAGCCAAGGTTAATACTGTTGTGTTATTTTTTCTCGCCTCTCTCAGGGATGCCACTCATGCATGGCGTTGGGTAGAAAAGCATGTACCAACTGCACGGCAATTGGAAGGGTGAGGAGTAATCTCCAGCTTTCTCATTTTCTCATCGACACTTGCTTTCTCCGAAGACCATCGGATTAATAGAATGCTTGGATTTCCAGCATCTGCAGATTTTCTCTTGTCTGTGATGGGGTTAATAAAGGTGACACTGTGACACAGCTGGTAGGGCTGTTCCGTCACAGCTCCAGCAACCCAGATTCAATCCTGCCTGTTAGAATTTGTGTGTTCGCATGGGTTTCCTTCAGACACTCCGGATACATGCCAAGGATTTGGGGCGACACGGTGGCGCGGTGGTTAGCAGAACCCTTTACAGTACTGGTGAGCAGGGTTCAATTCCTGCCTCTGCTGCCTGTGAGGAATTTTGTACGTTCTCTCCACGACCATGTGGGTTTCCTCCGGGTGCTCCAGTTTCCTCCCACACTCCAAGGGTGTACTGGTTGGTAGGTCAATTGGTCGTTGTCCTGTGATTAAAAAGTTCAGTTAAAGTCTGTCCCGAGCCTTATAGACTCATCAGGCCGGTGCTTATTCTGGTTTCCGTGGCATGAAGCAACTGAGAGTACGAGACTCCCCACCCCACCCCCAGATAGGACGCCAGTCTATCGCGAGGTTAACCCCCAGCATTTTGCCAGTACCCACTTTCAACTGGGTGGAATGGAGCATCGTGTGGTTAAGTGCCTTATTCAAGGACACAACACACTGCCTCGGCTGGGGCTTGAACCCACGACCTTCAGATCGCTAATCCAACGCCTTAACCACTTGGCCACGTGCCACACTGTCCTGTGATTAGGCTCAGATTAAATCGGGGGGTTGCTGAGAGACGTGGCTCAGGGGACCGGAAGGGCCAACTCTGCACTGTATCTCAATCAATAAATAAATTTCAGGATCATAGACATAAGAGATGCTGAAGATGCTGGAAATCTAAAACAAAACGTACAATGTGCTGGTCAGGCAGCATCTATGGATGAGAATTTCAGGATCATGTATATTGTCTCCTTTAGTGGCCCCTGAACCTTTAATGTGACTATAACCGTATAACAATTACAGCACGGAAACAGACCATCTCAGCCCTTCTAGTCCGTGCTGAACTGCACTCAGCCCATAACCCTCCATTCCTTTCCTGTCCATATATCTATCCAATTTAACTTTAAATGACAACTAGTGACTAGTGGGTACATTGCTTATGGTTGAGTGCAATCAGACTTGAGAAGGAACAGGAAATCCTCAAGGGAGTATGACTATGTGGGAAAGATGGGTTTAAAGTAATGGAGAAATGGAAAGCTGGTCTAGGACATGACAAAGTATGCTTTTCTCTTAATGTTAGCGTGTGATCAATGATATGCCTTGCCGTTTATCGGGGTCCTGTGTTGGGGCAATCGTCTCTTGTCCAATGGGTTGTAACACTGTTCTGTAAATTCAGGTGAGATGTCAGACGTGCAACGGACGTGGTTTCCAGTTCGATGACAGGTGCAATCGCTGCCATGGCAGTGGCTTTCAACGGTAAGCAAACTTGACCCAAGGCACAGCGCTGAATCGGTGAAGCTGAAGCAGCAAGTGCGGAAAACACACGGCAGCTCAGGCAGCATCTCTGGTCAGGAGAGAGAAGCAGAGTTAGCGAATCAAAGACCCTTCATCAGAAGTGAATGCAAGAGACCCAGTAAGATTTTGGGGCTCAGGATATAGGAGTTAATTGTATTTGGTGGAGAGGGTGAGGGAGTTCAAATGAAATTTATTATCAATGTATATATGTGTTGTACTGTATATGAGATGTAGAAAGCTGTGAGGGACGTTGCGAAGATACTGAGACCAAGGACTTGGTCATTTTCCAACTCCAGTACTTCCAGTGGCACCTCCAGTGGTTTAATATTGCAAACAGTGAGAGTTATCTGTCGTCATATTCATATGCAAGTAATCCTGTCATCACAGACCCATGGTGATACCAGGATGTATTCACCAAGGCTATACTGCATTCTCTACGCTAGGACCCTTGTTCTTCTTACTCAAAAGGGTCAAATTGGTTTTTTAAAAAACTTGGAATTTCTCAAGTGGCTGATTTACCCGGATCTCAGCTACTCTCCCTCGCAGCCCTCAATTCCCTGAACATTGAACACTTGGATCATCTTCTTCTTTTAAGCATTTCCATATTCCCCCGGAATGGAGAATAGCAGAGATTTATAATCCTCTGCCAGAATGCACTTCAGATTTTAAATGTGTAACAAAAACATTTTAAAAATCTGTTCCTTGTTCTTTTCTGATTCAGCTGCAAGAGGTACCTGTAAACAAAGGAAGTGCTGTACTGTACATGTATAAAGGTTATAAGAGTCTACTTTATTAGAAAGGAAAAAACATAGAAACAAAACTACAGCACAATACAGGGCCTTTGGCCCAGAATGCTGTGCTTACTTTAGAAGTTACCTAGGGTTACCCATAGCCATCTATTTTTCTAAGCTCCGTGTAACCTATCCAAGAGTCTCTTAAAAGACCCTATCGTACTCACCTCCACCACCGTCACCGGCAGCCCATTCCACGCACTCATCACTCGCTGTGTAAAAAAAACTTACCCCTGACATCTCCTCTGTACCTACTTCCAAGCACCTTAAAACTATGCCCTCTCATGTTAGCCATTTCAGCCCTGGGAAAAAGCCCCTGACTATCCACACGAACAATGCCTCTCATCATCTTATACACCTCTATCAGGGCACCTCTCATCCTCCATTGCTCCAAGGAGAAAAGGCCAAGTTCAATCAACCTATTCTCATAAGGCATGCTCCCCAATCCAGGCAACATCCTTGTAAATCTCCTCTGCACCCTTTCTATAGTTTCCACATCCTTCCTATAGTGAGGTGACCAGAAATGAGCACAGTACTCCAAGTGGGGTCTAACCAGGGTCCTATATAGCTGTAAGATTACCTCTCGGCTCTTGAACTCAATCCCACAGTTGATGAAGGCCAATACATCGTATGCCTTCTTAACCACACAGTCAACCTGCACAGCAGCTTTGAGTGTCCTATGGACTCGGATCCCAAGATCCATCTGATACTCCACACTGCCAAGTGTCTTACCATTAATACTATATTTTGCCGTCATATTTGACCTACCAAAGTGAACCACCTCACACTTATCCAGGTTAAACTGCATTTGCCACTTCTCAGCCCCGTTACTGTATGTAAAATATAAATATACAGAAAGAAAATAAGATGATTAATAAATTAGTAAAAAAAAAAGTGATACTTGTCAACCAGTCACTAAGCCATTCCACACAATGTATTGCCAGAGGGAACCACAGATGTCTGAAGGCTTTTCCTTTCCCTTTCCCTCTAGCTTTACCTTTCCCACTGCTCTACCACTCTTGCCTCATCCCCTTGCCTTCTCCCTCTCTGTCCAATTCTTAGCACTATGACTCAGTCTAAGAGAAGGTTACCACTCGCACAAAGAAATTGTCCTTTTTTATACCATTCAAGATTCCTTTAAAAATCTACCATAACATTTACCCCAGTACCTTTTCAGATAAGCATGTTTCTTGACCGTAGGGTCAGCACATATTATGAGGTGAATGGGTCTCAGAGTTGGTGATGGAATGCAGCTTTAAGTGATGTTGCTTTCTTGTTGGTCCTCAGCTGTATGCTGTGCAGCGGCACTGGAACAAAACCTTGTACTACATGTTGCCAAAGTGGACAACTCCTGGTCTACATCCAGCTAATAGTCAAGTGGTAAGCTCAGAACTTTTTTCATGTACTGCACATTATTAGACGGCAGTGTTGGTTAGGGGGTAGGAAGTTTTTCAACTGCTTGTGCTAGTTGGGTGAAGGATTCCATTCCTTTCCATAAACAACGCCCAGATCATAGTGTGTGGCAAACCTGTCCTTATCTGTGCAGTTTCCCACTATGGCAGAGAGAGGGCTTCATGAGGGGAGATAATTGGTGTGCGAAGATAATTTAGGGGAAGGTAACTGAGGGGATATGGAGGGGTTGACAGTGAAAGGATTGGGGAAGATTGGGGAGTGCATAAGAGGAGGATTTTGTTAGTGGTAGAGTCCTGGTGAAATTATCAGCTAGGAGGAGGGTCTTGAGGGCAGAAGTTGCCAAGGAAATGGTTAGAAGTCAGGGATCAGGTAGGTGAAAGGCACGGCAAGTAAAACCACTGCCTCTGCACTTCCTGCCTCCAGAGAACCGGGTTCAATCCTGACCTCAGCTACTGTCTGTGGCATCATGATATTTAAGCTGCCTGAAGTTACCAGACCTGGAGAGAAGTGTTCTTCAGCCAAGGGCCATATTGCCTGGAGGGAGATAGGTGTGGACAAAGTTGGAAAGTGAGGGAAAGTTGGAACTAAGGTGTAGTAGTTGGTTGAATGAAGAATTGAATGAGTTTTGGTGATCAAACTCCCTGCAGCAGTTGAGCACACCATAGTTGTGTAGGAATGGTGTCTGAATACATTTCATTAATGTGATATCATGTGTGGTAATTATCGCTACACATGAACATGCATGTTATAAGCACTCAGACAATTTCACCCCTCTGAAAATTTTTATTGTTCAACCAAATGGAACCTGAGCTTTATGTCCTTGTTCTTGTGAATCAATTTTAATTCACCTTTACTGACGGTGGTCATAGCCAGGGTGAGGAGGGAAATAATGGGGATGACCTCCCATTACCTATTAAATGCTTCCAATGGTGTTTATCTCAAATAGCCTCTGACACCAGCTCCAGCTTTCATTTGTGGCATAACTGTTGGAACCATTTCTACTGACAGGAGAAGGGGCAAAGGCAGATTATTTGCATCTTAAGACCAGCCACTCCAGGCAGATGGGACTCATCCAGGAGAAGGAAAACTCTGATCTCAGCCTTGTGGCTATACCCACTCATGGGGAAAGCTTCAGGAGTAAACCCTGAGAGAGAAATCTGGAGCTGGAGTCCCTGAGTTCAACGCTGACTGGCAACTCCTGCAACACCATTGGTGCCAAACTATCGGTCTCTGCTCTTCCTTTGGATTTATCTGCTGTATGGAGAGGGGGAGCCTGCTGCATGGGCAACAACTTGCTCTCCATATCGATATGAGTGCAATAGTCATCAGCAACAGTGGCTCTGAAACGGCACCTTTTAAGGTTGAGACCAGGGTCAAATAGGGGTGCATCATTTGCCCCAATTTTTCTGCTGTGTTCATTGCAACCATTCTTCACCTCACAGGCCAAGACCTCCCACAAGGAGTCCAGATTCTCTACAGGACAGATGGGTGGGGGGGGGGTGAGGGAGTCCCTTTAATCTTAACAGTTTCAAGGCAAAGAGCAAGGTGTCAACTACTTCCATCGTGGAGCTCCAATATGCAGACAACAATGTCATCATAGTTCACTCTGAGGAGGATCTACTGTGTATAGTGGATGCTTTTGCCAGAGCATACAAGCTCCTGGGACTTGATCTAAGCATTAAGAAAACCCATGTCCTGCACCAATCTGCTTCAGATCAAGATCCTAAACCATCCAAGCTGACAACATCCCTCTGGAGAACACTGATCATTCCCCATATCTTGGCAGCACTTTTTCTTCAAGAGACAATGTTGACCTTGAAATAAATCTCAGAATAGGCTGTGCAAGTGGAGCTTTTGCCATGCTGAGAAAGAGGGTTTGTAAAGATCAGGATATCAAGACCAATGCTAAGCTTCTGATCTATAAAGCTATAGCCCTCTCTTCCTTGCTATATGGAGCAGAGTCATGGACAACATAAAGCAGGCACATAAACTCCCTAGAAACTTACCATCAAAGATGCCTTTGAAAGATTCTGAGAGTTAGCTGGAAGAACAGGTGTACTAACTCCTGGAGGAAACTAACATTAACTCCATAGCCACAATCGTGACTCAGCACCGATTGCTATGGGTCGGCCACATCATCTGTATGCCTGACTCCTGTCTCATTAAATAACTCCTGTCTGGATAACTCAACGATGCAAAGCGCACTCCTGGAGGATAGAAAAAGCAGTTCAAGGACAATATCAGGACCCACCTGAGGAAGTGCCACATCAGCCTGAATGGATGGGAGAAATTAGCACAAGATTGGAAAAATTGGAGAAGGACTGTCTATGAGGGGACTGCACAGCTCGAAGAATACCCCCCACCCTGCCACTGAGACTGAGTGGCTTCAACGTGAGGAGAGACTGGGAAAGGCCCAACCAGCTACACCCACCACCACTTCAATAACCTACACCTGCCAACACTGCAATAGGACTTGTGGATCACAGATCAGCCTTTCAATCATCTCAAGACCCACAAGTGAGCAGATCAACCACCAAGAGAAGAATTATACTCAATTACAGGTGATGACTGATGATGATGATTGCCCTAGCTATCCATGATTGACACTGACCAGCCTCCTCCAGATGTTCCTTCTGCAAGAGGAAAATAAGCAATAAAACAAGACAAAACACAAATACTGAAGAAAGGCTCAGGATGCTGGAGGAAGTCAGTGGGTTACACAGCATCTGTGGTTAGTCAACATTCTTGAGTTGAGACCCTTACATCTGGACTGAAACATAGAGGGGAGATAGTATAAAGAGGTGAGGTGCAGGGGTAGGTCTGGAACTGGCAGGCGATAGGTGGATCTATGTGAGGAGGGGTGATAGACAGATGGAGGAGAGAAGAGTGCACTTGAAACATCGTCTGTCCATTTCTCTCCACAGCTGCTGCCTGATCTGCTGAGTTCTTCCAGGATCTTGTTTGTTGCCCCAAGTTTCAGTGCCTACTGTCCCTTGAAGCCTGAACAGCTTAACTTATTGTTTGCTACAGATATCTCCACAAGAGACAGACATTTCCGGAAGCAGAGCTCTATTTTGATGCATTAAACACCAATTTTGTAGTGAACTCCATTTCAAATGGATTTGGTAAAAATAATTTTCTGGAACTGTACATCCAAAGAAACTGCAATTTTTTTTTCTTCCTTGATCAGGAAAAATAACATTTTTGAATACATTGCTGATCAACAAAGTGGACTTCCTTTAAATCTTTATGACACAATGACTGGCCAGTGTATCTTCACTGATGAACAAGTTATGGTAAGAAAGAAAGTCTTGTTTAAAAGTGCTTTGGTGAAAGGAGTCATTGTGCTGTCTGCTATCAGTAGTGGGCATGTGACAGCAGCCCTTAATGAGGGGAAAATCTGTGCAGAGCCAATGGGGAAGAATGGGATATCTATTGAGTATTTCCTTGACATTATGTGCACTCGTACACAAACTGTCCCTCTCTGTCTTTCTTCTCTTTCACTCTCCCCTTCGCACGTCTCCTTCTCTCACTCGCTCTCTCTCACTCACTCACACATAAAGACCTGCTTCTGTGAAGGTAATTAGGAAAACTTTAAAAAGCAACAAAGAATGGCTTAAAAAAATAACCAAGATCAGATTTATTATCACTGATGAATGTCATGAAATTTGTTTTGTGGCAGCAGTATAGTGCAATACATAAAAGTTACTATGAATTAAAATAAGCAATGTATAAGAATAATTAGGAATTACAGGAAGAGAGCACAATAGTGAGATGGCGTGGATAGAGTCCTGGGAAATCTGATGGACTGTTCAAAATTCTAAAGTCTAAGACAGAATATGAGCGTGCACTAGCAGGTAATACAAAAACGGTTTTTAAACTGTATGTATATAAAAAGGAATAGAGTAACTGAATAGAGTAAATGCTAATTAGTTAGAACATGAGATTGGGGAATTAGTAATGGCATCAGAAAACTAGGTGTCTGGTCAGTTAGGAAGGGCAGCCTCTCATCCTTTCACTATGAAGCCATCAACTTTTAACTTGCACACAGAAGTTTTTACTCCAAGTTTTACTGCAGGTGTTTTTTTTTTGTCTGCCTTTCACTTTCCAATTTCTCACCATTTAAAAATGACCTACATTTTTCGTTCCAGTGTAGATAACCCAACATTTTTCCATGTTATGTTCTACTGCCAAGTCTTCAGTCATCCATGCAGCCTGTCAGTACTCACTGAGTCTCCCTAATCCACCTGACAACCCACACTGCTGCATAATATTGTAACTGGAACAATGTAGTTCCTCGTTCAGCCTGTTTTTCAGAAGTGAAAAGCAGTGTTCAGGTCCTGACTTTCACTGGGAAATTAACTCTTGATCCTTGCAATATGCTGCCAGAGGAGGTGGTGAAATCCAATACAATACTATGAGAAACATTCAGACAACATCTAAATAAATGTGTAGAAGGATACTGCCCTAATAGAGACAAATGGGATTAGTGTAGATCACCAACAAAAGGCCAGCAGATTCAAATTCAGATTATTTACTGTGCTTAGAAAAAGGATTTAGCCCCAACCCTTTGTTCACATAAAAGTGCATTACAACCAGGGATTTTGATCAATTTAACAGAGATTTTTTAATTTGTGAATCAAATGCTCTTTTTTTTTTTCCCACAGTAGAGCCCAAAAAGTGGGGAAATTGTGAAACATGAAAAGCTAAAACTTCAGAAAGTGAAATTTTAGCACTTCAGAAGTATTCATCCCCCAGTACTTAGTGGAACAGTCTTCCTCAGCTATTACAGCCAATAGTCTTTTTGGATAGGTCTCTATTAGCCTTGCATAATATGATGGACAAGATTTGCCCATTTCTCCTTGCAAAATTGCTCAAGCTGTGCCTGGTTGGATGGGGAGGAGTGGTGGACAGCAATCTTGAATTCTTGCTGGAGATGTTCAATCATGTAAGGTCAGGACTCTGACTAGGCCACTCTAGGACATCAATTGTCTTAATTTGAGGCTATGTTGTGGTTGCTCTGGCAGTGTGTTTTTGGCCATTGTCCTGCTGAAAGATGAACTTCCTCCCCAGTTTAAGCTTTCTGGCAGAGTCTGGCAGGTTTTTATCCAAGATCTCTTGGTATTTAGCAACATTCATCTTCTCATCAATCCTGACCAGATTTCCAGTCCCTGCTGCTGAAAAGCATTCCCATAGAATGATGCTACCTCCACCATACTTTACAGTAGGGATGGTGTTTCTAGGCTGATACATAGTATATGATTTATGCCACATGTACAACTTAGTGTTGAGGCCAGAAGGTTCCACTGTAGTCTCGTCCAACTACTAGACCTTTTTCCACCCTCTTTACAGTATCTACTAAGTGATGTTTTGCAAGGTCATTACGGGTAGGGGTATGTTTTTTTTTTAAGCCAGGGCTTCTTCCTTGCCACTCTTCCATAAATACCCTTCTTGTGCAAGGCCATAGAGATTGTGGAGCCATGAACTTCATCTCCAGTTACAGCCACTGGCTTCTGCAGCTCACTCACAGTGACTGTTGGTATTATAGTGACCTTTCTTACAAGTGTCATTCTTCTCAATTGGGTTTAGAGGGGTGGCCTGACCTAGGCAGTGGCTGTGGTTTCATTTTTTTTCCCACTTTTTCACGATGGACTGCATTGAGCTCCGAGGTATGTTCAGTGCCTTTGAGATGGCCCTGTACCATTACCCAGATTTGTGCTATTCTATTATCATGGCCCTGACTTTCCTTGAATGCCTTTTGTCTTCATTTGGGTTTGGTCTGTTGAAAATCTACCATGCTGTTGAACCCTGCAGATAGAGGAAGTGTTTATTCTTATAAATTCATTGAAAACAGGTCATTCTCCTATTTTCTACATCAACAAATTGGGTGAGTTGGTAAAGACCATAAGACATAGGAACAGAAGCAGGCAGTTTGGCCCATCAAGTCTCTCCATAAAGTTTTGCTACTGAGGAAAGTTAGCATAGTAATTTCAAAGGGGATGTATACGTTTTCAGCCTCACAATTTTGCTTTTTTAATTTTTATTAAATTGTTGACAGGTTTTGGAATTTTTCTTTTGAGTTGACATGATGCACAATACTTTGTAGATTAGCTCAAAAAATCCTTCTTCAACATATTTTATATTTAGAAAATGAGACAGTAAAATGTGAAAATAATTGTGGGGGCTGAATACCTTTTCAAGCCATGGTATTTATCACAGATACATCAAAACAGACAGTGAAATGTGTTGCCTCTGTTAACAACCAACACAATGTGCTGGGAGCACCCTGCAAGTGTTCCCACACAGTCCAGCACCAACATGCCTCGACTTTTTGGAACAAAGGGCCTGTTTTTGTGTTGTACGGCTCTGTGACACAACAGAATATCTATCCTGACAAGCCAAACCTACCTTCTCTGCATTCTAACATTAATTTTCTTCAACTTTAGTTAAGATTTTATCACTCAGTTAGGAATTATTAGACTTATGAAATGTGTTTCTTTTTCATCTAAATTTTATTGATTGAAAAGTATTGCTTATTATGACTTGGGAAGGACATCAGAGGGATCTCAGAACTTGTAGGAGAGACAATCTCCAGTCCAAAAACAAATTTCCAGAGGTAAAGATGTCTTTCTATCATTACTTCTTTTCCCCATTGTCTGTACATTTAGAACCATCTTTTTTGTCTATTCTTTCCTTTGTATATCTTTCTTTTTGTCAGGAAGATTTAAGTAAGGGACTTCTATGACCTCAGAATGTCCCCTAACATGTATCCAGATACAGTTTCTATGAGATTGAATATGGGTTAGATGATTGGGAGAACAAAATGATGCCACAGGTATCTTTTACTTCCATTTGAGAAGACAGTCAGAGCTTCAGTTCAACATCACACTGGCAGGACAGCACCTCCAACAACACACAGCAGCCTTAGTTTTATCAACGTTCTCCACTGTGACAAAAATATAACTAAAACTTTTGTCTAGCTTTGGGCATCTCACACCTCTTATTCCGTAAAGGGACTAGATTGTGTTTTATAACGCAAGACTAAAAGATATTTGTAGGAGTAGAATTAGGCCGTGTGGCCCATTGTGGCTGATTTATTATCCCTCTCAACTCCATTCTCCTGCCTTCTCCTCATAATCTTCGACACCATTACTAATTAAGAGCCTATCAACCTTGGCTTTAATATACCCAATAGTTTTGCTTCCTTAGCCGTCTGTGTCAATGAACTCCACAGATTCACTACCCTCTGGCTAAAGAAATTCCTCCACACCTCCGTTCAAAGGGGATATCATTGCACTCTCAGGCTGTGCCCTCTGGACCTAGACTCCTCCACGACAGGAAACATCCTCTCCACGTACATATACTCTACCTAGGCCTTCCAGCATTCAATAGGTTTCCATGGATTCCCCCTCATTCTTGATGACATCAAGAATTAGATGGAGTTTAGTGAGTTTTCGATGGAGCTAATTCAGAATGAGGTAGAAATGTCTGGGGACTGAACTGTGTGCTCTAACTTCAAGCTATGGCCTTGATTTTTTTCTGACCTTTTCTAAATAATAATACAAATGTATTCTAAAGCAAAAGGAATGTCATTTCTTTGTATATATTTACAGTCAAATGACAATAAACTAGAACTTTGCTCCTTTCTTGGTCACCCTAGGTCAGTCCTGTAGTGGCGTTTCCGGAGATAAAGATCACTCAGGCTTCTCAGCAGGCCATCCAGCAGCATCGAGTCCAGCTGACAAGAGCCTCTGTTATAATACAGCAGGTACGTTTCAATTAAGCCTGAAACTCTCAAAATCTCACTGCATCTTCCTCATATACCCTTGTTGTCTGTTCTGAAGATGGTTTTGTGGGATCGTTATGGTGAGTTGCCCAGTATGGGTGATTTGACAACGCGTCAGAGCTTTTTAGAATCCTAGAGTGCTGAAGGAGGAAACTTGGAGCATCAAGACGCTGCTGGCTTTTCCATCCAGCCAATCCCACACCCGTACCCTACCCCTATTGCCCTGCATATTACCATCCCTTAAGTGCATGTCAGATCTTCAATCCATCACATCCCCATCTCTGCTGCTTCACTGTGTGCTATCAGCCCTCCAGTTCCCCTTTGAATGCCTCAAAAGGCTCTATTTCCTCCCTCTTGCAATCAGAGACCTCTAGATCATGTTTACTGTGCGTTGAGACATCCCTCCCTTCACTTTCATACGTCACTTTAAATCTCTGTTCCCTGATCCGCACGCTGAACAGAAATGGGAACAGTTCCCTTCTAATTGCCCTACCTAAACTTCACCCGCTGAACTTTCACCAAGGAGCACATCGACAGCTTCTTCAGTCTAATCTGTGTCCCTCATCTCAGGAACAATTCAAATAAATCATCTCTGCACCCACCTAGCTTCCCCCTCACCTTGTTTTGCCAGTCACCGTCCAGTTTGTACTCCTTCCCTTCTGCACCCCACCCTTCTTATCTGACTTCTTCCCCCATCTTTTCCGGTCCTGATGCAGGATCGCGGCCTGAAATGTCAGCTGTTTATTCCTTTCCATTGATACTGCCTGACCTGCTGAGTTCCTCCTGCATTTTGTATGTGTTACCCTAATATCTTTCTTTTGTCTCAATACAGTAAAACTCTTGTTGTTAGTTATTCACATTCTGATTTATTTCTCACATGAACATCAAAACATACAGTGAAATCCTTTGTGTTAACAACCAACATGTCCAAGGTTGTGCTGGGGGCAGCCCACAAGTGTTGCCACAAATTTCATTGCCAACATAGCACTCCCACAATGCTTGACAGAGTAGCACAGAACACAACAAAACAGAGCGTAACAGACATCATTGCAACAACAGTGAAACACGTCTCGTTCCTCCCTCCCAGCCACACACATTCACAGTCCTCTAACCTCAGCACAGACCATCTTTTTATTCTTTCATCAGACTCGTGGATTCGTAAACACTGGCCCTGACCGCCCCAATGAACTCACAGAGATTCGCGCACCCCAGGCTATGGCTATCGGGCCTTGACCTCTGAACTTATGATCGACCTTCAGGCTTCGATCTAGACCTTTGGTTGCCTTTTTTCACCTAAGCAATTCTTGCCACATGATTTTAGTCAGTGCAGAGCTTATATGTCACCCTGTCAACGTGATTCACCAACTTACTGCTGAGCTGCAGAAATCCCAGATCTGCACTTTTCTCCTGCATTATGTCTGTTAAACTTGGGCCACTTTTCTGTGCCATAGGATCAATCTGTGCCATGGCACAAATCTCAAAAACCCCCATTCTAAACCTCACTACTTCCCTCTCCAGACATGCCTTAAAGTATCTCTACATTCAACTGTCTCCGCGTGTCACCATTTGGGATCCTATATCTTTTGTTATTGCTGCTGACCCAATTCAGGATATTTTATAGTGTCAAAAGCTTTACCTGAATGCAAGCTGCTGTTGATCTGCACCCTCTTTTGGATCAGTAGGTATTGAAATCATTTATGTTTTCTCAATTTCAGCAAGATTAATGTGGACAGGAAATCATAACCAACCCCAGATTCCAGTTGCATCCAATTTTAGACTCCAACCTGAGCCTCAAAGTCTAACTAAATTGAACGTTCTTTTTCTCTTGGCAGCGTCAGACAATTGAGTTAATTCCCATCACTCAAGTGTACTACGAGTGGAAAGGAAAGGAATACAGTTACTTTACCTGCGGCGTTGACAACAAAGTACATGCCCCTGACTATCCTGCCAAGTGTTGCTGCTGCACCATTCTATAAGCGTACCAATGGGACCAAGCTGACATGCCTTCAACCCTGTCAACGTGATTCACCAACTTACTGCTGAGCTGCAGAAATCCCAGATCTGCACTTTTCTCCTGCATTATGTCTGTTAAACTTGGGCCACTTTTCTGTGCCATAGGATCAATAAGTACCATTTAAGTTTCTCATCAAGTCCAGGATTGCTCTTGGTTCCATCCTTGATCAGCCAGTATAACGGGACAGGCAGCACAATGGGTAGAGGGTAAGGGATGGTATAGATCTGTGGTGAAGTGACACCTATCGATTCTGGTGTTATCTTTCTTGACTCCACTTATTGAAGTTATTTGATAATTGGGATCATTTGTCTCATGTGAGTCACTGATCTGAGTTGGTGGGTGAAAGAAGAATACTGCAAACCCAGGACAGAGACCTGGGTCATGGGATTAACCCATTCTAAAAGGCCAACTTCAGTAACGGAGCCTTACCTTGCAAATTAACCCTTCCTAATCACTGGAGGGAGTGTTACATGGTCTCTAGAAATCGATGCCACTTTCTGTTGGCATGAACAAGCAAGACATTGAGATGATAGACCTGCTCTACAGCTGTCTTTGACCTTGGTCATCTCCCTCCATTAATATCAAGGGAATGGTGATCACCACCAAAGCTTGCAGCTAATGTATTGCATGTTCTGTGGGGTGGGGGTGGGGATTTCATTAGTGTTGATATCACAGAAAACATTTGAACTTTGTAACAGGTCCCTGAAAGTACAGAATAGTTATTCAACTTTAATAAGGCATGATGCTGAGGTTTGTGCATTTTTGCAGGTAATATGCCAGCTTTGTAATTGGATTTACGTAGCACATAACAGCACAATACAAGCTCTTTGGCCCACAACGTTGTGCCAACCTTATAACCTACTCTAAGTGTTCCCTCCCCCATACCTCTCCATTTTCTATCATCCATCTGCCTTCCTAAGAGTCTCGCAAATTGGATTTGTTGAGAAAATAAAAGTTACCCAGAACTGTTGAAATAGCTGGTGAGACACCAGAGCAGACTGCGAGAGACAAACAGAATAAAATTGATGTAAAAGCAGACATACAATGAGAGAGAAAGGCAAAGAAACACAGACAGATAAGCAGAGAATCATGGACAAATCAGGAGATGAGCAAAGAGACGGTCCCAATGGGATTTATAATGGAAATGCTATTGCTGTCACTTACAAATCAGAATTTTGAAGCCTAATCACTTTACCACACAACTATGTTTTCTAGATTTTTTTTCACTCAAATAGTTGTGTGGATAATTTCACAGTATATAACTAGCTTTGCCTGAAATCTGAAAATTCAGTTTTTGCTGAAAAATTGTAACTTCTGAAGTTGTAACCAAATCAAGTGCAGCATTTTTAAAGTGAGAATCCACCAAACCAAGATATACATTCCAGAAGTGATCCAACCAGTGAGTCTCGTAATGCAGCTTAAATAGCAGAGGGGCTTTCTGGAAACTACATACCAACTTCCATTTTCTGCATCCAGCACTGCTCTAAAACCTGAAATATAAACCAATCTAATCCATAATTGGCATGGTTACAAGTTATCCCCTGGGTATTTGATGGCAGGGAGGGGTTGCTCCCTCTGCTGCAGTTGTGACACAGTTCAAAGAGTGGGCAAGGGACAACCTGCAGCAATAACCGATCACCAGCTCAGATTCAGATTCAGATTTGGAGCTGGAGGCCAAAATGACAATTGAACAGTACTGAGCCCAGACTCTGGCCTTTGTTGATTGTTAACTGTGCCTGATTTTCTTTGATTTTGTGTGGTGGAGAGAATGCATAATTTTTTTTAAAAATCAGTGTTTGACACTAAGTTCTGTACCATGTCAATTTGAACTCTAAAATGCACAGTATGTGCAATTTCATGTTTTCAAATCGAGTGTGACTGAATTAAAGGCTTTGAGCTGAACTGCCCTGTGGTGGGCAATATTAGGCTGACAATCAATGTGCTGAGCAGGGCATTCACTGATCAACTTTTTAAAGTGCACTTTTGATACCACTGCTCCAAAAAATGCACTGTATTGTGATATCATGTTTCTAATCCAAGTGTGACTGGAATTGAAGACTGTATGAGCTTAAATTCCCTGTGGTTGGCAATATTAGGCTGAAAATCAATGCACTGAGAAGCGTGTTCACTGGTCAACTCTTGATACCACTGCTCCCAAAATGCATATTAGTGATAACACAATTAGTATAAATGCTTTGAGCTGATAAACAAGATTTATCTTACTCTGTTACCTTGCACACATTATTTTTAAAATTCTTTTGTAATTGTAAAGAGGTTCAATGCAACAATAGGTCAAATTGACTTCTCTTTTTCGTGCTTATACTGGACTTTGTTTTAATACAAATGCTTGTTGGCCTGCATCATTTCAAAGAATTATCATCTTGGTTGCAATTAATTCTGACATTCGTCTAGTACTTGGTGTAAGGGATCAAATTTGTTTTTAAAACATTGAAATTTATTAAAATTGCATTTGTTGTTTCTGAGTTTTTTTTTAAGCGTAACCATCTCTCCCTCAGCTTTTCACCTCTCTAGTCTCTACGGCTTAATCAATTGCCAATACACTTGCGCCATATTTGAGAAGCTCTCTTGCCCCTCTTTAGGAAGGTGAGAGGTTGCCTTTGTCCCTTTTCAAGAACATCCTGTCATTTAAAAGGTCTTAGTTGTCGCACACAAAATATGAGGAAGGATATCGGGTGTCATGGCGCTGGTGATCCGGGATCGGAGTCGGACACAAATCTATTAAACTGCAGATGCAGGAAATCTGAAACAAAAACAGAAAATGCTGGGAACATGCTCAGCAGGACAGGTTATATCTGAGGGAAGAGAAACAGCCAATGTTTCAAATTGAGCAGCCTTTTGTCAAAATGGAAGTGTCAACCTTGTTTCTTTCCCCAATGTATTTCTAGCATTTTTGCTTTTATTTTCTAGTTAGACATCCATGGGGTCAAGGGGTGAGTGGACAGAAATGTGATTGGCAACTGAACAACAGTAATTCAATTTAAGGTCGTCCAAACTACTAAAACATAAATAATCTAGTATCCAATTATTCAGTAATTGGTTTGGCATCAGAATTGTGTATAAGTTCACTAAATCCTCCCTATCTCCATACGCAGTAGGTCAGCCATGTGTTACTGGGAGGCTGTGTGATCTGAGGCAGGGCTGAAACTGTAAACTGTTCACCCTTTTCATTCCTGACCCTCGATGAGGACTAGTGTGTGTTCCCTCAACCTCCCCTTCCTGAAGTCCACTATCAGTTCCTTGCAGTTAATGACACTGAGTGCAAGGTGGTAGGTGGTTGTTATGACACGACTCAATCAGTCAGTCAATCAATCAATCAATCAATCTCTCTCTCTCTCTCTCTCTATCGCCATCTGAGTTTCTGCCAACAGCTGTATCATCGGCAAACTTATAGACATATTTGAGCTTGGGCCTAGCCACACAGTTATTGGTGCAGAGATTAATATAGGATTGGCCTTTTAAAAATCGAGTGATAAATGGCTTTCAGAAATTAGTTATTCTGGAAGGCTTGCGTGTGTGTCATAAGCCGCAATGAAAGTGCAGCACCTTAGTAACCACCACACTTGGAGCAGAAATGTGATCAGTGTAACAGCCACTGGAATGCCAAAGTTTGTTAGCAGCAATTTTAGTAGAGATACTGCAACTTAACTCGTGAAGTTCATCTGCAGATTTTCCACAGATGGGGCAGGAGGTGCCTGACGGTGGGTTGTGGGCTGAGTTGTTACACTCCTGATATTACGCAGCATCTCTCTCTGCTCCTGGTGCGTGGACTGGAGTGTAGTTAAACTAATGAACTACGGAGAGACTTGCCACTTGTCGTCAGCCAGCGTGACTGATATTTCTTGTGAAAGTGGTGTCTTTAGATATGCACTATACGACTTGCAAGCAAACTTTGGTTGTGATTTATGGATTTCCCACACATGAAGATGGAACTGTTACATTACCTTCCTTTCTCCTGCTGCGCATTGACGGCAAGCTACAGGTCACCTACCTGCATGGTTCTGGACAGGTGGCAGGAGTCACTGACCTGTCAACCCAGAACTGATTCAGGAACTGAAGTCGATGTTGACTGAATTTTTGAATCAGAATCATGTTCATTATCATTGATTTATATTTGGAAATTTGTTGCTTTGTGGCAACAGTACATGGCAATACATAAAATATACTGTAAATTACAATAAGCAGCGCAAAAAAAGTGAGGTAGTGTTAATGGGTTCATGGACCTATAAAAGGCAGAGGAGACAAAGCTGTTCCTAAAATGGTGAGTGTGTGCGTTCAGCTACTGTACCTTTTCTCTGATGGTAGTAATATGTGAGTTTGTGTGTTGGTGATATATACTAATGGTCAGCATGATTGGAACTTTGAGTTTAGGCGAAAGAGGAACATGCTTTTTATTTATCTCCATGATCTTGCTTTAAGGGAAATGGGGGAAGTGAGAGAGCATAGAGTACAGTAGCAGGCCCTTCGGCCCAACGTGTCCATGCTGACCATCAATTACTCCTCCGTCATCTGCAGCAGCATTTGATATATATATCCATGCCTTGGCCGGAGTTGAGAAAGTTAAGAAGGTGCTTTATCCATGATCATTGATTTATAGATGGAGGAGAGTATCTAAATAGAGAATGAGGATCCCACCACTAAGCACATCTTTCCCTCCCCCCCCCCCGCTTTCCGCAGGGAGAACTCCCTACGCGACTCCCTTGTCCATTTGTCCCCCCCATCCCTCCCCACTGATCTCCCTCCTGGCACTTATCTGTGTAAGCGGAACAAGTGCTACACATGCCCTTACACTTCCTCCCTTACCACCCCAAACAGTCCTTACAGGTGAGGCGACACTTCACCTGTGAGTTGACTGGGGTGATATACTACGTCCGGTGCTCCCGATGTGGCCTTTTATATATTGGCGAGACCCGATGCAGACTGGGAGACCGCTTTGCTGAACATCTACGCTCTGTCCGCCAGAGAAAGCAGGATCTCCCAGTGGCCACACATTTTAATTCCACATCCCATTTCCATTCTGACATGTCTATCTACGGCCTCCTCTACTGTAAAGATGAAGCCACACTCAGGTTGGAGGAACAACACCTTATATTCTGTCTGGGTAGCCTCCAACCTGATGGCATGAACATCAACTTCTCCAACTTCCGCTAATGCCCCACCTCCCCCTCGTACCCCATCTGTTACTTATTTTTATGCACACATTCTTTCTCTCACTCTCCTTTTTCTCCCTCTGTCCCTCTGAATATACCCCTTGCCCATCCTCTGGGTTCCCCCCCCCCCCACTTGTCTTTCTTCCTGGACCTCCTGTCCCATGATCCTCTGGTATCCCTTTTGCCAATCACCTGTCCAGCTCTTGGCTCCATCCCTCCCCCTCCTGTCTTCTCCTATCATTTTGGATCTCCCCCTCCCCCTCCAACTTTCAAATCTCTTACTCACTCTTCCTTCAGTTAGTCCTGACGAAGGGTCTCGGCCTGAACCGTCGACTGTACCTCTTCCTAGAGATGCTGCCTGGCCTGCTGCGTTCACCAGCAACTTTGATGTGTGTTGAATGAGGTGCTGTTCTAGTTTGTGTTTGGCCAATGAAGTCAGTAAACCTCTTCTGCACCCTCTCCAAAGCCTCGACATCCTTCCTATAAATGGGCAATATTAACTAGAGTTTTATAAAGCTATAACACCCTAACTCTTGAACTCATTTCCTCATCTAATAAAGGCAAGCATGTCATATGCCTTCTTTACCACCCTATCGACTGGTGCAGGTGCTTTCGCGGAGCCAAGAACCTCAAGATGCTTCTGCTCATCAACACTGTTAAGGATCTTGCCATTAAAAGTGCACTGTCTCTCTTAAGTTTGTTGTCCAAAAGTATAATCTCATATGGTGTCAAGCAAATGCAAAGCACCAGAGCTAAAGTGTAGTGAACTGTTGGAAATTTGATGGCCAGTTTTCATCCTCAAACACCACTAGAGTAAAACTGGAATATGGAGCATCAAAGAAACTGCTAAAGGTCCTCTAAGGGTTGAACAGCTTCTTTGGAGGTAGAGGGGATAGTCAATGTTGTAGGTTGTGACCCTGTGTCAAGACTGGACATTTAAAGTGGAGACAGCCAGTATAAAGAGCTGAAAGACATAAAGAGTAAAGGGACTGGCGAGGTAGAGATGGTAGGAAGTTGGAGCCATGTAGAGGAGGGTGGAGTTAGAGACCAAGGCTGGTGAGTGGGAGGAAAAAGATGAGGAGGAGAAAAGCAATGGACAGGTAGAAGGAGGGAAGAGAGAAGGTAGATACAGACTGGAATACGATAGACAGAACCAAATAAGAGAGATAATGAGGAGCTGAAACGATGGGGGAGGGGTGTTAGACCAGGAGAGAAGAAGCCAAGTGTGAGAGGTGGATGAAAAGGAGAAAGCGAAGAGAGAGGACCTAGTTGGACCAGTAGATCTGGGAAAGGAACACAGAGTGGGTGATCTGAAGTTGGAAAATTCAATATTTATCCCACTAGGTTGTAGACAACCTAGACAGACTATGAGGTGCTGTTCTAGATTATGTTTGGCCTCACCCTGACAATGAGAAATGCCAAGGACAGACATATTGGTGAGGGAAGGGGAAAGTGAGGCGAAGTGACATTCAACCAGAAGCTCGGGGTGGCCTTTGCAGGCAGAGCACAGGTGTTCTGACTAGTCAACATGTGGTCCTGTCACATTAGAGGAGGCCACATCAAAAGCACTGAAAGCAATATATGAGGTTGAGGAGGTGCATGTGAAAAGGAGAGGCTATCTACATCCCTGAATAGTACTAAGTTAGGAGGTAGGTGCAAGAACCAGTGTTGTACTCCTCTTATCATTACAGGAAAGATACTTGTGGACAGAGAGGGGTGGTACAGGAGGGACGAGGGAAGTCACAGAAACAGTGAGGTGAGAACGGACATTCAGGACATAAGATGAAGACTCCATCAACTACATTGGAATGGAAGGCATACTTCCTGAAATAGTGGGGCATTTCAGAAATGCAGGAAAGGAAAGCCTCATCTTGAGGACAAAGGTATTGGAGACAGAGAAACAGAGAGAAAAGGTTGGCTTCCTTTCAATTTGGATCAATGTCCTTCATAGTCCAAATGCTTTTCAATAAATGCTTGTCCTTCCACCCATCTGAGGTACCGTTGAAGAGCTATCTTCCCTTTATTATACATTGAGTTTCCCAATATAACCTGTTTGGAACATGACTGCCGTTTTTAACTCTTAAACTTTGTCTAGTTTGTGTTGTGTGTACCAGTATGGTGAAGTACAGGTACAATGGAAAAACTTGCATCAGCAGCATCACAGCCATATGGGTATAGACCAGACACAGAACATAAATTACACAATACAGTGAAGTCGAAACATTAAGGCAAAAGAAAAACATAATCAGAGACAAGTCCAAGGCAGTGCAAGAGGTGGTCTGTAGTGTTCTGATGCCGAGGTAGGATTAGGGTTGTGCAGGAGAGTTCAAGAATATAATGATTGTAGAAAAGTAGCTGTTCCTGAACCTGATGGTGTGGGACTTCAGGCTTCAGTACCTCCTGTCCAATGGTAGCAGCAAGAAGATGGCATAAACTGGATGGTGGGGATCAGGTTGCTGGACAGCTGCTGGGGATATCTAATCACAAACGAGAAAATCTGCAAATGCTGAAAATACGGGCAGCGCACACAAAATGCTGGAAGAACTCAGCAAGCCAGGCAGCATCGATGGAAAAACGTACAGTCCATGTTTTGGGCCGAAATCCTTCAGCAGAACTGGGGAAAAAAAAACTGAGGAGTAGAGTAAAAAGGTGGGGGGAGGAGAGAGAACCACCTGGTTTGGGGGTCACTACCGGAAGTTTGAGAAATTGATGTTCATGCCATCAGGTTGTAGGGTACCAGCCTGTGTGTTGTGTGTTGCTGGGGTTATTTTTTTTTATTTGCAACATATTTTGCAATCACATGACTGCACCTTCAAAATCTCAACAGTCTTGTAGTCACACATCTTTGCCAACAATCTCTTTTGCTGGCTGCGATTCTTTACCATCCTGAACAACAGTATAAAATATTGTTGTCGTCGTGGCTATCCCTCGAGGTCGAGGATGATGGTCTTCATTCTGTTGATCTACTTATGGGCTCTCAAGTGGCTTATGAGTCCAATCTTGGCTTTGAAAGTTCTTCCGCATTCAGGACAGGTAGCTCCAGATGGCAGATCGGGCTTTGGTTGTTGCTGCCTCTCTTTCCATTTTCTTCTCTTTTCTTCTAATTCTGCCCATCTGTTGGCTTCGAAAGTTGCTGCTCCTTCTCAGATGATGGCTTGCCAGAGTTTCCTGTCCTTGGCATTGGTTTCCCAATTGTTTGCCTTCTTTAAGCTGGGAGTAGAAGATTTGTTTCAGCAGACTTCGCCTTTCATCCAAACAACATGACCGCTCCATCTTAGTTGGTTCTTGATGACGTAGGCTTCAATGCTTGTTGTTTTTGCTTCATTTAGCACACTGAGGTCGGTTCTTCTATCTTCCCAGCTGAAATTTAAGATGTTTTGAAGACAGCGTTGATGGAACTTTTCAAGTGCCTTCAGATGTCATCAGTATGTTGTCCAGGTTTCTGATGCATACAGGAGCGTTGGGATTACCACTGCTTTGTACACTAACATTTTGGTGTCTGTTCCGATGTCACGATCATGAAAGACTCTTGTTCAGAGATGTCCAAAAGCTGTTCCAGCGCACTTAAGACGATGTTGGATCTCGTCATTAAGGTTGACATTGGAGGAGAGGTGACTTCCAAGATACGGAAAGTGGTCAACGTTTTCCAGGGTTGTTTCGCCAAGTTGAAACGATGCTTCTATCCGATTTGTCTCAATTGGTGACGGTTGATAGATGATCTGAGTCTTCTTGGAATTGATGGTAAGTCCAAGTTTCGTGTATGCACGATTGAAGGCAGTCAGAATCTGTTGTAGGTAGTTTTCTGAAAGAGCTGCAACACTGTTGTCATCTGCGTATTGAAACTCCATGCGGGAACTCATGGATGCCTTTGTTTTGGATTTGAGACGGTCAGGATTGAAAAGTCTGCCATCTGTTCTGTAGACAATTTCCATTCCTGGGGGTAGGTCATCCTTGATAATGTGGATGATTGTCGCAATGAAGATGGTTAACAAAGTTGGGCAATCACGCATCCCTATTTTACTCCTGATCTGACTTGAAAAGGCTCACAGTTACTGTTGCTGACCATGACTGTGTCAAGCATACCATCGTGGAGGAGTCTCAGGATTCGAATGTACTTTTCAGGGCATCCATAGGTAGATAGGACATCCCACAGGAGTTCCCTTGATACCGAGTCAAAGGCCTTGGTGAGGTCAATGAATGCCATGTACAAAGGTTGAAGTTGTTCACAACATTTTTCTTGTAGTTGTCGCATTGTGAAGATCATGTCGATTGCTCCACGTGATGGTCTAAAACTAGCTTGTGTCTCTGGTAGGATCTTCTCAACTAAAGGCTTGAGTCGGTTGTTCATGATGCGGGTGAGGACCTTTCCTGCTGTCGCTAACAGGGAAATTCCCTGATAGTTTCCGCATTCGGTTCGATCGCCTTTCCTTTTGTAGATGGTAACGATTGCTGAGCCTCTAAAGTCTGCTGGTACGTCTTCATTTATCCAGATCTTGATGAGAAGTTGATGCAGTTGATAATGAAGCGGGTTACCCCCAATTTTGTAGACCTCGGCTGGTATTCCATCGAGTCCAGCGGCCTTGTTGTTTTTCAAGGTCTTGATGGCTTCCTTGACTTCTTCAAGTGTTGGTATTTTGCTTAGGGAGTCGTCAATGGGCTGTTTTGGAATGTTGTTAATCACATTCCTGTCAAATGACACAGTTTGATTTAGAAGATCTTCAAAGCGCTCCCTCCATCTGGAATTGATGTCAGCATTACTCTTCAGGATGATTGAACCATCTTTGCTTTTAAGAGGGGCTTGACCATGCGTGGATGGACCAAAAATAGCTTTCGTTGCGTTGAAAAAGCCTCGCGTGTCGTTGGCGTCTGCTAGTTGTTGGATTTCCTGAGCTTTCTTCCTCCACCATTGGTTTTTCAGGTTTTGGGTGCTCTTCTGGACTGCAGTCTTGCATTCCTGATAGTGTATCCTTTTGGTAGCCAATTGCTGGTCATTCTGTAAGGTAATGAAAGCTTTTCCCTTTTTGTCGACATGCTCAGTGGCTTCTTAATCATTTAACTAATTATATTACAGGATGCACAGACAGGTGCACAAGGAGCTCAGACAAGGTTTGTAACATTTATTCAATGAGTTCTCACAGATTATTTCTGGAATTAGTAAATACATTATATTATGTAATCCAGAGAGCCGTTTGTCACATGACATGTTTCAAAGAGTTGCAATCTTAAAGCAATACTCATGATCAATCTTTACTGTAAATCGTTTTGCCCATTTTGAAACTAGGTGTTGGAACTACAGACCATAATTGGAACAAATACTTCAGAATTGAATTCATGCAGCACCTCTTTACCCAAAGTTGGTCAATCCCCCCACTCACTAAAGATTGTAGATGCCAGGGTTACAAACAATCTACAGAGAGATATTCATAGGTCATGTGAGGGGGTAAAAGATGACGAATGGAATACAATGTGTGCAAAAGCAAATATGCAAGAACATAAGAAAATGGGAGCAGGAGAAGGTCGCCAGGAGCCTGGATTCATTATGTTCATGGCAGAATGGCCTGAGGCCTCAACTATTCTTGTTCCACACTGTCCGCAATTCCCCAATCTTCCAAAAATTTGGTCTACTTCCTTTTTAAACATTTGCAGTGATTCAACCTTCGCAACCCATTGGGATAGAGCATTCCAGATTTTTTTTTAGATTATGAGAACACTCAGTCCTCTTTTATTGTCATTTAGAAATGCATGCATGCATTAAGAAATGATACAATGTTTCTCCGGAGTGATATCACAGAAAACAGGACAGACCAAAGACTAACACTGACAGAACCACATAATTATAACATATCGTCACAGCAGTGCAAAACAATACCATAATTTGATGAAGAACAGACCATGGGCACAGTAAAAAAAAAAGTCTCAAAGTCCTGAGTCATTCAACTCCCGAGTCCCCGATAGCAGGCGGCAAAAGGGAGAAACTCCCAGCCATAAACCTCCAGGCACCATCAACTTGCTGATACCTTGGAAGCAGCCAACCACAGCCGACACTGAGTCCATCCGTCCGAAAACTTTGAGCTTCCGACCAGCCTCTCCGGTACAGCCTCCCGAGCGCCATCCTCTGCCGAGCACCTTCGACCTCTCCCCGGCTGCTGAAACACGCAAAGCCAAGGATTTCGAGGCCTTCAGCTCCGGAGATTCCAGTTACCACACTGTAGCAGCGGCAGCAAAGCGGGCGTTTCAGAAGTTTCTCCAGATGTTCCTCCGTGCTCTCACGTCTGTCTCCATCAAATCAGAATTGTGCACAGTCCCCTACTTGACAGATAACAGATAACTGCATGACTCTATGACTGCATTACCAACTGATATGTAATAGTGTCTATGTTCCATGTGCGCCTGCTTCGTCAAACTGATTTAAATAACTTTCTATTCCTTTCTACCTCATATAATTATCTATCTTCCATCCTAATGAATCTTTGCTATTGAGGTAAATATTATCGCAGTGGCTGTTAGTTACACACACTGTATTCACACTCCTTAGGTGAAGAAATTAGTCTTGAATTCTTTATTGGATATGTTTATGGCTGTCATATTTTGTTCTTTCACCTTTCCATTGGTTTAAATCCTACGTTACTGGTTTTATTTTTATTTGAGATACAGCATGGAAACTGGCCCTTCCAGCCCAATGATGCTGATCCACCATGCTCTGTTAGAAATAAATCTGATGGATGTTGGTGAAGAGTAAGAATTTCGGGTTGTATGCTGTATACATTCTCTGGTATATAATTGAACCATTAAACCACACTCATGTCTGCGTGCTTCTTATGCATTGAGTTGCTGCCACATACCCGGCTGCTCAGATATTTGCATTAATGAGCAGGTGTATAGACGTATATAATAAAGTGGCCACTGGGTATATAATGAGATACAGTGAAAAGATTGTGTTTGTTTGCCATCCAGACAGAGCATGCTTTACCTTGAAGTATTAAAAAGGAAAATAAACTTGAAGTTAGAGAGAGTACAGTACACATAAACAAAGTGAGGCCCGTGACAAAATACTGGGTGATCCAAAACTGATCTTAAGTGTATGAGATACCTGTTGAAGAGTCTGATAAAAGCAGAGCAGAAGCTGCCCTTGAGCTTGGTGATATGTGCTTTCAGGGTTTTGTATCTTCTGCCCGATGGCAGAGGTGAGAAAAGAGAATGCCCATGGTGGGGCACAATCTCGGTTCTATTGGATGCTTCCTCAAGGCAACAGAAAGTGTAGATGGAGACAACGGAGGGGAGGAGAACATAGAAGAGTACAGGCCAGGAACAGGCCATTTGGCCCACAATGTTGTGCTGAACCAGCTAAGCAAATTAGAAACACCTAAACACTAATCCCTCTATCCTACACAATGTCCATATCCCTCCATCCTCCTTACATCCATGTGTCTATCCAAGCATCCATTAAAAGCCTCTACTGTATTTGCCTCTACCACCATATCAGGCATCCACCACTCTGAGTAAAAAAACTTATCCTTCACATCCCCCTTGAACCTACCCCCTCTCACCTTCAATCCATGCCCTCTGGTATTAGACATTTCAACCCTGGGAAACAGATACTTTCTGTCCACTCAATCTGTGACACTCATAATCTTATAAACCTCTACCAGATCTCCCCTTGGCCTCCAGTGCTTCAGAAAAAAACCACCCAAATTTATCCAGCCTCTCATGATAGCACATGCCCTCTAAACCAGGCAGCATTCTGGTAAAGCTCTTCTGCATCTCCAAAGCCTCAACATCCTTCCTACAGTGGGCCGACCAGAATGGTACACAATGCTCCAGATGTGGCCTAACCAGAATTTTATAAAGTTGGAATATAACTTCTTGGTTTTTGAACTCAGTGCCTTGACTAATAAAAGCAAGCATTCCATTAGCCTTCTTACCCACCTTATCCACCTCTGTGCAGCCACTTTCATGGAGCTATGAACTTGGATCTCAAGATTTCTCTGCTCAGCAACACTGTTAAGGATCTTGCCCTTAACGGTGTACTGTCTCTTTGCATTTGCCCTGCTGAGGTGCAACACCTCACATTTATCTGGGTTAAACTCCATTTACCATTTCTCTGCCCATATCTGCAACTGATCTATATCGTCTTTGCCTGTCTTCTACACTCTCCACAACTCCATCAATCCTGGTATCATCTGCAAACTTACTAACCCACACATCTATATTTTCTTCCAGGTCATTTATATACATCACAAACAGCAGAGGTCCCGGCACAGATTCCCTACAGAACACCACTAATTACAGATCTCTACCTTGAAAAAGTCCCTTCAACCACTACCCTCTGACTTCCTATGCACAAGCCAGTTCTAATCACAAACAGCCAATTTGCCACGGGCCCCATGCATCTTACTCTTCTGATTAGCCTCCCATGAGGAACTTTGTCAAACACTTTATTAAAATCTATGTAGACAACACCCACTGCCCTACCCTCATCAATCTCTCTCATCACCTTGTCAACTAGCTCAATCAATTTGGTAAGGCAGAGGTCCCCAACCTTTTTCGCACTGTGGACCGGTTTAATATTGACAATATTCTTGCGGACCGGCCGACCGGGGGGGCGGTGTTCAAGTAGGGTTAAACTCACCTCAACGTGTCTTTTACAATTAGGGTTACCCACATTCTCACTCCCAAATAAGGGACAAAAGTAGCGGTCAAATCCCGGGACACCTTACCCCACAAAAGACTACCATGACCATGAGGCCTTGCGCGGGCACCTGTGTGCGCATCCGTGACGTGCTCATGTAATGTGCGCATGCGCCTACCTTCCGATTTCTCCCCCTCCACAAATTGGTTTTGCCTTCATCTTCCCGATTACACTGTATATACGTTATTTCTACTTTATATAGGCTGTGTATTTATCATATCATTCCTGCTCTTACTTTATGTTAGAGTTATTTATTTTCGGTTTTATGTGTTATTTGGTATGATTTGTTAGGTTATTTTTTGGGTCTGAGAGTGCTCAAAATTTTTTCCCATATAAATTAATGGTAATTGCTTCTTCGCTTCATGACATTTCGGCACGAAAAGTTTCATCGGAACGTTGCACCTTAGCGGGTGAAACACGGGACAAGGGCGGTCCCGTATGGGACAAACCAATTTAGCCCGATATACAGGATGTCCCGGCAAATACGGGATAGTTGGCAACCCCATGTTCAAGTTCAACAGTGCGTGACAGGGAATGAGGAAGGGTGCAGCTGACTCATATCGTTTCCTCGCGGCCTGGTAGCAGGTGCTTTGCGGCCTGGTGGTTGGGGACTGCTGCACGCACAAATCCATGCTGGCTCTCCTTAATTAGAGCATGGGATTCCAAATACTCATATATCCTATCCCTAAGAATTTTCTCCAGCAACTTCCCTATAACTCACACGAGACTCACAGGTCTATAGTTCCCAGAAATTTTCCCTTGTTCCCTTTTTAAATAGAGGTATAAGATTAGCCACTCGCCAGTCCTCTAGCACCTCGCCTGCGACTAGAGAGGCAGAGATACTGGTCAAGGCCCCAGCAATCTCGTCTCTTGCCTCCTTCAATAAACTGGACCAAATCCCATCAGGCCCTGGGGACTTATCTACCGTAATACTCTTTCAGCGGCCCAGCACTGCCTTCTCCTTGAACTCTAAACTGATCTCCTGGTCCTCCATATACTTTTCCTTGACAAATACTGAAGCAAAGTACTTATTAATAACACCACTCACATTTTCCACATCCGAGCAAATGTTACCTCCTCCCGTTATCCTTGAGTGATCCCACCCTCTCTCTAGTTATCTTTTTGCTCTTGTTGTATGCCATGTGATTCACCTTAATCCTACTTGCCAAGGACTGTTCTGGCCCCTCCTTGTTTTCCTAATTTCCTTCTTTAAATTCTTCTTGTGCCTCATTTGATTCTATTCCAAAGTTTTACATACTTTTCCTTTTTCTTCTTGACTAAACTCATCACCTCTCTGGACATCCAAGGTTCTCTTATTTTTCCATCCCTGTCCTTCTTTCTAACAAGAATGTTCCTTTACTCTGCAATTGATCTTTAAACACCCTCCACCTATCTGATGTGGGCTTGCAAGAGAAAAACTGTTCCCAATTTAATCTTTTTAATTCCTGCCTAATGCCCTCATAATTTGCCCTCCTCCGATTTAAAGCTCTCATGCAAGGACCACAGCTATCCTAATATATAACTATCCTGAAAGTTGTGGTCACTGGTCCCTAACTGTTCACCCACTGAAAGGTCAGACACCTGGCCAGGCTCATTACCCAACACCAGGTTACCTCTTCCTCTACCTTTTCTACAACTTCAAAAACCTACTACTGTATATTAATCATCCACTCCTGTCCCTCTCTCAACCAAGATTCAGAAATGGCTACAACATCGTAATTTCATGTACTAATCCATGCTCAAAGTTCATGACCCTTACCCATAATAGTCCTAGCTTTCAAATATACACACTTCAAAATATCCAATCCATCATAATCTGTTATTGCAATCTTGCCTTTCAATACTTTCCCTGATATCTACCTTCTGGTCCAATCCTTGCCTTACTGACCAGAGGCTCTGGTTCCCAGCCCCTTTCAAAACTAGTTTAAACTCTCCTGATTAGCATCAGCAAACCCCCTGGCCAGGATATTGGTTCCCCTCTAGTTCAGCTACTGTCCCTCTTGTACGGGTCGCCCCTTCCCCAGAAGAGGTTCCAATGATCCAAGAACTTGAAACCTTGTCCTTTGCACCATCGCCTCAGCCACTCGTTCATTCATGCTATCATCCCAATCCTACCCGCACTAGCCCATGGCACAGGGAGTAATTCAGAGATTACTATGCTGGAGGTCCTTCACTTCAGCCTCTTTCCTAATTCCATATACTCACTGCAATAAAACCTCTTTGCTTTTTCTGCTTACATCATTGGTGCCATAATGCACCATGACCTCTGGCTGTTCATCCTCACCTCTTGAGAATATCCTGCAGCCAGTCTGATACATCCTGGACCCTAGCACCCAAGAGGCAACACACCATCCCGGTGTCTCTCCTGCAGCCACAGAATCTCCTTTCCAACCCTCTAACTATCGAGATCACTGTAACTGCCGCAGTGCCTGACTTTACCCTTCCCTGCTGAGCCTCAGAGGCGGCCACAGTGCCGCCGGCCAGGCTGCTGCTGCACCTCAATGAATCATAACCCCAGCAGCATCCAAGGAGATCTACCTGTTGCTGAGGGGGCTGGCCACAAGGGAAACCTACACTGACTTCTTAAACCCCTTCCCTCTCCTGGTAGTCACCCATCTATTGTCTGAAGCCTGTACTCTGGGTGTGACCACCTCTTCAAAAGCCTCATCTATAATATCTTCAGCAGCCCCCCCCCCGCAAATGATCCAGCTCCAATTCCTTGACCTGGTCAGTCAGGCGCTGACGTTGGGTGCACTTCCCGCAGATGTAGTCACCAGGGAAACCGTTAGGTATCCTGAATTCCCACACCTCTTAGGAGGAGTATTCTACTCTGACCAAAAAAAAGCTTATCTTTCCTTAACTGAGCCTCCGCCTGTTCATGCCAAAGCCTGTTGAGCCAAAGCCTTCACACTATCATTGGCACTTGCTAAGGGGAGGTGTGATGGACTGGGCTGCATTCACAATTTCTTGCCCTCGTGGGCAGAGGAGTTGCCGTACTAAACTTTGATGCAGCATCAGAAGCCTCGGGCACCATGGCGGCGCAGCAGCACAACGCCATTATAGTTTGGGGCGTCAGTTCAGAGTTCAATCCTGGCATCCTCTGGAAGGAGTTTGTCTGTCCTCCCCGTGGAATGCACGAGCTTCCTCCCACAGTCCAAAGACGCAACAGTTAGTAGGTCATTGTAAGTTGTCCTGTGATCAGTCTCAGGTTAAATTGGGAGTTGGTAGTGGCACGGCTCAAAGGGTCGTAATAGCACAACGCGGCCACGGAGATGTAAATATTATACCGTTTCCTCTTCGCTTGTTTTCTGTAGATGTGTCTGTGCATGCCCAGTAGGAGTAGATTCGCCTAAATATCCGTTTTAATGTAGACAGAGATATGTTGAAAAACACCTAGTGTGGACACCTGTCGTTTTTACTCGAAACCGGCATTTTCAAAATTATCCGGTCCAGTGTGGACGTAGCCTTAGTCCCACGATTGATGAAAGCCAATGCACTGTATGCCTTCTTAACCACACAGTCAACCTGCGTAGCAGCTTTGAGTGTCCTATGGACTCAGACCCCAAGATCCCTCTGATCCTCCACACTCCCAAGGGACTTACCGTTAATGCTGCAGTCTGCCATCATATTTGACCTACCAAAATGAACCACCTCACACTTATCTGGGTTAAACTCCACCTGCCACTTCTCAGCCCAGTTTTGCATCCTATCAATGTCCCGCTGTAACCTCTGACAGCCCTCCACACTGTCCACAACACCCCCAACCTTTGTGTCATAGGTTAGGTTAATTTGGAAGTTTGATTGACTGCTGAGCTTGGCAAAATGTTTGCAGACATTTCAGATCTAATAGAGAAGATTAATTTTTTTTTGGAGCAAAGGATCTAAGGCAGGGTTCCCAACCAGGGGTCCACAGACTGCTTGGTTAATGGTAAGGGTCCATAGCATAAAAAAGGTGAGGAATCCCGGGTTTTACGGTGTGAGCTGAATGAAGAATACAAAATATCTGAAGATGATGCCAGTGAACAACACCACCGAGGACGACATCCTTCAGAAAGTTTGCAAATCTACTTCTTTCACTTCTTATTTCAAATGTGATTCTGCTACTATTGAAGCCTACGATCTACATTTTGATGGTGTGTTTTTGGGCCATTTGAGTGATCTGTCTCCGAGGGGAGAGCTCAGTGAGATTTCGAGCAAAGTGTGTGGCCTCGAGGCCAAGAAGCTCGGAGATGGGTGCGCAGGCCCATGGTCAACTCCATTTCTGGCCGATCCCACTGATTAAAGCATCAAGGAAGATTGAAATCATCGAGGATGAGAGCGGAAGGCGACCGTCTGTTCAGTGCCGTCTGTGATCAGTCTCTCTCTCTCACACTCACTCTCTGCTGCCAGAGGAAGGTACCAGAATGTGACCAGTCTTTCTCATGCTTGCTCAGTGCTTCCAGAGAAAGGTGTTTAATCTCCATCTCTCCCTCTCTCACCTCCCCCGCCCCCTACCCCCTGCCGGGTCAACGTTGCAGTGTCTTGGGTCTTGGGCAAAGTGGATTGAAGTCTTTGGTTCACATTGTCTTGTGTTTCAGCTTTCTGTGAGTAGGAGAAGAGGGAATGACCATGGTGCGAGGAAGTGTAGATATGGATTTGATAGTTGGCATGCAAGCACTGAGCTGAGAAGGTGGTTCTGGGGTGTCTGAATTCATGTTCTCTGACAAGAATAGCCCTGAATCCAGGGGTGCAGTGCTAGCCGGAGCACGTCCGGCACCTCTAAGAAAAAAGCCGAAAGAAACAAGCTAATTCATTAACACACATCAAAGTTGCTGGTGAACGCAGCAGGCCAGGCAGCATCTCTAGGAAAAGGTACAGTCGACGTTTCGGGCCAAGACCCTTCGTCAGGACTAACTGAAAGAAGAGCTAGTAAGAGATTTGAAAGTGGGAGGGGGAGGGGGAGATCCAAAATGATAGGAGAAGACAGGAGGGGGAGGGATGGAGCCAAGAGCTGAACAGGTGATTGGCAAAAGGGATACGAGAGGATCATGGGACAGGAGGCCCAGGGAGAAGGAAAAGGGGGAGGGGGGAAAAACCCAGAGGATGGGCAAGGGGTATAGTGAGAGGGACCAAGGGAGAAAAAGGAGAGAGAAAAAGAATGTATATATATATAAATAAATAACAGATGGGGTATGAGGGGGAGGTGGGGCATTAAAGGAAGTTAGAGAAGTCGATGTTCATGCCATCAGTTTGGAAGCTACCCAAACGGAATATAAGGTATTGTTCCTCCAACCTGAGTGTGGCTTCATCTTTACAGTAGGGGAGGCCGTGGATAGACATGTCAGAATCGGAATGGGACGTGGAAGTAAAATGTGGCCACTGGGAGATCCTGCTTTCTCTGGCGGACAGAGCGTAGGTGTTCAGGTCTCCAAATTTGAGGAAGGACATTCTTGCTATTGAGGGAGTGCAGCGTAGGTTCACAAGGTTAATTCCTGGGATGGCGGGACTGTCATATGTTGAAAGATTGGAGCGACTGGCTTGTATACTCTGGAATATGAAAGCTGAGAGGGGATCTTATTGAAACATATAAGATTATTAAGGGATTGGACACGCTGCAGGCAAGAAGCATGTTCCCGCTGACAGGTGAGTCTAGAGTCCACAGTTTCAGAATTAGGGGTAGGCCATTTAGAATGGAGTTGAGGAAAAACTTTTTCACCCAGAGAATGGTGGATATATGGAATGCTCCGCCCCAGACGGCTGTGGAGGCCAAGTCTCTGGATGCTTTCAAAAAAGAGATGGATAGAGCTCTTAAAGATAGCGGAATCAAAGGTTATGCGGATAAGACAGGAACTGAATACTGATAGTGGATGATCAGCCATGATCACAGTGAATGGTGGTGCTGGCTCGAAGGGCCAAATGGCCTACTCCTGCACCTATTGTCTATTGAAACGATCTCCCAGTCTGCGTCGGGTCTCACCAATATATAGAAGGCCACATTGGGAGCACCGGACACAGTATATCACCCCAGCCGACTCACAGGTGAAGTGTCGCCTCACCTGGAAGGACTGTCTGGGGCCCTGAATGGTGGTAAGGGAGGAAGTGTAAGGGCATGTGTAGCACTTGTTCCGTTTACAAGGATAAGTGCCAGGAGGGAGATTGGTGGGGAGGGATGGGGGGGGGGGGGAAACGAATGGACAAGGGAGCCACGTAAGCGGAAAGCAGAGAGAGTGGGGAGGGAAAGATGTGCTTAGTGGGATCCCGTTGGAGGTGGCGGAAGTTACGGAGAATAATATGTTGGACCCGGAGGCTGGTGGGGTGGTAGGTGAGGACCAGGGGAACCCTATTCCTAGTGGGGTGGTGGGAGGATGGGGTGAGAGCAGATGTATGTGAAATGGGGGAGATGCGTTTGAGAGCAGAGTTGATGGTGGAGGAAGGGAAGCCCCTTTCTTTAAAAAAGGACATCTCCCTCATCCTGGAATGAAAAGCCTCATCCTGAGAGCAGATGCGGCGGAGACGGAGGAATTGCGAGAAGGGGATGACATTTTTGCAAGAGACAGGGTAAGAAGAGGAATAGTCCAGATAACTATGAGAGTCAGTAGACTTAGTAGATATCAGTAGATAAGCTGTCTCCAGAGATAGAGACAGAAAGATCTAGAAAGGGGAGGGAGGTGTTGGAAATGGACCAGGTAAACTTGAGAGCAGGGTGAAAGTTGGAGGCAAAGTTAATGAAGTCAACGAGCTCAGCATGCATGCAGGAAGCAGCGCCAATGCAGTTGTCGATGTAGCGAAGGGAAAGTGGGGGACAGATACCAGAATAGGTTTGGAACATAGATAGTTCCACAAAGCCAACAAAAAGGCAGGCATAGCTAGGACCTATATGGGTGCCCATAGCTACACCTTTAGTTTGGAGGAAGTGGGAGGAGCCAAAGGAGAAATTATTAAGAGTAAGGACTAATTCTGCTAGACGGAGCAGAGTGGTGGTAGAGGGGAACTGATTAGGTCTGGAATCCAAAAAGAAGCGGAGAGCTTTGAGACCTTCCTGATGGGGGATGGAAGTATATAGAGACTGGACATCCATGGTGAAAATAAAGCAGTGGGGGCCAGGAAACTTAAAATCATCGAAAAGTTTAAGAGCATGAGAAGTGTTACGAACATAGGTAGGAAGGGATTGAACAAGGGGGGATAAAACCGTGTCGAGGTATGCAGAAACGAGTTTGGTGGGGCAGGAGAAAGCTGAGACAATAGGTCTGCCAGGACAGGCAGATTTGTGGATCTTGGGTAGGAGGTAGAAACGGGAAGTGTGAGGTGTGGGAACTATAAGGTTGGTAGCAGTGGATGGGAGATCCCCTGAGTGGATAAAGTTGGTGATGGTGTGGGAGACAATGGCCTTGTGCTCCTTAGTGGGATCATGATCAAGGAGTAAAAAAGAGGAGGAATCAGCGAGTTGTCACTGTGCCTCGGCAAGGTAGGCAGGAGCAAGCTGAGGCAAGCTAATTAATTAGGTGCCGTCCGGGGTGATTTGAATATCTCAGAAACTACTGATCTCCTGGGATTTTTACGCACAATAGAATCTCGAGTTTACAAAGAATGGTGCCAAAAGCAAAAAAATCCAGTGAGTTGATTTAACAAGATGCTTTCGCTCACAGAAGAGCCACTCGCTGGATTTTTTTTGTTTTTGGCACCATTCTTTGTTAATTCCAGCGTCAGTTGTGCATAAAAATCCCAGGAGATCAGCAGTATCTGAGATACTCAAATCACTCTGGGCAGCACATAAGCTTGTTTATTTCGGCTTTTTTCTTAAAGAGGTACCAGGTGTGCGCTGGTGCGCTCCAGCTAGCACTGCACCCCTGCCTGAATCTAACACACCAGTCCACCACAGACCTAATCTAAGTGTAGACCAGGGTTAGACACAGCTATACTGTTGCTCCAACACATTCTCCAGTCTTTCTTGCTACCTCCCCTCCAAAATAACTCTCCAGAGCTGAGTGAGCAAATGGACAGTTGTTCAACTTTCACTCTCTCCTGTCCAGAAACCAGATCACTCCAGTCTCCAAGCAGCAGTGTTTTGACGAAGCAGGCAGTAGGCCTACATAGAGAGTCAGATCAAAGTCATTGTCAACAGGTCCAACAAATGGAACTAAATATCTGTAAAATAGGAGATGGAGAACAGAGGGACATATGGTGAAGGGATTGGAATACAGAGATAGATAAAGACAAGAGATTCTGCAGTTGCTGGAAATCCAGAGTAACACACATAAAATGCTGATGAACTCAACAGGTCAGGCAGCATCTATAGAGAGGAATGAAGTGTTGATGTTTTGGGTGAAGACTGGAAAGGCATGGGGAAGAAGTCAGAATGAGAAGGTGGGAGAAGGAAAAGGCCTACAAATTAGCCAGTGATAGGTGAAGACAGATGAGATGGAAGATAGGTGGGCTGGGAGAAGGATGAAGGAAGAAGCTGGGTGGTGATAGGTGAAAAAGCTAAAGGGCTGAAGAAGGAATCTGATAGGAGAGAAGAGTGGACCATGGGGAAAAGGGGCACCAGAGGAAGGGGACAGGCAGGTGAGGAGAAGAGAAGGGTGAGAGGGGAGCCAGAATGTAAATGGAAAAGGAGTGAAGAGGAGTGGGAGAAATTACTAGAAGCTGGAGAAACTGATGTTAATGCCATCAGGTTGGAGGCTACCCAGACAGAATGCAAGGTGTTGTTCCTCCAGCCTGAGAGGGACTTCATCGTGGCAGTAGAAGAGGACATGGACCAACGTATCAGAACCACAATGGGGATAAGAAGTGGAATTAAAATGGGTGGCCACCTGGAAATCCTTCCTGGTGCTTAACAAAGAGGTTCCTCAATCTACGCCAGGTCTCACTGATGCAAAGAAGCTTTACCAGGAGCATCAGATACAGTAGATGACCCTAACACATTTGCAGGTGAAGTGTTGTCTCATCTTAGAGGACTGTTTAGGACCCTAAATGATGATTAGGGAGGAGATGAATGGAAAGCGACAGATGTAGCGTTTGGCAGGAGAGGGAGGAGGGATAGGGGGTAGGGAGTGCAGGACAGAGGAGAGAGTGCGGGAGAGCGAGGAGGGATAGGGGTAGGGAATGCAGGACAGAGGAGAGAGTGGGGGAGAGGGAGGAGGGATAGGGGTAGGGAGTGCAGGACAGAGGAGAGAGTGCGGGAGAGGGAGGAGGGATAGGGGTAGGGAGTGCAGGACAGAGGAGAGAGTGGGGAGAGGGAGGAAGGATAGGGGTAGGGAGTGCAGGACAGAGGAGAGAGTGTGGGAGAGGGAGGAGGGATAGGGGTTGGGAGTGCAGGACAGAGGAGTGGGGGAGAGCAAAGAGGGATAGGGGGTAGGGAGTGCAGGACAGAGGAGAGAGTGCGGGAGAGGGAGGAGGGATAGGGACTGCAGGACAGAGGAGAGAGTGGGGGAAAGGGAGGAGGGATAGGGGTAGGGAGTGCAGGACGGAGGATAGAGTGGGGAGAGGGAGTAGGGGTAGGGAGTGCAGGACAGAGGAGAGAGTGTGGGAGAGGGAGGAGGGATGGGGGTAGGGAGTGCAGGATAGAGGAGAGTGTGGGGAGAGGGAGGAGAGATAGGGGTAGGGAGTGCAGGACAGAGGAGAGAGTGCGGGAGAGGGAGGAGGGATAGGGGGTTGGGAGTGCAGGACAGAGGAGAGAGTGGGGAGAGGGAGGAGGGATAGGGGGTTGGGAGTGCAGGACAGAGGAGTGGGGGAGAGTGAAGGGGGATGGGGGTAGGGAGTGCAGGACGGAGGATAGAGTGGGGAGAGGGAGTAGGGGTAGGGAGTGCAGGACAGAGGAGAGAGTGTGGGAGAGGGAGGAGGGATGGGGGTAGGGAGTGCAGGATAGAGGAGAGTGTGGGGAGAGGGAGGAGAGATAGGGGTAGGGAGTGCAGGACAGAGGAGAGAGTGTGGGAGAGGGAGGAGGGATAGGGGGTTGGGAGTGCAGGACAGAGGAGAGAGTGGGGAGAGGGAGGAGGGATAGGGGGTTGGGAGTGCAGGACAGAGGAGTGGGGGAGAGTGAAGAGGGATGGGGGTAGAGAGTGCAGGACAGAGGAGAGAGTGGGGAGAGGGAGGAGAGATAGGGGTAGGGAGTGCAGGACAGAGGAGAGAGTGTGGGAGAGGGAGGAGGGATAGGGGTAGGGAGTGCAGGATAGAGGAGAGAGTGTGGGAGAGGGAGGAGGGATAGGGGTAGGGAGTGCAGGATAGAGGAGAGTGTGGGAGTGGGAGGAGGGATAGGGGGTTGGGAGTGCAGGACAGAGGAGTGGGGGAGAGCGAAGAGGGATGGCGGTAGGGAGTGCAGGACAGAGGAGAGAGTGGGGAGAGGGAGGAGAGATAGGGGTAGGGAGTGCAGGACAGAGGAGAGAGTGCGGGAGAGGGAGGAGGGATAGGGGGTTGGGAGTGCAGGACAGGAGAGAGTGCGGGAGAGGGAGGGGGGAGAGGAGGTTGGGAGTGCAGGACAGAGGAGAGAGTGGGGAGAGGTGAACGCAGAATGGGATGGGAGGATGAGTGTGACGGATAGGAAGAGGGTTCGAGAGAGAGAGTGGAACGGAGTGGGAGGCAAGGGGTGGGTTCAGTACGCGTTCAGACTCGCTATATGGCGACGCCCTAATTTTATTTCTTTTAAATTAATGGATTTTATGTGATTGCATTGTACGGAAGGTCTGGCCAGTCAGAGTCTATCTCACACACAGCACGCCAGGACCAGTTATTTTTTCTTGGAAGAGGAAATCGACGGAGCCTTTGGCAGTTATCTTGGGACGGACTGTAAGGCTTGTTGACCAGAGATCAGCAGAAAGTCCTGGGCTGTAAATTATGGATCCCCGTCAAGCACAGCCATGTAAGTTAACAGCGCGTTGCTCAATTTTATTTCACTGTTCGGAAAGAGGGTGTAATCACTCGACGAGCCTGCTTGAGAACTTACGGGAACTCCTGCAAAGTTCTCCGCTACCAAACCGAGAACAGGCTTGCCGAGATTTGTTGTGCGTCTGGGAAAAGTGTGAGTGGGTCTAGTCTATCTCTTTGCTCTCTACTCTTGAACATACTATCGTGAAGAAACCAAAAATCTTAGTAAACCTCAACGTCGGGGAGAAATATTTCAGTTCAGGTTAGCGTTGCTGCCTCAGGGAGCAAATTTCGATCCTGACCTCCGGAGCTGTCAGCGTACGTTTTTTCTGTGCCCGAGTGGCAAGTTAATTGGGTGCTGGCTTCATTCCTGAGTAAAGAAGAATCAAACGAGCGCCTACGGGGCCGTGTAAAAGGATATTTTAACGAATATACCGGGAAACGGAGAAGGGAATGGGACTCCGTGGGTTGGTCCCTTGTGGGGCCAATTTGGACCTACTTCCTTCTGTGTAGTTTTAAGATAATTCCTTGAGTGTTGGAGCTGTGGTTTTACGTTGATCCACCACATCCATTCACGGTAAAGGTGACAACTTGCCTTTTGAATTTTAAGTCAAGTCCAGAGACAGGTGGAGTTTGCTGCCGCCTGAAGCCCTCTGAGGTACCGGTAGAGTGAGAAACTTACTTACAGCCGCGTCACAGGCGGAGGCATTCAGACAACACGCTACACAAATTAAACAAGGGAGCGGCTGTGCGAAAAAGTATTTATGCAAAAAAACCATCACGATCAGAGACGTCCGTGATAATGCAAGAGGTGGCCCATGATGTTTCATTGCTGGGGTTGGGTTAATGTTGTGCAGATCAGTTCAAGAACCCAACCACTGTAGGAATGTAGCTGTTCGTGAACCTTGTGGGACAGCAGGTTTCTGTAGGTCCTACCTGAAGGTAGCAGTGGGTGGAGAGCATGGACGATGGAGGTCATCTTCTTGAGAAAGCATCTCATGTCGATGCTCTGCAGGTCAGGCATCATCTGTGGAAAAACAGTTAATGTCTGAGGTTTAAAATCTGCCGTTAGATAAATAATTCCCTCTTATAGATGTCCCTGCGTAATGAGAGTGAGTTTGTCCTTTCGCAGAATCTGAACTGAAAAGGATATATAAACTCAGAGGGTTGTAAACTCGGCCAGAAACCCTAACCTCCCCACCATCAGGAATATCTACAAAAGGTGATGCCTTAAAAAGGTGGCATCAAACTTTAAGCACCCCCATCACCCAGGACACCTCATTGCTTCCATACAGGAGCCTGAAGACACACACTCAACACTTTAGGAACAGCTTCTTCCCCTCCACCACCTGCTCCAAACAGACAATGAACACCACCTCACTATTTTTGCTCTGTCTTTTTTCCACTACTTACTTAATATTTCATATATATTTCTTATTATAATTTATAGTACATTTTATGTATTTCACTGAACTGCTGTCATAAAACAAAAAATTCATGACATTTGTCAGTGATAATGAACCTGATTCTGTCACAATGGGGGCATTGAGAACGGACCCAAATGCAAGACACAGACACTGAAGAACTAAGAACAGGACTAGGATGCAGGACCTGGGCAAGGACATGGACAAGAAACAGGGAACTCGGACTAGGAACCATGAACTAGGAGCCTGGGCTTGGGAAAGCGGGACCAGGACTAGGAACCATGAACTAGGACCCTGGGCTTGGAGTCCGAGCCGGAGACTGGACAAGGACCCAGAACGTGGGTCTTGCCTCGGGCTGGGACCCCAGAACCAGACAAGGACATGACGCAATTACGGGACAGGACGAGGCAGCAGTCTGGAGTCTTGAGGCTGCAGGCCGCATGCCAGGGTCTTGAGGCTGGAGGCCGGGGTCTTGAGGCTGATAACTCGGAGGCTGGAGCTTGGAGGCAGACTGGGAACTGTACATCAAAATAGAGCCAGGACTTATCCTTCAAAAAGCCAGGACTCATCTTTAACACGACACTAACACGAGACTGGACAGTACATAGGCATAGAGCTGGGACTGATCCTTAGACAAGCTGGGACTCAACTTTATCTCCACACCAAGGTGGGACAGGTCCATCCATCGGGTAACGGCAGAACAGCCAGACTCAACAGAGGCAAAGACAAGACAAGACATGTCCCCCCGCAGGACAATGGCAGAACGGCCTGACTTACCCCACGGAGGCAAGGACAAGAAGAGACAAACACCAAAGAACGACAGACAGTTACATCTCTGTTTCGGGGTTGCTCCAAGTCGCAGTTACAGCCAGCAACCTCAGCTGGCTACGGAAACAGCCAGATCCCTACCTAGCTCAGAGTGGCTGACAGCCACTCAGCTGGCCCAGGAAACAGCTGAATCCATACCGCAAAGACTGCTCCGACTACTGACAGCAAGGCTCCATGAAGTGGTGGTTCTCCAACGCAGCCTAAAGATGGCAAGTGGCCGCTCTAGCCTTCCACCAGCAGGTTGCTCCGAGAGGATCTTGACAAGACATACCAGAAGCCCACACTCGACCCCAAGGCTACTTATATTCCAAGCCCCAAGATGGGAATCAGGTGCCTATGATTAACCCAACCGAAACAAGGGACAGCTGGAAGACCCAGAGTCCTGAATCCACAAACCGGACCGTGAACCGGAATACAGAATTCACAGACCGGACCATGACAGATTCAGATTCAGATTCTGAGTAACACTTTGTTAATGGGGGGGGGGGGGTTGTCCTCTGTGACTATGTCCACAGTCTGTTCTTGTTCTCTTTCTCCTTGCACAGTCAGTTCTTCTGTTATTTGCTCTTTCCTACCTTCTCTCTCCACCTTCCCTCCATTCTATCCCCTCGTCTCGTCAAGTTTGAAGTGCAGCTGATGCAGGTACAAGGAAAGGCTTGTTTGGGCAGCATCACAAGCACACCGGTGCAGACAACACAAAATATAAGCTGTACAAGGCACCGGCACATTTTCTTGCATCTTAAATTTCGTTATCACTAACATCTCCCAGTTTTGATGAAAAGCAATAGATTGAGGGACAAAAAGTATTTCAGTTGTTACATTTTATTTACTTAAATTAATTCTGTATTTGTTATGTGTATTTGCTTAAATTGAACTTACCAAAGATGTAGTACTGAATTGGATACAAGATTTATTGACAACTCATTCGGTAATCATCCATTATTTTTTGAATAATGCATTCCGGTTGAAGAGCCAAATGGTCTATATGTTCCTCTTTTCCTGCTTTCTATGTTTCTGACAATATCAAGTCAACTCAAGTCAAGTTTATTGTTATTTAACTATATACATGTATATAATGTATATAACCACATAATATATATAGAAACGAGGCATCGTTTCTCTGAAACAGGATGTAAAGCACAGTAGTACACATAACACACATAACACAGAATAACTTATGAAGGTAAGGATAAAATCTACAGATGAATCACACATGAACAACAAACTAGAGTGCACTAATATTAAATATTGTATGGTATGGAACAGATTAACCGTGACACTTCAAATGCAATGCGTCAGGGAGTTCAGAAGCCTAATGGCTTGGGGGAAGAAACTGTTTCTCATCCTGACCATTCTTGTTTTTATGCATTGTAGCCTCCTGCCTGATGGTAGAAAGGCAAAGAGGATGCCAGATGGATGGGTGGGATCCTTAATAATACTAAGGGCCCTGCATACACAGTGCTCCTGATAAATGTCCCTGATGGATGGTAGGGAGACCCCGAAGGTCCTCTCAAATGTTCTCACAGATCTTTGTAGGAACTTCTGGTCTTAAGCTCAACTGCACCCATACCAGATGGAAATGCAGCTTGGCAGGATTCTCACAATGGTGTTCCTACAAAATGCAGTTAAGATGGTGGTGAGAGGGAGCCTTGCTTGCCTCAATCTTCTTAAGAAGGGAGTTCTTATTCAGGGAGGTGCTATTAGGCGAGGTCATCTGTAATGTGAAACCCGGGAACTTGGTCTACTTAGCTCTCTACGGAGGAGCCATGTATGTATTCACAGAGGGAGATTTTTCGTCTGCATCTACCTGAAGTCCACAATGATTTCCTTTGTCTTCTCTACGTTCAGGCTTAGGTTGTTCTTCTCACACCAGTCCACCAGCCGCTCCACTTCTCTCTAACCTCCGTCTCGTCATCGTTCTTTGCAAACCAACCACTGTTGTGTCGTTTGTGAACTTGATGACATGGTTTGAGCTGGATCCTGTGACTCAGTCGTGCGTCAGTAGTGTGAACAGCTGCAGGCTGAGCACACAGCCTTGGAGAGAGCCACTGCTTAGCATAATGATTCGAGAGATGTTGCTGTCCACACAGGCTGACTGTAGCCTTACTGTTAAAAGGTCCAGTATCCAGTTGCAGAGGAAGGTGTTAAGACCCAGCGAGGACAGTTTTCTCACCAGTTTCTGGGGTGTGATGATGGTGAACACCGAAATGAGGTGTTATGAGAATGTACAGGGTAAATGGTAAGGCACTGAGGAGTGCAGTAGAACAGAGGGATCTGGGAATACAGATACAAAAATCCCTAAAAGTGGCATCACAGGTAGATAGGGTCATAAAAAGAGCTTTTGGTACATTGGCCTTTATTAATCAAGGTGTTGAGTATAAGAGCTGGACTGTTATGGTGAAGTTGTATAAGGCATTGGTGAGGCCGAATCTGGGGTATCGTGTTCAGTTTTGGTCACAAAATTACAAGAAGGATATAAATAAGGTTGAGAGAGTGCAGAGAAGGTTTACAAGGATGTTGCCGGGACTTGAGAAAGGTTGAATAAGTTAGGACTTTATTCCCTGGAGCGTAGAAGAATGAGGGGAGATTTGATAGAGGTATATAAAATTATTATGGGTATACGTAGAGTGAATGCAAGCAGGCTTTTTCCACTGAGGCAAGGGGAGGAAAAAACCAGAGGACATGGGTTAAGGGTGAAGGATGAAAAGTTTAAAGGGAACATTGGGGGGGCTTCTTCACACAGAGATTGGTGGGAGTGTGGAATGAGCTGCCAGACGAGGTGGTAAATGCGGGTTCTTTTTTAACATTTAAGAATAAATTGGACAGATATGTGGATGGGAGGTGTATGGAGGGATATGGTCTGTGTGCAGGTCAGTGGGACTAGGCAGAAAATGGTTGGGCACAGCCAAGAAGGGCCAAAAGGCCTGTTTCTGTGCTGTAGTTTTTCTATGGTTTCTATGAAGTCTATAAACAGCTGTCTGGTATATGAGACCCCACTTTCCAGGTGGGACAGGACAGAGTGGGCCACATGCTTTGCTTAGTAATTGTATTCAGCCCTTAAGCACTAGATAGTTTGGCTGCTACACAGCTCCAGTAATCCAAGTTCAATCCTGATCCTGGGTGCTGCCTAAGTAGAGTTTGCATGTTCTCCGTGTGGCCACATGGGTTTCCCATAGATGCTCTGATGCCCAATGCATGCTAGTCAAGAGACTAATTGGGGACTTTAAATTGCCCCCCATTGTAGGTCAGTGGCAAGAAATTCAGGAAGAGTTGATTCAGGAGTTAAAAATGGGATTTGTGTAAGTGGATACAAGATGGTCAGCATCAACTTGATGGGCCAAAGGGCTTTTATTTGCGCTGTATACCATTATAACCATGGATAATAAATGGATATTCATTATGTCTGGAAAGAGGACTGATTGCGGAATTAAGTCCGGAGGCATAGTGATGCTGTTTCTCTGTAAATACGCACTCCCTGCAAATGACAGTAATAGCTTTGTAATCAATTGCCAAGAAAGTGAGGCTCCGCAAAGGGTGTGTTCTCTCAAATCTCTTCTATTGCTAGTTGAGAAACTAAAGTAATCCTTCTTGGCATTGTTGCATTACAGATTGCTTTAATTATCGTCAGTAAGCCTCTTTCTGTCCAAATTTTCTCTGAGGCATGGCAATAAGGCAGCTTGCTTCATCTCAACAATCTCCAGTCACCATCAACTTCATTGCAAGGCAATAAAAACATCTATAATAGTTTCCGTACCCTTAGCGTATCAAGTTGCCGTTTCTTTGACTCCAGCTTGGTATGCTACTTAACTTGAATCATGAGCACGAAGTAAGCAAATCTTAAACATGAGGACGAGATCAAAACAATGGCAATAGTGAGAGCGGGTTGGTTGATTTTTGAATCCAAATGAGATGGATAAATATGTGAAGGAATAGAGATGGCTATCATAAAGGGACACAAAAGTGACGTACACTAGTACGCAGATGTGATCACAAGGGACCCAAAAGGGTCCTGCCGAAGGATTTTGGCCTGAAATGCCAACTGTATTTTTTCCCCCACAGAGCTGCCTGGCCTGCTGAGTTTCTCCAGCATTTTCTGTGTGTTGCTCGGATTTCCAGCATCTGCAGATTTTACCTTGTTTGTCATTATTTATAATTGGCACGTTATTGACAGGATAAATGATAAAAAATTATGTATTTATTGTTATTTGTATGTGTGGTGAGGTACAGGTGCAATGTAAAACTTGACTGCAGGGACACATGTTCAGGCAATGCACTGAATATTTTATTACAGAAGCCAATGAAGAAAGAGACATGCAAAGTCAAGAACCTTCATGCAAAAAAAAAGATACAATAAGAGATAGGTTCATGGTAGTGTAAGAGGTGTCCCGTAGTGTCCTGAGTTAGGGTTAGGATTGTGCAGGTTGTTACGAGAACCTGATGCGATAGCTGTTCCGGAATCTGACAATGAACCACTGCATTGCTCTACCTAGCTAGGTGCTTGTGAGGTTGTGTGAGTTGGGTATGGGGTTCAAACACTTACTGATGAGTTGTGGGGATCAGCACTCCATCCTGGTGGCACGGTTAGTGTGGCCCATTGCTGGACACTGGCAAATCTTCCTCCAAGCATTCACAGAACTACCCAGATCTTATCATCGTCTGAGATTGGGTAGAGCTGTTGGCTTATGCATTGTGGGAGTGAGATTAGAAAAAGTGAGTGGGCCAACTGGGACATTCAGTGAACTTGAGATCACAGAGTAATTAGACACTTGGCAAGGGCCAATAAAAATAAGTTAAATTTAACCAGAACAGACATTGTTGGAACTGCCTTTGGATTGTGTTAGAGTGAGGAGTTTGAGGCCTTGGGTCAAGAGGTTTTAGCAAGAGGCAGAGGGTACAGGTAGATTTTGGTTAAGTTTTTTTTCCCCTGTCTTTCTTTCTACACAGTTAGAGAAGTGGGAATGCCAGGCAGGATAGTGGAATGCTCTCTTCGGAGATGTGGGAAGGCAAGGAGACGTCCAGTGTCCCTGAACACTACATATGCAAGAAGTGCATCTAACTGCAGCTTCTTACAGACCATGTTTGAGAACTGGAGCTGGAGCTGGGTGAACTCAGAAGGCTGAGGGGTTGATTGATAGATAATACACTTCTACTACAAACTTCTCATCTTGACCCACCAACCCTTACTGCCAGCCTCTCCACATTGAGCCAAAGACAAAGCATTGCTCCATTGGCAGTCCAGCAGGGAACTGTGATTTTTTTTAAATACCATGGGGTACTTCACTATGACAGTTCAGACTGGACAATCAAAAGAACCAAAGTATCAGAACACTGCAGAGTACCAATGCAGTCTTTCTAAGTTTCCTAATTAAAGTAAAACTCAAGAACATTAGATTTAAGGTGAGAGGAGAAACATTTAAAAAGGACCTGAAGGGGAAGTTTTTCCACGATGGGTGTGGGCATATGAAACAAGTTGACAGGGAAGTGGTTAAGGCAGGTACATTCAATTAGCATTTTGTGTGCGTCACTTCGTTTTCCAGCATCTGCAGATTTTCTGTTTTTTGTGGGGTGAGGAACTCGCTCAATTGTTGCAGCATTGTACCACTTGAGAGAGCCACATGAGTGGGAACAGTCCTGTTGGTTTTAAGCAATGTAATAGAAATCTACTTAAAGCATTGACTATGAATGTAAAATCAAAAGGTGCTGGGACAGGTGCAGTACATGGATAGGAAAGGTCTAGAGGGAGATGGGCCAAAAGCAGGTAAATTGGACTAATTTCAAGGGAAAATTTTAAAAAAGACCTGAGGGACAACTTTTTTTACATGGAAGGAGTTGGGCATATGGAATGAGTGATGGAGGTGAGTAAAATTATGTTTTTTTATACTGTGTATCAAAAGAAACATTCATAATAAAAAAAATCAAGAATAAACCATGCAATGTCTCTTGATTTTTCATTCATAGTCAGGAGCCAGATGAATGTGTAAGTGATTTCGTCACAGCACTGCATGCCCTGTCAGGCAACTGCGCATATGAAATTCTGAGAAATGAGCTCATTAGAGACAGGATTATTGTTGGGATACTAGACACCAAACTGTCAGTGAGACTTTAGCTGCAGGCACAGTGAGAATGTTCGTCAGCAACTGGCAGAACTCAGGCAGAAAAATGATGCTGAGGTAAAGCTAGAAGCTGGACAAAAAGCCAGGGAAGCATAAGCTCAGTGTGAAAGGAAGGTTTGCTACTTTCATCTGTAAAATTGAGAAACAGTTGAAAGACGACGTGTATGTTGGTCAGAATTTCATCTCACTATTATTGGAATGACATGCCATTGAGACGAAAAACCTCATTGCAAGGTTGGATTCACTAACAATGTCCAGTGGCGGAAGTTGTTCACAGGCCTGGGATAACTGACAGAAGGGTACTTTATCCAAATGAGGCCAGGAGTGACACCCTCTCTCTGACCACAGTGGGGCATATATCAGTCCCATCGATGAGCAAAGTCAAAGTTGCACTTGAGAAAATGGAGGTGCTTGATATCATAACTGGATCTACAGACTGGTACGTAAGCCAGATGGCACAGTGACGATCAGTGTTGACTTAACAAAATTGAATAATGTAGAGAAGTTTATTCTTCCCTCTGTTGAGCACGTATTGGGTAGGCAGGTTGGAGCAAAGTTCTTCACCAAACTAGATGCAAACTCGGGGTTCTGTCAAATCTACTTAGCTCCTAAGTCAAGAAATGCCCAACCTTTATCGCCATATGGATGCTATGCTTTCAAGAGATTCCCTTTTGGCATCTCATCAGCCCCTGAACACTTTCAGATGAGGATGGACCAAATTTTGAAGGGGCTGGAAGAAGTAGTCTGCCACATGGATGATATTATCATCATCGGAGGCTCAAGTGAGGAACATGACAAAAGAGTGGAAGCTGCCTTGGAGAAAGTGAAACAGGGCTAGAATCACCCTGAACAAAAATAAATGCAAATTTGCAAAGTTGGAGGTGAAGTTCTTAGGCCACCAATTGTCCTCAGAGGGAGTGCAGCTGGATTCGGACACACTGGCAGGAGTTCGGAACATGGAACAATCTACGAAGGTATCAGGGATCCACAGTTTCCTTGGCATGGTAACCAGCTGGGAAGGTTCATTCCAGATTTGGCAGAGAAAACAAAGCCACCACATAACCTCCTCGCTCAGAGAAACATTTGGACCTGGGACACACCACAGGTAAAGTAATTCTCATCAACTAAGTAGAGCTTATCTCTCCACCAACATTGGCGTTCTTTGATGCGAATAAAGCAATCAAGATCCCAGCAGATGCCTCTTCCTTTGGCCTAGTAGGGAGTGCTCATGAAAAACTGCAGTGGTGTGTGGAAACTGCTGGCATATGAATCGAGAGCACTGACTCCTACTGAAGTGTTACACCCAAATAGAAAAGAAGATGCTGGTACTGTGTGGGCTTGTGAATGCTTCAGCTGCTACTTGATGGGCACTAAGTTCCTACTTGAAACAGGCGACAAGCCACTTCTCAGCCTCCTTAGCTCAAAACGCTTGGATGACCTACCTCCATGTCTGCAAAGATTCAGAAAGAGGCTTATTCAATACTACTGTGACATTGAACATATCCCAGGACAATCCATCACAACAGTAGACACTTTGTTGAGGATGCCATGCAAAAATAAATGGACAGAAGCTGAGTCCGCCCTCCTGGGATTTACTAATATTGACTTAACTCAGGTATGTGAAAGATTTCCTGCATCACAGAGTAAACTGGATGAAATTCGTACTGAGTTGAAAAAGGACCAAATCTGCAGCAAGGTCATGCAATACTGTGAGCATGGATGGCCAGCTGTTCGAAAAGGAGCTCATGAAATCAGACCTTACTGGCTTGAAAGAGACATACACACCATTCTTGATGATTTGCTGCTAAAGGGCTCCAGACTCAACATTCCTGCTTCTATCCACACCAAAAATCATCAGTCAAATCTACTATGAACATCGACAAATGTCACCTAAGAGCAAGTCAATCCGTGTGGTGGCCTGGTCTGAGCACACAGCTGGGAGATTATGTAAAGTAGTGTGAAGCATGCAAAAAACTGCACAAAAATCATGCTGAACCTCTCTGCCCCACAGAATTCCCAAACTTTCCATGGCAATTTGCAGGCACAGACATTTTTAAGCTGAAAAGAGACAAATATCTTCTCACTGTGGATTACTACTCGTGGATTGTTAAAATGTCCAAGCTGTCCTCTACATCCTCAGCAGCAGCTACACAGAACCTGAAAGCTGTATTCGCTCTCCATGGAATACCAGAGAAACTTGTGTCAGACAACGGCCCACAATTCAGCTGCTCAGAATTCAAAGCCTTTGCTAGGGACTGTGAGTTCAAACACCAGACAAGCAGTCCACCTTGCCCACAGCCAAATGGAGAAGCGGAAAGAGCAGTGCAAACTGTTAAGAGTCTCCTACTGAAGGCAAAAGATCCCCACAAAGCACTGCAAATGAGCACTCCATACCTCTTACAAATGGCTACAATCCATCAGAGTTGTCAATGGGCCCGAGACTAAGAACAAGCCTGCCCGTCCTTTCCTCCTTTCTCCAACCTCACTTAGACAAAGTGAGAAATTTTGAGACAACACAGCACGAGAAAACAAAGAGCATGAACGATCTCAAACATAGAGCAAAATCTTTGTCGCCACTCAGGGGTGCTAAAGCTGTTTGGGTTTCAGATCAATTCACCAAAGGAACAACAGTCCAACAGAATGCACCACGATCGTTTGTGATCAGAACATCACAAGGTGAAATCCGGTGAAACTGGTGTGTGCTCATTCGAAAGGTAGAGAAGGAAATAGAGTGGCCTAATCCTTGTGACAAGGATCACTTGAATGCACCTGTTCAAGAATCTCCATCCACTCCAACACTTCCAGGAACCTATACCAGATTGGGTCATTTATCTGTCCCACCACAGAGATACACTCCATAGCCTAATAGCTTAGGGCAAGTGCCAAAGAGGCAGAATAATCCTCTCACTTTGCCCGAATGTTAGTCTACCCTGACCTCCGTTAGACTTAATGTTTTTAAAAAAGAGTTAAAAACATTTCAAAATGAAACTGTTAATTAAAAAGAAGAAATGGGGGCGGGGAGGAGGAAAACGAGGAGAATGAGCAATCATTAAAAACAAAATAAAAAGGCAGTTGTAATGTTGGCAATTCTTTTTTATGTTTATGCAAGGAGCATAAGTTACGTGTAAACTTATTATAGGTAAAGTGAACTGAATCGCTCAATTTCAGGGAATATAATTTCAATGCAATTCTATAGACAAAAAGTATACTTCTTCTTCTCTATTTTCAAGAAGCCGATATGTAGTGGTAGTTAATAGTATTATTCCTATGTCACTCAGTTAGGCACTCCCACATGGGTGGAGTTCACATACTGTACAAGTAGGGTTATCAGTAAAGTTCAGGGGAGTACCCTGCATGCTGGCATCCTGGTGTGCTCTGCACTCTCCCTCAACACAAACACAACAATGTGGGAGGGAAGGGTTAGATTAAAAGATTGGCACAACATTGTGGGCCAAATGGCCTATACTGTGCAGTAGTGTTCTATGTTCTATGTTCCGATTTTCTTAACCCAGAGGGTGGTGAGTATTTGGAATTCTGTGCTCAAGAGGGCCCTAGGGGCTCACTTGCTGAGTATGTTACAAGATAGAAGTTAACAGAATTTTATATGTTAGATGATATAGCCCTAGTGCAGGAAAAAGGCACTATATTCAGTATCATGACTGATAGTTTTATTGAATGGTGGACAGGCATAAAGAAGTCCTCCTTTTCTTTGTTATGTTCTTCATATTAAGCAGGCAGACTTGTGCTAGTATTAAGTTCCTTGAGTAATGCTGGGACTGCACTTAACCAGGCCTTCAAGGGCAACTTCAGGAAGCAATGCTTTAAGCAGGTAGCATCCATCTTACTGCCCAGGGCATGCCCTCTTCTCATTACTACCATTGGGATGGATATACAGAAGCCTGAAAACATTTTAGGAACAGATTCTTCCTCTCCACCATCAGATCTTGCGGTGGCACAATAGCATAGCATAGCAATAGTATTACAGTGCTATCGACCTGGGTTCCATTCCCATAACTGTCTGTAAAGAATTTATACATTTTCCCCTTGACCACGTGGGTTTCCTCCTGGTTGTCTGCTTTGATCTCACATTCCAAAGATGGAAGGGTTAATAAGTTAATTGGTCACATGGATGTAATTGAATAGCAGGGGCTGGTTGCCGGAACAGTATGTTACTGTGCTGTTGTGGATTCCTTAATGGAAAACACCTGTGCATGACTTTGTTTAATGTGGCAAGGCTGATGCATGGACAACCGACACACAGTTCTTGACAGATCAAGGTCCAGTGGCCTGGAATGCAAGACAGCTGGGGACCCTTCTCTGCTACGGCCTTCCTCCGCCTTCACTGCCATTGTGATGCGTCATCATCTTCCACCAGCTCCACTGCTGAGGTTGTAGTTTATCACTCTTCGTCTGGATCCAACCTCTTGGCATCACCGCCATGGGTGACCCTACCAGGAGCCAGATGACCAAACCGCAGACGGCATCGCTCCTGGGGTCTCAGGAACTCACAAGCCTGTCCGCTATGACAAGGTGGTGATCCTTGGAGAAACCAATCTGTATCTCTAAATGAAAAAGTACATTTCTGACTGGTCCATGAACCCACGAACACTACCTCATTCCTCATTTGCACTGTGCATTTTTGTAACTTAGAGTCATTTTTATGTCTTGTACTGTACTGTTGCTGCAAAACAATCAATATAGTAATGGTAATAAACCTGATTCAGATTCAGATTCTAACACTCCTGACCTGCCTTGAAGATAGGCAACTAGGAAGTGAGTAACTTCTTGTCGAATGCCACGTCTCTGGTCTGGTCTACAGCAGGATACTTATGTAGCCATTCAGTGCAAGTTCCTGGACTGTGGTGACCCACAGGATTTTGATCATTGGTTGCATTTGATAATTAGTGGAGGACGTGGTGCATTTAAGTACAATGATTGTCAAGGTGATCAGAGGCAGGTAGACTTTCTAATGCTGGATATGACATTTGTCTGGCATAATAAAACAGGCATCCGTTAGTCTCATGAGACCATGGATTTGTGCCTTGGAAGGTTTCCAGGGCTCAGGCCTGGGCAAGGCTGTATGGAAGACCAGCAGCTGCCTATGCTGCAAGTCTCCCCTCTCCACGCCACCGATGTTGTCCAAGGGAAGGGCATTAGGACCCATACAGCTTGGCACCAGTGTCGTCACAGAGCAATGTGTGGTTAAGTGCCTTGCTCAAGGACACACACGCTGCCTCAGCCAAGGCTCGAACTAGCAACCTTCAAATCACTAGACAAACGCCTTAACTACTTGGCCTGCATACAATTTTCCAATTAGCAGTTCAGGGCGGAACGTTGTCCCGGTCTTGCCCCATGAAGTAAATAGCACCACTACTGCCCTTATGATGAAAAAAAGGTTATGGATGAAGCAGCTTAAGATGTTTGGGTCGAGGTCACTATCCTGAGAAATAACTACAGTGATGTCCTGGGGCTGGGAGGACAGATCTCCACCAATCACCACCATCTTGATTTGAAGGTGGCATAGTGGCAAAACTGATAGAGCCACTGTCTCATGGTGACAGAGACCCAGGTTCAATTCTCACCTAAGCTGCAGCCTATGTGAAGATTACATGTTCCATGCAATTTGCCTTCGTCACAATAGGTCTACAGTGGATGCGATCTCGTTGGCTCTTCACACGTCCTTGGATCACCTGGACAATACTAATACTTATGTCCAGCTACTGTTTATTGACTACAGCTTAGTGTTTAATGCAATCATTCCTACAGGCCTGATCAAAATAAGTTCAAAAACCTGGACCTCTGTACCTCCATCTGCAACTGGATCATCGACTTCTTCACCGGAAGACTACAGTCTGTGCAGATTGGAAATAACCTCTCAACTTCGCTAATAATCAACAATGGTGCACCTCGAGGACATATACTTAGCCCACTGCTCTACTCTCTCTACACCCATGACTATGTGGCTAGTCACAGCTCAAATATAATCTATAAATTTGCTGATGACACAACTGTTGTTGGTAGAATCTCAGATGATAATAAGAAGACATACAGGAGCGAGATAGATCAGCTGCTTGAGTGGTGTTGCAGCAAAACCTTGACCCAAAGACCAAAAAATCAATTGTGGATCTCAGAAATGATTGTTAATCCTCTCCATGCCTTGTGGCACATCAGGTGGCAACTTTGCCATTTCTTTAGCATTTGTCTGTCTTTATGAGGTTGAGTTGGTAACAACCCAGCACAGATGGAAGACATGCAAGGAGCTGGCCAGATTCGAAACCAGGACCACTCGCTTCGAAATCCAGTGCGAGTGCCACTACACCACTGGCCAGCTACTCAGAAAGGGTTGGAGGAGAGAACACACACCAGTCCTCATTGAGGGATCAGAAGTGGAACAGGTGAGCAATTTCAAGTTCCTGGGTGTCAATAACATTGAGGATCTATCCTGAGACCAATATAGTGATACAGTTACAAAGAAAGCACAATAGCAGCTATACTTCATTAGATGTTTGAGGAGATTTGATATGTCACCAAAGACACTCACAAATTTCTACAGCTATATCGTGGAGAGCATTCTAACTGCCTGCATCACCATCTAGTATGTGAGTCGGGGGCTACTGCACAGGATTGAAATCAGCCGCAGAAAGTTTAAACTCTTTCAGCTCCACCACAGCAATAGCCTTCCCAGCATCCAGGACAATGCCTCAAAAATGGGGTATCTGTTGTTAAGGACATGCCCTCTTCTCAGGGAGGAGGTGCAGGAACCAGAAGTCACAGGCTCAACAATTTAGTGACAGCCTCTTTCCCTCTGCCATCAGATTTATGAATGGACACTGAAACCATGAACTACCTCGCTACTTTTTTTCTTCACTTTTTGCACTCTTATTTAATTTAATTTTTATGTGTACATACTTATTACGGTAAATTATAGTTTTTATTATTACGTATTGCAGTGTACTGCTGCAGCAAAACAACAAATTACATGACATATGCTAGTGGCATTAAATCTGATTCTGATTCTGACTGCATGGGTTTCCTCTGGGTGTTCTGTTCGTTTTTCCCACATCCCAAAGATGTGAAGGTTGTTAGGTTGATTGGCTGCTGTAAATTGCTCAATGTGGGTAGAATCTGGGAAAAGATGATCAGGTTGTGGGAAGCCCTCAAAACCATGGAAAAGTATATTGGTTTCGGAAGAAATGTGTCTCCTTTCCACCCATTCATTGTTAACAACTGTACAGTTAGCACTGTTCCAACGTTCAGGTTCCTGGATATCACTATTTTGCAGGACCTCATGTGGAAGAACCACATCTTCATTAACAAAAAGGCTCAGCAGAGGACGTCCCCCCTTGCGGCAGGTGACAGAATTCCATCTTTCCGAGAACACACTGCCATCTCACGCCAGCATTACAGTGTGGTTTGTTTCAGCGTCATTTCACAATATATGAAAACTACAGCAAACTGTCAGGCCAGCACAGGAGGTCCTTGGCAGGAAAATATCATTGAGCGCACTACCCACCTGGCAAACTGCTTTTTCCAAAAAAAAAATCCCGTCTGGAAAGCACTGTAGGGCGATTGAAACAAAAATAAATACTTGTCACCATCTTAAAAGTTTCTTCCCCCAGGCAGTTAATCTGATCAATCACAAACACTAGGAAATCTGCAGATGCTGGAATTTCAAGCAACACACATCCAAGTTGCTGGTGGAACACAGCAGGCCAGGCAGCATCTATAGGAAGAGGTACAGTCGATGTTTCGGGCCGAGACCCTTCTTCAGGACTAACTGAAAGAAGAGCTAGTAAGAGATTTGAAAGTGGGAGGGGGAGGGGGAGATCCAAAATGATAGGAGAAGACAGGAGGGGGAGGAATGGAGCCAAGAGCTGGACCGTTGATGGCAAAAGGGATATGAGAGGATCTGGAAAACGAATCCTAAAGCCAACTGGAGTAAGTTGGCAGCGGAGACACGATAGTGAGTCGGAGTCAAAATATGGTTGAAAAATTGAAGAGCCGAAGAAATTACAGATATCCCTTTTACCAATCAACTGTCCAGCTCTTGGCTCCATCCCTTCCCCTCCTGTCTTCTCCTATCATTTTGGATCTCCCCCTCCCACTTTCAAATCTCTTACTAGCTCTTCTTTCAGTTAGTCCTGACGAAGGGTCTCAGCCTGAAACGTCAACTGTACCTCTTCCTGGAGATGCTGCGGAATCCGATTAGCCATTCTAGTTAGCCCCCCACCCCCTTCCTCAGTCACTGCTCTGCACTGTAAACACAAATCACATTTTATAATGCAGTTTACATTGCAAATATGTGCTGATACTTATAATTTTACATAATTCCTTATTTTTTTATAATTATTGAATGTTGCTTTTTGTTACATGTCATGTCACCACACCAAGCAAATTCCTAGTATGTTGAAATGTATATAACAAATAAAGTTGATCTTTGATCCTTGATCCTTGATTACTGCTCCTGTAATTCAAATACTACCTTGATATGAAGGAGTCATTTTCACCTCACCTCTAGAATCATCCACTTTATCTATATTTATATCAACACGGTAATGATGAGGTTGAGCCAAGGGGCTTTGAGGAACTTCAAACAAGATTTTGGCAAGAGAGAATGACTTCATAGCACTGGTAATGCATCTTCTATCTCAATGCCAATGACTGAGAGTAGATTGATAGTTACAGTAAAGTAAGAAAGGTATGACCATGTTAATGGGGCCATATTACAGACCACCCGACAGTCTGGGGGAATTAAAGAAAGAAATTTGTAGAGCAATCACAGACTGTTGAAAGAAACATAAAGTTGTTATATTAGGTGATCATAACTTTCCACATATTGACTGGAACTCCCATACTGTAAGAGGACTAGATGAGATAGAGTTTATCAAATGTGTTCAGGAAAGTTTCCTTAAGCAGTACGTATAAGTCCCAACAAGAGGGTGTATGATACTTAATCCGCTATTATGGAATGAGACAGGGCAGGTGACAGAAGTTTGTGCAGGGGAACACTTTGCATCTAGTGACCACAATACCATTAGTTTCAAAGTAAGTATGCAAAAAGATTCTAAATTGGAGAAAGGCCAATTTTGATGATATCAGAAATGATCTGTCAAGTGTGGATTGGGATGGCTGTTTTCTGGCAAAGTTGTACTTGATAAGTGGGAGGCCTTCAAAAGTGAAATTTTGAGAGTACAAAGCTTTGTATGTGCCTGTCAGAATAAGTTAAGAGTAAAAAGGAGGTGCATAGCAGATACAGGCAGGTAGGAACAAATGAGGTGCTTTTCGATTATAAAAAATGCCAAAGAGCACTTAAGAAAGAAATTGGGAGGGTTAAAAGAAGATATGAAGTTGTCCTAACAGACAGGGTAAAGGAGAACCCCAAGGGATTCTACAGATAGGTTACGGGCAAAAGGATTGCAAAGGACAAAATTGGTCGTCTGGAGGACCAGAATGGTAATCCATGTGTGAAGCCAAAGCAGATGGGGGAGATCTTAAATAATTCTTTCCATCTGTATTTACTCAGTAGATGGACACAGATTCCATAGCCGTTAGGCAAATCAGGGTGGATAAGTCCCCAGAGCCTGAGAAAGTGTTCCCTTGTACCCTAAGGGAGGCAAGTGCAGAAATTGGTAGAGCCCAAGCAGAGATATTTAAATCATCCTTAGTGACAGGAGAGGTAGCAGAGGAATGGAGGATAACCAGTGTTGTTTTGCTATTTAAGAAAGGCAAACATAAACAAGGAAATTATAGGCTGGTGAGTATGATATCAGTTGTGGAAAAGTTATTGGAGGGTATTCTAAGGGACCGGATGCATAGGTATTTGGATAGATATGACTGATTAGGGATGGTCCACATGGCTTCGTGCATGGAGGATCATGTCTATCCAAATACTTATATATCCAGTTCCGGATTCAGTTATGTAGAGTTTTTTGAGGCAGTTACCAGGAAAGTAGTGATTGTTGATGAAGGCAAAGTGGTGGTTTTTGTCTACACAGCCTTTAGCAAAGCCCTTGTCAAGGTCCCACATGAGAGGTTGGTCAAGAAGGTTCAGCACTTGGCATTCAAGATGAGTTAGTAAATTGGGTTAGCCATTGGCTTTGTAACAGAAGATAGAGAGTGGTACTGGAAGGTTGCCTCTCTGACTGGAGACCTTTGACTAGCGGTGTGCTGAAAGGATCGGTGCTTGTTGTTGTTGATGACAAACATTGTTGTTTGTCATCTATATCAATGATCTGGATGATAATGTGGTTAGCTGGATCAGCAAATTTGCGGATGACACCATAATTGGGAGAGTAGTGGACAGCGAGGAAGGCTATCATGGCTTGAAGAGGGATCTGGATCAGCTGGAAAAATGGGCTGTAAAATTGCAGATGTAATTTAATACAGACAAAAGTGAGGTGTTGCACTTCAATAGACCAACCAGGTCTTGCACAGTTAATGGTAGGGCACTGAGGAATGTGGTAGAGCAAAGGGATCAGGGAATACAGGTCCATAATTTGTTGAAAGTAGTGTCATGGATAACTAGGGTTGTAAAGAAAGCTTTTGCACAATGGCCTTCATAAATCAAAGTACTGAGTACAGGAGATGGGATGTTATGTTGAAGTTGTATAAGAAATTGGTGAGGCCTAATTTGGAGTATTGTGTGCAGTTTTGGTCACCTACCTACAGGAAAGATGTAAATAAGGTTCAAAGATTACAGATAAAACTTAAAGGGAAGTTGCAGGGTCTGGAGACCTGAAAGATTGAATAGTTAGGACTTTATTCCTTAGAACACAGAAGATTGAGGGGAGATTTGATAGAGGTATACAAAATTATGAGAGGTATAGATAGGGTAAATGCAAGCAGGCTTTTTCCACTGAGGTTGGGTGGGAATACAACTAGAGGTCATGGGTTAAGTGAGAAAGGTGAAAAGTTTACAAGGAACTTGAGGGGAAACCTGTTCACTCAGAGAGTCATGAGAGCGTGGAATGAGCCGCCAAACAAGTGGTGCATACACGCTCGGTTTCAACACTTAAGTGAAGTTTAGATAGGTACGTAGATAGTGGGGGCATCGAGGGCTATGATCTCAATGGGAGTAGGCAGCTTAAATGGTTCTGGCATGGACTAATGGGCCTGTTTCTGTGCTGTACTTTTCAATGACTAAATGACCCAGATTAGGATTTTCCTGCTTTTTGAAAACATGAGATACTTGTGCTATTTATCACATTGTCTCATGGGTGTCAATGTGTAAACTGTACAGCATCAGGCTGCTTAGAGCTGTGGCTACTTCTGAAGCATTGGTATTTGGAAATGTAGCTGGAATGATGTCTGGTCTTATATTCATTACAGCGTTACGAAATACTAAACACCAAGGCATTCTACAAGTATGCGAAGAGCAAGAGGATAAGACGTGAGAGAATAGAACTAATCAAGTGTGACAGTGGAAAAGTGTGTATGGAACCAGAGGAGATAGCAGAGATGCTTAATGAATACTTTGTTTCAGTATTTACTACGGAAAAGGATCTTTTTTTTGTAATTCAGATTTTTATTATGATTTATTCATATTTCACAAAACAGCACAGCATGTCATAGAGCAGATAGAGTACAGCATATTTACACAGCCATCCCATGACAGGAAAACAAGTAAAACTTAGAAACAGAAAGAAGTTCTAATTTAAGTTTAAATTAACGTACAACCAACATTGATCCCACACATCTTGCAATTTTTCCTCATTGTTAATTCTTCGGAAAAGGATCTTGATTGTAGGGATGACTTACAGCGGATTGAAAAGCTTAAGGAGGCATGGGATCCAAGGGGACCTGTTCTGGGACTCCTTCTTTTCGTGATTTTTATAAATGACCTGGATAAGGAAGTGGACGGATGGGTTAGTACATTTGCTGATGACACAAAGGTTGGAGGTGTTGTGGATAGTGTGGAGGGCTGTCAGAGGTTACAGCGGGACATTGAAAAGATGCAAAACTGGGCTGGGAAGTGGCAGATGGAGTTCAACCCAGATAACTATGAGGTGGTTCATTGTTGTAGGGCAAATATGATGGCAGAATATAATGTTAATGGTAAGACTCTTGGCAGTGTGGAGGATCAGAGAGATCTTGGGGTCTGAGTCCATAGGACACTCAAAGCTGCTGCGTAGGTTGAGATGCTGCGGTTAAGAAAGCATATGGTGCATTGGCCTTCATCAACTGTGGGATTGAGTTTAAGAGCTGAGAGGTAATGTTACAGCTGTATAGGACTTTGGTCAGGCCCCACTTGGAGTACTGTGCTCAGTTCTGGTCACCTCACTACAGGAAGGACATGGAAACTATAGAAAGGGTGCAGAGGAGATTTACAAGGATGTTGCCTGGATTGGGGAGCATGCCTTATGGGAATAGGTTGATTGAACTTGGCCTTTTCTCCTTGGAGCAACGAAGGATGAGAGGTGACCTGAGAGAGGTGTATAAGATGATGAGAGGCATTGATGGTGTGGATAGTCAGAGGCTTTTTCCCAGGGCTGAAATGGCTAACATGAGAGGGCATAGTTTTAAGGTGCTTGGAAGTAGGCACAGGGGTAAGAGATGTCAGGGGTATGCAGAGAGTGGTAAGTGTGTGGAATGGGCTGCCGGCGATGGTGGTGGAGGCGGATATGATAGGGTCTTTTGAGAGACTCCTGGATAGGTACATGGAGTTTGGAAAGCTGGAGGGCTATGAGTAACCTTAGGTAATTTCTAAGTAAGTACATGTTCGGCACAGCTTTGTGGGCCGAGGGGCCTGTATTGTGCTGTAGATTTTCTATATTTATGTTTCTATGTTTCTACCAAGCATCAAAGGCAGTTATTTTCAGCATCAGGTTTACTATCACTGAAATGTGTTGTGAAATTTGAAGTTTTCTGGCTGCAGTACAGTGCAAAACAAATATTACTAAAAGGTAGAATTTTGAAAATAAGTAATCAGTGCAAAGAGGAATAGAACATTTTTCTATCATCTGCATGCATCTCTAAGAGCTTCTTAAATGTCCTAAATGTGTCTGTCTCTACCACCACCTCTACCAGGGTATTCCTCGCACACACCCCTCTCTGTGCAAAAAAGTTACCTCTGACATTCCCCCCTATACTTTTCTTCAATCACCTTCAAATTATGCCCTTTTTATTAACAAATTCTGTCCTGGGAAAAAGTCTCTGGCTATCCATTCTATCTCTGCATCTTATCATTTTGTCCACCTCTGTCAAGACAGTTCTCGTCCTCCTTTGCTCCAAAGAGAAAAGCTTTGGCTCACTCAACTTCTCTTCATAAGACATGCCCTTTAGTCCAGGAAGCATCCTGGTAACTTTCCTCAGCACCCTCTCTAAAGCTTTCACAGCCTTCCTATGAAGAGGCATTTTACAGACCTGTAACATCGCCTCGGAATTCTTGAATTCAGTCCCCCAACTAATGAAGGCCAACACACGATATGCTTTCTTAACAACCCTATGAACTTGCATCCCCCTGTTCCTCCACATTGCCAAGAATCCTGTATTCTGCCTTTAAGAATGAGCTTCCAGAATGAATTACTTTTCACTTTTCTGGATTGAATTCCTGCCACATCTCAGCCCAGCTCTGCACCCTTTCATTCATTTATTTATTTATCGAGATACAGCACTGAGTAGGCCCTTCTGACTCTTCAAGACATGGCACTCAGCAACCCCTGATTTAAACCCAGCCAAATGACCAATTAACCTACATCTTTGGACTGTTGGAGGAAACCAGAGCACCCGGAGGAAACCCATGCAGTCGTGGGGAGGATGTAACCACCACACTACCATGCCACATCCTGTCCCACTGCAACCTAAAACAACTCTCCACACGATCCACAACGTTACTAACCTTGGTGTCCCAAGCCATAACCTCACCAACTTTCATGTCAAAATAGCAAGGTAGTATTTATGGGTCTTCAGGCTTCCGTACCTTCTCCCTGATAGTAGTAATGAGAAGAGGCCATTCCTCAATGGTGATGGATGTTGCCTTCTCAAGGCACCGTCTTTTGAAGACATTCTTGATGGTAGGAGGGTTGTGCCTGTGATAGAGCTGGCTGAGTTTACAACCCTCTACAGCCTCTTTTGATCCTGGGCATTGGAGTCTCCACACCATACGACGATGCAACTAGTCAGAATTCTCTCCACCATATATCGTTACTGAAAACCAATACTTGAGGGCATCATTACTAAAACAAGGCTATGTTTTATTAATTGATGTTAAATTCCACAATTGCTACTGTGGGAATTGATCTCTTGTTTTGAGGTTCTTTATTCAGATGTTTGGGTTACTAATTCTGATAAGTTAAGCATTGGTCCAACACTCTGACCATTCATTTCCTTTGTCTTTTGTCGTGATGCCTTGATGTTAAGGCAGTCACTCTTACCTTGCCTCTGTCATTCTGCTGTTTTATAAATGCTTGGACCATGTCTATAATCAGCTCTCCAAACACCATGATTTGTTTTTAAGATACATTGTAACTTCACAGTAATCATTATTGAGTTGAATTGAATTGACTTTACTTCTTACATCCTTCGTCTACGTGAGGAGTAGAAATCTTTACATTATGTCTCCGTCTAAATGTGCAATGTGCAATTTATAGCAATTTGTAATAAATAGTATGTACAACAGGACAGTCAATATAACATAGAAATACAATTGTATCAGCGTGAATTAATCAGTCTGATGGCCTGGTGGAAGAGTTGTTAATAATATTATTAATATTTTCTACTTCTATCAGATTATTTAATTAGTTGATCTGTTATGTTGGGGTTTGACCATATCTCTGGATCACTGCCTAGAATAAAAACAGAAAATGCTGGCAACACTCAGCAGGCCAGGTAGTATCTGTGAAAAAGGAACAGTTAATGTTCTGAGTTCTCGTGAAGTACCTCACACCTTAAAGCATTAACTGCTTCTCTTTATGTTGATGCTGCCTGTCTTTATGCCAGATTTCCAACACTCTACATTTGATTACAGAATGGTTTTTGAGGGTAAGAATCTCTGTTTAATGAACGAGAAGAAATAAATTATGACTTTAAAACTAAATATTCTTCTCCTCTTAGATGCAGTGCCTGGACATCTTCCAATGGCTAGTGAGAATCAAACTGTTCCACCGGCAAACATCCTGGATAAAATGGCTGGGTACGAGTCCATAACCACAGGTGGAGGTAAGTGAGTAGTGGCTGTTAAGGGGTTAATTGGAAATCAATTACATCCTATAAAACAAGCCTGGATCATTGATATGTCAACAGTCAATGTAACTTCCATGTTCCCTCAATGTCAACAAGTAATAATATTACCTAAAAAAGGAAATTCTTCTTTTCTTTCTTCACAGAAGAAATATACCTACCTCCCCCTGTTTATCCAGCATACAACGCAGAAGGTGGCCAGCCACAGCCTGATCAGCAATGGAGGTGAGATGTGGAAAAATAAAAAAAGAAAATCCTAGCACCACACAGAAAATCAGGAAACACATGTGGAGATGCAAGCACAGCTAATGGGGAAGATTTTTCCTCCCGGTCTTAAAACGGATGCCAGATTTTTTCATGAACATCCTGGAATCCATTGCTGGGTGCAGGGTGGTGCCAGTTGTCAAAGTCATTCTGTGGGTGGATGGACAGATACCCTGTGTTTCACTGGCCCAGGCTGATGAGCTGGAAGGCACCTCTGTGCAGACACACCCAGATCCATGCCTGAATATATGATTAGTACAGGGCAACTTGGCAGTCTGAGTATCAGTGGAAGTTCTGCCTCAGCAGTTCATATTGATCGGAGCTGTGCGCGTGCTTAATTTTAGTTTTATCTGTCACATGTACATCAAAACAGACAGTAAGCTCTCGTTTCAGGGTCTCGGCCTAAAACGTCGACTGTACCTCTTACTAGAGATGCTGCCTGGCCTGCTGCGTTCACCAGCAACTTTGATGTGTGTTGGTTGAGTAAGCTCTGTTGTTTGTGTGAACAACCAGCAGAGTCCGAGGATATGTTGGGGGTAGCCTGCAAGTGTGCGATGTTACCACAACTCACCCGAGTCCATACATCTTTAAAATGTGGGAGGAAAATGGACCATACAGAGGAAAGGAAAGCCATGCTGTCACAGGGAGAAAGTAGCAGGAGCTGAACCCAGATCACTGGTGCTGTAAAACATTATGCTAAATGCTACACCAGTGTACCAGCCATGTTAGCTAGCATAGAGCTTATAGACTAATGAACCTAAATGGCTTACATGGGTGGTGCCCATTCCCTTTCACTGCTCAACATATCCTGCCACTATGTGTTGCCTTGTCAGTGTGATTCACTCCAACCACTCTACAGTAAGTGGCAAGGCCAACATATGTTGGCTGTCCCTAATTACCACTGTAAAGGTGGTGGTGAGTGTTCTGGTAAAGGTACTGCCGTGGTGATTGGGGAGTAACTGCACACCTGACCAAACAATAGCAAACAAGTCAATCAGATCCAGAGTTACTTATCACATGTACTGCACATACACTGTTAACAACTAACTCACCTGAGGATGCACTGGGGGCAGCTCGTAAGACCCAACACACGTCTTGGAGCAGACAGAGCATGCCTACATTGCTCAGCCAAACGACGCCGAACACAACAAGCAGTAAAGCAACAAGAACAAATCAAGCTCCTGTTATTTCTCCCTCTCACATGCATGGACAGTTCTCCAATTCCAGGGCGGGTCTCCAGGCTTTGTTGAAGCTTTAGTGAAGCAGCCAGAGGGAGTTGGGCCCAGGACACTGAGGAACACTTAGAGTGATGCCCTAGTTACTTATTACCCCACAACCATCAGGCTCCTGAACCGGTGTGGATAACTTCACTCAACTCAACTCTGAAAGGAATCCACAATTTAACAACTGACTTTCAGGGACTCTACATTCATCTTCTCAGTATTATTTTTTTTATTTGCCATTTGTCTTCTTTTGCATGTTGGTTGTTTGTTAGTCTTTGTTTATATATAGTTTTTCATAAATTCTAATTGTATTTCTTTATTTTCCTATAAATACTACAAGGAAATGAATCTCAAGGTAGTATATGGGGACATAACTGTACGTATTTAGATAATAAATTACTTTAATGTTGGCCTTACTGGGGCTGTGGTCATTTTCTTTGTGCAAATAATGATTTCAACCACTGGAGTGTCTCCCTTTGATACCCATTGACTACTCCATCATGCTAAGGCAAGTCTGTCAAATCAAGTTTATTGTGTGCATAAGTACGGTGAGATACAGGTACAATGAAAAACTTGCAGCAGCATCACAGGTTTACATAGGTACTGATAAGCACAGAACATAAATTACGTATAAATTTATGTTTTACGTGTAATTACAATAAATGAGAAGACGGTGAAGAAAAAGAGTGTGCGAAACAAGACATTAATGCAAAAAAAAACACTGCCGGAGACAAGTTCGTGGTAGTGGAAGAGGCGGTCTGTAATGCCCTGTTGCTGAGATAGGATTTGTGTTGTACAGGGTTCTTCAGGAAACTGATGGCTGTAGGAAAGTAGCTGTTCTTGCACCAGGTTGTGTGGAACGTCACACTTCTATACATCCTGCCTAATGGTAGCAGCGAGAAGAGGCTTGACCCAGGTGATGGAGATCTTTGATGCTAGATGCTGCCTTCTTGAAGCAGCTCTTCATGTAGATGCTATCAATAGTGGAGAGGGCTGTGCCTATGATAGACTAGACTGTGTCCCCTACCCTCTGCAGCCTCTTGCATTCACCCACTTTTAAAATAGTGTACCACCCTATAATACAACCAGTCAGGATACTTGCACAGTGGATCTGTAGAAATTAATTAGAGTATTTGCAGACATGCCAAATCTCTTGAGCTTCTAAGAAATTCTGTCATCCAAATCATTGAAGATAACGTGAAAAGAAGTGGCCCCATAATATTTTTATAAGAGATTTAAGTGTAAAATTCCTTGTGAGGATTCTGCTACGTTCCATTGTGCAGGTGTTTAACAGAAATACTTCATTTAACACCTTTACTTCTCATTTGCAACCATTTTAAATCCTAGTTTATACGATTTTGTGAGCAACTTTCTACATTGTCAGTAACTATTTTCAGAGATCGTTGAGACATTGGCGAATGAACAGGAAAACACAATGAATGCTCTTTGTGTCACTTTTCTCCCAGCATTCCCTCCATCACTGAGGATATAGCCAAGCAAGCATTGGTCAAGTATGCATCAGAGCATGTCACCTACAGCAGCCGTCCTGCTGAAGAAATGGTCCTCAAAGAATTGAAACCGTACAACATGTACCGGGTACGTGCTAGCCTCTCAATGATGGTTTAAAATTCTTTTTGGCTATTCGTCGGTAGCTGTCCTGAGTAGCCTTGTCCTTCCCTCACCTTGATGCAAATATCCTGTGAAAAGCCAGCATTTATTATTCATTGACGCTGGCACTTGAAAAGGTGGTGGTGAGCTGCATTCTTGAACTCCCGTCGATGTGGTCCTGCCACGCTGATGGCAAATGAAGCCCAGGACTCTCGCCCAATAGCAATAAAGGAGCAGGTTGCCCAGTCTAAATGGTGACTTGGAGACGGAGTCTTTGCCCCCAGTGCCCTTACTATTTCAGATGGGTCTTCATGGATTTACCAGCCTTAGGGAGTGGATACCTTGCCTGAGGAAAATGTTAGTAGAAGCTGAGTGTAGAACATAGAACATTACAGCACCGTAAAGGGCCTTCGGTCTATATTGTTGTGCTAACCTTTCAATCTCCTTCAAGGTCAATTTAACCTTTCCCCCCTACATAGACCTCAATATTTCATTGGTCTATGTTTCTCTCTAAAAGTTTCTCAAAAGTCCCTAATGTATCTGCTTTTCCCACCACTACTGGCAGTGTGTTCTCTCTATGTACAAAACTTACCTCTGACATCCCCCATACTTCCCCAAAAGTCAAGGTGATTGAAGGAAAATATGGCGGGGGGTGTCCTAATGTGATTAAGTTTCTGGCTATCCACTCAATTTGTGCCTGTCATCCTCCACTCCAAAGTAAAATGCCCAAGTTTGCTCAGTGTATCTTCTTAAGAAATGCTCTGTAATCCAGCCAGCACCCTGGTAACTCTCCTCTGCACCTTCTCTAGATCTTCCACATTCTTCCTGTAATAAGGTGACCAGAAATGAACACAATATATAATGTGTAGTCAAACCAGGGTTTTATAGAGCTGTAATATTACCTCATTGCTCTTAAATTCAGTGCCCTGACAAATAAAGACCAACACCCCATACGCCTTCTTAACATCCCTACCAACTTGCGCAGCAACATTGATGGAGGAGATAATGGCAGGAATTGCCCGTGACTTTGCTGTAAAACTTTCCTAAAAATGTTAGCTGCCACTGAGGCAGTAGCTGACTAATAATTTTGAGAAGTTATTCATTTGGCAAGAGAGCTTTGCCCTGGGATTCACAAGTTCTGATTCAAATTACTGGTGCATCAATCCCAAAGCAAAATACTGCAAATGGTGAAAAGCCAAAATGTAACAGAAAGTATTGAAGATACGCAACAGGTCAGTCAATATCTGGAGAGAAGCAAAGATGCCATTTCAAGTCGAAAAATTTCCTTAGAATCTGCTAAGTGCATTTCCAATATTTTGTGCTGCATTCCTGGCATGTTATCTAGATTCTCTCTGCAATCTCAGAACTAAATACTCATGATACTCAGTGAACTAAAAGTAATTCAATATTTCTTGAGGCTCAAAACACTGCTGATGCAATCCAGACAATCAGCTGGAGGAACTCATTGGGTTTAGCCAGACGGTGGTAAACCTGTTGAATTCATTGCCACCGACCACTGTGCAGGCCAAGTCATTGGGTATACTTAAAGCCATGGTTGATAGGTTCTTGATTAGTCAGGACATCAAGGCAGAAGAATGGGGGTGAGAGGGATAATAAACCAACCGTGAAGGAATGGAGGAACAGACTTGATGGGCTGAATAGCCTAATTCTGTTCCTATGCTTTTTGGTCTTAGAGCAGCATTAGTGTAAAGATGAAATTGTTGGTATTTTGTGTTGAAATTCTGCTCAAGACAGAGAGTGAAGTTTACTCAACTTGCTGAGTTCCTCCAGCAGAATGTTTGTTGCTCTATATTTCTCGAGCTTTAATACAGCAAATAGCACCCTCTGACATTACAAAGTTAATAAATACAGTGAAAGAATTTAATGATTCCTTTAACTTTAATTCCAGTATCGCCTTCAGAGCTTTACTGAATCTCGATCACCTGAATGGAAAAGCGAGCCTTATGCTGGTGAGTTTGTTAATTCTAATCTCTGCTTAAACAAACTGCATGCTTGCAGCAACAGTGAACTATAGACTTAACTCTTTAGCTACTCTGTTAAGCAGCCTCATGTCTGCCACTTCAAGAAAGGCCTTCCGAAAATCCAAGTACATAAAATCCACCAATTATCCTTTGTCTATCCTGCTTGTTATTTCTTCAAAGAGTTCCAACAGATTTGTCAGGCAAGATTTTTCCTTAAGGAAACCATGCTGACTTTGCCCTATTTTACCATGTGCCTCCAGTACCCCAAAACCTCATCTTTTACAATCGACTCCAACATCTTCCCAACCACTGAGGTCTGGCTAACTGGCCTATAACTCTCTTCCTTCTGCTTCCCTTCATTCTTGAGGAGTGGAATGATATTTGCAATTTTCCAGACCTCCAGAACCATGCCAGATCTACTGATTGCTGAAAGATATTACTAATGCTTCTATAATCTCTTAACCTATCTCTTTTAATCCATCAGGTCCAGGTAACTTATCTACTGTCAGACATTTCAGTTTTCCAAGCATCATCATCATCTCTCTAGTAATAGCAACTGCACTCACTTCGTCCCCTTGACACTCTTGAACTTGCACCACACTGCTCGTGTCTTCCGCAGTGAAAACTGATGCAAAGTACACATTCAGTTGATCCATCATTTCCTTGTCCCCTGGTACTATCACTCCAGTGTCATTTTCCAGCAGTCTAATATCTACACTTGCCTCTCTTTTATTCCTTATATATATGAATTAAATATTTGGTATCATTTTTGATATTATTGGCCAGTTTACTTTCATAGTTCTTCTTTCACCCTCTTATGGTTTTTATTTGCCTTCAGTTGTTTTTTAAAAATTTCCCAGTCCTCTAACTTCCCACTAATTTTAGCTTATTATATGTTCTCGCTTTTGTTTTTATGTTGGCTTTGACTTCCCTTGTCAGCCACAGTTGTGTCATCCTGCCTCTACAATACTTCCTCTTCTTTGGGTTGTATGTATCCTATGGTTTCCAATAGCTCCGAGAAACTCCAGCCATTGCTGCTGTTATCCCTGCTAATGTCCACTTCCAATCAACTTTGGTCAGCTCCCTCTCTCATGCCTCTGTAATTTCCTTTACTCCACTGTAATACTGATACATCTGACTTTAGCTTCTCCCTCTCAAATTGCAGGATGAATTTGGCCAGGTGACTGACCTTTCAGTGAGTGAACAGTTAGGGAACAATGACCCCAACTCCTTAACTTTCAGGATAGCTATAGATAAGGATAGGTATGGTCCATGTAAGAGTTTTAAATTGAAATAGGGCAAATTACGAGGGCATTGAGCTGAAACTAAGAAGCATTATTTGGGAAAAACTTTTCCCTGGCAAGTCCACATCAGACATGTGGGAGATGTTTATAGATGGATTGCAAAGAGTACAGGAACGGTATGTTCCTATTAAAAGGAATGAAGGGATAGAAAGATAAAAGAACCTTGAATGTCCAGAGGGATGTTAAATTTAGTCAAGAAGAAAAAGGAAAAATATGCAAAGCTTCGGAATCTAGGATCAAAAAAAAAGCACATAAGGATTACAAAGAAGCACACAAGGATTATAAGTAAAAGAACCAAAGAAGGGAATTAGGAAAGCCAGGAGCAACCATGAAAATTCTTTGGAAAGGAGGATTAAGGTGAATCCCAAGGCATTCTGTAGAGACATCAAAAATAAGAGGATAACTAGGGAGAGGGTGATAAAGGGAGGAATATTGGATGAAGCTTAGACACAGAGAATATGAATGAGGTACTTAAAGAGTATTTTGCTTCGGTGGTTACCAATAAAAAGGATATGGAGGGCCAGGGGATCAGTGCTGAGTGTATAAATATGTTAATGCATTTACAGGTCAGGGAGGAGGAAGTTTTAGGCCTTCTAAGGAATACTAACGTTTCTAAAGACCCCAGGACCTGATGGGATTTACCCCAGGTTATTGAAGGAGGCAAGAGACGAGATTGCTGGACCCTTGACCAGTATCGTTGTGTCCTCTCTATTCATAGGTGAAGTCCTGGAGGACTGGTGAGTGGCTAATCTTATACCGCTGTTTGAGGAGGGAACAAGGGAGAATCCTGGGAATTATGGACCAGTGAATCTCATGTCACTTTCAGAGAAATTGCTGGAGAAAATTCTTAGGGATAGGATATATGAGCATTTGTAATCCCACAGTCTAATTAAGGAGAGTCGGCATGACTTTGTGCATGGCAGGTCATGCCTTACCAACTTGTCTGAGTTTTTTGACAAGGTGACAAGAGAGATTGATGAGATTAGGACAGTGGATATTGTCTACATGGATTTTAATAAGGCATTTGAAAAAGTCCCTCATGGGAGGCTAATCCAGAAGATTATGATGTATGAGGTCCATGACGAATTGGCTGTTTGGATTCAGAACTGGCTGGTGCACAGAAAACAGAGGGTAGTGTTTGAACAGGTGGCGCGTGGCCAAGTGGTTAGGGCGTTGGGCTCACGATCTGAAGATCGTGGGTTCAAGTCTCAGCCAAGGCAGCATGTTGTGTCATTGAGCAAGGCACTTAACCACACATTGCTCCAGTCCACCCAGCTGAAAATGGGTACTGGCAAATGCTGGGGGTTAACCTCGCGATAGACTGGCATCCTATCTGGGGGGGAGGGGGGGGGGAGTCTCATACTCTGTCGCTTCACGCCACAGAAACCGGCATAAGCACTGGCCTGATGGGCCACAAGGCTCAGGACAGACTTTAACTTTAAAGTGTTTGAACGGACTTATTCAAGCTGTAATTAGTGGAGTTCAGCAGGGATCTGTGCTGGGACCACTGCTGTTAGTGATGTATATAAATAACCTGTATGAAAATATAGATGTGTGGGTTAGTAATTTTGTGGATGATACCACAATTGGTGGAGTGGTAGATAGTATAGTAGACTGACAAAGAATACAGCATGATGTAGATATGGGCTGAGAAATGGCAGATGGAGTTTAACCCAGATAAATGTGAGGTGGTACGCCTCGATAGGGCAAATGCAAGGAGACAGTATACTGTTAAGGGAAAGCACAGATCTTGGAATCCATGTTCATAGTTCCATGAAAGTGGCTGCACAGGTCAATAAAGTAGTTAAGGAGGCTTGCGGAATTCTTGCTTTTAACAGCAGATGAACTAGAAAAACTAATACTCTCTGGAAAGATCGAAGGGAGCAAACCCAGAGGAAGACCTCGGCTTATGTACATCAAAAGCCTAGCCAGGTGGCTACACATCGAGGAAATGGAAGTTATCCAAAGAACGAGGGATAGATCTACATGGAAAACCATGGTCACCAAAGTCCGCATCGGATATGGTACCGAGACAGACAGACAGAATAGTAGAGGCATTGAGTTCAAAAGTTAGGAGGTTATGTTGAAACTTTATATAATTTTGGTGAGGTCACATCTGGAGTATTCCATACAGTTCCTGTTGCCCCACTCTAGGAAGGATGTTGAGGATTTTGAAAGGATGCAGAAAGGGTTTAACAGGCTGCTGCCTGGTTTAGAGGGCATGTGCTATCATGAGAGTCTGGATAAACCTGGGTTGATTTCTCTGGAGCGTCAGAGGCTGAGGGGAGATCTGATAGAGGTTGACAAGATTATGAGAGGCAGAGATAGTGAGGACAGAGAGTATCTGCTTCCCAAGGTTGAAATGTCTGATACCAGAGGGCATGCATTGAAGATAAGGGGAGGTGGGTTCAAGGGGTGGATGCCTGGAATGTGCTGCCTGGTATGGTGGTAGAGGCAAATACATTCAAGGCTTTTAAGAAATGTTTCAATAGACACATGGATGTAAGGAAAATGGACGGATTTAGACATGGTGTAGGTAGGAGGAGTTAATGTTGAGGTGTTTATGATTTGGTTTTTAGCTGGTTTGGCACAACCTGTGGGCCAAATAGCCTGTTCCTGTGCAGTACTATTTTATGTTCTATGTTCACTATTTCCTGAGGGCTCCATTACATTAAGCTCCCTAATTACATCCCGTTCATTGCACGATACCCAACCCAGAAAGACTGATCCCTGCGTGGGCTCAACCACAAACTGATCCAAAAGCCATCTCAGAAACGTTCTACAAATTTTCTCTCTTGGAATCCAGCATCAGCTTGATTTTCTCAATCTATTTGCAATTTGAAATCTTCCACGTCTAATGTAACATTGCATTTTTGACCATGTTTTTTCCATCTACCACTGTAATTTGTAGACCATATCCTGGCTACTGTTTGAAAACCTGTAGTTAGCTCTCAGAGTCTTCTTACCCTTGCAGTTTCTTAACTCTACCCACAAGGACTCTTCTGATCTTATGTCACCTCTTTCGAAAGATTTGATTTCATTTTTTACCAGCAGATTTACTCCACCTCCTCTGCTGACCTGCCTATCCTTTTGATAGATTGTGTATCCTTGGATATTAATCTCCCAACTTCAGCCATGACCCCATGATACCCACAATGTCATACCTGCCAACCAATAACTGCACTACAAGATCATTACCTTACCTCATGTACTGCATTCATTCAAATATAACACTTTCAGTCCTGTATTTGTCACCCTTTTCAATATTAGCCCCCTTTTACAGCAATTCACCCCACTGACTTTATTATGGATAATGGATGCCTGAACAAAGAAATGGAGAGTAGCCAAAGTCAGAAAAGGGTTAACACCTAACAGAGAAGCTTCTACACATCGCTGAACTGCTGAATTAAAGCTGCTTATTCAGGTGGCTCTGGGCATGCTACTGAGTCTCATTGTAATACAGTCAGATGGATTGGGAGAAGGTATAGGCCTCTCTGCCCCTCAAACATGTACCACCATTCAGTCAGACCACAGCCTGTGGTAACCTCAACTCTGCTTTCCTGTCTCCCTTTCAGTCCCTTGTTGAACAACAATCTGCCTACCTCTGCCTTACAAACCTTGCATCAACTCCTCTTTGAGGAAGAGAGTTTCAAAAATTCACATCTATCTGAGAGAAAAAAAAGGTTGCTTTATCTGTGTCTTGAATGAGTAGCTCCTTATTTTAAAACATTGACCCCTAGTTCTAAATTCTCTCACACAGAGAAAGAATTCTTCCAAATCCATCTTCTTAAGACTCAACAGGATATTGTATATTTCTATCAACTCTCCTCTAGAAGGTGTAGGGGTTGGGGTATGGAATGTGGAGGCCTGTGGCCCCAGTGCAGGTCAGTGGGAGCAGGCACTAAGTGGTTCAGTATGTGACTCTAAGAATAGCATTAGCTGTTTTGAA